>NC_138301.1:66115512-66835512 GCF_965601325.2 Salmo salar
GTCAATCTCACTTCTCTAGACAGGCCCAGGAACTGACCCTGAGTTAACACTCAGAGATAGATGTAGTTACATTACAGTAGATAGATGTAGTTACATTACAGTAGATAGATGTAGTTACATTACAGTAGATAGATGTAGTTAAATTACAGTAGATAGGTGTAGTTACAGTAGATAGGTGTAGTTACAGTAGATAGATGTAGTTAAATTACAGTAGATAGATGCAGTTACAGTAGATAGATGTAGTTACATTACAGTAGATAGATGTAGTTACAGTAGATAGATGTAGTTACAGTAGATAGATGTAGTTACAGTACAGTAGATAGATGTAGTTACAGTAGATAGATGTAGTTACAGTAGATAGATGTAGTTAAATGACAGTAGATAGATGTAGTTACAGTAGATAGATGTAGTTACATTACAGTAGATAGATGTAGTTACAGTAGATAGATGTAGTTACAGTAGATAGATGTAGTTACCGTAGATAGATGTAGTTACAGTAGATAGATGTAGTTACAGTACAGTAGATAGATGTAGTTACAGTAGATAGATGTAGTTACAGTAGTTACATTACAGTAGATAGATGTAGTTACATTACAGTAGATAGATGTAGTTACCGTAGATAGATGTAGTTATAGTAGATAGATGTAGTTACAGTAGATAGATGTAGTTACATTACAGTAGATAGATGTAGTTACCGTAGATAGATGTAGTTACCGTAGATAGATGTAGTTAGAGTAGATAGATGTAGTTACAGTAGATAGATGTTGTTACAGTAGATAGATGTAGTTACATTACAGTATATAGATGTAGTTACAGTAGATAGATGTAGTTACATTAGAGTATATAGATGTAGTTACAGTATATAGATGTAGATACAGTAGATAGATGTAGTTAAATTACAGTAGATAGATGTAGTTACATTACAGTAGATAGATGTAGTTACAGTAGATAGGTGTAGTTACAGTAGATAGATGTAGTTAAATTACAGTAGATAGATGTCGTTACAGTAGATAGATTTAGTTACAGTAGATAGATGTAGTTACATTACAGTAGATAGATGTAGTTACAGTATATAGATGTAGTTACAGTAGATAGATGTGATTACAGTTAATTATATAGATGTATTGGCATTCTCTCAACCAGCTTCATGAGGCAGTCAACTGGAATGCATTTAATTTAAAAGGTGTGCCTTGTTAAAAGTTCATTCATGGAATGTCTTTCCTTCTTAATGTGTTTGAGCCAATCAGTTGTGTTGTGACAAGGTAGGCGTGGTATACAGAAGATAGCCCTGTTTGGTAATATACCAAGTCCATATTATGGCAAGAACAGCTGAAATAAACAAAGAGAAATGGCAGTCCATCATTACTTTAATAAGACATGAAGGAAAGTCAATGCGGAAAATTTCAAAAACTTTTTGCAGTCGCAAAAACCATCAAGCGCTATAATGAAGCTGGCTCTCATGAGGACCACCACAGAAGAGGAAGACCCAGAGATACCTCTGCTGTAGAGGATAAGTTCATTAGAGTTAACGACACCTCAGAAATTGCAGCCCAAATAAATGCTTCACAGAGTTCAAGTAACAGACACATCTCAACATCAACTGTTCAGAGAAGACTTCGTGAATCAGGCCTTCATGGTCAAATTGCTGCAAAGAAACCACTACTAAAGGACACCAATGAGAAGAAGAGACTTGCTTGGGCCAAGAAACACGAGCAATGAACATTAGACCGGTGGAAATCTGTCCTTTGTTCTGATGAGTCCAAATTTGAGATTTTTGGTTCCATCCACTGTGTCTTTGTGAGATGCAGAGTAGGTAAACGGATGATCTCTACATGTGTGCTTCCCACCGTGAAGCATGGAGGAGGAGGTGTGATGGTGTGGGGGTGCTTTGCTGGTGACACTGTCAGTTTATTTAGAATTCAAGGCACACTTAACCAGCATGGTTACCACAGCATTCTGCAGTGATAAGCCATCTCATCTGGTTTGCACTTAGTGGGACTATCATTTGTTTTTCAACAGGACAATGACCCAACACACCTCCAGGCTGTGTAAGAGCTACTTGACCAAGAAGGAGAGTGATGGAGTGCTGCATCAGATGACCTGGCCTCCACAATCACGCGACCTCAACCAAATTGAGATGGTTTGGGATGAGATGGACCGCAGAGTGAAGGAAAAGCAGCCAACAAGTGCTCAGCATATGTGGGAACTCCTTCAAGAATGTTTGAAAAGCATTCTAGGTTAAACTGGTCTAGAGAATGCCAAGAGTGTGCAATGTTGTCACCAAGGCAAAAGGTGGCTACTTTGAAGAATCTCAAATATAAAATATATTTTGATTTGTTTAACAGATTCTTTAGTTACTACATGAATCCATATATGTCATTTCATAATTTTGATGTCTTCACTATTATTCTACAATGTAGAAAATAGTCAAAATAAAGAAAAACCTTTGAATGAGTAGGTTTGTCCAAACATTTGACTGGTACTGTAGTTCCAGCACAGTTGATAGATATGAATCAGCAGCCAAGCCCATCCCGTACAGGACTGTACATACACACCTACACACCCACCACTGTACACACACCTGTATCATCGCAAACGCACACGCACACAAACAAACACACAAACCTGTATCATCACACATACACACACACAAACAAACACACACACCTGTATCATCGCACACGCGCACACACACACATACCACACACACAGACACACAGCACACACACACACACACACACACACACACACACACACACACACACACACACACACACACACACACACACACACACACACACACACACACACACACACACACACACACACACACACACACCACACACACCTGTCTGATCCTGTATACCTGGTATCCGCATCATCCCTTCAAACACCTGTCTCACCCGGAACCAGTCCGACCTGTCAGGGAGGAAGACTCAGTGATACTTCAACGTCTCTGGAGACAGGATGTGACATCATGTGACAGGATGTACGCAGTGACCACTTCCTACTGGTTATTCCACTTGTCACGGCTGTTATAAGGAGCGGACCAAGATGCAGCGGTTTCGTAGTTCCACATTTTTATTTACCGTGAAACTAAATGCCATACATAAATAAACTTGAATTACAAAAGCAACAAACCGTGATGCAGAGAGGGGGGAAAAAAACCCACACTACTCAAAATATAATCACACCACAAGGACAGGTGGGACAAACATCAACTTTAAGTATGGCCTCCAATTAGAGACAACGACAACCAGCTGCCTCTAATTGGAGTTCATGACAAACAACAACCCACATAGAAATACAACAACTAGAACCTGAATATAGACAAACAAAAAAAAACAGATCAACACCCCCTGTCACGTCCTGACCTACTCTACCATAGAAAATAACAACTCACTATGGCCAGGAAGTGACACCACTGGACAGGTTGAGACGGATCTTTCCTTCTGGGAAAGGAACCGTAGTGAGTAGCGATGAGACGAGCAGCACGTTAGAGGTGTCAGGTATCAGGGTGTGGAGGAGAACAACATAGACTCAATGATTCATCCAGGAAGTCACATCAATATGACTTGGAACAGGGATAATGCCTATATGATAGTCCCATTGTGGACTTGTGGTACGTGTCATTTCCTTGATTGAGAAATGATACATCTATGGTCAATACATTCTAGTCATCACAATGAACCACGGTTGAACTGCTTCGGAAAGTAAAAGGCCTGAAGGAGATGAGAAACGGGTGTGTGTTGAATCATGTTGTGTTACTGTAATATCAGTCTAGTTAGGAACCACACATGTTGTGTTACTGTAACATCAGTCTAGTTAGAGACCACACATGTTGTGTTACTGTAAAATCAGTCTAGTTAGAGACCACACATGTTGTGTTACTGTAAAATCAGTCTAGTTAGGAACCACACATGTTGTGTTACTGTAAAATCAGTCTAGTTAGGAACCACACATGTTGTGTTACTGTAATATCAGTCTAGTTATAGACCACACATGTTGTGTTACTGTAAAATCAGTATAATTAGAGACCACACATGTTGTGTTACTGTAACATCAGTCTAGTTAAAGACCACACATGTTGTGTTACTGTAAAATCGGTCTAGTTAGGAATGACACATGTTGTGTTACTGTAAAATCAGTCTAGTTAGAGACCACACATGTTGTGTTACTGTAAAATCAGTATAATTAGAGACCACACATGTTGTGTTACTGTAACATCAGTCTAGTTAGAGACCACACATGTTGTGTTACTGTAAAATCGGTCTAGTTAGGAATGACACATGTTGTGTTACTGTAAAATCAGTCTAGTTAGAGACCACACATGTTGTGTTACTGTAAAATCAGTCTAGTTAGGAATGACACATGTTGTGTTACTGTAAAATCAGTCTAGTTAGAGACCACACATGTTGTGTTACTGTAATATCCTGTTAGGGCTAGGGGGCAGTATTGACACGGCTGGATAAAAAACGTACCCGATTTAATCTGGTTACTACTCCTGCCCAGTAACTAGAATATGCATATAATTATTGGCTTTGGATAGAAAACACCCTAAAGTTTCTAAAACTGTTTGAATGGTGTCTGTGAGTATAACAGAACTCATATGGCAGGCAAAAACCTGAGAAGATTTCATGCAGGAAGTGGCCTGTCTGACAAGGTGTCGTTCTTCTTGCCTTTGTTGATTGAAGACTGAGGATCTCTGCTATAACGTGACACTTCTTACGGCTCCCATAGGCTCTCAGAAGGCGGCAAAAAGCTGAATCGTGGCTTTGCAGGCTCTGGCTGAAAAAAAGTAGCGCGTTTGGGTAGTGGCTGGTTACAGTACTGTGAGACTCAGGCGCGTGCCCGCGTCGACCGAATGCTTTGTTTTCTTTCCTCTGTTTACCTAAACGCAGATTCCCGGTCGGAATATTATCGCTTTTTTACGAGAAAAATGGCATAAAAATGGATTTTAAACAGCGGTTGACATGCTTCGAAGTACGGTAATGGAATATTTAGAATTTTTTTGTCACGAATTGCGCCATGCTCGTGACCCTTATTTACACTTGGGATAGTGTCTTGAACGCACGAACAAAACGCCGCTATTTGGATATAACGATGGATTATTTTGGACCAAACCAACATTTGTTATTGAAGTAGCAGTCCTGGGAGTGCATTCTGACGAAGAACATCAAAGGTAATCAAACTTTTGTAATAGTAAATCTGACTTTGGTCAGGGCTAAACTTGGTGGGTGTCTAAATAGCTAGCCGTGATGGCTGGGCTATCTACTGAGAATATTGCAAAATGTGCTTTCACCGAAAAGCTATTTTAAAATCGGACACCTCGATTGCACAAAGGAGTTCTGTATCTATAATTCTTAAAATAATTGTTGTGTTTTTTGTGAACGTTTATCGTGAGTAATTTAGTAAATTCACCGGAGGTTTGCGGGGGGGTATGCTAGTTCTGAACGTCACATGCTAATGTAAAAAGCTGGTTTTTGATATAAATATGAACTTGATTGAACAAAACATGCATGTATTGTATAACATAATGTCCTAGGGTTGTCATCTGATGAAGATCATCAAAGGTTAGTGCTGCATTTAGCTGTCTTCTGGGTTTATGTGACATTATATGCTAGCTTGAAAAATGGGTGTCTGATTATTTCTGGCTGGGTACTCTGCTGACATAATCTAATGTTTTGCTTTCGTTGTAAAGCCTTTTTGAAATCGGACAGTGTGGTTAGATTAACAAGAGCCTTGTCTTCAAAATGGTGTAAAATAGTCATATGTTTGAAAAATTGAAGTAATAGCATTTCTAAGGTATTTGAATAACGCGCCACAGGATTCAACTGGCTGTTGAGTAGGTGGGACGAATTCGTCCCGCCTAGCCCAGAGAGGATATCAGTCTAGTTAGAGACCACACATGTTGTCTTACTGTAATATCAGTCTAGTTAGAGATCACACATGTTGTGTTACTGTAAAATCAGTCTAGTTAGGAACGACACATGTTGTGTTACTGTAAAATCAGTCTAGTTAGAGACCCCACATGTTGTGTTACTGTAACATCAGTCTAGTTAGAGACCACACATGTTGTGTTACTGTAAAATCAGTCTAGTTAGGAACGACACATGTTGTGTTACTGTAATATCAGTCTAGTTATAGACCACACATGTTGTGTTACTGTAAAATCAGTCTAGTTAGGAACGACACATGTTGTGTTACTGTAAAATCAGTCTAGTTAGGAACGACACATGTTGTGTTACTGTAATATCAGTCTAGTTATAGACTGTTGTGTTACTGTAAAATCAGTCTCGTTAGGAACGACACATGATTTGTGTACATTTTTAAACAGACTGATGTTGTGTTCCACTTCAACATTCTGTAAATGACTGGGAAAGACTTGATCCTCTTTAACATTCTGTAAATGACTGGGAACGACTTGTTCCTCACACCAATCACGTTCTGGAGGGCTGCTCCGTTCGGAAGGTCAAGGCTGGAAAACGTAAACAATCTGAGGTGAAAACTCTATCAGTCCCGAGACCCCAGGAGAAAAATCTGCTTTTAATTTATCGGACTTTATTTCTCTGCATGTCCAGCCTCGCAACTATGTGAGTTTATTACAATATTATAGACACTATGTCCTGGGATTTACTATGGTCTTCTATGTAGAAGAACACCTTACAGTATTATAGACACTATGTCCTGGGGTCTACTATGATCTTCTGTGTAGAAGAACCCCTTACAGTATTATAGACACTATGACCTGGGATTTACTATGGTCTTCTATGTAGAAGAACCCCTTACAGTATTATAGACACTATGTCCTGGGGTTTACTATGGTCTTCTATGTAGAAGAACCCCCCCCCCCCCCCCCCCCATCTTCTAACGGCTCCTTGTGTAGCTTGTGAGCATCATAGTGCAAAACATTACTTATTCACACAGACTAATGGTTGTTATTGAGGGATGGGGAGGATTCATCCAAATGTACAACCCGTAGGGGCTCATCAACAGGCTAACAGTTACCAGGCTAACGTTAGCTAACTTGTTAGCTTCATGGACAACAGTTACCAGGCTAACGTCAGCTAACTTGCTAGCTTCGTGGACAACAGTTACCAAGCTAACGTTAGCTAACTTGCTAGCTTCATGGACAACAATTACCAGGCTAACATTAGCTAACTTGCTAGCTTCATTGACAACAGTTACCAGGCTAACGTTAGCTAACTTGCTAGCTTCATGAAAAACAGTTACCAGGCTAACGTTAGCTAACTTGCTAGCTTCATGGACAACAGTTACCAGGCTAACATTAGCTAACTTGCTAGCTTCAAGGCCAACATTTACCAGAATAACATTACCTAACTTGCTACCTTCAAGGACAACAGTTACCAGGCTAACGTTAGCTAACTTGTTAGCTTCAAGGACAACCGTTACCCTGCTAACATTAGCTAACTTGCTAGCTTCAAGGAAATGAGTTACCAGGCTAACATTAGCTAACTTGCTAGCTTCAAGAACAACAGTTACCAGGCTAACATTAGCTAACTTGCTAGCTTCAAGGACAATTTACCTCAGGTGACAACGACAACATACATCTCCTCTTGTCCCTCTGACATACATCTCCTCTTGTCCCTCTGACATACATCTCCTCTTGTCCCTCTGACATACATCTCCTCTTGTCCCTCTGACATACAGCTGCTCTTGTCCCTCTGACATACATCTCCTCTTGTCCCTCTGACATACATCTCCTCTTGTCCCTCTGACATACATCTCCTCTTGTCCCTCTGACATACATCTCCTCTTGTCCCTCTGACATACAGCTCCTCTTGTCCCTCTGACATACAGCTCCTCTTGTCCCTCTGACATACATCTCCTCTTGTGTCTACTAGCTAGTTACCTAAATTAGCATCGCAGTACCTTTACACAAAAATAAAAATGGAGTCACTTAGAGACTGGACCGGGTTGAACCAAAACACTGATCGTGTTGTGTAGAGGTGAGACTGGACCGGGTTGAACCAAAACACTGACCGTGTTGTGTAGAGGTGAGACTGGACCGGGTTGAACCAGAACACTGATCGTGTTGTGTAGAGGTGAGACTGGACCGGGTCGAACCAAAACACTGACCGTGTTGTGTAGAGTTGAGACTGGACCGGGTTGAACCAAAACACTGATCGTGTTGTGTAGAGGTGAGACTGGACCGGGTAGAACCAGAACACAGATTGTGTTGTGTAGAGGTGAGACTGGACCGGGTAGAACCAGAACACAGATTGTGTTGTGTAGAGGTGAGACTGGACCGGGTAGAACCAGAACACAGATTGTGTTGTGTAGAGGTGAGACTGGATCGGGTAGAACCAGAACACTGATCGTGTTGTGTAGAGGTGAGACTGGACCGGGTTGAACCAGAACACTGATCGTGTTGTGTAGAGGTGAGACTGGACCGGGTTGAACCAAAACTCTGATCGTGTTGTGTAGAGGTGAGGCTGGACCGGGTTGAACCAAAACACTGATCGTATTGGGTAGAGGTGAGACTGGACCGGCTTGAACCAGAACACTGATCGTGTTGTGTAGAGGTGAGGCTGGACCGGGTTGAACCAAAACTCTGATCGTGTTGTGTAGAGGTGAGACTGGACCGGGTCGAACCAAAACACTGATTGTGTTGTGTAGAGGTGAGACTGGACCGGGTCGAACCAAAACACTGATTGTGTTGTGTAGAGGTGAGGCTGGACCGGGTAGAATCAGAACACTGATTGTGTTGTGTAGAGGTGAGGCTGGACCTGGTAGAACCAGAACACTGATCGTGTTGTGTAGAGTTGAGACTGGACCGGGTTGAACCAGAACACTGATCGTGTTGTGTAGAGGTGAGACTGGACCGGGTAGAACCAAAACACTGATCGTGTTGTGTAGAGGTGAGACTGGACCGGGTAGAACCAAAACACTGATCGTGTTGTGTAGAGGTGAGACTGGACCGGGTCGAACCAAAACACTGATTGTGCTGTGTAGAGGTGAGGCTGGACCGGGTAGAATCAGAACACTGATCGTGTTGTGTAGAGGTGAGACTGGACTGGGTAGAATCAGAGCTTGTCTACACTACAGGATCTCTGAGGTAAAATAAAGGAACTTGACTAAGGGTGTGCCTCCCAAAAATTGAACCCTATTCCCTATATAGTGCACTAGCCTATGGGCCCTGGTCAACAGAAGTGCACTACAAAGGGAATAGGGATCAATTAAGGACACAGTTTCAGTGTAATCCTGTCCAGGTCCTGCAGGAAGAGTATAGGTACTAGCTGTCACTGGAACAAAGGGGCTTCAGGAACTCTGACAACTAAATCCTACAGAAAGGAGATCTGCACAAACTGTCAACGTGAAAGAGATGACCTTTGGCCTCAAGCAGGTGCACTTTTTTTTTGCTCCCCCCTCTCTATCAGGCTGCAGGGTAAATGATTAGAAAGACCCAGAGGTCTGCAGTCAGCCTGGGCATTTCTCTCCCCATCACTGGTTCTATGATATGTAGAGTAGCTTCTGTATCAAGGACTGCTGTTACTCTATGGACTGGTATACATGCAGGCAGGCAGGCAAGCAGGCAGGCAGGCAGGCAGGCAGGCAGACAGGCAGGCAGACAGATGGATAAAGATAAGGAGAGCTATTGTTCCTCCCAGTGCTCAGTTCATACTGCATACTACATACCAAGGAGATGATCGTGGACTTCAGGAAACAGCAGAGGGAGCACCCCCTCCTCTCGTCCCCTCCCGTCCACATCTGTGGGACCGCAGTGGAGAAGGTGGTAAAGTTTCAAGTTCCTCGGTGTACACATCACTGACAAACTGAAATGGTCCACCCACACAGACAGTGTGGTGAAGGAGGCGCCTCATCAACCTCAGGAGGCTAGAGAAATTTGGCTTGTCACCTAAAACCCTCACAAACTTTTACAGATGCACAATTGAGAGCATCCTGTCAAGCTGTATCACCGCCTGTTATGGAAAATGCACCGCCCACAACCGCAAAGCTCTCCAGTGTGGTGCGGTCTGCCCAACGCATTACCGGGGGCAAACTACCTGCCCTCCTGGACACCTACACCACACGTTGTCACAGAAGGGCCAAACAAATCACCCAATGCCATAGAAAGGCCAAAAAGATAATCAAGGACATCAACCACCCGAGCCACTGCCTGTTCACCCCGCTATCATCCAGAAGGCGAGGTCAGTACAGGTGCATCAAAGCTGGGACCGAGAGACTGAAAAAACATCTCAAGGCCATCAGACTGTTAAACAGCCATCACAAGCACATTAGAGACTGCTGCCTATAGACATAGACTAGAAATCACTGGCCACTTTAAAGGAATGGAACACTTGTCACTTCAATAATGTTTACATATCTGGCATCACCCATCTCATATGTATAAACTGTACTCTATACTATTCTACGGTATCTTAGCCACTTTATATAATGTTTACATATCTGGCATCACCCATCTCGTATGTATAAACTGTACTCTATACTGTTCTATGGTATCTTAGTCACATTAATTGTGTGTAAATATTGCATCACCCGTCTCATATGTATATACTGTATTCTATACTATGCCACCGTATCTTAGTCCAATGCCGCTCTGACATATATGTGTATATATTCTTAATCCATTCCTTACTTAAATTAACATGTGGCCTTCCCTGTGGCTCAGTTGGTAGAGCATGGTGTGTGCAACGCCAGGGTTGTAAGTTCGATTCCCACGGGGGGGCAGTACAAAAAAAATTGCATGAAATGAAATGTATGCTTCATTACTGCGTCTGCTAAATGACTAAAATGTATTTTGGATTTATGTTGTGTACGTGTTAGATATTACTGCACTGTCGGAGCTAGAAGCACAAGCATTTCACTACACCCACAATAATGCCAGCCCCTATCCCCTATCACTATAACCAGCCCCTATCCCTATAACCAGCCCCTATCCCCTATCACTATAACCAGCCCCTATCCCCTATCACTATAACCAGCCCCTATCCCCTATCACTATAACCAGCCCCTATCCCTATAACCAGCCCCTATCCCCTATCACTATAACCAGCCCCTATCCCCTATCACTATAACCAGCCCCTATCCCTATAACCAGCCCCTATCCCCTATCACTATAACCAGCCCCTATCCCCTATCACTATAACCAGCCCCTATCCTCTATCACTATAACCAGCCCCTATCCCCTATCCCTATAACCAGCCCCTATCCCCTATCACTATAACCAGCCCCTATCCCCTATCCCCCGTTATATTACTTGTTAGATATTACTGCACTGTCGGAGCTAGAAACACAAGCATTTCGCTACACCCACAATAATACCAGCCCCTATCCCCTATCGCCAGCCCCTATCCCTAAAAACCAGCCCCTATCCCCTATCACTATAACCAGCCCCTATCCCTTACCCCAGCCCCTATCCCTAAAAACCAGCCCCTATCCCCTATCACAATGACCAGCCCCTATCCCCTATCGCCAGCCCCATCCCTAAAAACCAGCCCCTATCCCCTATCACAATAACACCAGCCCCTATCCCCTATCCCCAGTTATATTACTTGTTAGATATTGCTGCACTGTCGGAGCTAGAAACACAAGCATTTCACTACATCGCAAATAACATCTGCTAACCATGTGTAATGTGACCAATAATATTTGATTTGATATTTTTATACAGGGTGTAGTCACAGTGAACGCTGCACACTACCTAGTTTAGGAAGGAGGAAACAGATGCTGGCCAGCTAGGTGGTGGGAAGAGGAGAAGTCAGACTGAAACATTATAGTAGGGAGAAGTGGTTGACCTTTACACAACCTACTCCTCCTTACTGCAGGGCACACACACACACACACACACACACACATAAACACACACACACACATAAACACACACATAAACACACAAACACACACATAAACACACACACACACACACACACACACACACACACACACACACACACACACACACACACACACACACACACACACACACACACACACACACACACACACACACACACACACACACAGGGCCCCCGTGACCAAGAGTCAATGTGACAGGAAGAGCCAGAGCAGAGGGGAACCAACTAAGACCCTAAAATAATGCTCAGACTGTTAATGCCCAGGCCTCAATCTGGCTTCTGTTAATGCCCAGGCCTCAATCTGGCTTCTGTTAATTCCCAGGCTTCAATCTGGCTTCTGTTAATGCTCAGACCATGGGCAGCTTCAATCTGGCTTCTGTTAATGCCCAGGCCTCAATCTGCCTTCTGTTAATGCCCAGGCCTCAATCTGCCTTCTGTTAATGCCCAGGCCTCAATCTGCTTTCTGTTAATGCCCAGGCCTCAATCTGGCTTCTGTTAATGCCCAGGCCATGGGCAGCTTGAATCTGGCTTCTGTTAATGCCCAGGCCATCGGGCAGCTTCAATCTGGCTTCTGTTAATGTCCAGGCCATGGACAGCTTCAATCTGGCTTCTGTTAATGCCCAGGCCATCGGGCAGCTTCAATCTGGCTTCTGTTAATGCCCAGGCCATGGACAGCTTCAATCTGCCTTCTGTTAATGCCCAGGCCTCAATCTGCCTTCTGTTAATGCCCAGGCCTCAATCTGCCTTCTGTTAATGCCCAGGCCTCAATCTGCCTTCTGTTAATGCCCAGGCCTCAATCTGCCTTCTGTTAATGCCCAGGCCTCAATCTGGCTTCTGTTAATGCCCAGGCCTCAATCTGGCTTCTGTTAATGCCCAGGCCTCAATCTGGCTTCTGTTAATTCCCAGGCTTCAATCTGGCTTCTGTTAATGCCCAGGCCATGGGCAGCTTCAATCTGGTTTCTGTTAATGCCCAGGCCTCAATCTGGCTTCTGTTAATGCCCAGGCCTCAATCTGGCTTCTGTTAATGCCCAGGCCATGGGGCAGCTTCAATCTGCCTTCTGTTAATGCCCAGGCCATCGGGCAGCTTCAATCTGGCTTCTGTTAATGCCCAGGCCATGGACAGCTTCAAT
The DNA here is from genome assembly GCF_965601325.2 of Salmo salar. NCBI lineage: Eukaryota > Metazoa > Chordata > Actinopteri > Salmoniformes > Salmonidae > Salmo > Salmo salar. The sequence continues at coordinate 66,128,483 of NC_138301.1, forward strand.
CTGGCTTCTGTTAATGCCCAGGCCATCGGGCAGCTTCAATCTGGCTTCTGTTAATGCCCAGGCCATCGGGCAGCTTCAATCTGGCTTCTATTAATGCCCAGGCCATGGACAGCTTCAATCTGCCTTCTGTTAATGCCCAGGCCTCAATCTGCCTTCTGTTAATGCCCAGGCCTCAATCTGCCTTCTGTTAATGCCCAGGCCTCAATCTGCCTTCTGTTAATGCCCAGGCCTCAATCTGGCTTCTGTTAATGCCCAGGCCTCAATCTGGCTTCTGTTAATGCCCAGGCCTCAATCTGGCTTCTGTTAATTCCCAGGCTTCAATCTGGCTTCTGTTAATGCCCAGGCCATGGGCAGCTTCAATCTGGTTTCTGTTAATGCCCAGGCCTCAATCTGGCTTCTGTTAATGCCCAGGCCTCAATCTGGCTTCTGTTAATGCCCAGGCCATGGGGCAGCTTCAATCTGCCTTCTGTTAATGCCCAGGCCATCGGGCAGCTTCAATCTGGCTTCTGTTAATGCCCAGGCCATGGACAGCTTCAATCTGGCTTCTGTTAATGCCCAGGCCATCGGGCAGCTTCAATCTGGCTTCTGTTAATGCCCAGGCCATCGGGCAGCTTCAATCTGGCTTCTATTAATGCCCAGGCCATGGACAGCTTCAATCTGCCTTCTGTTAATGCCCAGGCCTCAATCTGCCTTCTGTTAATGCCCAGGCCTCAATCTGCCTTCTGTTAATGCCCAGGCCTCAATCTGCCTTCTGTTAATGCCCAGGCCTCAATCTGGCTTCTGTTAATGCCCAGGCCTCAATCTGGCTTCTGTTAATGCCCAGGCCTCAATCTGGCTTCTGTTAATTCCCAGGCTTCAATCTGGCTTCTGTTAATGCCCAGGCCATGGGCAGCTTCAATCTGGCTTCTGTTAATGCCCAGGCCTCAATCTGGCTTCTGTTAATGCCCAGGCCTCAATCTGGCTTCTGTTAATGCCCAGGCCATGGGGCAGCTTCAATCTGCCTTCTGTTAATGCCCAGGCCATCGGGCAGCTTCAATCTGGCTTCTGTTAATGCCCAGGCCATGGACAGCTTCAATCTGGCTTCTGTTAATGCCCAGGCCATCGGGCAGCTTCAATCTGGCTTCTGTTAATGCCCAGGCCATCGGGCAGCTTCAATCTGGCTTCTATTAATGCCCAGGCCATGGACAGCTTCAATCTGGCTTCTGTTAATGCCCAGGCCATCGGGCAGCTTCAATCTGGCTTCTGTTAATGCCCAGGCCATGGACAGCTTCAATCTGCCTTCTGTTAATGCCCAGGCCTCAATCTGCCTTCTGTTAATGCCCAGGCCTCAATCTGGCTTCTGTTAATGCCCAGGCCTCAATCTGGCTTCTGTTAATGCCCAGGCCTCAATCTGGCTTCTGTTAATTCCCAGGCTTCAATCTGGCTTCTGTTAATGCCCAGGCCATGGGCAGCTTCAATCTGGCTTCTGTTAATGCCCAGGCCATGGGCAGCTTCAATCTGGCTTCTGTTAATGCCCAGGCCATCGGGCAGCTTCAATCTGGCTTCTGTTAATGCCCAGGCCTCAATCTGGCTTCTGTTAATGCCCAGGCCATCGGGCAGCTTCAATCTGGCTTCTGTTAATGCCCAGGCCATGGGCAGCTTCAATCTGGCTTCTGTTAATGCCCAGGCCATCGGGCAGCTTCAATCTGGCTTCTGTTAATGCCCAGGCCATGGACAGCTTCAATCTGGCTTCTGTTAATGCCCAGGCCATCGGGCAGCTTCAATCTGCCTTCTGTTAATGCCCAGGCCTCAATCTGCATTCTGTTAATGCCCAGGCCTCAATCTGCCTTCTGTTAATGCCCAGGCCTCAATTTTTGCTTCTGTTAATGCCCAGGCCATGGGGCAGCTTCAATCTGGAGTTGCAGTCAATTTTCTGGGCTTCAGTTTGCCTCTAACTGAGGCCTGCTGGAGAGACGGGGTAGAAGTTCTTTACCGTTTTAAAAATAGACACCCCCATGAAGTGGATGGTAAAGACTAGTCATAGTTTCTCCAAATGATTCTACTGTAAGAGACAGACTGTATGTGTTATCACAGAAAACTACAAGAAACAGGGATGTACGTAACAATCAAGGACAACATTGGAAAAGAAACAGGAATATATGTAACAATCAAGGACAACATTGGAAAAGAAACAGGGATAAATTAACGTCAAAGACCACATTTGGAAAATAAATGTTTCATTAATGATGTCATGTGATATTCTCTAGTGATTCAATGTACATCCTGTTGGAGATTTGTTTTAACCCAAATCAATTCAAATCAATTCAATATATTCATCCCTCTATGGCCTGACCTCCGTGATCCATACCGGTCTAAAGGTTGTTCTACGTGGTGACAGCCCATCCAAGGATCTCTATCTACCTCTATGGCCTAACCTCTGTGCTCCATACCTGTCTAAAAGTTGTTCTAGGTGGTGACAGCCCATCCAGGGATCTCTATCTCCCTCTATGGCCTGACCTCTGTGCTCCATACCTGTCTAAAAGTTGTTCTACATGGTGACAGCCCATCCAGGGATCTCTATCTCCCTCTATGGCCTGACCTCTGTGATCCATACCTGACAAGAGAAATACTCCAGATGTGTTCAGTGTGACTGGGGTCAACTAGCGTTCAGTGTGACTGGGGTCAACTAGCATTCAGTGTGACTGGGGTCAACCAGTGTTCAATGTGACTGGGGTCAACCAGTATTCAGTGTGACTAGGGTCAACTAGTATTCAGTGTGACTGGGGTCAACTAGTGTTCCGTTTGACTGGGGTCAACTAGTGTTCAGTGTGACTGGGGTCAAATCCCTCCGTAATGACCAGGCACTACCGTGGTATAGGCACACACACACACACACACACACACACACACACACACACACACACACACACACACACACACACACACACACACACACACACACACACACACACACACACACACACGTGTTGTGTATCGGTAGTAGGTACCAGTCTACATCATGATCTCTGGCCGGTGGCTGTAGATTAGATTAGTTAGGGGGCACTACAATCAGCTCTAGGGTCTTAAAGTCCACGTTTCCCCTAAAACAACCTCAGACTCCCTAATCAGCATTAAAATTAAAGCAGGAAGGTGGACCGGTGGTCAAGGTGTGCCAGAGCAGAGCACTATTCCCTACTTAGTGCACTACTATCGTAGGGCTCGGGTCTAAAGTAGTGCACTACGTAGGGAATAGGGTGCCATTTGGGATGCGGCCTTGGAAGGATCTCTTAATAATGACCATGCACTAAAATTGTTTAGGTTTTAGGGTACCATAAGGACTGCATTGTGTGTGTGTGTGTGTGTGTGTGTGTGTGTGTGTGTGTGTGTGTGTGTGTGTGTGTGTGTGTGTGTGTGTGTGTGTGTGTGTGTGTGTGTGTGTGTGTGTGTGTGTGTGTGTGTGTGTGTGTGTGTGTATGTGTGTACTCCGTTAGGAGAAGTGCCTGGTTTGATTTGGCCTTACCCCTCCAAGCCTGTGGGATATAAGCTCTGGTTAAAGGGGAAATCTGGGATATAAGAATCAATGTCGACGTACAGTATTGTTCATTTAAAATCCTCAAAATGGATGTACAAATCCCAGAATGCACCTTTAATCATCTCTGGGAAAATTAACAACAATTATCCTTAGTCTGCTTTGTCCTTACTCTGACCCTCGCTGAGTGTGGCCAAAACGGCTCCCTATTCCATATAGTGCATATCTTAGCACACTGGTCAAAAGTACTGCACTACATTATAGGGAATAGGGAGCCATTTAGGATGTAGCCATGTTGTTAAACCCTCCCCTCCAACATAACACAACCTTTAGTATCCATGTTGTTAAACTCTCCACTCCAACATAACACAACCTTTAGTATCCATGTTGTTAAACTCTCCCCTCCATCATAACACAACCTTTAGTAACCATGTTGTTAAACTCTTAATATCCCCTCCAACATAACACAACCTTTAGTAACCATGTTGTTAAACTCTCCCTCCAATATAACACAACCTTTAGTATCCATGTTGTTAAACTCTCCATCTCCACTCCAACATAACATAACCTTGAGTAACCATGTTGTTAAACTCTCCCCTCCAACATAACACAACCTTTAGTAACAATGTTGTTAAGCTCTCCATCTCCAACATAACACAACCTTTAGTACCCATGTTGTTAAACTCTCCATCTCCCCTCCAACAAAACACAACCTTTAGTAACCATGTTGTTAAACTCTCCACTCCAACATAACACAACCTTTAGTAACCATGTTGTTAAACTCTCCCTTCCAACATAACACAACCTTTAGTAACCTTGTTGTTAAACTCTCCATCTCCAACATAACACAACCTTTAGTAACCATGTTGTTAAACTCTCCACTCCAACATAACACAACCTTTAGTATCCATGTTGTTAAACTCTCCCCTCCAACATAACACAACCTTTAGTAACCATGTTGTTAAACTCTCCATCTCCCCTCCAACATAACACAACCTTTAGTATCCATGTTGTTAAACTCTCCCCTCCATCATAACACAACCTTTAGTAACCTTGTTAAACTCTCCACTCCAACATAACACAACCTTTAGTATCCATGTTGTTAAACTCTCCCCTCCAACATAACACAACCTTTAGTAACCATGTTGTTAAACTCTCCATCTCCCCTCCAACATAACACAACCTTTAGTATCCATGTTGTTAAACTCTGCCCTCCATCATAACACAACCTTTAGTAACCATGTTGTTAAACTCTCCATCTCCACTCCATCATAACACAACCTTTAGTAACCATGTTGTTAAACTCTCCCCTCCAACATAACACTACCTTTAGTATCCATGTTGTTAAACTCTCCATCTCCCCTCCAACATAACACAACCTTTAGTAACCATGTTGTTAAACTCTCCATCTCCAACATAACACAACCTTTAGTATCCATGTTGTTAAACTCTCCACTCCAACATAACACAACCTTTAGTATCCATGTTGTTAAACTCTCCATCTCCCCTCCAACATAACACAACCTTTAGTAACCATGTTGTTAAACTCTCCATCTCCAACATAACACTACCTTTAGTAACCATGTTGTTAAACTCTCCCCTCCAACATAACACAACCTTTAGTAACCTTGTTGTTAAACTCTCCATCTCCAACATAACACAACCTTTAGTAACCATGTTGTTAAACTCTCCCCTCCAACATAACACAACCTTTAGTATCCATGATACTCTCCATCTCCACTCCAACATAACATAACCTTTAGTATCCATGTTGTTAAACTCTCCACTCCAACATAACACAACCTTTAGTATCCATGTTGTTAAACTCTCCCCTCCATCATAACACAACCTTTATTATCCATGTTGTTAAACTCTCCCCTCCAACATAACACAACCTTTAGTATCCATGTTGTTAAACTCTCCCCTCCAACATAACACAACCTTTAGTATCCATGTTGTTAAACTCTCCCCTCCAACATAACACAACCTTTAGTAACCATGTTGTTAAACTCTCCCCTCCAACATAACACAACCTTTAGTATCCATGTTGTTAAACTCTCCCCTCCAACATAACACAACCTTTAGTAACCATGTTGTTAAACTCTCCATCTCCAACATAACACAACCTTTAGTAACCATGTTGTTAAACTCTCCCCTCCAACATAACACAACCTTTAGTAACCTTGTTGTTAAACTCTCCATCTCCAACATAACACAACCTTTAGTAACCATGTTGTTAAACTCTCCCCTCCAACATAACACAACCTTTAGTAACCATGTTGTTAAACTCTCCATATCCCCTCCAACATAACACAACCTTTAGTAACCATATTGTTAAGCTCTCCATCTCCAACATAACACAACCTTTAGTATCCATGTTGTTAAACTCTCCATCTCCCCTCCAACATAACACAACCTTTAGTAACCATGTTGTTAAACTCTCCATCTCCAACATAACTCTACCTTTAGTAACCATGTTGTTAAACTCTCCCTTCCAACATAACACAACCTTTAGTAACCTTGTTAAACTCTCCATCTCCAACATAACACAACCTTTAGTAACCATGTTGTTAAACTCTCCACTCCAACATAACACAACCTTTAGTATCCATGTTGTTAAACTCTCCCCTCCAACATAACACAACCTTTAATAACCATGTTGTTAAACTCTCCATCTCCCCTCCAACATAACACAACCTTTAGTATCCATGTTGTTAAACTCTCCCCTCCATCATAACACAACCTTTAGTAACCATGTTGTTAAACTCTCCATCTCCACTCCAACATAACACAACCTTTAGTAACCATGTTGTTAAACTCTCCATCTCCAACATAACACAACCTTTAGTATCCATGTTGTTAAACTCTCCACTCCAACATAACACAACCTTTAGTATCCATGTTGTTAAACTCTCCATCTCCCCTCCAACATAACACAACCTTTAGTAACCATGTTGTTAAACTCTCCATCTCCAACATAACACTACCTTTAGTAACCATGTTGTTAAACTCTCCCCTCCAACATAACACAACCTTTAGTAACCTTGTTGTTAAACTCTCCATCTCCAACATAACACAACCTTTAGTAACCATGTTGTTAAACTCTCCCCTCCAACATAACACAACCTTTAGTATCCATGATACTCTCCATCTCCACTCCAACATAACATAACCTTTAGTATCCATGTTGTTAAACTCTCCACTCCAAAATAACACAAACTTTAGTATCCATGTTGTTAAACTCTCCCCTCCATCATAACACAACCTTTATTATCCATGTTGTTAAACTCTCCCCTCCAACATAACACAACCTTTAGTATCCATGTTGTTAAACTCTCCCCTCCAACATAACACAACCTTTAGTATCCATGTTGTTAAACTCTCCCCTCCAACATAACACAACCTTTAGTAACCATGTTGTTAAACTCTCCCATCCAACATAACACAACCTTTAGTATCCATGTGGTTAAACTCTCCATCTCCCCTCCAACATAACACAACCTTTAGTAACCATGTTGTTAAACTCTCCATCTCCAACATAACATTACCTTTAGTAACCATGTTTTTAAACTCTCCCCTCCAACATAACACAACCTTTAGTAACCTTGTTGTTAAACTCTCCATCTCCAACATAACACAACCTTTTGTAACCATGTTGTTAAACTCTCCCCTCCAACATAACACAACCTTTAGTATCCATGATACTCTCCATCTCCACTCCAACATAACATAACCTTTAGTATCCATGTTGTTAAACTCTCCACTCCAACATAACACAACCTTTAGTATCCATGTTGTTAAACTCTCCCCTGCATCATAACACAACCTTTATTATACATGTTGTTAAACTCTCCCCTCCAACATAACACAACCTTTAGTATCCATGTTGTTAAACTCTCCCCTCCAACATAACACAACCTTTAGTATCCATGTTGTTAAACTCTCCCCTCCAACATAACACAACCTTTAGTATCCATGTTGTTAAACTCTCCATCTCCACTCCAACATAACACAACCTTTAGTAACCATGATGTTAAACTCTCCCCTCCAACATAACACAACCTTTAGTAACCATGTTGTTAAACTCTCCATCTCCAACATAACACAACCTTTTGTAACCATGTTGTTAAACTCTCCCCTCCAACATAACACAACCTTTAGTATCCATGATACTCTCCATCTCCACTCCAACATAACATAACCTTTAGTATCCATGTTGTTAAACTCTCCACTCCAACATAACACAACCTTTAGTATCCATGTTGTTAAACTCTCCCCTGCATCATAACACAACCTTTATTATACATGTTGTTAAACTCTCCCCTCCAACATAACACAACCTTTAGTATCCATGTTGTTAAACTCTCCCCTCCAACATAACACAACCTTTAGTATCCATGTTGTTAAACTCTCCCCTCCAACATAACACAACCTTTAGTAACCATGTTGTTAAACTCTCCCATCCAACATAACACAACCTTTAGTATCCATGTTGTTAAACTCTCCATCTCCCCTCCAACATAACACAACCTTTAGTAACCATGTTGTTAAACTCTCCATCTCCAACATAACACTACCTTTAGTAACCATGTTGTTAAACTCTCCACTCCAACATAACACAACCTATAGTTTCCATGTTGTTAAACTCTCCCCTCCAACATAACACAACCTTTAGTATCCATGTTGTTAAACTCTCCCCTCCAACATAACACAACCTTTAGTATCCATTAAACTCTCCCCTCCATCATAACACAACCTTTATCAACCATGTTGTTAAACTCTCCATCTCCCCTCCAACATAACACAACCTTTAGTATCCATGTTGTTAAACTCTCCCCTCCAACATAACTCAACCTTTAGTAACCATGTTTTTAAACTCTCCATCTCCCCTCCAACATAACACAACCTTTAGTATCCATGTTGTTAAACTCTCCCCTCCATCATAACACAACCTTTAGTAACCTTGTTAAACTCTCCACTCCAACATAACACAACCTTTAGTAACCATGTTGTTAAACTCTCCATCTCCCCTCCAACATAACACAACCTTTAGTAACCATGTTGTTAAACTCTCCATCTCCAACATAACTCTACCTTTAGTAACCATGTTGTTAAACTCTCCCTTCCAACATAACACAACCTTTAGTAACCTTGTTAAACTCTCCATCTCCAACATAACACAACCTTTAGTAACCATGTTGTTAAACTCTCCACTCCAACATAACACAACCTTTAGTATCCATGTTGTTAAACTCTCCCCTCCAACATAACACAACCTTTAATAACCATGTTGTTAAACTCTCCATCTCCCCTCCAACATAACACAACCTTTAGTATCCATGTTGTTAAACTCTCCCCTCCATCATAACACAACCTTTAGTAACCATGTTGTTAAACTCTCCATCTCCACTCCAACATAACACAACCTTTAGTAACCATGTTGTTAAACTCTCCATCTCCAACATAACACAACCTTTAGAATCCATGTTGTTAAACTCTCCACTCCAACATAACACAACCTTTAGTATCCATGTTGTTAAACTCTCCATCTCCCCTCCAACATAACACAACCTTTAGTAACCATGTTGTTAAACTCTCCATCTCCAACATAACACTACCTTTAGTAACCATGTTGTTAAACTCTCCCCTCCAACATAACACAACCTTTAGTAACCTTGTTGTTAAACTCTCCATCTCCAACATAACACAACCTTTAGTAACCATGTTGTTAAACTCTCCCCTCCAACATAACACAACCTTTAGTATCCATGATACTCTCCATCTCCACTCCAACATAACATAACCTTTAGTATCCATGTTGTTAAACTCTCCACTCCAAAATAACACAAACTTTAGTATCCATGTTGTTAAACTCTCCCCTCCATCATAACACAACCTTTATTATCCATGTTGTTAAACTCTCCCCTCCAACATAACACAACCTTTAGTATCCATGTTGTTAAACTCTCCCCTCCAACATAACACAACCTTTAGTATCCATGTTGTTAAACTCTCCCCTCCAACATAACACAACCTTTAGTAACCATGTTGTTAAACTCTCCCATCCAACATAACACAACCTTTAGTATCCATGTGGTTAAACTCTCCATCTCCCCTCCAACATAACACAACCTTTAGTAACCATGTTGTTAAACTCTCCATCTCCAACATAACATTACCTTTAGTAACCATGTTTTTAAACTCTCCCCTCCAACATAACACAACCTTTAGTAACCTTGTTGTTAAACTCTCCATCTCCAACATAACACAACCTTTTGTAACCATGTTGTTAAACTCTCCCCTCCAACATAACACAACCTTTAGTATCCATGATACTCTCCATCTCCACTCCAACATAACATAACCTTTAGTATCCATGTTGTTAAACTCTCCACTCCAACATAACACAACCTTTAGTATCCATGTTGTTAAACTCTCCCCTGCATCATAACACAACCTTTATTATACATGTTGTTAAACTCTCCCCTCCAACATAACACAACCTTTAGTATCCATGTTGTTAAACTCTCCCCTCCAACATAACACAACCTTTAGTATCCATGTTGTTAAACTCTCCCCTCCAACATAACACAACCTTTAGTAACCATGTTGTTAAACTCTCCCATCCAACATAACACAACCTTTAGTATCCATGTTGTTAAACTCTCCATCTCCCCTCCAACATAACACAACCTTTAGTAACCATGTTGTTAAACTCTCCATCTCCAACATAACACTACCTTTAGTAACCATGTTGTTAAACTCTCCACTCCAACATAACACAACCTATAGTTTCCATGTTGTTAAACTCTCCCCTCCAACATAACACAACCTTTAGTATCCATGTTGTTAAACTCTCCCCTCCAACATAACACAACCTTTAGTATCCATTAAACTCTCCCCTCCATCATAACACAACCTTTATCAACCATGTTGTTAAACTCTCCATCTCCCCTCCAACATAACACAACCTTTAGTATCCATGTTGTTAAACTCTCCCCTCCAACATAACTCAACCTTTAGTAACCATGTTTTTAAACTCTCCATCTCCCCTCCAACATAACACAACCTTTAGTAACCATGTTGTTAAACTCTCCATCTCCACTCCAACATAACACAACCTTTAGTAACCATGTTGTTAAACTCTCCATCTCCACTCCAACATAACACAACCTTTAGTATCCATGTTGTTAAACTTTCCCTTCCAACATAACACAACCTTTAGTAACCATGTTGTTAAACTCTCCCCTCCAACATAACACAACCTTTAGTAACCATGTTGTTAAACTCTCCCATCCAACATAACACAACCTTTAGTATCCATGTTGTTAAACTCTCCCCTCCAACATAACACAACCTTTAGTAACCATGTTGTTAAACTCTCCATCTCCATCATAACACAACCTTTAGTAACCATGTTGTTAAACTCTCCATCTCCACTCCAACATAACACAACCTTTAGTAACCATGTTGTTAAACTCTCCCCTCCAACATAACACAACCTTTAGTAACCATGTTGTTAAACTCTCCCATCCAACATAACACAACCTTTAGTATCCATGTTGTTAAACTCTCTCCTCCAACATAACACAACCTTTAGTATCCATGTTGTTAAACTGTCCATCTCCTCTCCAACATAACACAACCTTTAGTAACCATGTTGTTAAACTCTCCATCTCCAACATAACACAACCTTTAGTATCCATGTTGTTAAACTCTCCACTCCAACATAACACAACCTTTAGTATCCATGTTGTTAAACTCTCCATCTCCCCTCCAACATAACACAACCTTTAGTAACCATGTTGTTAAACTCTCCCCTCCAACATAACACAACCTTTAGTAACCTTGTTGTTAAACTCTCCATCTCCAACATAACACAACCTTTAGTAACCATGTTGTTAAACTCTCCCCTCCAACATAACACAACCTTTAGTATCCATGATACTCTCCATCTCCACTCCAACATAACATAACCTTTAGTATCCATGTTGTTAAACTCTCCACTCCAACATAACACAACCTTTATTATCCATGTTGTTAAACTCTCCCCTCCAACATAACACAACCTTTAGTATCCATGTTGTTAAACTCTCCCCTCCAACATAACACAACCTTTAGTATCCATGTTGTTAAACTCTCCCCTCCAACATAACACAACCTTTAGTAACCATGTTGTTAAACTCTCCCATCCAACATAACACAACCTTTAGTATCCATGTTGTTAAACTCTCCATCTCCCCTCCAACATAACACAACCTATAGTATCCATGTTGTTAAACTCTCCCCTCCAACATAACACAACCTTTAGTATCCATGTTGTTAAACTCTCCCCTCCAACATAACACAACCTTTAGTATCCATGTTGTTAAACTCTCCCCTCCATCATAACACAACCTTTAGTAACCATGTTGTTAAACTCTCCATCTCCAACATAACACAACCTTTAGTAACCATGTTGTTAAACTCTCCATCTCCCCTCCAACATAACACAACCTTTAGTATCCATGTTGTTAAACTCTCCCCTCCAACATAACACAACCTTTAGTAACCATGTTGTTAAACTCTCCATCTCCAACATAACACTACCTTTAGTAACCATGTTGTTAAACTCTCCACTCCAACATAACACAACCTATAGTATCCATGTTGTTAAACTCTCCCCTCCAACATAACACAACCTTTAGTATCCATGTTGTTAAACTCTCCCCTCCAACATAACACAACCTTTAGTATCCATGTTGTTAAACTGTCCATCTCCTCTCCAACATAACACAACCTTTAGTAACCATGTTGTTAAACTCTCCATCTCCAACATAACACAACCTTTAGTATCCATGTTGTTAAACTCTCCACTCCAACATAACACAACCTTTAGTATCCATGTTGTTAAACTCTCCATCTCCCCTCCAACATAACACAACCTTTAGTAACCATGTTGTTAAACTCTCCATCTCCAACATAACACTACCTTTAGTAACCATGTTGTTAAACTCTCCCCTCCAACATAACACAACCTTTAGTAACCTTGTTGTTAAACTCTCCATCTCCAACATAACACAACCTTTAGTAACCATGTTGTTAAACTCTCCCCTCCAACATAACACAACCTTTAGTAACCATGTTGTTAAACTCTCCCATCCAACATAACACAACCTTTAGTATCCATGTTGTTAAACTCTCCATCTCCCCTCCAACATAACACAACCTTTAGTAACCATGTTGTTAAACTCTCCATCTCCAACATAACACTACCTTTAGTAACCATGTTGTTAAACTCTCCACTCCAACAAAACACAACCTATAGTTTCCATGTTGTTAAACTCTCCCCTCCAACATAACACAACCTTTAGTATCCATGTTGTTAAACTCTCCCCTCCAACATAACACAACCTTTAGTATCCATTAAACTCTCCCCTCCATCATAACACAACCTTTATCAACCATGTTGTTAAACTCTCCATCTCCCCTCCAACATAACACAACCTTTAGTATCCATGTTGTTAAACTCTCCCCTCCAACATAACTCAACCTTTAGTAACCATGTTTTTAAACTCTCCATCTCCCCTCCAACATAACACAACCTTTAGTAACCATGTTGTTAAACTCTCCATCTCCACTCCAACATAACACAACCTTTAGTAACCATGTTGTTAAACTCTCCATCTCCACTCCAACATAACACAACCTTTAGTATCCATGTTGTTAAACTTTCCCTTCCAACATAACACAACCTTTAGTATCCATGTTGTTAAACTCTCCCATCCAACATAACACAACCTTTAGTATCCATGTTGTTAAACTCTCTCAACCAACATAACACAACCTTTAGTATCCATGTTGTTAAACTGTCCATCTCCTCTCCAACATAACACAACCTTTAGTAACCATGTTGTTAAACTCTCCATCTCCAACATAACACAACCTTTAGTATCCATGTTGTTAAACTCTCCACTCCAACATAACACAACCTTTAGTATCCATGTTGTTAAACTCTCCATCTCCCCTCCAACATAACACAACCTTTAGTAACCATGTTGTTAAACTCTCCCCTCCAACATAACACAACCTTTAGTAACCATGTTGTTAAACTCTCCATCTCCAACATAACACAACCTTTAGTATCCATGTTGTTAAACTCTCCACTCCAACATAACACAACCTTTAGTATCCATGTTGTTAAACTCTCCATCTCCCCTCCAACATAACACAACCTTTAGTAACCATGTTGTTAAACTCTCCATCTCCAACATAACACTACCTTTAGTAACCATGTTGTTAAACTCTCCACTCCAACAAAACACAACCTATAGTTTCCATGTTGTTAAACTCTCCCCTCCAACATAACACAACCTTTAGTATCCATTAAACTCTCCCCTCCATCATAACACAACCTTTATCAACCATGTTGTTAAACTCTCCATCTCCCCTCCAACATAACACAACCTTTAGTATCCATGTTGTTAAACTCTCCCCTCCAACATAACTCAACCTTTAGTAACCATGTTTTTAAACTCTCCATCTCCCCTCCAACATAACACAACCTTTAGTAACCATGTTGTTAAACTCTCCATCTCCACTCCAACATAACACAACCTTTAGTAACCATGTTGTTAAACTCTCCATCTCCACTCCAACATAACACAACCTTTAGTATCCATGTTGTTAAACTTTCCCTTCCAACATAACACAACCTTTAGTATCCATGTTGTTAAACTCTCCCATCCAACATAACACAACCTTTAGTATCCATGTTGTTAAACTCTCTCAACCAACATAACACAACCTTTAGTATCCATGTTGTTAAACTGTCCATCTCCTCTCCAACATAACACAACCTTTAGTAACCATGTTGTTAAACTCTCCATCTCCAACATAACACAACCTTTAGTATCCATGTTGTTAAACTCTCCACTCCAACATAACACAACCTTTAGTATCCATGTTGTTAAACTCTCCATCTCCCCTCCAACATAACACAACCTTTAGTAACCATGTTGTTAAACTCTCCCCTCCAACATAACACAACCTTTAGTAACCTTGTTGTTAAACTCTCCATCTCCAACATAACACAACCTTTAGTAACCATGTTGTTAAACTCTCCCCTCCAACATAACACAACCTTTAGTATCCATGATACTCTCCATCTCCACTCCAACATAACATAACCTTTAGTATCCATGTTGTTAAACTCTCCACTCCAACATAACACAACCTTTATTATCCATGTTGTTAAACTCTCCCCTCCAACATAACACAACCTTTAGTATCCATGTTGTTAAACTCTCCCCTCCAACATAACACAACCTTTAGTATCCATGTTGTTAAACTCTCCCCTCCAACATAACACAACCTTTAGTAACCATGTTGTTAAACTCTCCCATCCAACATAACACAACCTTTAGTATCCATGTTGTTAAACTCTCCATCTCCCCTCCAACATAACACAACCTTTAGTAACCATGTTGTTAAACTCTCCACTCCAACATAACACAACCTATAGTATCCATGTTGTTAAACTCTCCCCTCCAACATAACACAACCTTTAGTATCCATGTTGTTAAACTCTCCCCTCCAACATAACACAACCTTTAGTATCC
Source organism: Salmo salar (assembly GCF_965601325.2). Lineage (NCBI taxonomy): Eukaryota > Metazoa > Chordata > Actinopteri > Salmoniformes > Salmonidae > Salmo > Salmo salar. Next base: position 66,143,591 of record NC_138301.1, read on the forward strand.
ATGTTGTTAAACTCTCCCCTCCATCATAACACAACCTTTAGTAACCATGTTGTTAAACTCTCCATCTCCAACATAACACAACCTTTAGTAACCATGTTGTTAAACTCTCCATCTCCCCTCCAACATAACACAACCTTTAGTATCCATGTTGTTAAACTCTCCCCTCCAACATAACACAACCTTTAGTAACCATGTTGTTAAACTCTCCATCTCCAACATAACACTACCTTTAGTAACCATGTTGTTAAACTCTCCACTCCAACATAACACAACCTATAGTATCCATGTTGTTAAACTCTCCCCTCCAACATAACACAACCTTTAGTATCCATGTTGTTAAACTCTCCCCTCCAACATAACACAACCTTTAGTATCCATGTTGTTAAACTGTCCATCTCCTCTCCAACATAACACAACCTTTAGTAACCATGTTGTTAAACTCTCCATCTCCAACATAACACAACCTTTAGTATCCATGTTGTTAAACTCTCCACTCCAACATAACACAACCTTTAGTATCCATGTTGTTAAACTCTCCATCTCCCCTCCAACATAACACAACCTTTAGTAACCATGTTGTTAAACTCTCCATCTCCAACATAACACTACCTTTAGTAACCATGTTGTTAAACTCTCCCCTCCAACATAACACAACCTTTAGTAACCTTGTTGTTAAACTCTCCATCTCCAACATAACACAACCTTTAGTAACCATGTTGTTAAACTCTCCCCTCCAACATAACACAACCTTTAGTATCCATGATACTCTCCATCTCCACTCCAACATAACATAACCTTTAGTATCCATGTTGTTAAACTCTCCACTCCAACATAACACAACCTTTATTATCCATGTTGTTAAACTCTCCCCTCCAACATAACACAACCTTTAGTATCCATGTTGTTAAACTCTCCCCTCCAACATAACACAACCTTTAGTATCCATGTTGTTAAACTCTCCCCTCCAACATAACACAACCTTTAGTAACCATGTTGTTAAACTCTCCCATCCAACATAACACAACCTTTAGTATCCATGTTGTTAAACTCTCCATCTCCCCTCCAACATAACACAACCTTTAGTAACCATGTTGTTAAACTCTCCACTCCAACATAACACAACCTATAGTATCCATGTTGTTAAACTCTCCCCTCCAACATAACACAACCTTTAGTATCCATGTTGTTAAACTCTCCCCTCCAACATAACACAACCTTTAGTATCCATGTTGTTAAACTCTCCCCTCCATCATAACACAACCTTTAGTAACCATGTTGTTAAACTCTCCATCTCCAACATAACACAACCTTTAGTAACCATGTTGTTAAACTCTCCATCTCCCCTCCAACATAACACAACCTTTAGTATCCATGTTGTTAAACTCTCCCCTCCAACATAACACAACCTTTAGTAACCATGTTGTTAAACTCTCCATCTCCAACATAACACTACCTTTAGTAACCATGTTGTTAAACTCTCCACTCCAACATAACACAACCTATAGTATCCATGTTGTTAAACTCTCCCCTCCAACATAACACAACCTTTAGTATCCATGTTGTTAAACTCTCCCCTCCAACATAACACAACCTTTAGTATCCATGTTGTTAAACTGTCCATCTCCTCTCCAACATAACACAACCTTTAGTAACCATGTTGTTAAACTCTCCATCTCCAACATAACACAACCTTTAGTATCCATGTTGTTAAACTCTCCACTCCAACATAACACAACCTTTAGTATCCATGTTGTTAAACTCTCCATCTCCCCTCCAACATAACACAACCTTTAGTAACCATGTTGTTAAACTCTCCATCTCCAACATAACACTACCTTTAGTAACCATGTTGTTAAACTCTCCCCTCCAACATAACACAACCTTTAGTAACCTTGTTGTTAAACTCTCCATCTCCAACATAACACAACCTTTAGTAACCATGTTGTTAAACTCTCCCCTCCAACATAACACAACCTTTAGTATCCATGATACTCTCCATCTCCACTCCAACATAACATAACCTTTAGTATCCATGTTGTTAAACTCTCCACTCCAACATAACACAACCTTTAGTATCCATGTTGTTAAACTCTCCCCTCCATCATAACACAACCTTTATTATCCATGTTGTTAAACTCTCCCCTCCAACATAACACAACCTTTAGTATCCATGTTGTTAAACTGTCCCCTCCATCATAACACAACCTTTAGTATCCATGTTGTTAAACTCTCCCCTTCAACATAACACAACCTTTAGTAACCATGTTGTTAAACTCTCCCATCCAACATAACACAACCTTTAGTATCCATGTTGTTAAACTCTCCATCTCCCCTCCAACATAACACAAACTTTAGTAACCATGTTGTTAAACTCTCCATCTCCAACATAACACTACCTTTAGTAACCATGTTGTTAAACTCTCCACTCCAACATAACACAACCTATAGTATCCATGTTGTTAAACTCCCCCCTCCAACATAACACAACCTTTAGTATCCATGTTGTTAAACTCTCCCCTCCAACATAACACAACCTTTAGTATCCATGTTGTTAAACTCTCCCCTCCATCATAACACAACCTTTAGTATCCATGTTGTTAAACTCTCTCCTCCAACATAACACAACCTTTAGTATCCATGTTGTTAAACTGTCCATCTCCTCTCCAACATAACACAACCTTTAGTAACCATGTTGTTAAACTCTCCATCTCCAACATAACACAACCTTTAGTAACCATGTTGTTAAACTCTCCCCTCCAACATAACACAACCTTTAGTATCCATGTTGTTAAACTCTCCATCTCCCCTCCAACATAACACAACCTTTAGTAACCATGTTGTTAAACTCTCCCCTCCAACATAACACAACCTTTAGTAACCTTGTTGTTAAACTCTCCATCTCCAACATAACACAACCTTTAGTAACCATGTTGTTAAACTCTCCCCTCCAACATAACACAACCTTTAGTATCCATGATACTCTCCATCTCCACTCCAACATAACATAACCTTTAGTATCCATGTTGTTAAACTCTCCACTCCAACATAACACAACCTTTAGTATACATGTTGTTAAACTCTCCCCTCCATCATAACACAACCTTTATTATCCATGTTGTTAAACTCTCCCCTCCAACATAACACAACCTTTAGTATCCATGTTGTTAAACTCTCCCCTCCAACATAACACAACCTTTAGTAACCATGTTGTTAAACTCTCCCATCCAACATAACACAACCTTTAGTATCCATGTTGTTAAACTCTCCATCTCCCCTCCAACATAACACAACCTTTAGTAACCATGTTGTTAAACTCTCCACTCCAACATAACACAACCTATAGTATCCATGTTGTTAAACTCTCCCCTCCAACATAACACAACCTTTAGTATCCATGTTGTTAAACTCTCCCCTCCAACATAACACAACCTTTAGTATCCATGTTGTTAAACTCTCCCCTCCATCATAACACAACCTTTAGTAACCATGTTGTTAAACTCTCCATCTCCAACATAACACAACCTTTAGTAACCATGTTGTTAAACTCTCCATCTCCCCTCCAACATAACACAACCTTTAGTATCCATGTTGTTAAACTCTCCCCTCCAACATAACACAACCTTTAGTAACCATGTTGTTAAACTCTCCATCTCCAACATAACACTACCTTTAGTAACCATGTTGTTAAACTCTCCACTCCAACATAACACAACCTATAGTATCCATGTTGTTAAACTCTCCCCTCCAACATAACACAACCTTTAGTATCCATGTTGTTAAACTCTCCCCTCCAACATAACACAACCTTTAGTATCCATGTTGTTAAACTCTCCATCTCCCCTCCAACATAACACAAACTTTAGTAACCATGTTGTTAAACTCTCCATCTCCAACATAACACTACCTTTAGTAACCATGTTGTTAAACTCTCCACTCCAACATAACACAACCTATAGTATCCATGTTGTTAAACTCTCCCCTCCAACATAACACAACGTTTAGTATCCATGTTGTTAAACTCTCCCCTCCAACATAACACAACCTTTAGTATCCATGTTGTTAAACTCTCCCCTCCATCATAACACAACCTTTAGTAACCATGTTGTTAAACTCTCCATCTCCAACATAACACAACCTTTAGTAACCATGTTGTTAAACTCTCCATCTCCCCTCCAACATAACACAAACTTTAGTATCCATGTTGTTAAACTCTCCCCTCCAACATAACTCAACCTTTAGTAACCATGTTGTTAAACTCTCCCCTCCAACATAACACAACCTTTAGTAACCATGTTGTTAAACTCTCCATCTCCACTCCAACATAACACAACCTTTAGTAACCATGTTGTTAAACTCTCCATCTCCACTCCAACATAACACAACCTTTAGTATCCATGTTGTTAAACTCTCCCCTCCAACATAACACAACGTTTAGTAACCATGTTGTTAAACTCTCCATCTCCAACATAACACAACCTTTAGTATCCATGTTGTTAAACTCTCCATCTCCCCTCCATCATAACACAACCTTTAGTGACCATGTTGTTAAACTCTCCATCTCCACTCCAACATAACACAACCTTTAGTATCCATGTTGTTAAACTCTCCCCTCCATCATAACACAACCTTTAGTAACCATGTTGTTAAACTCTCCATCTCCACTCCAACATAACACATCCTTTAGTAACCATGTTGTTAAACTCTCCCCTCCGATATAACACAACCTTTAGTATCCATGTTGTTAAACTCTCCCCTCCAACATAACACAACCTTTATTATCCATGTTGTTAAACTCTCCCCTCCAACATAACACAACCTTTAATAACCATGTTGTTAAACTCTCCATCTCCCCTCCAACATAACACAACCTTTAGTATCCATGTTGTTAAACTCTCCCCTCCAACATAACACAACCTTTAGTAACCATGTTGTTAAACTCTCCATCTCCAACATAACACAACCTTTAGTAACCATGTTGTTAAACTCTCCATCTCCCCTCCAACATAACACAACATATAGTATCCATGTTGTTAAACTTTCCCCTCCAACATAAATCAACCTTTAGTAACCATGTTGTTAAACTATCCATCTCCTCTCCAACATAACACAACCTTTAGTAACCATGTTGTTAAACTCTCCATCTCGACTCCAACATAACACAACCTTTAGTAACCATGTTGTTAAACTCTCCATCTCCACTCCAACATAACACAACCTTTAGTATCCATGTTGTTAAACTCTCCCCTCCAACATAACACAACCTTTAGTATCCATGTTGTTAAACTCTCCCCTCCAACATAACACAACCTTTAGTAACCATGTTGTTAAACTCTCCATCTCCAACATAACACAACCTTTAGTAACCATGTTGTTAAACTCTCCATCTCCCCTCCAACATAACACAACGTTTAATATCCATGTTGTTAAACTCTCCCCTCCAACATAACACAACCTTTAGTAACCATGTTGTTAAACTCTCCCCTCCAACATAACACAACCTTTAGTAACCATGTTGTTAAACTCTCCACTCCAACAAAACACAACCTTTAGTAACCATGTTGTTAAACTCTCCATCTCCCCTCCAACATAACACAACCTTTAGTAACCATGTTGTTAAACTCTCCATCTCCAACATAACACAACCTTTACATTTACATTTACATTTAAGTCATTTAGCAGACGCTCTTATCCAGAGCGACTTACAAATTGGTGCATTCACCTTATGATATCCAGTGGAACAACCACTTTACAATAGTGCTCCCTATTCCCTATAGTGCATATCTTAGCACACTGGTCAAAAGTACTGCACTACATTATAGGGAATAGGGAGCCATTTAGGATGTAGCCATGTTGTTAAACTCTCCCCTCCAACATAACACAACCTTTATTATCCATGTTGTTAAATTCTCCCCTCCAACATAACACAACCTTTAGTATCCATGTTGTTAAACTCTCCCCTCCAACATAACACAACCTTTAGTATCCATGTTGTTAAACTCTCCATCTCCCCTCCAACATAACACAACCTTTAGTAACCATGTTGTTAAGCTCTCCATCTCCAACATAACACAACCTTTAGTATCCATGTTGTTAAACTCTCCATCTCAACTCCAACATAACACAACCTTTAGTAACCATGTTGTTAAACTCTCCCCTCCAACATAACACAACCTTTAGTAACCATGTTGTTAAACTCTCCCCTCCAACATAACACAACCTTTAGTATCCATGTTGTTAAACTCTCCCCTCCAACATAACACAACCTATAGTATCCATGTTGTTAAACTCTCCCCTCCAACATAACACAACCTTTAGTATCCATGTTGTTAAACTCTCCCCTCCAACATAACACAACCTTTAGTATCCATGTTGTTAAACTCTCCATCTCCCCTCCAACATAACACAAACTTTAGTAACCATGTTGTTAAACTCTCCATCTCCAACATAACACTACCTTTAGTAACCATGTTGTTAAACTCTCCACTCCAACATAACACAACCTATAGTATCCATGTTGTTAAACTCTCCCCTCCAACATAACACAACGTTTAGTATCCATGTTGTTAAACTCTCCCCTCCAACATAACACAACCTTTAGTATCCATGTTGTTAAACTCTCCCCTCCATCATAACACAACCTTTAGTAACCATGTTGTTAAACTCTCCATCTCCAACATAACACAACCTTTAGTAACCATGTTGTTAAACTCTCCATCTCCCCTCCAACATAACACAAACTTTAGTATCCATGTTGTTAAACTCTCCCCTCCAACATAACTCAACCTTTAGTAACCATGTTGTTAAACTCTCCCCTCCAACATAACACAACCTTTAGTAACCATGTTGTTAAACTCTCCATCTCCACTCCAACATAACACAACCTTTAGTAACCATGTTGTTAAACTCTCCATCTCCACTCCAACATAACACAACCTTTAGTATCCATGTTGTTAAACTCTCCCCTCCAACATAACACAACGTTTAGTAACCATGTTGTTAAACTCTCCATCTCCAACATAACACAACCTTTAGTATCCATGTTGTTAAACTCTCCATCTCCCCTCCATCATAACACAACCTTTAGTGACCATGTTGTTAAACTCTCCATCTCCACTCCAACATAACACAACCTTTAGTATCCATGTTGTTAAACTCTCCCCTCCATCATAACACAACCTTTAGTAACCATGTTGTTAAACTCTCCATCTCCACTCCAACATAACACATCCTTTAGTAACCATGTTGTTAAACTCTCCCCTCCGATATAACACAACCTTTAGTATCCATGTTGTTAAACTCTCCCCTCCAACATAACACAACCTTTATTATCCATGTTGTTAAACTCTCCCCTCCAACATAACACAACCTTTAATAACCATGTTGTTAAACTCTCCATCTCCCCTCCAACATAACACAACCTTTAGTATCCATGTTGTTAAACTCTCCCCTCCAACATAACACAACCTTTAGTAACCATGTTGTTAAACTCTCCATCTCCAACATAACACAACCTTTAGTAACCATGTTGTTAAACTCTCCATCTCCCCTCCAACATAACACAACATATAGTATCCATGTTGTTAAACTTTCCCCTCCAACATAAATCAACCTTTAGTAACCATGTTGTTAAACTATCCATCTCCTCTCCAACATAACACAACCTTTAGTAACCATGTTGTTAAACTCTCCATCTCGACTCCAACATAACACAACCTTTAGTAACCATGTTGTTAAACTCTCCATCTCCACTCCAACATAACACAACCTTTAGTATCCATGTTGTTAAACTCTCCCCTCCAACATAACACAACCTTTAGTATCCATGTTGTTAAACTCTCCCCTCCAACATAACACAACCTTTAGTAACCATGTTGTTAAACTCTCCATCTCCAACATAACACAACCTTTAGTAACCATGTTGTTAAACTCTCCATCTCCCCTCCAACATAACACAACGTTTAATATCCATGTTGTTAAACTCTCCCCTCCAACATAACACAACCTTTAGTAACCATGTTGTTAAACTCTCCCCTCCAACATAACACAACCTTTAGTAACCATGTTGTTAAACTCTCCACTCCAACAAAACACAACCTTTAGTAACCATGTTGTTAAACTCTCCATCTCCCCTCCAACATAACACAACCTTTAGTAACCATGTTGTTAAACTCTCCATCTCCAACATAACACAACCTTTACATTTACATTTACATTTAAGTCATTTAGCAGACGCTCTTATCCAGAGCGACTTACAAATTGGTGCATTCACCTTATGATATCCAGTGGAACAACCACTTTACAATAGTGCTCCCTATTCCCTATAGTGCATATCTTAGCACACTGGTCAAAAGTACTGCACTACATTATAGGGAATAGGGAGCCATTTAGGATGTAGCCATGTTGTTAAACTCTCCCCTCCAACATAACACAACCTTTATTATCCATGTTGTTAAATTCTCCCCTCCAACATAACACAACCTTTAGTATCCATGTTGTTAAACTCTCCCCTCCAACATAACACAACCTTTAGTATCCATGTTGTTAAACTCTCCATCTCCCCTCCAACATAACACAACCTTTAGTAACCATGTTGTTAAGCTCTCCATCTCCAACATAACACAACCTTTAGTATCCATGTTGTTAAACTCTCCATCTCAACTCCAACATAACACAACCTTTAGTAACCATGTTGTTAAACTCTCCCCTCCAACATAACACAACCTTTAGTAACCATGTTGTTAAACTCTCCCCTCCAACATAACACAACCTTTAGTATCCATGTTGTTAAACTCTCCCCTCCAACATAACACAACCTTTAGTAACCATGTTGTTAAACTCTCCATCTCCTCTCCAACATAACACAACCTTTAGTAACCATGTTGTTAAACTCTCCATCTCCAATATAACACAACCTTTAGTATCCATGTTGTTAAACTCTCCATCTCCCCTCCAACATAACACAACGTTTAATATCCATGTTGTTAAACTCTCCCCTCCAACATAACACAACCTTTAGTAACCATGTTGTTAAACTCTCCATCTCCACTCCAACATAACACAACCTTTAGTAACCATGTTGTTAAACTCTCCATCTCCACTCCAACATAACACAACCTTTAGTATCCATGTTGTTAAACTCTCCCCTCCAACATAACACAACGTTTAGTAACCATGTTGTTAAACTCTCCATCTCCAACATAACACAACCTTAGTATCCATGTTGTTAAACTCTCCATCTCCCCTCCATCATAACACAACCTTTAGTGACCATGTTGTTATACTCTCCATCTCCACTCCAACATAACACAACCTTTAGTATCCATGTTGTTAAACTCTCCCATCCATCATAACACAACCTTTAGTAACCATGTTGTTAAACTCTCCATCTCCACTCCAACATAACACAACCTTTAGTAACCATGTTGTTAAACTCTCCCCTCCAATATAACACAACCTTTAGTATCCATGTTGTTAAACTCTCCCCTCCAACATAACACAACCTTTATTATCCATGTTGTTAAACTCTCCCCTCCAACATAACACAACCTTTAGTAACCATGTTGTTAAACTCTCCGTCTCCCCTCCAACATAACACAACCTTTAGTATCCATGTTGTTAAACTCTCCCCTCCAACATAACACAACCTTTAGTATCCATGTTGTTAAACTCTCCCCTCCAACATAACACAACCTTTAGTAACCATGTTGTTAAACTCTCCATCTCCAACATAACACAACCTTTAGTAACCATGTTGTTAAACTCTCCATCTCCCCTCCAACATAACACAACGTTTAATATCCATGTTGTTAAACTCTCCCCTCCAACATAACACAACCTTTAGTAACCATGTTGTTAAACTCTCCCCTCCAACATAACACAACCTTTAGTAACCATGTTGTTAAACTCTCCACTCCAACAAAACACAACCTTTAGTAACCATGTTGTTAAACTCTCCATCTCCCCTCCAACATAACACAACCTTTAGTAACCATGTTGTTAAACTCTCCATCTCCAACATAACACAACCTTTACATTTACATTTACATTTAAGTCATTTAGCAGACGCTCTTATCCAGAGCGACTTACAAATTGGTGCATTCACCTTATGATATCCAGTGGAACAACCACTTTACAATAGTGCTCCCTATTCCCTATAGTGCATATCTTAGCACACTGGTCAAAAGTACTGCACTACATTATAGGGAATAGGGAGCCATTTAGGATGTAGCCATGTTGTTAAACTCTCCCCTCCAACATAACACAACCTTTATTATCCATGTTGTTAAATTCTCCCCTCCAACATAACACAACCTTTAGTATCCATGTTGTTAAACTCTCCCCTCCAACATAACACAACCTTTAGTATCCATGTTGTTAAACTCTCCATCTCCCCTCCAACATAACACAACCTTTAGTAACCATGTTGTTAAGCTCTCCATCTCCAACATAACACAACCTTTAGTATCCATGTTGTTAAACTCTCCATCTCAACTCCAACATAACACAACCTTTAGTAACCATGTTGTTAAACTCTCCCCTCCAACATAACACAACCTTTAGTAACCATGTTGTTAAACTCTCCCCTCCAACATAACACAACCTTTAGTATCCATGTTGTTAAACTCTCCCCTCCAACATAACACAACCTTTAGTAACCATGTTGTTAAACTCTCCATCTCCTCTCCAACATAACACAACCTTTAGTAACCATGTTGTTAAACTCTCCATCTCCAATATAACACAACCTTTAGTATCCATGTTGTTAAACTCTCCATCTCCCCTCCAACATAACACAACGTTTAATATCCATGTTGTTAAACTCTCCCCTCCAACATAACACAACCTTTAGTAACCATGTTGTTAAACTCTCCATCTCCACTCCAACATAACACAACCTTTAGTAACCATGTTGTTAAACTCTCCATCTCCACTCCAACATAACACAACCTTTAGTATCCATGTTGTTAAACTCTCCCCTCCAACATAACACAACGTTTAGTAACCATGTTGTTAAACTCTCCATCTCCAACATAACACAACCTTTAGTATCCATGTTGTTAAACTCTCCATCTCCCCTCCATCATAACACAACCTTTAGTGACCATGTTGTTAAACTCTCCATCTCCACTCCAACATAACACAACCTTTAGTAACCATGTTGTTAAACTCTCCCCTCCAATATAACACAACCTTTAGTATCCATGTTGTTAAACTCTCCCCTCCAACATAACACAACCTTTATTATCCATGTTGTTAAACTCTCCCCTCCAACATAACACAACCTTTAGTAACCATGTTGTTAAATTCTCCGTCTCCCCTCCAACATAACACAACCTTTAGTATCCATGTTGTTAAACTCTCCCCTCCAACATAACACAACCTTTAGTAACCATGTTGTTAAACTCTCCATCTCCAACATAACACAACCTTTAGTAACCATTTTGTTAAACTCTCCCATCCAACATAACACAACCTTTAGTATCCATGTTGTTAAACTCTCCATCTCCCCTCCAACATAACACAACCTTTAGTAACCATGTTGTTAAACTCTCCATCTCCAACATAACACTACCTTTAGTAACCATGTTGTTAAACTCTCCCCTCCAACATAACACAACCTTTAGTAACCTTGTTGTTAAACTCTCCATCTCCAACATAACACAACCTTTAGTAACCATGTTGTTAAACTCTCCACTCCAACATAACACAACCTTTAGTAACCATGTTGTTAATCTCTCCATCTCCAACATAACACAACCTTTAGTAACCATGTTGTTAAACTCTCCATCTCCCATCCAACATAAAACAACCTTTAGTATCCATGTTGTTAAACTCTCCATCTCCCCTCCAACATAACACAACCTTTAGTAACCATGTTGTTAAACTCTCCATCTCCAACATAACACTACCTTTAGTAACCATGTTGTTAAACTCTCCCCTCCAACATAACACAACCTTTAGTAACCTTGTTGTTAAACTCTCCATCTCCAACATAACACAACCTTTAGTAACCATGTTGTTAAACTCTCCACTCCAACATAACACAACCTTTAGTATCCACGTTGTTAAACTCTCCCCTCCAACATAACACAACCTTTAGTAACCATGTTGTTAAACTCTCCATCTCCCCTCCAACATAACACAACCTTTAGTATCCATGTTGTTAAACTCCCCCCTCCAACATAACACAACCTTTAGTAACCATGTTGTTAAACTCTCCATCTCCAACATAACACAACCTTTAGTAACCATGTTGTTAAACTCTCCATCTCCCCTCCAACATAACACAACCTTTAGTATCCATGGTGTTAAACTCTCCCCTCCAACATAACACAACCTTTAGTAACCATGTTGTTAAACTCTCCATCTCCAACATAACACTACCTTTAGTAACCATGTTGTTAAACTCTCCACTCCAACATAACACAACCTATAGTATCCATGTTGTTAAACTCTCCCCTCCAACATAACACAACCTTTAGTATCCATGTTGTTAAACTCTCCCCTCCAACATAACACAACCTTTAGTATCCATGTTGTTAAACTCTCCCCACCATCATAACACAACCTTTAGTAACCATGTTGTTAAACTCTCCATCTCCAACATAACACAACCTTTAGTAACCATGTTGTTAAACTCTCCATCTCCCATCCAACATAACACAACCTTTAGTATCCATGTTGTTAAACTCTCCATCTCCCCTCCAACATAACACAACCTTTAGTAACCATGTTGTTAAACTCTCCATCTCCAACATAACACTACCTTTAGTAACCATGTTGTTAAACTCTCCCCTCCAACATAACACAACCTTTAGTAACCTTGTTGTTAAACTCTCCATCTCCAACATAACACAACCTTTAGTAACCATGTTGTTAAACTCTCCACTCCAACATAACACAACCTTTAGTATCCACGTTGTTAAACTCTCCCCTCCAACATAACACAACCTTTAGTAACCATGTTGTTAAACTCTCCATCTCCCCTCCAACATAACACAACCTTTAGTATCCATGGTGTTAAACTCTCCCCTCCAACATAACACAACCTTTAGTAACCATGTTGTTAAACTCTCCATCTCCAACATAACACTACCTTTAGTAACCATGTTGTTAAACTCTCCACTCCAACATAACACAACCTATAGTATCCATGTTGTTAAACTCTCCCCTCCAACATAACACAACCTTTAGTATCCATGTTGTTAAACTCTCCCCTCCAACATAACACAACCTTTAGTATCCATGTTGTTAAACTCTCCCCACCATCATAACACAACCTTTAGTAACCATGTTGTTAAACTCTCCATCTCCAACATAACACAACCTTTAGTAACCATGTTGTTAAACTCTCCATCTCCCATCCAACATAACACAACCTTTAGTATCCATGTTGTTAAACTCTCCATCTCCCCTCCAACATAACACAACCTTTAGTAACCATGTTGTTAAACTCTCCATCTCCAACATAACACTACCTTTAGTAACCATGTTGTTAAACTCTCCCCTCCAACATAACACAACCTTTAGTAACCTTGTTGTTAAACTCTCCATCTCCAACATAACACAACCTTTAGTAACCATGTTGTTAAACTCTCCACTCCAACATAACACAACCTTTAGTATCCACGTTGTTAAACTCTCCCCTCCAACATAACACAACCTTTAGTAACCATGTTGTTAAACTCTCCATCTCCCCTCCAACATAACACAACCTTTAGTATCCATGTTGTTAAACTCCCCCCTCCAACATAACACAACCTTTAGTATCCATGTTGTTAAACTCTCCATCTCCACTCCAACACAACACAACTTTTAGTTCCCATGTTGTTAAACTCTCCATCTCCCCTCCAACATAACACAACCTTTAGTATCCATGTTGTTAAACTCTCCCCTCCAACATAACACAACCTTTATTATCCAAGTTGTTAAACTCTCCCCTCCAACATAACACAACCTTTAGTAACCATGTTGTTAAACTCTCCATCTCCCCTCCAACATAACACAACCTTTAGTATCAATGTTGTTAAACTCTCCCCTCCAACATAACACAACCTTTAGTAACCATGTTAAACTCTCCATCTCCAACATAACACAACCTTTAGTAACCATGTTGTTAAACTCTCCATCTCCAACATAACACTACCTTTAGTAAACATGTTGTTAAACTCTCCAATTCCAACATAACACAACCTATAGTATCCATGTTGTTAAACTCTCCCCTCCAACATAACACAACCTTTAGTATCCATGTTGTTAAACTCTCCCCTCCAACATAACACAACCTTTAGTATCCATGTTGTTAAACTCTCCCCACCATCATAACACAACCTTTAGTAACCATGTTGTTAAACTCTCCATCTCCAACATAACACAACCTTTAGTAACCATGTTGTTAAACTCTCCATCTCCCCTCCAACATAACACAACCTTTAGTATCCATGTTGTTAATCTCTCCCCTCCAACATAACTCAACCTTTAGTAACCATGTTGTTAAACTCTCCATCTCCCCTCCAACATAACACAACCTTTAGTAACCATGTTGTTAAACTCTCCATCTCCACTCCAACATAAAACAACCTTTAGTAACCATGTTGTTAAACTCTCCATCTCCACTCCAACATAACACAACCTTTAGTATCCATGTTGTTAAACTTTCCCTTCCAACATAACACAACCTTTAGTATCCATGTTGTTAAACTCTCCCCTCCAACATAACACAACCTTTAGTAACCATGTTGTTAAACTCTCCATCTCCAACATAACACTACCTTTAGTAACCATGTTGTTAAACTCTCCACTCCAACATAACACAACCTATAGTATCCATGTTGTTAAACTCTCCCCTCCAACATAACACAACCTTTAGTATCCATGTTGTTAAACTCTCCCCTCCAACATAACACAACCTTTAGTATCCATGTTGTTAAACTCTCCCCACCATCATAACACAACCTTTAGTAACCATGTTGTTAAACTCTCCATCTCCAACATAACACAACCTTTAGTAACCATGTTGTTAAACTCTCCATCTCCCATCCAACATAACACAACCTTTAGTATCCATGTTGTTAAACTCTCCATCTCCCCTCCAACATAACACAACCTTTAGTAACCATGTTGTTAAACTCTCCATCTCCAACATAACACTACCTTTAGTAACCATGTTGTTAAACTCTCCCCTCCAACATAACACAACCTTTAGTAACCTTGTTGTTAAACTCTCCATCTCCAACATAACACAACCTTTAGTAACCATGTTGTTAAACTCTCCACTCCAACATAACACAACCTTTAGTATCCACGTTGTTAAACTCTCCCCTCCAACATAACACAACCTTTAGTAACCATGTTGTTAAACTCTCCATCTCCCCTCCAACATAACACAACCTTTAGTATCCATGGTGTTAAACTCTCCCCTCCAACATAACACAACCTTTAGTAACCATGTTGTTAAACTCTCCATCTCCAACATAACACTACCTTTAGTAACCATGTTGTTAAACTCTCCACTCCAACATAACACAACCTATAGTATCCAGGTTGTTAAACTCTCCCCTCCAACATAACACAACCTTTAGTATCCATGTTGTTAAACTCTCCCCTCCAACATAACACAACCTTTAGTATCCATGTTGTTAAACTCTCCCCACCATCATAACACAACCTTTAGTAACCATGTTGTTAAACTCTCCATCTCCAACATAACACAACCTTTAGTAACCATGTTGTTAAACTCTCCATCTCCCATCCAACATAACACAACCTTTAGTATCCATGTTGTTAAACTCTCCATCTCCCCTCCAACATAACAAACCTTTAGTAACCATGTTGTTAAACTCTCCATCTCCAACATAACACTACCTTTAGTAACCATGTTGTTAAACTCTCCCCTCCAACATAACACAACCTTTAGTAACCTTGTTGTTAAACTCTCCATCTCCAACATAACACAACCTTTAGTAACCATGTTGTTAAACTCTCCACTCCAACATAACACAACCTTTAGTATCCACGTTGTTAAACTCTCCCCTCCAACATAACACAACCTTTAGTAACCATGTTGTTAAACTCTCCATCTCCCCTCCAACATAACACAACCTTTAGTATCCATGTTGTTAAACTCCCCCCTCCAACATAACACAACCTTTAGTATCCATGTTGTTAAACTCTCCATCTCCACTCCAACACAACACAACTTTTAGTTCCCATGTTGTTAAACTCTCCATCTCCCCTCCAACATAACACAACCTTTAGTATCAATGTTGTTAAACTCTCCCCTCCAACATAACACAACCTTTAGTAACCATGTTAAACTCTCCATCTCCAACATAACACAACCTTTAGTAACCATGTTGTTAAACTCTCCATCTCCAACATAACACTACCTTTAGTAACCATGTTGTTAAACTCTCCACTCCAACATAACACAACCTATAGTATCCATGTTGTTAAACTCTCCCCTCCAACATAACACAACCTTTAGTATCCATGTTGTTAAACTCTCCCCTCCAACATAACACAACCTTTAGTATCCATGTTGTTAAACTCTCCCCACCATTATAACACAACCTTTAGTAACCATGTTGTTAAACTCTCCATCTCCAACATAACACAACCTTTAGTAACCATGTTGTTAAACTCTCCATCTCCCCTCCAACATAACACAACCTTTAGTATCCATGTTGTTAATCTCTCCCCTCCAACATAACTCAACCTTTAGTAACCATGTTGTTAAACTCTCCATCTCCACTCCAACATAAAACAACCTTTAGTAACCATGTTGTTAAACTCTCCATCTCCACTCCAACATAACACAACCTTTAGTATCCATGTTGTTAAACTTTCCCTTCCAACATAACACAACCTTTAGTATCCATGTTGTTAAACTCTCCCTTCCAACATAACACAACCTTTAGTAACCATGTTGTTAAACTCTCCATCTCCAACATAACACAACCTTTAGTATCCATGTTGTTAAACTCTCCATCTCCCCTCCATCATAACACCCTTTAGTAACCATGTTGTTAAACTCTCCATCTCCACTCCAACATAACACAACCTTTAGTAACCATGTTGTTAAACTCTCCCCTCCAACATAACACAACCTTTAGTAACCATGTTGTTAAACTCTCCCCTCCAACATAACACAACCTTTAGTATCCATGTTGTTAAACTCTCCCCTCCAACATAACACAACCTTTAGTATCCATGTTGTTAAACTGTCCATCTCCTCTCCAACATAACACAACCTTTAGTAACCATGTTGTTAAACTCTCCATCTCCAACATAACACAACCTTTAGTATCCATGTTGTTAAACTCTCCACTCCAACATAACACAACCTTTAGTATCCATGTTGTTAAACTCTCCATCTCCCCTCCAACATAACACAACCTTTAGTAACCATGTTGTTAAACTCTCCATCTCCAACATAACACTACCTTTAGTAACCATGTTGTTAAACTCTCCACTCCAACATAACACAACCTTTAGTAACCATGTTGTTAAACTCTCCATCTCCAACATAACACTACCTTTAGTAACCATGTTGTTAAACTCTCCACTCCAACATAACACAACCTATAGTATCCATGTTGTTAAACTCTCCCCTCCAACATAACACAACCTTTAGTATCCATGTTGTTAAACTCTTCCCTCCAACATAACACAACCTTTAGTAACCATGTTGTTAAACTCTCCATCTCCAACATAACACAACCTTTAGTATCCATGTTGTTAAACTCTCCATCTCCCCTCCATCATAACACCCTTTAGTAACCATGTTGTTAAACTCTCCATCTCCCCTCCAACATAACACAACCTTTAGTATCCATGTTGTTAAACTCTCCCCTCCAACATAACACAACCTTTAGTATCCATGTTGTTAAACTGTCCATCTCCTCTCCAACATAACACAACCTTTAGTAACCATGTTGTTAAACTCTCCATCTCCAACATAACACAACCTTTAGTATCCATGTTGTTAAACTCTCCACTCCAACATAACACAACCTTTAGTATCCATGTTGTTAAACTCTCCATCTCCCCTCCAACATAACACAACCTTTAGTAACCATGTTGTTAAACTCTCCATCTCCAACATAACACTACCTTTAGTAACCATGTTGTTAAACTCTCCCCTCCAACATAACACAACCTTTAGTATCCATGTTGTTAAACTCTCCCCTCCAACATAACACAACCTTTAGTATCCATGTTGTTAAACTCTCCCCTCCAACATAACACAACCTTTAGTATCCATGTTGTTAATCTCTCCCCTCCAACATAACTCAACCTTTAGTAACCATGTTGTTAAACTCTCCATCTCCCCTCCAACATAACACAACCTTTAGTAACCATGTTGTTAAACTCTCCATCTCCACTCCAACATAAAACAACCTTTAGTAACCATGTTGTTAAACTCTCCATCTCCACTCCAACATAACACAACCTTTAGTATCCATGTTGTTAAACTTTCCCTTCCAACATAACACAACCTTTAGTATCCATGTTGTTAAACTCTCCCCTCCAACATAACACAACCTTTAGTAACCATGTTGTTAAACTCTCCATCTCCAACATAACACAACCTTTAGTATCCATGTTGTTAAACTCTCCATCTCCCCTCCATCATAACACCCTTTAGTAACCATGTTGTTAAACTCTCCATCTCCACTCCAACATAACACAACCTTTAGTAACCATGTTGTTAAACTCTCCCCTCCAACATAACACAACCTTTAGTAACCATGTTGTTAAACTCTCCCCTCCAACATAACACAACCTTTAGTATCCATGTTGTTAAACTCTCCCCTCCAACATAACACAACCTTTAGTATCCATGTTGTTAAACTGTCCATCTCCTCTCCAACATAACACAACCTTTAGTAACCATGTTGTTAAACTCTCCATCTCCAACATAACACAACCTTTAGTATCCATGTTGTTAAACTCTCCACTCCAACATAACACAACCTTTAGTATCCATGTTGTTAAACTCTCCATCTCCCCTCCAACATAACACAACCTTTAGTATCCATGTTGTTAAACTGTCCATCTCCCCTCCAACATAACACAACGTTTAATATCCATGTTGTTAAACTCTCCCCTCCAACATAACACAACCTTTAGTAACCATGTTGTTAAACTCTCCCCTCCAACATAACACAACCTTTAGTAACCATGTTGTTAAACTCTCCACTCCAACAAAACACAACCTTTAGTAACCATGTTGTTAAACTCTCCATCTCCCCTCCAACATAACACAACCTTTAGTAACCATGTTGTTAAACTCTCCATCTCCAACATAACACAACCTTTACATTTACATTTACATTTAAGTCATTTAGCAGACGCTCTTATCCAGAGCGACTTACAAATTGGTGCATTCACCTTATGATATCCAGTGGAACAACCACTTTACAATAGTGCTCCCTATTCCCTATAGTGCATATCTTAGCACACTGGTCAAAAGTACTGCACTACATTATAGGGAATAGGGAGCCATTTAGGATGTAGCCATGTTGTTAAACTCTCCCCTCCAACATAACACAACCTTTATTATCCATGTTGTTAAATTCTCCCCTCCAACATAACACAACCTTTAGTATCCATGTTGTTAAACTCTTCCCTCCAACATAACACAACCTTTAGTATCCATGTTGTTAAACTCTCCATCTCCCCTCCAACATAACACAACCTTTAGTAACCATGTTGTTAAGCTCTCCATCTCCAACATAACACAACCTTTAGTATCCATGTTGTTAAACTCTCCATCTCAACTCCAACATAACACAACCTTTAGTAACCATGTTGTTAAACTCTCCCCTCCAACATAACACAACCTTTAGTAACCATGTTGTTAAACTCTCCCCTCCAACATAACACAACCTTTAGTATCCATGTTGTTAAACTCTCCCCTCCAACATAACACAACCTTTAGTAACCATGTTGTTAAACTCTCCATCTCCTCTCCAACATAACACAACCTTTAGTAACCATGTTGTTAAACTCTCCATCTCCAATATAACACAACCTTTAGTATCCATGTTGTTAAACTCTCCATCTCCCCTCCAACATAACACAACGTTTAATATCCATGTTGTTAAACTCTCCCCTCCAACATAACACAACCTTTAGTAACCATGTTGTTAAACTCTCCATCTCCACTCCAACATAACACAACCTTTAGTAACCATGTTGTTAAACTCTCCATCTCCACTCCAACATAACACAACCTTTAGTATCCATGTTGTTAAACTCTCCCCTCCAACATAACACAACGTTTAGTAACCATGTTGTTAAACTCTCCATCTCCAACATAACACAACCTTAGTATCCATGTTGTTAAACTCTCCATCTCCCCTCCATCATAACACAACCTTTAGTGACCATGTTGTTAAACTCTCCCATCCATCATAACACAACCTTTAGTAACCATGTTGTTAAACTCTCCATCTCCACTCCAACATAACACAACCTTTAGTAACCATGTTGTTAAACTCTCCCCTCCAATATAACACAACCTTTAGTATCCATGTTGTTAAACTCTCCCCTCCAACATAACACAACCTTTATTATCCATGTTGTTAAACTCTCCCCTCCAACATAACACAACCTTTAGTAACCATGTTGTTAAACTCTCCGTCTCCCCTCCAACATAACACAACCTTTAGTATCCATGTTGTTAAACTCTCCCCTCCAACATAACACAACCTTTAGTATCCATGTTGTTAAACTCTCCCCTCCAACATAACACAACCTTTAGTAACCATGTTGTTAAACTCTCCATCTCCAACATAACACAACCTTTAGTAACCATGTTGTTAAACTCTCCATCTCCCCTCCAACATAACACAACGTTTAATATCCATGTTGTTAAACTCTCCCCTCCAACATAACACAACCTTTAGTAACCATGTTGTTAAACTCTCCCCTCCAACATAACACAACCTTTAGTAACCATGTTGTTAAACTCTCCACTCCAACAAAACACAACCTTTAGTAACCATGTTGTTAAACTCTCCATCTCCCCTCCAACATAACACAACCTTTAGTAACCATGTTGTTAAACTCTCCATCTCCAACATAACACAACCTTTACATTTACATTTACATTTAAGTCATTTAGCAGACGCTCTTATCCAGAGCGACTTACAAATTGGTGCATTCACCTTATGATATCCAGTGGAACAACCACTTTACAATAGTGCTCCCTATTCCCTATAGTGCATATCTTAGCACACTGGTCAAAAGTACTGCACTACATTATAGGGAATAGGGAGCCATTTAGGATGTAGCCATGTTGTTAAACTCTCCCCTCCAACATAACACAACCTTTATTATCCATGTTGTTAAATTCTCCCCTCCAACATAACACAACCTTTAGTATCCATGTTGTTAAACTCTCCCCTCCAACATAACACAACCTTTAGTATCCATGTTGTTAAACTCTCCATCTCCCCTCCAACATAACACAACCTTTAGTAACCATGTTGTTAAGCTCTCCATCTCCAACATAACACAACCTTTAGTATCCATGTTGTTAAACTCTCCATCTCAACTCCAACATAACACAACCTTTAGTAACCATGTTGTTAAACTCTCCCCTCCAACATAACACAACCTTTAGTAACCATGTTGTTAAACTCTCCCCTCCAACATAACACAACCTTTAGTATCCATGTTGTTAAACTCTCCCCTCCAACATAACACAACCTTTAGTAACCATGTTGTTAAACTCTCCATCTCCTCTCCAACATAACACAACCTTTAGTAACCATGTTGTTAAACTCTCCATCTCCAATATAACACAACCTTTAGTATCCATGTTGTTAAACTCTCCATCTCCCCTCCAACATAACACAACGTTTAATATCCATGTTGTTAAACTCTCCCCTCCAACATAACACAACCTTTAGTAACCATGTTGTTAAACTCTCCATCTCCACTCCAACATAACACAACCTTTAGTAACCATGTTGTTAAACTCTCCATCTCCCCTCCAACATAACACAACGTTTAGTAACCATGTTGTTAAACTCTCCATCTCCAACATAACACAACCTTTAGTATCCATGTTGTTAAACTCTCCATCTCCCCTCCATCATAACACAACCTTTAGTGACCATGTTGTTAAACTCTCCATCTCCACTCCAACATATCACAACCTTTAGTATCCATGTTGTTAAACTCTCCCATCCATCATAACACAACCTTTAGTAACCATGTTGTTAAACTCTCCATCTCCACTCCAACATAACACAACCTTTAGTAACCATGTTGTTAAACTCTCCCCTCCAATATAACACAACCTTTAGTATCCATGTTGTTAAACTCTCCCCTCCAACATAACACAACCTTTATTATCCATGTTGTTAAACTCTCCCCTCCAACATAACACAACCTTTAGTAACCATGTTGTTAAACTCTCCGTCTCCCCTCCAACATAACACAACCTTTAGTATCCATGTTGTTAAACTCTCCCCTCCAACATAACACAACCTTTAGTAACCATGTTGTTAAACTCTCCATCTCCAACATAACACAACCTTTAGTAACCATGTTGTTAAACTCTCCATCTCCCCTCCAACATAACACAACCTTTAGTATCCATGTTGTTAAACTCTCCATCTCCCCTCCAACATAACACAACCTTTAGTAACCATGTTGTTAAGCTCTCCATCTCCCCTCCAACATAACACAACCTTTAGTAACCATGTTGTTAAACTCTCCATCTCAACTCCAACATAACACAACCTTTAGTAACCATGTTGTTAAACTCTCCCCTCCAACATAACACAACCTTTAGTATCCATGTTGTTAAACTCTCCCCTCCAACATAACACAACCTTTAGTAACCATGTTATTAAAAAATCCATCTCCAACATAACACAACCTTTAGTAACCATGTTGTTAAACTCTCCATCTCCCCTCCAACATAACACAACATTTAATATCCATGTTGTTAAACTCTCCCCTCCAACATAACACAACCTTTAGTATCCATGTTGTTAAACTCTCCATCTCCCCTCCAACATAACACAACCTTTAGTAACCATTTTGTTAAACTCTCCCCTCCAACATAACACAACCTTTAGTAACCATGTTGTTAAACTCTCCACTCCAACAAAACACAACCTTTAGTAACCATGTTGTTAAACTCTCCATCTCCCCTCCAACATAACACAACCTTTAGTATCCATGTTGTTAAACTCTCCATCTCAACTCCAACATAACACAACCTTTAGTAACCATGTTGTTAAACTCTCCCCTCCAACATAACACAACCTTTAGTAACCATGTTGTTAAACTCTCCCCTCCAACATAACACAACCTTTAGTATCCATGTTGTTAAACTCTCCCCTCCAACATAACACAACCTTTAGTATCCATGTTGTTAAACTCTCCATCTCCTCTCCAACATAACACAACCTTTAGTAACCATGTTGTTAAACTCTCCATCTCCAATATAACACAACCTTTAGTAACCATGTTGTTAAACTCTCCATCTCCCCTCCAACATAACACAACGTTTAATATCCATGTTGTTAAACTCTCCCCTCCAACATAACACAACCTTTAGTAACCATGTTGTTAAACTCTCCATCTCCACTCCAACATAACACGACCTTTAGTAACCATGTTGTTAAACTCTCCATCACACTCCAACATAACACAACCTTTAGTATCCATGTTGTTAAACTCTCTCCTCCAACATAACACAACGTTTAGTAACCATGTTGTTAAACTCTCCCCTCCAACATAACACAACCTTTAGTAACCATGTTGTTAAACTCTCCACTCCAACAAAACACAACCTTTAGTAACCATGTTGTTAAACTCTCCATCTCCCCTCCAACATAACACAACCTTTAGTAACCATGTTGTTAAACTCTCCATCTCCAACATAACACAACCTTTACATTTACATTTACATTTAAGTCATTTAGCAGACGCTCTTATCCAGAGCGACTTACAAATTGGTGCATTCACCTTATGATATCCAGTGGAACAACCACTTTACAATAGTGCTCCCTATTCCCTATAGTGCATATCTTAGCACACTGGTCAAAAGTACTGCACTACATTATAGGGAATAGGGAGCCATTTAGGATGTAGCCATGTTGTTAAACTCTCCCCTCCAACATAACACAACCTTTATTATCCATGTTGTTAAATTCTCCCCTCCAACATAACACAACCTTTAGTATCCATGTTGTTAAACTCTCCCCTCCAACATAACACAACCTTTAGTATCCATGTTGTTAAACTCTCCATCTCCCCTCCAACATAACACAACCTTTAGTAACCATGTTGTTAAGCTCTCCATCTCCAACATAGCACAACCTTTAGTATCCATGTTGTTAAACTCTCCATCTCAACTCCAACATAACACAACCTTTAGTAACCATGTTGTTAAACTCTCCCCTCCAACATAACACAACCTTTAGTAACCATGTTGTTAAACTCTCCCCTCCAACATAACACAACCTTTAGTATCCATGTTGTTAAACTCTCCCCTCCAACATAACACAACCTTTAGTATCCATGTTGTTAAACTCTCCATCTCCAATATAACACAACCTTTAGTAACCATGTTGTTAAACTCTCCATCTCCCCTCCAACATAACACAACGTTTAATATCCATGTTGTTAAACTCTCCCCTCCAACATAACACAACCTTTAGTAACCATGTTGTTAAACTCTCCATCTCCACTCCAACATAACACAACCTTTAGTAACCATGTTGTTAAACTCTCCATCTCCACTCCAACATAACACAACCTTTAGTATCCATGTTGTTAAACTCTCCCCTCCAACATAACACAACGTTTAGTAACCATGTTGTTAAACTCTCCATCTCCAACATAACACAACCTTTAGTATCCATGTTGTTAAACTCTCCATCTCCCCTCCATCATAACACAACCTTTAGTGACCATGTTGTTAAACTCTCCATCTCCACTCCAACATAACACAACCTTTAGTAACCATGTTGTTAAACTCTCCCCTCCAATATAACACAACCTTTAGTATCCATGTTGTTAAACTCTCCCCTCCAACATAACACAACCTTTATTATCCATGTTGTTAAACTCTCCCCTCCAACATAACACAACCTTTAGTAACCATGTTGTTAAATTCTCCGTCTCCCCTCCAACATAACACAACCTTTAGTATCCATGTTGTTAAACTCTCCCCTCCAACATAACACAACCTTTAGTAACCATGTTGTTAAACTCTCCATCTCCAACATAACACAACCTTTAGTAACCATTTTGTTAAACTCTCCCATCCAACATAACACAACCTTTAGTATCCATGTTGTTAAACTCTCCATCTCCCCTCCAACATAACACAACCTTTAGTAACCATGTTGTTAAACTCTCCATCTCCAACATAACACTACCTTTAGTAACCATGTTGTTAAACTCTCCCCTCCAACATAACACAACCTTTAGTAACCTTGTTGTTAAACTCTCCATCTCCAACATAACACAACCTTTAGTAACCATGTTGTTAAACTCTCCACTCCAACATAACACAACCTTTAGTAACCATGTTGTTAATCTCTCCATCTCCAACATAACACAACCTTTAGTAACCATGTTGTTAAACTCTCCATCTCCCATCCAACATAAAACAACCTTTAGTATCCATGTTGTTAAACTCTCCATCTCCCCTCCAACATAACACAACCTTTAGTAACCATGTTGTTAAACTCTCCATCTCCAACATAACACTACCTTTAGTAACCATGTTGTTAAACTCTCCCCTCCAACATAACACAACCTTTAGTAACCTTGTTGTTAAACTCTCCATCTCCAACATAACACAACCTTTAGTAACCATGTTGTTAAACTCTCCACTCCAACATAACACAACCTTTAGTATCCACGTTGTTAAACTCTCCCCTCCAACATAACACAACCTTTAGTAACCATGTTGTTAAACTCTCCATCTCCCCTCCAACATAACACAACCTTTAGTATCCATGTTGTTAAACTCCCCCCTCCAACATAACACAACCTTTAGTAACCATGTTGTTAAACTCTCCATCTCCAACATAACACAACCTTTAGTAACCATGTTGTTAAACTCTCCATCTCCCCTCCAACATAACACAACCTTTAGTATCCATGGTGTTAAACTCTCCCCTCCAACATAACACAACCTTTAGTAACCATGTTGTTAAACTCTCCATCTCCAACATAACACTACCTTTAGTAACCATGTTGTTAAACTCTCCACTCCAACATAACACAACCTATAGTATCCATGTTGTTAAACTCTCCCCTCCAACATAACACAACCTTTAGTATCCATGTTGTTAAACTCTCCCCTCCAACATAACACAACCTTTAGTATCCATGTTGTTAAACTCTCCCCACCATCATAACACAACCTTTAGTAACCATGTTGTTAAACTCTCCATCTCCAACATAACACAACCTTTAGTAACCATGTTGTTAAACTCTCCATCTCCCATCCAACATAACACAACCTTTAGTATCCATGTTGTTAAACTCTCCATCTCCCCTCCAACATAACACAACCTTTAGTAACCATGTTGTTAAACTCTCCATCTCCAACATAACACTACCTTTAGTAACCATGTTGTTAAACTCTCCCCTCCAACATAACACTACCTTTAGTAACCTTGTTGTTAAACTCTCCATCTCCAACATAACACAACCTTTAGTAACCATGTTGTTAAACTCTCCACTCCAACATAACACAACCTTTAGTATCCACGTTGTTAAACTCTCCCCTCCAACATAACACAACCTTTAGTAACCATGTTGTTAAACTCTCCATCTCCCCTCCAACATAACACAACCTTTAGTATCCATGGTGTTAAACTCTCCCCTCCAACATAACACAACCTTTAGTAACCATGTTGTTAAACTCTCCATCTCCAACATAACACTACCTTTAGTAACCATGTTGTTAAACTCTCCACTCCAACATAACACAACCTATAGTATCCATGTTGTTAAACTCTCCCCTCCAACATAACACAACCTTTAGTATCCATGTTGTTAAACTCTCCCCTCCAACATAACACAACCTTTAGTATCCATGTTGTTAAACTCTCCCCACCATCATAACACAACCTTTAGTAACCATGTTGTTAAACTCTCCATCTCCAACATAACACAACCTTTAGTAACCATGTTGTTAAACTCTCCATCTCCCATCCAACATAACACAACCTTTAGTATCCATGTTGTTAAACTCTCCATCTCCCCTCCAACATAACACAACCTTTAGTAACCATGTTGTTAAACTCTCCATCTCCAACATAACACTACCTTTAGTAACCATGTTGTTAAACTCTCCCCTCCAACATAACACAACCTTTAGTAACCTTGTTGTTAAACTCTCCATCTCCAACATAACACAACCTTTAGTAACCATGTTGTTAAACTCTCCACTCCAACATAACACAACCTTTAGTATCCACGTTGTTAAACTCTCCCCTCCAACATAACACAACCTTTAGTAACCATGTTGTTAAACTCTCCATCTCCCCTCCAACATAACACAACCTTTAGTATCCATGTTGTTAAACTCCCCCCTCCAACATAACACAACCTTTAGTATCCATGTTGTTAAACTCTCCATCTCCACTCCAACACAACACAACTTTTAGTTCCCATGTTGTTAAACTCTCCATCTCCCCTCCAACATAACACAACCTTTAGTATCCATGTTGTTAAACTCTCCCCTCCAACATAACACAACCTTTATTATCCAAGTTGTTAAACTCTCCCCTCCAACATAACACAACCTTTAGTAACCATGTTGTTAAACTCTCCATCTCCCCTCCAACATAACACAACCTTTAGTATCAATGTTGTTAAACTCTCCCCTCCAACATAACACAACCTTTAGTAACCATGTTAAACTCTCCATCTCCAACATAACACAACCTTTAGTAACCATGTTGTTAAACTCTCCATCTCCAACATAACACTACCTTTAGTAAACATGTTGTTAAACTCTCCAATTCCAACATAACACAACCTATAGTATCCATGTTGTTAAACTCTCCCCTCCAACATAACACAACCTTTAGTATCCATGTTGTTAAACTCTCCCCTCCAACATAACACAACCTTTAGTATCCATGTTGTTAAACTCTCCCCACCATCATAACACAACCTTTAGTAACCATGTTGTTAAACTCTCCATCTCCAACATAACACAACCTTTAGTAACCATGTTGTTAAACTCTCCATCTCCCCTCCAACATAACACAACCTTTAGTATCCATGTTGTTAATCTCTCCCCTCCAACATAACTCAACCTTTAGTAACCATGTTGTTAAACTCTCCATCTCCCCTCCAACATAACACAACCTTTAGTAACCATGTTGTTAAACTCTCCATCTCCACTCCAACATAAAACAACCTTTAGTAACCATGTTGTTAAACTCTCCATCTCCACTCCAACATAACACAACCTTTAGTATCCATGTTGTTAAACTTTCCCTTCCAACATAACACAACCTTTAGTATCCATGTTGTTAAACTCTCCCCTCCAACATAACACAACCTTTAGTAACCATGTTGTTAAACTCTCCATCTCCAACATAACACTACCTTTAGTAACCATGTTGTTAAACTCTCCACTCCAACATAACACAACCTATAGTATCCATGTTGTTAAACTCTCCCCTCCAACATAACACAACCTTTAGTATCCATGTTGTTAAACTCTCCCCTCCAACATAACACAACCTTTAGTATCCATGTTGTTAAACTCTCCCCACCATCATAACACAACCTTTAGTAACCATGTTGTTAAACTCTCCATCTCCAACATAACACAACCTTTAGTAACCATGTTGTTAAACTCTCCATCTCCCATCCAACATAACACAACCTTTAGTATCCATGTTGTTAAACTCTCCATCTCCCCTCCAACATAACACAACCTTTAGTAACCATGTTGTTAAACTCTCCATCTCCAACATAACACTACCTTTAGTAACCATGTTGTTAAACTCTCCCCTCCAACATAACACAACCTTTAGTAACCTTGTTGTTAAACTCTCCATCTCCAACATAACACAACCTTTAGTAACCATGTTGTTAAACTCTCCACTCCAACATAACACAACCTTTAGTATCCACGTTGTTAAACTCTCCCCTCCAACATAACACAACCTTTAGTAACCATGTTGTTAAACTCTCCATCTCCCCTCCAACATAACACAACCTTTAGTATCCATGGTGTTAAACTCTCCCCTCCAACATAACACAACCTTTAGTAACCATGTTGTTAAACTCTCCATCTCCAACATAACACTACCTTTAGTAACCATGTTGTTAAACTCTCCACTCCAACATAACACAACCTATAGTATCCAGGTTGTTAAACTCTCCCCTCCAACATAACACAACCTTTAGTATCCATGTTGTTAAACTCTCCCCTCCAACATAACACAACCTTTAGTATCCATGTTGTTAAACTCTCCCCACCATCATAACACAACCTTTAGTAACCATGTTGTTAAACTCTCCATCTCCAACATAACACAACCTTTAGTAACCATGTTGTTAAACTCTCCATCTCCCATCCAACATAACACAACCTTTAGTATCCATGTTGTTAAACTCTCCATCTCCCCTCCAACATAACAAACCTTTAGTAACCATGTTGTTAAACTCTCCATCTCCAACATAACACTACCTTTAGTAACCATGTTGTTAAACTCTCCCCTCCAACATAACACAACCTTTAGTAACCTTGTTGTTAAACTCTCCATCTCCAACATAACACAACCTTTAGTAACCATGTTGTTAAACTCTCCACTCCAACATAACACAACCTTTAGTATCCACGTTGTTAAACTCTCCCCTCCAACATAACACAACCTTTAGTAACCATGTTGTTAAACTCTCCATCTCCCCTCCAACATAACACAACCTTTAGTATCCATGTTGTTAAACTCCCCCCTCCAACATAACACAACCTTTAGTATCCATGTTGTTAAACTCTCCATCTCCACTCCAACACAACACAACTTTTAGTTCCCATGTTGTTAAACTCTCCATCTCCCCTCCAACATAACACAACCTTTAGTATCAATGTTGTTAAACTCTCCCCTCCAACATAACACAACCTTTAGTAACCATGTTAAACTCTCCATCTCCAACATAACACAACCTTTAGTAACCATGTTGTTAAACTCTCCATCTCCAACATAACACTACCTTTAGTAACCATGTTGTTAAACTCTCCACTCCAACATAACACAACCTATAGTATCCATGTTGTTAAACTCTCCCCTCCAACATAACACAACCTTTAGTATCCATGTTGTTAAACTCTCCCCTCCAACATAACACAACCTTTAGTATCCATGTTGTTAAACTCTCCCCACCATTATAACACAACCTTTAGTAACCATGTTGTTAAACTCTCCATCTCCAACATAACACAACCTTTAGTAACCATGTTGTTAAACTCTCCATCTCCCCTCCAACATAACACAACCTTTAGTATCCATGTTGTTAATCTCTCCCCTCCAACATAACTCAACCTTTAGTAACCATGTTGTTAAACTCTCCATCTCCCCTCCAACATAACACAACCTTTAGTAACCATGTTGTTAAACTCTCCATCTCCACTCCAACATAAAACAACCTTTAGTAACCATGTTGTTAAACTCTCCATCTCCACTCCAACATAACACAACCTTTAGTATCCATGTTGTTAAACTTTCCCTTCCAACATAACACAACCTTTAGTATCCATGTTGTTAAACTCTCCCTTCCAACATAACACAACCTTTAGTAACCATGTTGTTAAACTCTCCATCTCCAACATAACACAACCTTTAGTATCCATGTTGTTAAACTGTCCATCTCCTCTAAAACATAACACAACCTTTAGTAACCATGTTGTTAAACTCTCCATCTCCAACATAACACAACCTTTAGTATCCATGTTGTTAAACTCTCCACTCCAACATAACACAACCTTTAGTATCCATGTTGTTAAACTCTCCATCTCCCCTCCAACATAACACAACCTTTAGTAACCATGTTGTTAAACTCTCCATCTCCAACATAACACTACCTTTAGTAACCATGTTGTTAAACTCTCCACTCCAACATAACACAACCTTTAGTAACCATGTTGTTAAACTCTCCATCTCCAACATAACACTACCTTTAGTAACCATGTTGTTAAACTCTCCCCTCCAACATAACACAACCTTTAATATCCATGTTGTTAAACTCTCCCCTCCAACATAACACAACCTTTAGTATCCATGTTGTTAAACTCTCCACTCCAACATAACACAACCTATAGTATCCATGTTGTTAAACTCTCCCCTCCAACATAACACAACCTTTAGTATCCATGTTGTTAAACTCTTCCCTCCAACATAACACAACCTTTAGTAACCATGTTGTTAAACTCTCCATCTCCAACATAACACAACCTTTAGTATCCATGTTGTTAAACTCTCCATCTCCCCTCCATCATAACACCCTTTAGTAACCATGTTGTTAAACTCTCCATCTCCCCTCCAACATAACACAACCTTTAGTATCCATGTTGTTAAACTCTCCCCTCCAACATAACACAACCTTTAGTATCCATGTTGTTAAACTGTCCATCTCCTCTCCAACATAACACAACCTTTAGTAACCATGTTGTTAAACTCTCCATCTCCAACATAACACAACCTTTAGTATCCATGTTGTTAAACTCTCCACTCCAACATAACACAACCTTTAGTATCCATGTTGTTAAACTCTCCATCTCCCCTCCAACATAACACAACCTTTAGTAACCATGTTGTTAAACTCTCCATCTCCAACATAACACTACCTTTAGTAACCATGTTGTTAAACTCTCCCCTCCAACATAACACAACCTTTAGTATCCATGTTGTTAAACTCTCCCCTCCAACATAACACAACCTTTAGTATCCATGTTGTTAAACTCTCCCCTCCAACATAACACAACCTTTAGTATCCATGTTGTTAATCTCTCCCCTCCAACATAACTCAACCTTTAGTAACCATGTTGTTAAACTCTCCATCTCCCCTCCAACATAACACAACCTTTAGTAACCATGTTGTTAAACTCTCCATCTCCACTCCAACATAAAACAACCTTTAGTAACCATGTTGTTAAACTCTCCATCTCCACTCCAACATAACACAACCTTTAGTATCCATGTTGTTAAACTTTCCCTTCCAACATAACACAACCTTTAGTATCCATGTTGTTAAACTCTCCCCTCCAACATAACACAACCTTTAGTAACCATGTTGTTAAACTCTCCATCTCCAACATAACACAACCTTTAGTATCCATGTTGTTAAACTCTCCATCTCCCCTCCATCATAACACCCTTTAGTAACCATGTTGTTAAACTCTCCATCTCCACTCCAACATAACACAACCTTTAGTAACCATGTTGTTAAACTCTCCCCTCCAACATAACACAACCTTTAGTAACCATGTTGTTAAACTCTCCCCTCCAACATAACACAACCTTTAGTATCCATGTTGTTAAACTCTCCCCTCCAACATAACACAACCTTTAGTATCCATGTTGTTAAACTGTCCATCTCCTCTCCAACATAACACAACCTTTAGTAACCATGTTGTTAAACTCTCCATCTCCAACATAACACAACCTTTAGTATCCATGTTGTTAAACTCTCCACTCCAACATAACACAACCTTTAGTATCCATGTTGTTAAACTCTCCATCTCCCCTCCAACATAACACAACCTTTAGTAACCATGTTGTTAAACTCTCCATCTCCAACATAACACTACCTTTAGTAACCATGTTGTTAAACTCTCCCCTCCAACATAACACAACCTTTAGTATCCATGTTGTTAAACTCTCCCCTCCAACATAACACAACCTTTAGTATCCATGTTGTTAAACTCTCCCCTCCAACATAACACAACCTTTAGTATCCATGTTGTTAATCTCTCCCCTCCAACATAACTCAACCTTTAGTAACCATGTTGTTAAACTCTCCATCTCCCCTCCAACATAACACAACCTTTAGTAACCATGTTGTTAAACTCTCCATCTCCACTCCAACATAAAACAACCTTTAGTAACCATGTTGTTAAACTCTCCATCTCCACTCCAACATAACACAACCTTTAGTATCCATGTTGTTAAACTTTCCCTTCCAACATAACACAACCTTTAGTATCCATGTTGTTAAACTCTCCCCTCCAACATAACACAACCTTTAGTAACCATGTTGTTAAACTCTCCATCTCCAACATAACACAACCTTTAGTATCCATGTTGTTAAACTCTCCATCTCCCCTCCATCATAACACCCTTTAGTAACCATGTTGTTAAACTCTCCATCTCCACTCCAACATAACACAACCTTTAGTAACCATGTTGTTAAACTCTCCCCTCCAACATAACACAACCTTTAGTAACCATGTTGTTAAACTCTCCCCTCCAACATAACACAACCTTTAGTATCCATGTTGTTAAACTCTCCCCTCCAACATAACACAACCTTTAGTATCCATGTTGTTAAACTGTCCATCTCCTCTCCAACATAACACAACCTTTAGTAACCATGTTGTTAAACTCTCCATCTCCAACATAACACAACCTTTAGTATCCATGTTGTTAAACTCTCCACTCCAACATAACACAACCTTTAGTATCCATGTTGTTAAACTCTCCATCTCCCCTCCAACATAACACAACCTTTAGTAACCATGTTGTTAAACTCTCCATCTCCAACATAACACTACCTTTAGTAACCATGTTGTTAAACTCTCCCCTCCAACATAACACAACCTTTAGTAACCATGTTGTTAAACTCTCCATCTCCAACATAACACTACCTTTAGTAACCATGTTGTTAAACTCTCCACTCCAACATAACACAACCTATAGTATCCATGTTGTTAAACTCTCCCCTCCAACATAACACAATCTTTAGTATCCATGTTGTTAAACTCTTCCCTCCAACATAACACAACCTTTAGTAACCATGTTGTTAAACTCTCCATCTCCAACATAACACAACCTTTAGTATCCATGTTGTTAAACTCTCCATCTCCCCTCCATCAAAACACCCTTTAGTAACCATGTTGTTAAACTCTCCATCTCCACTCCAACATAACACAACCTTTAGTAACCATGTTGTTAAACTCTCCCCTCCAACATAACAGAACCTTTAGTAACCATGTTGTTAAACTCTCCCCTCCAACATAACACAACCTTTAGTATCCATGTTGTTAAACTCTCCCCTCCAACATAACACAACCTTTAGTATCCATGTTGTTAAACTGTCCATCTCCTCTCCAACATAACACAACCTTTAGTAACCATGTTGTTAAACTCTCCATCTCCAACATAACACAACCTTTAGTATCCATGTTGTTAAACTCTCCACTCCAACATAACACAACCTTTAGTATCCATGTTGTTAAACTCTCCATCTCCCCTCCAACATAACACAACCTTTAGTAACCATGTTGTTAAACTCTCCATCTCCAACATAACACTACCTTTAGTAACCATGTTGTTAAACTCTCCCCTCCAACATAACACAACCTTTAGTATACATGTTGTTAAACTCTCCCCTCCAACATAACACAACCTTTAGTATCCATGTTGTTAAACTCTCCCCTCCATCATAACACAACCTTTAGTAACCATGTTGTTAAACTCTCCATCTCCAACATAACACAACCTTTAGTAACCATGTTGTTAAACTCTCCATCTCCCCTCCAACATAAAACAACCTTTAGTAACCATGTTGTTAAACTCTCCATCTCCACTCCAACATAAAACAACCTTTAGTAACCATGTTGTTAAACTCTCCATCTCCACTCCAACATAACACAACCTTTAGTATCCATGTTGTTAAACTTTCCCTTCCAACATAACACAACCTTTAGTATCCATGTTGTTAAACTCTCCCCTCCAACATAACACAACCTTTAGTAACCATGTTGTTAAACTCTCCATCTCCAACATAACACAACCTTTAGTATCCATGTTGTTAAACTCTCCATCTCCCCTCCATCATAACACAACCTTTAGTAACCATGTTGTTAAACTCTCCATCTCCACTCCAACATAACACAACCTTTAGTAACCATGTTGTTAAACTCTCCCCTCCAACATAACACAACCGTTAGTAACCATGTTGTTAAACTCTCCCCTCCAACATAACACAACCTTTAGTATCCATGTTGTTAAACTCTCCCCTCCAACATAACACAACCTTTAGTATCCATGTTGTTAAACTGTCCATCTCCTCTCCAACATAACACAACCTTTAGTAACCATGTTGTTAAACTCTCCATCTCCAACATAACACAACCTTTAGTATCCATGTTGTTAAACTCTCCACTCCAACATTACACAACCTTTAGTATCCATGTTGTTAAACTCTCCATCTCCCCTCCAACATAACACAACCTTTAGTAACCATGTTGTTAAACTCTCCATCTCCAACATAACACTACCTTTAGTAACCATGTTGTTAAACTCTCCCCTCCAACATAACACAACCTTTAGTAACCTTGTTGTTAAACTCTCCATCTCCAACATAACACAACCTTTAGTAACCATGTTGTTAAACTCTCCCCTCCAACATAACACAACCTTTAGTATCCATGATACTCTCCATCTCCACTCCAACATAACATAACCTTTAGTATCCATGTTGTTAAACTCTCTACTCCAACATAACACAACCTTTAGTATCCATGTTGTTAAACTCTCCCCTCCATCATAACACAACCTTTATTATCCATGTTGTTAAACTCTCCCCTCCAACATAACACAACCTTTAGTATCCATGTTGTTAAACTCTCCCCTCCAACATAACACAACCTTTAGTATCCATGTTGTTAAACTCTCCACTCCAACATAACACAACCTTTAGTAACCATGTTGTTAAACTCTCCCATCCAACATAACACAACCTTTAGTATCCATGTTGTTAAACTCTCCATCTCCCCTCCAACATAACACAACCTTTAGTAACCATGTTGTAAAACTCTCCATCTCCAACATAACACTACCTTTAGTAACCATGTTGTTAAACTCTCCACTCCAACATAACACAACCTATAGTATCCATGTTGTTAAACTCTCCCCTCCAACATAACACAACCTTTAGTATCCATGTTGTTAAACTCTCCCCTCCAACATAACACAACCTTTAGTATCCATGTTGTTAAACTCTCCCCTCCATCATAACACAACCTTTAGTAACCATGTTGTTAAACTCTCCATCTCCAACATAACACAACCTTTAGTAACCATGTTGTTAAACTCTCCATCTCCCCTCCAACATAACACAACCTTTAGTATCCATGTTGTTAAACTCTCCCCTCCAACATAACTCAACCTTTAGTAACCATGTTGTTAAACTCTCCATCTCCCCTCCAACATAACACAACCTTTAGTAACCATGTTGTTAAACTCTCCATCTCCACTCCAACATAAAACAACCTTTAGTAACCATGTTGTTAAACTCTCCATCTCCACTCCAACATAACACAACCTTTAGTATCCATGTTGTTAAACTTTCCCTTCCAACATAACACAACCTTTAGTATCCATGTTGTTAAACTCTCCCCTCCAACATAACACAACCTTTAGTAACCATGTTGTTAAACTCTCCATCTCCAACATAACACAACCTTTAGTATCCATGTTGTTAAACTCTCCATCTCCCCTCCATCATAACACAACCTTTAGTAACCATGTTGTTAAACTCTCCCCTCCAACATAACACAACCTTTAGTATCCATGTTGTTAAACTCTCCCCTCCAACATAACACAACCTTTAGTATCCATGTTGTTAAACTGTCCATCTCCTCTCCAACATAACACAACCTTTAGTAACCATGTTGTTAAACTCTCCATCTCCAACATAACACAACCTTTAGTATCCATGTTGTTAAACTCTCCACTCCAACATAACACAACCTTTAGTATCCATGTTGTTAAACTCTCCATCTCCCCTCCAACATAACACAACCTTTAGTAACCATGTTGTTAAACTCTCCATCTCCAACATAACACTACCTTTAGTAACCATGTTGTTAAACTCTCCCCTCCAACATAACACAACCTTTAGTAACCTTGTTGTTAAACTCTCCATCTCCAACATAACACAACCTTTAGTAACCATGTTGTTAAAGTCTCCCCTCCAACATAACACAACCTTTAGTATCCATGATACTCTCCATCTCCACTCCAACATAACATAACCTTTAGTATCCATGTTGTTAAACTCTCCACTCCAACATAACACAACCTTTAGTATCCATGTTGTTAAACTCTCCCCTCCATCATAACACAACCTTTATTATCCATGTTGTTAAACTCTCCCCTCCAACATAACACAACCTTTAGTATCCATGTTGTTAAACTCTCCCCTCCAACATAACACAACCTTTAGTATCCATGTTGTTAAACTCTCCCCTCCAACATAACACAACCTTTAGTAACCATGTTGTTAAACTCTCCCATCCAACATAACACAACCTTTAGTATCCATGTTATTAAACTCTCCATCTCCCCTCCAACATAACACAACCTTTAGTAACCATGTTGTTAAACTCTCCATCTCCAACATAACACTACCTTTAGTAACCATGTTGTTAAACTCTCCACTCCAACATAACACAACCTATAGTATCCATGTTGTTAAACTCTCCCCTCCATCATAACACAACCTTTAGTAACCATGTTGTTAAACTCTCCATCTCCAACACAACACAACCTTTAGTAACCATGTTGTTAAACTCTCCATCTCCCCTCCAACATAACACAACCTTTAGTATCCATGTTGTTAAACTCTCCCCTCCAACATAACTCAACCTTTAGTAACCATGTTGGTAAACTCTCCATCTCCCCTCCAACATAACACAACCTTTAGTAACCATGTTGTTAAACTCTCCATCTCCACTCCAACATAACACAACCTTTAGTAACCATGTTGTTAAACTCTCCATCTCCACTCCAACATAACACAACCTTTAGTATCCATGTTGTTAAACTTTCCCTTCCAACATAACACAACCTTTAGTATCCATGTTGTTAAACTCTCCCCTCCAACATAACACAACCTTTAGTATCCATGTTGTTAAACTCTCCATCTCCCCTCCATCATAACACAACCTTTAGTAACCATGTTGTTAAACTCTCCATCTCCCCTCCAACATAACACAACCTTTAGTAACCATGTTGTTAAGCTCTCCATCTCCAACATAACACAACCTTTAGTATCCATGTTGTTAAACTATCCATCTCAACTCCAAGATAACACAACCTTTAGTAACCATGTTGTTAAACTCTCCCCTCCAACATAACACAACCTTTAGTAACCATGTTGTTAAACTCTCCCCTCCAACATAACACAACCTTTAGTATCCATGTTGTTAAACTCTCCCCTCCAACATAACACAACCTTTAGTAACCATGTTGTTAAACTCTCCATCTCCAACATAACACAACCTTTAGTATCCATGTTGTTAAACTCTCCACTCCAACATAACACAACCTTTAGTATCCATGTTGTTAAACTCTCCCCTCCATCATAACACAACCTTTAGTAACCATGTTGTTAAACTCTCCATCTCCCCTCCAACATAACACAACCTTTAGTATCCATGTTGTTAAACTCTCCATCTCCAACATAACACAACCTTTAGTAATTGTGTTGTTAAACTCTCCATCTCCCCTCCAACATAACACAACCTTTAGTATCCATGTTGTTAAACTCTCCACTCCAACATAACACAACCTTTAGTATCCATGTTGTTAAACTCTCCCCTCCAACATAACACAAGCTTTAGTAACCATGTTGTTAAACTCTCCCATCCAACATAACACAACCTTTAGTATCCATGTTGTTAAACTCTCCATCTCCCCTCCAACATAACACAACCTTTAGTAACCATGTTGTTAAACTCTCCATCTCCAACATAACACTACCTTTAGTAACCATGTTGTTAAACTCTCCCCTCCAACATAACACAACCTTTAGTAACCTTGTTGTTAAACTCTCCATCTCCAACATAACACAACCTTTAGTAACCATGTTGTTAAACTCTCCACTCCAACATAACACAACCTTTAGTATCCACGTTGTTAAACTCTCCCCTCCAACATAACACAACCTTTAGTGACCATGTAGTTAAACTCTCCATCTCCCCTCCAACATAACACAACCTTTAGTATCCATGTTGTTAAACTCCCCCCTCCAACATAACACAACCTTTAGTATCCATGTTGTTAAACTCTCCATCTCCACTCCAACACAACACAACTTTTAGTAACCATGTTGTTAAACTCTCCATCTCCCCTCCAACATAACACAACCTTTAGTATCCATGTTGTTAAACTCTCCCCTCCAACATAACACAACCTTTATTATCCAAGTTGTTAAACTCTCCCCTCCAACATAACACAACCTTTAGTAACCATGTTGTTAAACTCTCCATCTCCCCTCCAACATAACACAACCTTTAGTATCAATGTTGTTAAACTCTCCCCTCCAACATAACACAACCTTTAGTAACCATGTTGTTAAACTCTCCATCTCCAACATAACACAACCTTTAGTAACCATGTTGTTAAACTCTCCATCTCCCCTCCAACATAACACAACCTTTAGTATCCATGTTGTTAAACTCTCCCCTCCAACATAACACAACCTTTAGTAACCATGTTGTTAAGCTCTCCATCTCCAACATAACACAACCTTTAGTATCCATGTTGTTAAACTATCCATCTCAACTCCAAGATAACACAACCTTTAGTAACCATGTTGTTAAACTCTCCCCTCCAACATAACACAACCTTTAGTAACCATGTTGTTAAACTCTCCCCTCCAACATAACACAACCTTTAGTATCCATGTTGTTAAACTCTCCCCTCCAACATAACACAACCTTTAGTATCCATGTTGTTAAACTCTCCATCTCCTCTCCAACATAACACAACCTTTAGTAACCATGTTGTTAAACTCTCCATCTCCAATATAACACAACCTTTAGTATCCATGTTGTTAAACTCTCCACTCCAACATAACACAACCTTTAGTATCCATGTTGTTAAACTCTCCCCTCCATCATAACACAACCTTTAGTAACCATGTTGTTAAACTCTCCATCTCCCCTCCAACATAACACAACCTTTAGTATCCATGTTGTTAAACTCTCCATCTCCAACATAACACAACCTTTAGTAATTGTGTTGTTAAACTCTCCATCTCCCCTCCAACATAACACAACCTTTAGTATCCATGTTGTTAAACTCTCCCCTCCAACATAACACAAGCTTTAGTAACCATGTTGTTAAACTCTCCATCTCCCCTCCAACATAACACAACCTTTAGTATCCATGTTGTTAAACTCTCCCATCCAACATAACACAACCTTTAGTATCCATGTTGTTAAACTCTCCATCTCCCCTCCAACATAACACAACCTTTAGTAACCATGTTGTTAAACTCTCCATCTCCAACATAACACTACCTTTAGTAACCATGTTGTTAAACTCTCCCCTCCAACATAACACAACCTTTAGTAACCTTGTTGTTAAACTCTCCATCTCCAACATAACACAACCTTTAGTAACCATGTTGTTAAACTCTCCACTCCAACATAACACAACCTTTAGTATCCACGTTGTTAAACTCTCCCCTCCAACATAACACAACCTTTAGTGACCATGTTGTTAAACTCTCCATCTCCCCTCCAACATAACACAACCTTTAGTATCCATGTTGTTAAACTCCCCCCTCCAACATAACACAACCTTTAGTATCCATGTTGTTAAACTCTCCATCTCCACTCCAACACAACACAACTTTTAGTAACCATGTTGTTAAACTCTCCATCTCCCCTCCAACATAACACAACCTTTAGTATCCATGTTGTTAAACTCTCCCCTCCAACATAACACAACCTTTATTATCCAAGTTGTTAAACTCTCCCCTCCAACATAACACAACCTTTAGTAACCATGTTGTTAAACTCTCCATCTCCCCTCCAACATAACACAACCTTTAGTATCAATGTTGTTAAACTCTCCCCTCCAACATAACACAACCTTTAGTAACCATGTTGTTAAACTCTCCATCTCCAACATAACACAACCTTTAGTAACCATGTTGTTAAACTCTCCATCTCCCCTCCAACATAACACAACCTTTAGTATCCATGTTGTTAAACTCTCCCCTCCAACATAACACAACCTTTAGTAACCATGTTGTTAAACTCTCCATCTCCAACATAACACTACCTTTAGTAACCATGTTGTTAAACTCTCCACTCCAACATAACACAACCTATAGTATCCATGTTGTTAAACTCTCCCCTCCAACATAACACAACCTTTAGTATCCATGTTGTTAAACTCTCCCCTCCAACATAACACAACCATTAGTATCCATGTTGTTAAACTCTACCCTCCATCATAACACAACCTTTAGTAACCATGTTGTTAAACTCTCCATCTCCAACATAACACAACCTTTAGTAACCATGTTGTTAAACTCTCCATCTCCCCTCCAACATAACACAACCTTTAGTATCCATGTTGTTAAACTCTCCCCTCCAACATAACTCAACCTTTAGTAACCATGTTGTTAAACTCTCCATCTCCCCTCCAACATAACACAACCTTTAGTAACCATGTTGTTAAACTCGCCATCTCCACTCCAACATAAAACAACCTTTAGTAACCATGTTGTTAAACTCTCCATCTCCACTCCAACATAACACAACCTTTAGTATCCATGTTGTTAAACTTTCCCTTCCAACATAACACAACCTTTAGTATCCATGTTGTTAAACTCTCCCCTCCAACATAACACAACCTTTAGTATCCATGTTGTTAAACTCTCCCCTCCATCATAACACAACCTTTAGTAACCATGTTGTTAAACTCTCCATCTCCAACATAACACAACCTTTAGTAACCATGTTGTTAAACTCTCCATCTCCCCTCCAACATAACACAACCTTTAGTATCCATGTTGTTAAACTCTCCCCTCCAACATAACTCAACCTTTAGTAACCATGTTGTTAAACTCTCCATCTCCCCTCCAACATAACACAACCTTTAGTAACCATGTTGTTAAACTCTCCATCTCCACTCCAACATAAAACAACCTTTAGTAACCATGTTGTTAAACTCTCCATCTCCACTCCAACATAACACAACCTTTAGTATCCATGTTGTTAAACTCTCCCCTCCATCATAACACAACCTTTAGTATCCATGTTGTTAAACTCTCCACTC
Organism: Salmo salar; assembly: GCF_965601325.2. NCBI lineage: Eukaryota > Metazoa > Chordata > Actinopteri > Salmoniformes > Salmonidae > Salmo > Salmo salar. The sequence goes on from NC_138301.1 coordinate 66,185,908, forward strand.
CAACATAACACAACCTTTAGTAACCATGTTGTTAAACTCTCCCCTCCAACATAACACAACCTTTAGTAACCATGTTGTTAAACTCTCCATCTCCCCTCCAACATAACACAACCTTTAGTATCCATGTTGTTAAACTCTCCCCTCCATCATAACACAACCTTTAGTAACCATGTTGTTAAACTCTCCATCTCCCCTCCATCATAACACAACCTTTAGTATCCATGTTGTTAAACTCTCCATCTCCCCTCCATCATAACACAACCTTTAGTAACCATGTTGTTAAACTCTCCCCTCCAACATAACACAACCTTTAGTAACCATGTTGTTAAACTCTCCATCTCCAACATAACACAACCTTTAGTATCCATGTTGTTAAACTCTCCATCTCCCCTCCATCATAACACCCTTTAGTAACCATGTTGTTAAACTCTCCATCTCCACTCCAACATAACACAACCTTTAGTAACCATGTTGTTAAACTCTCCCCTCCAACATAACAGAACCTTTAGTAACCATGTTGTTAAACTCTCCCCTCCAACATAACACAACCTTTAGTATCCATGTTGTTAAACTCTCCCCTCCAACATAACACAACCTTTAGTATCCATGTTGTTAAACTGTCCATCTCCTCTCCAACATAACACAACCTTTAGTAACCATGTTGTTAAACTCTCCATCTCCAACATAACACAACCTTTAGTATCCATGTTGTTAAACTCTCCACTCCAACATAACACAACCTTTAGTATCCATGTTGTTAAACTCTCCATCTCCCCTCCAACATAACACAACCTTTAGTAACCATGTTGTTAAACTCTCCATCTCCAACATAACACTACCTTTAGTAACCATGTTGTTAAACTCTCCATCTCCAACATAACACAACCTTTAGTATCCATGTTGTTAAACTCTCCATCTCCCCTCCAACATAACACAACCTTTAGTATCCATGTTGTTAAACTCTCCCCTCCAACATAACACAACCTTTAGTAACCATGTTGTTAAACTCTCCATCTCCAACATAACACAACCTTTAGTATCCATGTTGTTAAACTCTCCATCTCCCCTCCATCATAACACAACCTTTAGTAACCATGTTGATAAACTCTCCATCTCCACTCCAACATAACACAACCTTTAGTAACCATGTTGTTAAACTCTCCCCTCCAACATAACACAACTGTTAGTAACCATGTTGTTAAACTCTCCCCTCCAACATAACACAACCTTTAGTATCCATGTTGTTAAACTCTCCCCTCCAACATAACACAACCTTTAGTATCCATGTTGTTAAACTGTCCATCTCCTCTCCAACATAACACAACCTTTAGTAACCATGTTGTTAAACTCTCCATCTCCAACATAACACAACCTTTAGTATCCATGTTGTTAAACTCTCCACTCCAACATAACACAACCTTTAGTATCCATGTTGTTAAACTCTCCATCTCCCCTCCAACATAACACAACCTTTAGTAACCATGTTGTTAAACTCTCCATCTCCAACATAACACTACCTTTAGTAACCATGTTGTTAAACTCTCCCCTCCAACATAACACAACCTTTAGTAACCTTGTTGTTAAACTCTCCATCTCCAACATAACACAACCTTTAGTAACCATGTTGTTAAACTCTCCCCTCCAACATAACACAACCTTTAGTATCCATGATACTCTCCATCTCCACTCCAACATAACATAACCTTTAGTATCCATGTTGTTAAACTCTCTACTCCAACATAACACAACCTTTAGTATCCATGTTGTTAAACTCTCCCCTCCATCATAACACAACCTTTATTATCATGTTGTTAAACTCTCCCCTCCAACATAACACAACCTTTAGTATCCATGTTGTTAAACTCTCCCCTCCAACATAACACAACCTTTAGTATCCATGTTGTTAAACTCTCCACTCCAACATAACACAACCTTTAGTAACCATGTTGTTAAACTCTCCCATCCAACATAACACAACCTTTAGTATCCATGTTGTTAAACTCTCCATCTCCCCTCCAACATAACACAACCTTTAGTAACCATGTTGTTAAACTCTCCATCTCCAACATAACACTACCTTTAGTAACCATGTTGTTAAACTCTCCACTCCAACATAACACAACCTATAGTATCCATGTTGTTAAACTCTCCCCTCCAACATAACACAACCTTTAGTATCCATGTTGTTAAACTCTCCCCTCCAACATAACACAACCTTTAGTATCCATGTTGTTAAACTCTCCCCTCCATCATAACACAACCTTTAGTAACCATGTTGTTAAACTCTCCATCTCCAACATAACACAACCTTTAGTAACCATGTTGTTAAACTCTCCATCTCCCCTCCAACATAACACAACCTTTAGTATCCATGTTGTTAAACTCTCCCCTCCAACATAACTCAACCTTTAGTAACCATGTTGTTAAACTCTCCATCTCCCCTCCAACATAACACAACCTTTAGTAACCATGTTGTTAAACTCTCCATCTCCACTCCAACATAAAACAACCTTTAGTAACCATGTTGTTAAACTCTCCATCTCCACTCCAACATAACACAACCTTTAGTATCCATGTTGTTAAACTTTCCCTTCCAACATAACACAACCTTTAGTATCCATGTTGTTAAACTCTCCCCTCCAACATAACACAACCTTTAGTAACCATGTTGTTAAACTCTCCATCTCCAACATAACACAACCTTTAGTATCCATGTTGTTAAACTCTCCATCTCCCCTCCATCATAACACAACCTTTAGTAACCATGTTGTTAAACTCTCCCCTCCAACATAACACAACCTTTAGTAACCATGTTGTTAAACTCTCCCCTCCAACATAACACAACCTTTAGTATCCATGTTGTTAAACTCTCCCCTCCAACATAACACAACCTTTAGTATCCATGTTGTTAAACTGTCCATCTCCTCTCCAACATAAAACAACCTTTAGTAACCATGTTGTTAAACTCTCCATCTCCACTCCAACATAACACAACCTTTAGTATCCATGTTGTTAAACTTTCCCTTCCAACATAACACAACCTTTAGTATCCATGTTGTTAAACTCTCCCCTCCAACATAACACAACCTTTAGTATCCATGTTGTTAAACTCTCCCCTCCATCATAACACAACCTTTAGTAACCATGTTGTTAAACTCTCCATCTCCAACATAACACAACCTTTAGTAACCATGTTGTTAAACTCTCCATCTCCCCTCCAACATAACACAACCTTTAGTATCCATGTTGTTAAACTCTCCCCTCCAACATAACTCAACCTTTAGTAACCATGTTGTTAAACTCTCCATCTCCCCTCCAACATAACACAACCTTTAGTAACCATGTTGTTAAACTCTCCATCTCCACTCCAACATAAAACAACCTTTAGTAACCATGTTGTTAAACTCTCCATCTCCACTCCAACATAACACAACCTTTAGTATCCATGTTGTTAAACTCTCCCCTCCATCATAACACAACCTTTAGTATCCATGTTGTTAAACTCTCCACTCCAACATAACACAACCTTTAGTAACCATGTTGTTAAACTCTCCCCTCCAACATAACACAACCTTTAGTAACCATGTTGTTAAACTCTCCATCTCCCCTCCAACATAACACAACCTTTAGTATCCATGTTGTTAAACTCTCCCCTCCATCATAACACAACCTTTAGTAACCATGTTGTTAAACTCTCCATCTCCCCTCCATCATAACACAACCTTTAGTATCCATGTTGTTAAACTCTCCATCTCCCCTCCATCATAACACAACCTTTAGTAACCATGTTGTTAAACTCTCCCCTCCAACATAACACAACCTTTAGTAACCATGTTGTTAAACTCTCCATCTCCAACATAACACAACCTTTAGTATCCATGTTGTTAAACTCTCCATCTCCCCTCCATCATAACACCCTTTAGTAACCATGTTGTTAAACTCTCCATCTCCACTCCAACATAACACAACCTTTAGTAACCATGTTGTTAAACTCTCCCCTCCAACATAACAGAACCTTTAGTAACCATGTTGTTAAACTCTCCCCTCCAACATAACACAACCTTTAGTATCCATGTTGTTAAACTCTCCCCTCCAACATAACACAACCTTTAGTATCCATGTTGTTAAACTGTCCATCTCCTCTCCAACATAACACAACCTTTAGTAACCATGTTGTTAAACTCTCCATCTCCAACATAACACAACCTTTAGTATCCATGTTGTTAAACTCTCCACTCCAACATAACACAACCTTTAGTATCCATGTTGTTAAACTCTCCATCTCCCCTCCAACATAACACAACCTTTAGTAACCATGTTGTTAAACTCTCCATCTCCAACATAACACTACCTTTAGTAACCATGTTGTTAAACTCTCCCCTCCAACATAACACAACCTTTAGTATACATGTTGTTAAACTCTCCCCTCCAACATAACACAACCTTTAGTATCCATGTTGTTAAACTCTCCCCTCCAACATAACACAACCTTTAGTAACCATGTTGTTAAACTCTCCATCTCCAACATAACACAACCTTTAGTATCCATGTTGTTAAACTCTCCATCTCCCCTCCATCATAACACAACCTTTAGTAACCATGTTGTTAAACTCTCCATCTCCACTCCAACATAACACAACCTTTAGTAACCATGTTGTTAAACTCTCCCCTCCAACATAACACAACCTTTAGTATCCATGTTGTTAAACTCTCCCCTCCAACATAACACAACTGTTAGTAACCATGTTGTTAAACTCTCCCCTCCAACATAACACAACCTTTAGTATCCATGTTGTTAAACTCTCCCCTCCAACATAACACAACCTTTAGTAACCATGTTGTTAAACTCTCCCCTCCAACATAACACAACCTTTAGTATCCATGTTGTTAAACTCTCCCCTCCAACATAACACAACTGTTAGTAACCATGTTGTTAAACTCTCCCCTCCAACATAACACAACCTTTAGTATCCATGTTGTTAAACTCTCCCCTCCAACATAACACAACCTTTAGTATACATGTTGTTAAACTCTCCCCTCCAACATAACACAACCTTTAGTATCCATGTTGTTAAACTCTCCCCTCCAACATAACACAACCTTTAGTAACCATGTTGTTAAACTCTCCATCTCCAACATAACACAACCTTTAGTATCCATGTTGTTAAACTCTCCATCTCCCCTCCATCATAACACAACCTTTAGTAACCATGTTGTTAAACTCTCCATCTCCACTCCAACATAACACAACCTTTAGTAACCATGTTGTTAAACTCTCCCCTCCAACATAACACAACCTTTAGTATCCATGTTGTTAAACTCTCCCCTCCAACATAACACAACTGTTAGTAACCATGTTGTTAAACTCTCCCCTCCAACATAACACAACCTTTAGTATCCATGTTGTTAAACTCTCCCCTCCAACATAACACAACCTTTAGTATCCATGTTGTTAAACTGTCCATCTCCTCTCCAACATAACACAACCTTTAGTAACCATGTTGTTAAACTCTCCATCTCCAACATAACACAACCTTTAGTATCCATGTTGTTAAACTCTCCACTCCAACATAACACAACCTTTAGTATCCATGTTGTTAAACTCTCCATCTCCCCTCCAACATAACACAACCTTTAGTAACCATGTTGTTAAACTCTCCATCTCCAACATAACACTACCTTTAGTAACCATGTTGTTAAACTCTCCCCTCCAACATAACACAACCTTTAGTAACCTTGTTGTTAAACTCTCCATCTCCAACATAACACAACCTTTAGTAACCATGTTGTTAAACTCTCCCCTCCAACATAACACAACCTTTAGTATCCATGATACTCTCCATCTCCACTCCAACATAACATAACCTTTAGTATCCATGTTGTTAAACTCTCTACTCCAACATAACACAACCTTTAGTATCCATGTTGTTAAACTCTCCCCTCCATCATAACACAACCTTTATTATCCATGTTGTTAAACTCTCCCCTCCAACATAACACAACCTTTAGTATCCATGTTGTTAAACTCTCCCCTCCAACATAACACAACCTTTAGTATCCATGTTGTTAAACTCTCCACTCCAACATAACACAACCTTTAGTAACCATGTTGTTAAACTCTCCCATCCAACATAACACAACCTTTAGTATCCATGTTGTTAAACTCTCCATCTCCCCTCCAACATAACACAACCTTTAGTAACCATGTTGTTAAACTCTCCATCTCCAACATAACACTACCTTTAGTAACCATGTTGTTAAACTCTCCACTCCAACATAACACAACCTATAGTATCCATGTTGTTAAACTCTCCCCTCCAACATAACACAACCTTTAGTATCCATGTTGTTAAACTCTCCCCTCCAACATAACACAACCTTTAGTATCCATGTTGTTAAACTCTCCCCTCCATCATAACACAACCTTTAGTAACCATGTTGTTAAACTCTCCATCTCCAACATAACACAACCTTTAGTAACCATGTTGTTAAACTCTCCATCTCCCCTCCAACATAACACAACCTTTAGTATCCATGTTGTTAAACTCTCCCCTCCAACATAACTCAACCTTTAGTAACCATGTTGTTAAACTCTCCATCTCCCCTCCAACATAACACAACCTTTAGTAACCATGTTGTTAAACTCTCCATCTCCACTCCAACATAAAACAACCTTTAGTAACCATGTTGTTAAACTCTCCATCTCCACTCCAACATAACACAACCTTTAGTATCCATGTTGTTAAACTTTCCCTTCCAACATAACACAACCTTTAGTATCCATGTTGTTAAACTCTCCCCTCCAACGTAACACAACCTTTAGTAACCATGTTGTTAAACTCTCCATCTCCAACATAACACAACCTTTAGTATCCATGTTGTTAAACTCTCCATCTCCCCTCCATCATAACACAACCTTTAGTAACCATGTTGTTAAACTCTCCCCTCCAACATAACACAACCTTTAGTAACCATGTTGTTAAACTCTCCCCTCCAACATAACACAACCTTTAGTATCCATGTTGTTAAACTCTCCCCTCCAACATAACACAACCTTTAGTATCCATGTTGTTAAACTGTCCATCTCCTCTCCAACATAACACAACCTTTAGTAACCATGTTGTTAAACTCTCCATCTCCAACATAACACAACCTTTAGTATCCATGTTGTTAAACTCTCCACTCCAACATAACACAACCTTTAGTATCCATGTTGTTAAACTCTCCATCTCCCCTCCAACATAACACAACCTTTAGTAACCATGTTGTTAAACTCTTCATCTCCAACATAACACTACCTTTAGTAACCATGTTGTTAAACTCTCCCCTCCAACATAACACAACCTTTAGTAACCTTGTTGTTAAACTCTCCATCTCCAACATAACACAACCTTTAGTAAGCATGTTGTTAAAGTCTCCCCTCCAACATAACACAACCTTTAGTATCCATGATACTCTCCATCTCCACTCCAACATAACATAACCTTTAGTATCCATGTTGTTAAACTCTCCACTCCAACATAACACAACCTTTAGTATCCATGTTGTTAAACTCTCCCCTCCATCATAACACAACCTTTATTATCCATGTTGTTAAACTCTCCCCTCCAACATAACACAACCTTTAGTATCCATGTTGTTAAACTCTCCCCTCCAACATAACACAACCTTTAGTATCCATGTTGTTAAACTCTCCCCTCCAACATAACACAACCTTTAGTAACCATGTTGTTAAACTCTCCCATCCAACATAACACAACCTTTAGTATCCATGTTGTTAAACTCTCCATCTCCCCTCCAACATAACACAACCTTTAGTAACCATGTTGTTAAACTCTCCATCTCCAACATAACACTACCTTTAGTAACCATGTTGTTAAACTCTCCACTCCAACATAACACAACCTATAGTATCCATGTTGTTAAACTCTCCCCTCCAACATAACACAACCTTTAGTATCCATGTTGTTAAACTCTCCCCTCCAACATAACACAACCTTTAGTATCCATGTTGTTAAACTCTCCCCTCCATCATAACACAACCTTTAGTAACCATGTTGTTAAACTCTCCATCTCCAACACAACACAACCTTTAGTAACCATGTTGTTAAACTCTCCATCTCCCCTCCAACATAACACAACCTTTAGTATCCATGTTGTTAAACTCTCCCCTCCAACATAACTCAACCTTTAGTAACCATGTTGGTAAACTCTCCATCTCCCCTCCAACATAACACAACCTTTAGTAACCATGTTGTTAAACTCTCCATCTCCACTCCAACATAACACAACCTTTAGTAACCATGTTGTTAAACTCTCCATCTCCACTCCATCATAAAACAACCTTTATTATCCATGTTGTTAAACTCTCCCCTCCAACATAACACAACCTTTAGTATCCATGTTGTTAAACTCTCCCCTCCAACATAACACAACCTTTAGTATCCATGTTGTTAAACTCTCCCCTCCAACATAACACAACCTTTAGTAACCATGTTGTTAAACTCTCCCATCCAACATAACACAACCTTTAGTATCCATGTTATTAAACTCTCCATCTCCCCTCCAACATAACACAACCTTTAGTAACCATGTTGTTAAACTCTCCATCTCCAAACATAACACTACCTTTAGTAACCATGTTGTTAAACTCTCCACTCCAACATAACACAACCTATAGTATCCATGTTGTTAAACTCTCCCCTCCATCATAACACAACCTTTAGTAACCATGTTGTTAAACTCTCCATCTCCAACACAACACAACCTTTAGTAACCATGTTGTTAAACTCTCCATCTCCCCTCCAACATAACACAACCTTTAGTATCCATGTTGTTAAACTCTCCCCTCCAACATAACTCAACCTTTAGTAACCATGTTGGTAAACTCTCCATCTCCCCTCCATCATAACACAACCTTTAGTAACCATGTTGTTAAACTCTCCATCTCCAACATAACACAACCTTTAGTAACCATGTTGTTAAACTCTCCATCTCCCCTCCAACATAACACAACCTTTAGTATCCATGTTGTTAAACTCTCCCCTCCAACATAACTCAACCTTTAGTAACCATGTTGTTAAACTCTCCATCTCCCCTCCAACATAACACAACCTTTAGTAACCATGTTGTTAAACTCTCCATCTCCACTCCAACATAAAACAACCTTTAGTAACCATGTTGTTAAACTCTCCATCTCCACTCCAACATAACACAACCTTTAGTATCCATGTTGTTAAACTTTCCCTTCCAACATAACACAACCTTTAGTATCCATGTTGTTAAACTCTCCCCTCCAACATAACACAACCTTTAGTAACCATGTTGTTAAACTCTCCATCTCCAACATAACACAACCTTTAGTATCCATGTTGTTAAACTCTCCATCTCCCCTCCATCATAACACAACCTTTAGTAACCATGTTGTTAAACTCTCCCCTCCAACATAACACAACCTTTAGTAACCATGTTGTTAAACTCTCCCCTCCAACATAACACAACCTTTAGTATCCATGTTGTTAAACTCTCCCCTCCAACATAACACAACCTTTAGTATCCATGTTGTTAAACTGTCCATCTCCTCTCCAACATAACACAACCTTTAGCAACCATGTTGTTAAACTCTCCATCTCCAACATAACACAACCTTTAGTATCCATGTTGTTAAACTCTCCACTCCAACATAACACAACCTTTAGTATCCATGTTGTTAAACTCTCCATCTCCCCTCCAACATAACACAACCTTTAGTAACCATGTTGTTAAACTCTCCATCTCCAACATAACACTACCTTTAGTAACCATGTTGTTAAACTCTCCCCTCCAACATAACACAACCTTTAGTAACCTTGTTGTTAAACTCTCCATCTCCAACATAACACAACCTTTAGTAACCATGTTGTTAAAGTCTCCCCTCCAACATAACACAACCTTTAGTATCCATGATACTCTCCATCTCCACTCCAACATAACATAACCTTTAGTATCCATGTTGTTAAACTCTCCACTCCAACATAACACAACCTTTAGTATCCATGTTGTTAAACTCTCCCCTCCATCATAACACAACCTTTATTATCCATGTTGTTAAACTCTCCCCTCCAACATAACACAACCTTTAGTATCCATGTTGTTAAACTCTCCCCTCCAACATAACACAACCTTTAGTATCCATGTTGTTAAACTCTCCCCTCCAACATAACACAACCTTTAGTAACCATGTTGTTAAACTCTCCCATCCAACATAACACAACCTTTAGTATCCATGTTGTTAAACTCTCCATCTCCCCTCCAACATAACACAACCTTTAGTAACCATGTTGTTAAACTCTCCATCTCCAACATAACACTACCTTTAGTAACCATGTTGTTAAACTCTCCACTCCAACATAACACAACCTATAGTATCCATGTTGTTAAACTCTCCCCTCCAACATAACACAACCTTTAGTATCCATGTTGTTAAACTCTCCCCTCCAACATAACACAACCTTTAGTATCCATGTTGTTAAACTCTCCCCTCCATCATAACACAACCTTTAGTAACCATGTTGTTAAACTCTCCATCTCCAACACAACACAACCTTTAGTAACCATGTTGTTAAACTCTCCATCTCCACTCCAACATAACACAACCTTTAGTATCCATGTTGTTAAACTCTCCCCTCCAACATAACTCAACCTTTAGTAACCATGTTGGTAAACTCTCCATCTCCCCTCCAACATAACACAACCTTTAGTAACCATGTTGTTAAACTCTCCATCTCCACTCCAACATAACACAACCTTTAGTAACCATGTTGTTAAACTCTCCATCTCCACTCCATCATAACACAACCTTTATTATCCATGTTGTTAAACTCTCCCCTCCAACATAACACAACCTTTAGTATCCATGTTGTTAAACTCTCCCCTCCAACATAACACAACCTTTAGTATCCATGTTGTTAAACTCTCCCCTCCAACATAACACAACCTTTAGTAACCATGTTGTTAAACTCTCCCATCCAACATAACACAACCTTTAGTATCCATGTTATTAAACTCTCCATCTCCCCTCCAACATAACACAACCTTTAGTAACCATGTTGTTAAACTCTCCATCTCCAACATAACACTACCTTTAGTAACCATGTTGTTAAACTCTCCACTCCAACATAACACAACCTATAGTATCCATGTTGTTAAACTCTCCCCTCCATCATAACACAACCTTTAGTAACCATGTTGTTAAACTCTCCATCTCCAACACAACACAACCTTTAGTAACCATGTTGTTAAACTCTCCATCTCCCCTCCAACATAACACAACCTTTAGTATCCATGTTGTTAAACTCTCCCCTCCAACATAACTCAACCTTTAGTAACCATGTTGGTAAACTCTCCATCTCCCCTCCAACATAACACAACCTTTAGTAACCATGTTGTTAAACTCTCCATCTCCACTCCAACATAACACAACCTTTAGTAACCATGTTGTTAAACTCTCCATCTCCACTCCAACATAACACAACCTTTAGTATCCATGTTGTTAAACTTTCCCTTCCAACATAACACAACCTTTAGTATCCATGTTGTTAAACTCTCCCCTCCAACATAACACAACCTTTAGTATCCATGTTGTTAAACTCTCCATCTCCCCTCCATCATAACACAACCTTTAGTAACCATGTTGTTAAACTCTCCATCTCCCCTCCAACATAACACAACCTTTAGTAACCATGTTGTTAAGCTCTCCATCTCCAACATAACACAACCTTTAGTATCCATGTTGTTAAACTATCCATCTCAACTCCAAGATAACACAACCTTTAGTAACCATGTTGTTAAACTCTCCCCTCCAACATAACACAACCTTTAGTAACCATGTTGTTAAACTCTCCCCTCCAACATAACACAACCTTTAGTATCCATGTTGTTAAACTCTCCCCTCCAACATAACACAACCTTTAGTAACCATGTTGTTAAACTCTCCATCTCCAACATAACACAACCTTTAGTATCCATGTTGTTAAACTCTCCACTCCAACATAACACAACCTTTAGTATCCATGTTGTTAAACTCTCCATCTCCACTCCATCATAAAACAACCTTTATTATCCATGTTGTTAAACTCTCCCCTCCAACATAACACAACCTTTAGTATCCATGTTGTTAAACTCTCCCCTCCAACATAACACAACCTTTAGTATCCATGTTGTTAAACTCTCCCCTCCAACATAACACAACCTTTAGTAACCATGTTGTTAAACTCTCCCATCCAACATAACACAACCTTTAGTATCCATGTTATTAAACTCTCCATCTCCCCTCCAACATAACACAACCTTTAGTAACCATGTTGTTAAACTCTCCATCTCCAAACATAACACTACCTTTAGTAACCATGTTGTTAAACTCTCCACTCCAACATAACACAACCTATAGTATCCATGTTGTTAAACTCTCCCCTCCATCATAACACAACCTTTAGTAACCATGTTGTTAAACTCTCCATCTCCAACACAACACAACCTTTAGTAACCATGTTGTTAAACTCTCCATCTCCCCTCCAACATAACACAACCTTTAGTATCCATGTTGTTAAACTCTCCCCTCCAACATAACTCAACCTTTAGTAACCATGTTGGTAAACTCTCCATCTCCCCTCCATCATAACACAACCTTTAGTAACCATGTTGTTAAACTCTCCATCTCCAACATAACACAACCTTTAGTAACCATGTTGTTAAACTCTCCATCTCCCCTCCAACATAACACAACCTTTAGTATCCATGTTGTTAAACTCTCCCCTCCAACATAACTCAACCTTTAGTAACCATGTTGTTAAACTCTCCATCTCCCCTCCAACATAACACAACCTTTAGTAACCATGTTGTTAAACTCTCCATCTCCACTCCAACATAAAACAACCTTTAGTAACCATGTTGTTAAACTCTCCATCTCCACTCCAACATAACACAACCTTTAGTATCCATGTTGTTAAACTTTCCCTTCCAACATAACACAACCTTTAGTATCCATGTTGTTAAACTCTCCCCTCCAACATAACACAACCTTTAGTAACCATGTTGTTAAACTCTCCATCTCCAACATAACACAACCTTTAGTATCCATGTTGTTAAACTCTCCATCTCCCCTCCATCATAACACAACCTTTAGTAACCATGTTGTTAAACTCTCCCCTCCAACATAACACAACCTTTAGTAACCATGTTGTTAAACTCTCCCCTCCAACATAACACAACCTTTAGTATCCATGTTGTTAAACTCTCCCCTCCAACATAACACAACCTTTAGTATCCATGTTGTTAAACTGTCCATCTCCTCTCCAACATAACACAACCTTTAGCAACCATGTTGTTAAACTCTCCATCTCCAACATAACACAACCTTTAGTATCCATGTTGTTAAACTCTCCACTCCAACATAACACAACCTTTAGTATCCATGTTGTTAAACTCTCCATCTCCCCTCCAACATAACACAACCTTTAGTAACCATGTTGTTAAACTCTCCATCTCCAACATAACACTACCTTTAGTAACCATGTTGTTAAACTCTCCCCTCCAACATAACACAACCTTTAGTAACCTTGTTGTTAAACTCTCCATCTCCAACATAACACAACCTTTAGTAACCATGTTGTTAAAGTCTCCCCTCCAACATAACACAACCTTTAGTATCCATGATACTCTCCATCTCCACTCCAACATAACATAACCTTTAGTATCCATGTTGTTAAACTCTCCACTCCAACATAACACAACCTTTAGTATCCATGTTGTTAAACTCTCCCCTCCATCATAACACAACCTTTATTATCCATGTTGTTAAACTCTCCCCTCCAACATAACACAACCTTTAGTATCCATGTTGTTAAACTCTCCCCTCCAACATAACACAACCTTTAGTATCCATGTTGTTAAACTCTCCCCTCCAACATAACACAACCTTTAGTAACCATGTTGTTAAACTCTCCCATCCAACATAACACAACCTTTAGTATCCATGTTGTTAAACTCTCCATCTCCCCTCCAACATAACACAACCTTTAGTAACCATGTTGTTAAACTCTCCATCTCCAACATAACACTACCTTTAGTAACCATGTTGTTAAACTCTCCACTCCAACATAACACAACCTATACTATCCATGTTGTTAAACTCTCCCCTCCAACATAACACAACCTTTAGTATCCATGTTGTTAAACTCTCCCCTCCAACATAACACAACCTTTAGTATCCATGTTGTTAAACTCTCCCCTCCATCATAACACAACCTTTAGTAACCATGTTGTTAAACTCTCCATCTCCAACACAACACAACCTTTAGTAACCATGTTGTTAAACTCTCCATCTCCACTCCAACATAACACAACCTTTAGTATCCATGTTGTTAAACTCTCCCCTCCAACATAACTCAACCTTTAGTAACCATGTTGGTAAACTCTCCATCTCCCCTCCAACATAACACAACCTTTAGTAACCATGTTGTTAAACTCTCCATCTCCACTCCAACATAACACAACCTTTAGTAACCATGTTGTTAAACTCTCCATCTCCACTCCATCATAACACAACCTTTATTATCCATGTTGTTAAACTCTCCCCTCCAACATAACACAACCTTTAGTATCCATGTTGTTAAACTCTCCCCTCCAACATAACACAACCTTTAGTATCCATGTTGTTAAACTCTCCCCTCCAACATAACACAACCTTTAGTAACCATGTTGTTAAACTCTCCCATCCAACATAACACAACCTTTAGTATCCATGTTATTAAACTCTCCATCTCCCCTCCAACATAACACAACCTTTAGTAACCATGTTGTTAAACTCTCCATCTCCAACATAACACTACCTTTAGTAACCATGTTGTTAAACTCTCCACTCCAACATAACACAACCTATAGTATCCATGTTGTTAAACTCTCCCCTCCATCATAACACAACCTTTAGTAACCATGTTGTTAAACTCTCCATCTCCAACACAACACAACCTTTAGTAACCATGTTGTTAAACTCTCCATCTCCCCTCCAACATAACACAACCTTTAGTATCCATGTTGTTAAACTCTCCCCTCCAACATAACTCAACCTTTAGTAACCATGTTGGTAAACTCTCCATCTCCCCTCCAACATAACACAACCTTTAGTAACCATGTTGTTAAACTCTCCATCTCCACTCCAACATAACACAACCTTTAGTAACCATGTTGTTAAACTCTCCATCTCCACTCCAACATAACACAACCTTTAGTATCCATGTTGTTAAACTTTCCCTTCCAACATAACACAACCTTTAGTATCCATGTTGTTAAACTCTCCCCTCCAACATAACACAACCTTTAGTATCCATGTTGTTAAACTCTCCATCTCCCCTCCATCATAACACAACCTTTAGTAACCATGTTGTTAAACTCTCCATCTCCCCTCCAACATAACACAACCTTTAGTAACCATGTTGTTAAGCTCTCCATCTCCAACATAACACAACCTTTAGTATCCATGTTGTTAAACTATCCATCTCAACTCCAAGATAACACAACCTTTAGTAACCATGTTGTTAAACTCTCCCCTCCAACATAACACAACCTTTAGTAACCATGTTGTTAAACTCTCCCCTCCAACATAACACAACCTTTAGTATCCATGTTGTTAAACTCTCCCCTCCAACATAACACAACCTTTAGTAACCATGTTGTTAAACTCTCCATCTCCAACATAACACAACCTTTAGTATCCATGTTGTTAAACTCTCCACTCCAACATAACACAACCTTTAGTATCCATGTTGTTAAACTCTCCCCTCCATCATAACACAACCTTTAGTAACCATGTTGTTAAACTCTCCATCTCCCCTCCAACATAACACAACCTTTAGTATCCATGTTGTTAAACTCTCCATCTCCAACATAACACAACCTTTAGTAATTGTGTTGTTAAACTCTCCATCTCCCCTCCAACATAACACAACCTTTAGTATCCATGTTGTTAAACTCTCCACTCCAACATAACACAACCTTTAGTATCCATGTTGTTAAACTCTCCCCTCCAACATAACACAAGCTTTAGTAACCATGTTGTTAAACTCTCCCATCCAACATAACACAACCTTTAGTATCCATGTTGTTAAACTCTCCATCTCCCCTCCAACATAACACAACCTTTAGTAACCATGTTGTTAAACTCTCCATCTCCAACATAACACTACCTTTAGTAACCATGTTGTTAAACTCTCCCCTCCAACATAACACAACCTTTAGTAACCTTGTTGTTAAACTCTCCATCTCCAACATAACACAACCTTTAGTAACCATGTTGTTAAACTCTCCACTCCAACATAACACAACCTTTAGTATCCACGTTGTTAAACTCTCCCCTCCAACATAACACAACCTTTAGTGACCATGTTGTTAAACTCTCCATCTCCCCTCCAACATAACACAACCTTTAGTATCCATGTTGTTAAACTCCCCCCTCCAACATAACACAACCTTTAGTATCCATGTTGTTAAACTCTCCATCTCCACTCCAACACAACACAACTTTTAGTAACCATGTTGTTATACTCTCCATCTCCCCTCCAACATAACACAACCTTTAGTATCCATGTTGTTAAACTCTCCCCTCCAACATAACACAACCTTTATTATCCAAGTTGTTAAACTCTCCCCTCCAACATAACACAACCTTTAGTAACCATGTTGTTAAACTCTCCATCTCCCCTCCAACATAACACAACCTTTAGTATCAATGTTGTTAAACTCTCCCCTCCAACATAACACAACCTTTAGTAACCATGTTGTTAAACTCTCCATCTCCAACATAACACAACCTTTAGTAACCATGTTGTTAAACTCTCCATCTCCCCTCCAACATAACACAACCTTTAGTATCCATGTTGTTAAACTCTCCCCTCCAACATAACACAACCTTTAGTAACCATGTTGTTAAGCTCTCCATCTCCAACATAACACAACCTTTAGTATCCATGTTGTTAAACTATCCATCTCAACTCCAAGATAACACAACCTTTAGTAACCATGTTGTTAAACTCTCCCCTCCAACATAACACAACCTTTAGTAACCATGTTGTTAAACTCTCCCCTCCAACATAACACAACCTTTAGTATCCATGTTGTTAAACTCTCCCCTCCAACATAACACAACCTTTAGTATCCATGTTGTTAAACTCTCCATCTCCTCTCCAACATAACACAACCTTTAGTAACCATGTTGTTAAACTCTCCATCTCCAATATAACACAACCTTTAGTATCCATGTTGTTAAACTCTCCACTCCAACATAACACAACCTTTAGTATCCATGTTGTTAAACTCTCCCCTCCATCATAACACAACCTTTAGTAACCATGTTGTTAAACTCTCCATCTCCCCTCCAACATAACACAACCTTTAGTATCCATGTTGTTAAACTCTCCATCTCCAACATAACACAACCTTTAGTAATTGTGTTGTTAAACTCTCCATCTCCCCTCCAACATAACACAACCTTTAGTGTCCATGTTGTTAAACTCTCCACTCCAACATAACACAACCTTTAGTATCCATGTTGTTAAACTATCCCCTCCAACATAACACAAGCTTTAGTAACCATGTTGTTAAACTCTCCCATCCAACATAACACAACCTTTAGTATCCATGTTGTTAAACTCTCCATCTCCCCTCCAACATAACACAACCTTTAGTAACCATGTTGTTAAACTCTCCATCTCCAACATAACACTACCTTTAGTAACCATGTTGTTAAACTCTCCCCTCCAACATAACACAACCTTTAGTAACCTTGTTGTTAAACTCTCCATCTCCAACATAACACAACCTTTAGTAACCATGTTGTTAAACTCTCCACTCCAACATAACACAACCTTTAGTATCCACGTTGTTAAACTCTCCCCTCCAACATAACACAACCTTTAGTGACCATGTTGTTAAACTCTCCATCTCCCCTCCAACATAACACAACCTTTAGTATCCATGTTGTTAAACTCCCCCCTCCAACATAACACAACCTTTAGTATCCATGTTGTTAAACTCTCCATCTCCACTCCAACACAACACAACTTTTAGTAACCATGTTGTTAAACTCTCCATCTCCCCTCCAACATAACACAACCTTTAGTATCCATGTTGTTAAACTCTCCCCTCCAACATAACACAACCTTTATTATCCAAGTTGTTAAACTCTCCCCTCCAACATAACACAACCTTTAGTAACCATGTTGTTAAACTCTCCATCTCCCCTCCAACATAACACAACCTTTAGTATCAATGTTGTTAAACTCTCCCCTCCAACATAACACAACCTTTAGTAACCATGTTGTTAAACTCTCCATCTCCAACATAACACAACCTTTAGTAACCATGTTGTTAAACTCTCCATCTCCCCTCCAACATAACACAACCTTTAGTATCCATGTTGTTAAACTCTCCCCTCCAACATAACACAACCTTTAGTAACCATGTTGTTAAACTCTCCATCTCCAACATAACACTACCTTTAGTAACCATGTTGTTAAACTCTCCACTCCAACATAACACAACCTATAGTATCCATGTTGTTAAACTCTCCCCTCCAACATAACACAACCTTTAGTATCCATGTTGTTAAACTCTCCCCTCCAACATAACACAACCATTAGTATCCATGTTGTTAAACTCTACCCTCCATCATAACACAACCTTTAGTAACCATGTTGTTAAACTCTCCATCTCCAACATAACACAACCTTTAGTAACCATGTTGTTAAACTCTCCATCTCCCCTCCAACATAACACAACCTTTAGTATCCATGTTGTTAAACTCTCCCCTCCAACATAACTCAACCTTTAGTAACCATGTTGTTAAACTCTCCATCTCCCCTCCAACATAACACAACCTTTAGTAACCATGTTGTTAAACTCGCCATCTCCACTCCAACATAAAACAACCTTTAGTAACCATGTTGTTAAACTCTCCATCTCCACTCCAACATAACACAACCTTTAGTATCCATGTTGTTAAACTTTCCCTTCCAACATAACACAACCTTTAGTATCCATGTTGTTAAACTCTCCCCTCCAACATAACACAACCTTTAGTATCCATGTTGTTAAACTCTCCCCTCCATCATAACACAACCTTTAGTAACCATGTTGTTAAACTCTCCATCTCCAACATAACACAACCTTTAGTAACCATGTTGTTAAACTCTCCATCTCCCCTCCAACATAACACAACCTTTAGTATCCATGTTGTTAAACTCTCCATCTCCCCTCCAACATAACACAACCTTTAGTAACCATGTTGTTAAACTCTCCATCTCCACTCCAACATAAAACAACCTTTAGTAACCATGTTGTTAAACTCTCCATCTCCACTCCAACATAACACAACCTTTAGTATCCATGTTGTTAAACTCTCCCCTCCATCATAACACAACCTTTAGTATCCATGTTGTTAAACTCTCCACTCCAACATAACACAACCTTTAGTAACCATGTTGTTAAACTCTCCCCTCCAACATAACACAACCTTTAGTAACCATGTTGTTAAACTCTCCATCTCCCCTCCAACATAACACAACCTTTAGTATCCATGTTGTTAAACTCTCCCCTCCATCATAACACAACCTTTAGTAACCATGTTGTTAAACTCTCCATCTCCCCTCCATCATAACACAACCTTTAGTATCCATGTTGTTAAACTCTCCATCTCCCCTCCATCATAACACAACCTTTAGTAACCATGTTGTTAAACTCTCCCCTCCAACATAACACAACCTTTAGTAACCATGTTGTTAAACTCTCCATCTCCAACATAACACTACCTTTAGTAACCATGTTGTTAAACTCTCCACTCCAACATAACACAACCTATAGTATCCATGTTGTTAAACTCTCCCCTCCATCATAACACAACCTTTAGTAACCATGTTGTTAAACTCTCCATCTCCAACACAACACAACCTTTAGTAACCATGTTGTTAAACTCTCCATCTCCCCTCCAACATAACACAACCTTTAGTATCCATGTTGTTAAACTCTCCCCTCCAACATAACTCAACCTTTAGTAACCATGTTGGTAAACTCTCCATCTCCCCTCCAACATAACACAACCTTTAGTAACCATGTTGTTAAACTCTCCATCTCCACTCCAACATAACACAACCTTTAGTAACCATGTTGTTAAACTCTCCATCTCCACTCCAACATAAAACAACCTTTAGTATCCATGTTGTTAAACTTTCCCTTCCAACATAACACAACCTTTAGTATCCATGTTGTTAAACTCTCCCCTCCAACATAACACAACCTTTAGTATCCATGTTGTTAAACTCTCCATCTCCCCTCCATCATAACACAACCTTTAGTAACCATGTTGTTAAACACTCCATCTCCCCTCCAACATAACACAACCTTTAGTAACCATGTTGTTAAGCTCTCCATCTCCAACATAACACAACCTTTAGTATCCATGTTGTTAAACTATCCATCTCAACTCCAAGATAACACAACCTTTAGTAACCATGTTGTTAAACTCTCCCCTCCAACATAACACAACCTTTAGTATCCATGTTGTTAAACTCTCCCCTCCAACATAACACAACCTTTAGTATCCATGTTGTTAAACTCTCCATCTCCTCTCCAACATAACACAACCTTTAGTAACCATGTTGTTAAACTCTCCATCTCCAATATAACACAACCTTTAGTATCCATGTTGTTAAACTCTCCATCTCCAACATAACACAACCTTTAGTATCCATGTTGTTAAACTCTCCCCTCCATCATAACACAACCTTTAGTAACCATGTTGTTAAACTCTCCATCTCCCCTCCAACATAACACAACCTTTAGTATCCATGTTGTTAAACTCTCCATCTCCAACATAACACAACCTTTAGTATCCATGTTGTTAAACTCTCCACTCCAACATAACACAACCTTTAGTATCCATGTTGTTAAACTCTCCCCTCCAACATAACACAAGCTTTAGTAACCATGTTGTTAAACTCTCCCATCCAACATAACACAACCTTTAGTATCCATGTTGTTAAACTCTCCATCTCCCCTCCAACATAACACAACCTTTAGTAACCATGTTGTTAAACTCTCCATCTCCAACATAACACAACCTTTAGTAACCATGTTGTTAAACTCTCCACTCCAACATAACACAACCTTTAGTATCCACGTTGTTAAACTCTCCCCTCCAACATAACACAACCTTTAGTGACCATGTTGTTAAACTCTCCATCTCCCCTCCAACATAACACAACCTTTAGTATCCATGTTGTTAAACTCCCCCCTCCAACATAACACAACCTTTAGTATCCATGTTGTTAAACTCTCCATCTCCACTCCAACACAACACAACTTTTAGTAACCATGTTGTTAAACTCTCCATCTCCCCTCCAACATAACACAACCTTTAGTATCCATGTTGTTAAACTCTCCCCTCCAACATAACACAACCTTTATTATCCAAGTTGTTAAACTCTCCCCTCCAACATAACACAACCTTTAGTAACCATGTTGTTAAACTCTGCATCTCCCCTCCAACATAACACAACCTTTAGTATCAATGTTGTTAAACTCTCCCCTCCAACATAACACAACCTTTAGTAACCATGTTGTTAAACTCTCCATCTCCAACATAACACAACCTTTAGTAACCATGTTGTTAAACTCTCCATCTCCCCTCCAACATAACACAACCTTTAGTATCCATGTTGTTAAACTCTCCCCTCCAACATAACACAACCTTTAGTAACCATGTTGTTAAACTCTCCATCTCCAACATAACACTACCTTTAGTAACCATGTTGTTAAACTCTCCACTCCAACATAACACAACCTATAGTATCCATGTTGTTAAACTCTCCCCTCCAACATAACACAACCTTTAGTATCCATGTTGTTAAACTCTCCCCTCCAACATAACACAACCATTAGTATCCATGTTGTTAAACTCTCCCCTCCATCATAACACAACCTTTAGTAACCATGTTGTTAAACTCTCCATCTCCAACATAACACAACCTTTAGTAACCATGTTGTTAAACTCTCCATCTCCCCTCCAACATAACACAACCTTTAGTATCCATGTTGTTAAACTCTCCCCTCCAACATAACACAACCTTTAGTAACCATGTTGTTAAACTCGCCATCTCCACTCCAACATAAAACAACCTTTAGTAACCATGTTGTTAAACTCTCCATCTCCACTCCAACATAACACAACCTTTAGTATCCATGTTGTTAAACTTTCCCTTCCAACATAACACAACCTTTAGTATCCATGTTGTTAAACTCTCCCCTCCAACATAACACAACCTTTAGTATCCATGTTGTTAAACTCTCCCCTCCATCATAACACAACCTTTAGTAACCATGTTGTTAAACTCTCCCCTCCAACATAACTCAACCTTTAGTAACCATGTTGTTAAACTCTCCATCTCCCCTCCAACATAACACAACCTTTAGTAACCATGTTGTTAAACTCTCCATCTCCACTCCAACATAAAACAACCTTTAGTAACCATGTTGTTAAACTCTCCATCTCCACTCCAACATAACACAACCTTTAGTATCCATGTTGTTAAACTCTCCCCTCCATCATAACACAACCTTTAGTATCCATGTTGTTAAACTCTCCACTCCAACATAACACAACCTTTAGTAACCATGTTGTTAAACTCTCCCCTCCAACATAACACAACCTTTAGTAACCATGTTGTTAAACTCTCCATCTCCCCTCCAACATAACACAACCTTTAGTATCCATGTTGTTAAACTCTCCCCTCCATCATAACACAACCTTTAGTAACCATGTTGTTAAACTCTCCATCTCCCCTCCATCATAACACAACCTTTAGTATCCATGTTGTTAAACTCTCCATCTCCCCTCCATCATAACACAACCTTTAGTAACCATGTTGTTAAACTCTCCCCTCCAACATAACACAACCTTTAGTAACCATGTTGTTAAACTCTCCATCTCCAAAATAACACAACCTTTAGTAACCATGTTGTTAAACTCTCCATCTCCCCTCCAACATAACACAACCTTTAGTATCCATGTTGTTAAACTCTCCACTCCAACATAACACAACCTATAGTATCCATGTTGTTAAACTCTCCCCTCCAACATAACACAACCTTTAGTATCCATGTTGTTAAACTCTCCCCTCCAACATAACACAACCATTAGTATCCATGTTGTTAAACTCTCCCCTCCATCATAACACAACCTTTAGTAACCATGTTGTTAAACTCTCCATCTCCAACATAACACAACCTTTAGTAACCATGTTGTTAAACTCTCCATCTCCCCTCCAACATAACACAACCTTTAGTATCCATGTTGTTAAACTCTCCCCTCCAACATAACACAACCTTTAGTAACCATGTTGTTAAACTCGCCATCTCCACTCCAACATAAAACAACCTTTAGTAACCATGTTGTTAAACTCTCCATCTCCACTCCAACATAACACAACCTTTAGTATCCATGTTGTTAAACTTTCCCTTCCAACATAACACAACCTTTAGTATCCATGTTGTTAAACTCTCCCCTCCAACATAACACAACCTTTAGTATCCATGTTGTTAAACTCTCCCCTCCATCATAACACAACCTTTAGTAACCATGTTGTTAAACTCTCCCCTCCAACATAACTCAACCTTTAGTAACCATGTTGTTAAACTCTCCATCTCCACTCCAACATAAAACAACCTTTAGTAACCATGTTGTTAAACTCTCCATCTCCACTCCAACATAACACAACCTTTAGTATCCATGTTGTTAAACTCTCCCCTCCATCATAACACAACCTTTAGTATCCATGTTGTTAAACTCTCCACTCCAACATAACACAACCTTTAGTAACCATGTTGTTAAACTCTCCCCTCCAACATAACACAACCTTTAGTAACCATGTTGTTAAACTCTCCATCTCCCCTCCAACATAACACAACCTTTAGTATCCATGTTGTTAAACTCTCCCCTCCATCATAACACAACCTTTAGTAACCATGTTGTTAAACTCTCCATCTCCCCTCCATCATAACACAACCTTTAGTATCCATGTTGTTAAACTCTCCATCTCCCCTCCATCATAACACAACCTTTAGTAACCATGTTGTTAAACTCTCCCCTCCAACATAACACAACCTTTAGTAACCATGTTGTTAAACTCTCCATCTCCAAAATAACACAACCTTTAGTAACCATGTTGTTAAACTCTCCATCTCCCCTCCAACATAACACAACCTTTAGTATCCATGTTGTTAAACTCTCCCCTCCAACATAACACAACCTTTAGTAAGCATGTTGTTAAACTCTCCATCTCCAACATAACACTACCTTTAGTAACCATGTTGTTAAACTCTCCACTCCAACATAACACAACCTATAGTATCCATGTTGTTAAACTCTCCCCTCCAACATAACACGACCTTTAGTATCCATGTTGTTAAACTCTCCCCTCCATCATAACACAACCTTTAGTAACCATGTTGTTAAACTCTCCATCTCCAACATAACACAACCTTTAGTAACCATGTTGTTAAACTCTCCATCTCCCCTCCAACATAACACAAACTTTAGTATCCATGTTGTTAAACTCTCCCCTCCAACATAACTCAACCTTTAGTAACCATGTTGTTAAACTCTCCCCTCCAACATAACACAACCTTTAGTAACCATGTTGTTAAACTCGCCATCTCCACTCCAACATAAAACAACCTTTAGTAACCATGTTGTTAAACTCTCCATCTCCACTCCAACATAACACAACCTTTAGTATCCATGTTGTTAAACTTTCCCTTCCAACATAACACAACCTTTAGTATCCATGTTGTTAAACTCTC
This sequence comes from Salmo salar, assembly GCF_965601325.2. Taxonomy (NCBI): domain Eukaryota; kingdom Metazoa; phylum Chordata; class Actinopteri; order Salmoniformes; family Salmonidae; genus Salmo; species Salmo salar. Next base: position 66,210,793 of record NC_138301.1, read on the forward strand.
CCCTCCAACATAACACAACCTTTAGTATCCATGTTGTTAAACTCTCCCCTCCATCATAACACAACCTTTAGTAACCATGTTGTTAAACTCTCCATCTCCAACATAACACAACCTTTAGTAACCATGTTGTTAAACTCTCCATCTCCCCTCCAACATAACACAACCTTTAGTAACCATGTTGTTAAACTCTCCATCTCCACTCCAACATAAAACAACCTTTAGTATCCATGTTGTTAAACTCTCCATCTCCCCTCCAACATAACACAACCTTTATTATCCATGTTGTTAAACTCTCCCCTCCATCACAACACAACCTTTAGTAACCATGTTGTTAAACTCTCCATCTCCAACATAACACAACCTTTAGTATCCATGTTGTTAAACTCTCCCCTCCAACATAACACAACCTATAGTATCCATGTTGTTAAACTCTCCCCTCCAACATAACACAACCTTTAGTAACCATGTTGTTAAACTCTCCCCTCCAACATAACACAACCTTTAGTTACCATGTTGTTAAACTCTCCCCTCCATCACAACACAACCTTTAGTAACCATGTTGTTCAACTCTCCATCTCCACTCCAACATAACACAACCTTTAGTAACCATGTTGTTAAACTCTCCCCTCCAACATAACACAACCTTTAGTAACCATGTTGTTAAACTCTCCCCTCCAACATAACACAACCTTTAGTATCCATGTTGTTAAACTCTCCCCTCCATCATAACACAACCTTTAGTAACCATGTTGTTAAACTCTCCATCTCCAACATAACACAACCTTTAGTAACCATGTTGTTAAACTCTCCATCTCCCCTCCAACATAACACAACCTTTAGTATCCATGTTGTTAAACTCTCCCCTCCAACATAACACAACCTTTAGTATCCATGTTGTTAAACTCTCCATCTCCCCTCCATCATAACACAACCTTTAGTAACCATGTTGTTAAACTCTCCATCTCCACTCCAACATAACACAACCTTTAGTAACCATGTTGTTAAACTCTCCCCTCCAACATAACACAACCTTTAGTAACCATGTTGTTAAACTCTCCCCTCCAACATAACACAACCTTTAGTATCCATGTTGTTAAACTCTCCCCTCCAACATAACACAACCTTTAGTATCCATGTTGTTAAACTGTCCATCTCCTCTCCAACATAACACAACCTTTAGTAACCATGTTGTTAAACACTCCATCTCCAACATAACACAACCTTTAGTATCCATGTTGTTAAACTCTCCACTCCAACATAACACAACCTTTAGTATCCATGTTGTTAAACTCTCCATCTCCCCTCCAACATAACACAACCTTTAGTAACCATGTTGTTAAACTCTCCATCTCCAACATAACACTACCTTTAGTAACCATGTTGTTAAACTCTCCCCTCCAACATAACACAACCTTTAGTAACCTTGTTGTTAAACTCTCCATCTCCAACATAACACAACCTTTAGTAACCATGTTGTTTATCTCTCCCCTCCAACATAACACAACCTTTAGTATCCATGATACTCTCCATCTCCACTCCAACATAACATAACCTTTAGTATCCATGTTGTTAAACTCTCCACTCCAACATAACACAACCTTTAGTATCCATGTTGTTAAACTCTCCCCTCCATCATAAAACAACCTTTATTATCCATGTTGTTAAACTCTCCCCTCCAACATAACACAACCTTTAGTATCCATGTTGTTAAACTCTCCATCTCCCCTCCAACATAACACAACCTTTAGTAACCATGTTGTTAAACTCTCCATCTCCAACATAACACTACCTTTAGTAACCATGTTGTTAAACTCTCCACTCCAACATAACACAACCTATAGTATCCATGTTGTTAAACTCTCCCCTCCAACATAACACAACCTTTAGTATCCATGTTGTTAAACTCTCCCTTCCAACATAACACAACCTTTAGTATCCATGTTGTTAAACTCTCCCCTCCAACATAACACAACCTTTAGTATCCATGTTGTTAAACTCTCCCCTCCATCATAACACAACCTTTAGTAACCATGTTGTTAAACTCTCCATCTCCAACATAACACAACCTTTAGTAACCATGTTGTTAAACTCTCCATCTCCCCTCCAACATAACACAACCTTTAGTAACCATGTTGTTAAACTCTCCATCTCCACTCCAACATAAAACAACCTTTAGTATCCATGTTGTTAAACTCTCCATCTCCCCTCCAACATAACACAACCTTTATTATCCATGTTGTTAAACTCTCCCCTCCATCACAACACAACCTTTAGTAACCATGTTGTTAAACTCTCCATCTCCAACATAACACAACCTTTAGTATCCATGTTGTTAAACTCTCCCCTCCAACATAACACAACCTATAGTATCCATGTTGTTAAACTCTCCCCTCCAACATAACACCACCTTTAGTAACCATGTTGTTAAACTCTCCCCTCCAACATAACACAACCTTTAGTATCCATGTTGTTAAACTCTCCCCTCCATCATAACACAACCTTTAGTAACCATGTTGTTAAACTCTCCCCTCCAACATAACTCAACCTTTAGTAACCATGTTGTTAAACTCTCCATCTCCCCTCCAACATAACACAACCTTTAGTAACCATGTTGTTAAACTCTCCATCTCCACTCCAACATAAAACAACCTTTAGTAACCATGTTGTTAAACTCTCCATCTCCACTCCAACATAACACAACCTTTAGTATCCATGTTGTTAAACTCTCCCCTCCATCATAACACAACCTTTAGTATCCATGTTGTTAAACTCTCCACTCCAACATAACACAACCTTTAGTAACCATGTTGTTAAACTCTCCCCTCCAACATAACACAACCTTTAGTAACCATGTTGTTAAACTCTCCATCTCCCCTCCAACATAACACAACCTTTAGTATCCATGTTGTTAAACTCTCCCCTCCATCATAACACAACCTTTAGTAACCATGTTGTTAAACTCTCCATCTCCCCTCCATCATAACACAACCTTTAGTATCCATGTTGTTAAACTCTCCATCTCCCCTCCATCATAACACAACCTTTAGTAACCATGTTGTTAAACTCTCCCCTCCAACATAACACAACCTTTAGTAACCATGTTGTTAAACTCTCCATCTCCAAAATAACACAACCTTTAGTAACCATGTTGTTAAACTCTCCATCTCCCCTCCAACATAACACAACCTTTAGTATCCATGTTGTTAAACTCTCCACTCCAACATAACACAACCTATAGTATCCATGTTGTTAAACTCTCCCCTCCAACATAACACAACCTTTAGTATCCATGTTGTTAAACTCTCCCCTCCAACATAACACAACCATTAGTATCCATGTTGTTAAACTCTCCCCTCCATCATAACACAACCTTTAGTAACCATGTTGTTAAACTCTCCATCTCCAACATAACACAACCTTTAGTAACCATGTTGTTAAACTCTCCATCTCCCCTCCAACATAACACAACCTTTAGTATCCATGTTGTTAAACTCTCCCCTCCAACATAACACAACCTTTAGTAACCATGTTGTTAAACTCGCCATCTCCACTCCAACATAAAACAACCTTTAGTAACCATGTTGTTAAACTCTCCATCTCCACTCCAACATAACACAACCTTTAGTATCCATGTTGTTAAACTTTCCCTTCCAACATAACACAACCTTTAGTATCCATGTTGTTAAACTCTCCCCTCCAACATAACACAACCTTTAGTATCCATGTTGTTAAACTCTCCCCTCCATCATAACACAACCTTTAGTAACCATGTTGTTAAACTCTCCCCTCCAACATAACTCAACCTTTAGTAACCATGTTGTTAAACTCTCCATCTCCACTCCAACATAAAACAACCTTTAGTAACCATGTTGTTAAACTCTCCATCTCCACTCCAACATAACACAACCTTTAGTATCCATGTTGTTAAACTCTCCCCTCCATCATAACACAACCTTTAGTATCCATGTTGTTAAACTCTCCACTCCAACATAACACAACCTTTAGTAACCATGTTGTTAAACTCTCCCCTCCAACATAACACAACCTTTAGTAACCATGTTGTTAAACTCTCCATCTCCCCTCCAACATAACACAACCTTTAGTATCCATGTTGTTAAACTCTCCCCTCCATCATAACACAACCTTTAGTAACCATGTTGTTAAACTCTCCATCTCCCCTCCATCATAACACAACCTTTAGTATCCATGTTGTTAAACTCTCCATCTCCCCTCCATCATAACACAACCTTTAGTAACCATGTTGTTAAACTCTCCCCTCCAACATAACACAACCTTTAGTAACCATGTTGTTAAACTCTCCATCTCCAAAATAACACAACCTTTAGTAACCATGTTGTTAAACTCTCCATCTCCCCTCCAACATAACACAACCTTTAGTATCCATGTTGTTAAACTCTCCCCTCCAACATAACACAACCTTTAGTAAGCATGTTGTTAAACTCTCCATCTCCAACATAACACTACCTTTAGTAACCATGTTGTTAAACTCTCCACTCCAACATAACACAACCTATAGTATCCATGTTGTTAAACTCTCCCCTCCAACATAACACAACCTTTAGTATCCATGTTGTTAAACTCTCCCCTCCATCATAACACAACCTTTAGTAACCATGTTGTTAAACTCTCCATCTCCAACATAACACAACCTTTAGTAACCATGTTGTTAAACTCTCCATCTCCCCTCCAACATAACACAAACTTTAGTATCCATGTTGTTAAACTCTCCCCTCCAACATAACTCAACCTTTAGTAACCATGTTGTTAAACTCTCCCCTCCAACATAACACAACCTTTAGTAACCATGTTGTTAAACTCGCCATCTCCACTCCAACATAAAACAACCTTTAGTAACCATGTTGTTAAACTCTCCATCTCCACTCCAACATAACACAACCTTTAGTATCCATGTTGTTAAACTTTCCCTTCCAACATAACACAACCTTTAGTATCCATGTTGTTAAACTCTCCCCTCCAACATAACACAACCTTTAGTATCCATGTTGTTAAACTCTCCCCTCCATCATAACACAACCTTTAGTAACCATGTTGTTAAACTCTCCATCTCCAACATAACACAACCTTTAGTAACCATGTTGTTAAACTCTCCATCTCCCCTCCAACATAACACAACCTTTAGTAACCATGTTGTTAAACTCTCCATCTCCACTCCAACATAAAACAACCTTTAGTATCCATGTTGTTAAACTCTCCATCTCCCCTCCAACATAACACAACCTTTATTATCCATGTTGTTAAACTCTCCCCTCCATCACAACACAACCTTTAGTAACCATGTTGTTAAACTCTCCATCTCCAACATAACACAACCTTTAGTATCCATGTTGTTAAACTCTCCCCTCCAACATAACACAACCTATAGTATCCATGTTGTTAAACTCTCCCCTCCAACATAACACAACCTTTAGTAACCATGTTGTTAAACTCTCCCCTCCAACATAACACAACCTTTAGTTACCATGTTGTTAAACTCTCCCCTCCATCACAACACAACCTTTAGTAACCATGTTGTTCAACTCTCCATCTCCACTCCAACATAACACAACCTTTAGTAACCATGTTGTTAAACTCTCCCCTCCAACATAACACAACCTTTAGTAACCATGTTGTTAAACTCTCCCCTCCAACATAACACAACCTTTAGTATCCATGTTGTTAAACTCTCCCCTCCATCATAACACAACCTTTAGTAACCATGTTGTTAAACTCTCCATCTCCAACATAACACAACCTTTAGTAACCATGTTGTTAAACTCTCCATCTCCCCTCCAACATAACACAACCTTTAGTATCCATGTTGTTAAACTCTCCCCTCCAACATAACACAACCTTTAGTATCCATGTTGTTAAACTCTCCATCTCCCCTCCATCATAACACAACCTTTAGTAACCATGTTGTTAAACTCTCCATCTCCACTCCAACATAACACAACCTTTAGTAACCATGTTGTTAAACTCTCCCCTCCAACATAACACAACCTTTAGTAACCATGTTGTTAAACTCTCCCCTCCAACATAACACAACCTTTAGTATCCATGTTGTTAAACTCTCCCCTCCAACATAACACAACCTTTAGTATCCATGTTGTTAAACTGTCCATCTCCTCTCCAACATAACACAACCTTTAGTAACCATGTTGTTAAACTCTCCATCTCCAACATAACACAACCTTTAGTATCCATGTTGTTAAACTCTCCACTCCAACATAACACAACCTTTAGTATCCATGTTGTTAAACTCTCCATCTCCCCTCCAACATAACACAACCTTTAGTAACCATGTTGTTAAACTCTCCATCTCCAACATAACACTACCTTTAGTAACCATGTTGTTAAACTCTCCCCTCCAACATAACACAACCTTTAGTAACCTTGTTGTTAAACTCTCCATCTCCAACATAACACAACCTTTAGTAACCATGTTGTTTATCTCTCCCCTCCAACATAACACAACCTTTAGTATCCATGATACTCTCCATCTCCACTCCAACATAACATAACCTTTAGTATCCATGTTGTTAAACTCTCCACTCCAACATAACACAACCTTTAGTATCCATGTTGTTAAACTCTCCCCTCCATCATAAAACAACCTTTATTATCCATGTTGTTAAACTCTCCCCTCCAACATAACACAACCTTTAGTATCCATGTTGTTAAACTCTCCATCTCCCCTCCAACATAACACAACCTTTAGTAACCATGTTGTTAAACTCTCCATCTCCAACATAACACTACCTTTAGTAACCATGTTGTTAAACTCTCCACTCCAACATAACACAACCTATAGTATCCATGTTGTTAAACTCTCCCCTCCAACATAACACAACCTTTAGTATCCATGTTGTTAAACTCTCCCTTCCAACATAACACAACCTTTAGTATCCATGTTGTTAAACTCTCCCCTCCAACATAACACAACCTTTAGTATCCATGTTGTTAAACTCTCCCCTCCATCATAACACAACCTTTAGTAACCATGTTGTTAAACTCTCCATCTCCAACATAACACAACCTTTAGTAACCATGTTGTTAAACTCTCCATCTCCCCTCCAACATAACACAACCTTTAGTAACCATGTTGTTAAACTCTCCATCTCCACTCCAACATAAAACAACCTTTAGTATCCATGTTGTTAAACTCTCCATCTCCCCTCCAACATAACACAACCTTTATTATCCATGTTGTTAAACTCTCCCCTCCATCACAACACAACCTTTAGTAACCATGTTGTTAAACTCTCCATCTCCAACATAACACAACCTTTAGTATCCATGTTGTTAAACTCTCCCCTCCAACATAACACAACCTATAGTATCCATGTTGTTAAACTCTCCCCTCCAACATAACACCACCTTTAGTAACCATGTTGTTAAACTCTCCCCTCCAACATAACACAACCTTTAGTTACCATGTTGTTAAACTCTCCCCTCCATCACAACACAACCTTTAGTAACCATGTTGTTCAACTCTCCATCTCCACTCCAACATAACACAACCTTTAGTAACCATGTTGTTAAACTCTCCCCTCCAACATAACACAACCTTTAGTAACCATGTTGTTAAACTCTCCCCTCCAACATAACACAACCTTTAGTATCCATGTTGTTAAACTCTCCCCTCCATCATAACACAACCTTTAGTAACCATGTTGTTAAACTCTCCATCTCCAACATAACACAACCTTTAGTAACCATGTTGTTAAACTCTCCATCTCCCCTCCAACATAACACAACCTTTAGTATCCATGTTGTTAAACTCTCCCCTCCAACATAACACAACCTTTAGTATCCATGTTGTTAAACTCTCCATCTCCCCTCCATCATAACACAACCTTTAGTAACCATGTTGTTAAACTCTCCATCTCCACTCCAACATAACACAACCTTTAGTAACCATGTTGTTAAACTCTCCCCTCCAACATAACACAACCTTTAGTAACCATGTTGTTAAACTCTCCCCTCCAACATAACACAACCTTTAGTATCCATGTTGTTAAACTCTCCCCTCCAACATAACACAACCTTTAGTATCCATGTTGTTAAACTGTCCTTCTCCTCTCCAACATAACACAACCTTTAGTAACCTTGTTGTTAAACTCTCCATCTCCAACATAACACAACCTTTAGTAACCATGTTGTTTATCTCTCCCCTCCAACATAACACAACCTTTAGTATCCATGATACTCTCCATCTCCACTCCAACATAACATAACCTTTAGTATCCATGTTGTTAAACTCTCCACTCCAACATAACACAACCTTTAGTATCCATGTTGTTAAACTCTCCCCTCCATCATAACACAACCTTTATTATCCATGTTGTTAAACTCTCCCCTCCAACATAACACAACCTTTAGTATCCATGTTGTTAAACTCTCCCCTCCAACATAACACAACCTTTAGTATCCATGTTGTTAAACTCTCCCCTCCAACATAACACAACCTTTAGTAACCATGTTGTTAAACTCTCCCATCCAACATAACACAACCTTTAGTATCCATGTTGTTAAACTCTCCATCTCCCCTCCAACATAACACAACCTTTAGTAACCATGTTGTTAAACTCTCCATCTCCAACATAACACTACCTTTAGTAACCATGTTGTTAAACTCTCCACTCCAACATAACACAACCTATAGTATCCATGTTGTTAAACTCTCCCCTCCAACATAACACAACCTTTAGTATCCATGTTGTTAAACTCTCCCCTCCAACATAACACAACCTTTAGTATCCATGTTGTTAAACTCTCACCTCCATCATAACACAACCTTTAGTAACCATGTTGTTAAACTCTCCATCTCCAACATAACACAACCTTTAGTAACCATGTTGTTAAACTCTCCATCTCCCCTCCAACATAACACAACCTTTAGTATCCATGTTGTTAAACTCTCCCCTCCAACATAACTCAACCTTTAGTAACCATGTTGTTAAACTCTCCATCTCCCCTCCAACATAACACAACCTTTAGTAACCATGTTGTTAAACTCTCCATCTCCACTCCAACATAACACAACCTTTAGTAACCATGTTGTTAAACTCTCCATCTCCACTCCAACATAACACAACCTTTAGTATCCATGTTGTTAAACTTTCCCTTCCAACATAACACAACCTTTAGTATCCATGTTGTTAAACTCTCCCCTCCAACATAACACAACCTTTAGTAACCATGTTGTTAAACTCTCCATCTCCAACATAACACAACCTTTAGTATCCATGTTGTTAAACTCTCCATCTCCCCTCCATCATAACACAACCTTTAGTAACCATGTTGTTAAACTCTCCATCTCCACTCCAACATAACACAACCTTTAGTAACCATGTTGTTAAACTCTCCCCTCCAACATAACACAACCTTTAGTAACCATGTTGTTAAACTCTCCCTCCAACATAACACAACCTTTAGTATCCATGTTGTTAAACTCTCCCCTCCAACAAAACACAACCTTTGGTATCCATGTTGTTAAACTGTCCATCTCCTCTCCAACATAACACAACCTTTAGTAACCATGTTGTTAAACTCTCCACTCCAACATAACACAACCTTTAGTATCCATGTTGTTAAACTCTCCATCTCCCCTCCAACATAACACAACCTTTAGTAACCATGTTGTTAAACTCTCCGTCTCCAACATAACACTACCTTTAGTAACCATGTTGTTAAACTCTCCCCTCCAACATAACACAACCTTTAGTAACCTTGTTGTTAAACTCTCCACTCCAACATAACACAACCTTTAGTATCCATGTTGTTAAACTCTCCCCTCCATCATAACACAACCTTTATTATCCATGTTGTTAAACTCTCCCCTCCAACATAACACAACCTTTAGTATCCATGTTGTTAAACTCTCCCCTCCAACATAACACAACCTTTAGTATCCATGTTGTTAAACTCTCCATCTCCAACATAACACAACCTTTAGTAACCATGTTGTTAAACTCTCCCATCCAACATAACACAACCTTTAGTATCCATGTTGTTAAACGCTCCATCTCCCCTCCAACATAACACAACCTTTAGTAACCATGTTGTTAAACTCTCCATCTCCAACATAACACTACCTTTAGTAACCATGTTGTTAAACTCTCCACTCCAACATAACACAACCTATAGTATCCATGTTGTTAAACTCTCCGCTCCAACATAACACAACCTTTAGTATCCATGTTGTTAAACTCTCCCCTCCAACATAACACAACCTTTAGTATCCATGTTGTTAAACTCTCCCCTCCATCATAACACAACCTTTAGTAACCATGTTGTTAAACTCTCCATCTCCAACATAACACAACCTTTAGTAACCATGTTGTTAAACTCTCCATCTCCCCTCCAACATAACACAACCTTTAGTATCCATGTTGTTAAACTCTCCCCTCCAACATAACACTACCTTTAGTATCCATGTTGTTAAACTCTCCCCTCCAACATAACACAACCTTTAGTTACCATGTTGTTAAACTCTCCCCTCCAACATAACACTACCTTTAGTAACCATGTTGTTAAACTCTCCATCCAACATAACACAACCTTTAGTAACCATGTTGTTAAACTCTCCATCTCCCCTCCAACATAACACAACCTTTAGTATCCATGTTGTTAAACTCTCCCCTCCAACATAACTCAACCTTTAGTAACCATGTTGTTAAACTCTCCATCTCCCCTCCAACATAACACAACCTTTAGTAACCATGTTGTTAAACTCTCCATCTCCACTCCAACATAACACAACCTTTAGTAACCATGTTGTTAAACTCTCCATCTCCACTCCAACATAACACAACCTTTAGTATCCATGTTGTTAAACTTTCCCTTCCAACATAACACAACCTTTAGTATCCATGTTGTTAAACTCTCCCCTCCAACATAACACAACCTTTAGTAACCATGTTGTTAAACTCTCCATCTCCAACATAACACAACCTTTAGTATCCATGTTGTTAAACTCTCCATCTCCCCTCCATCATAACACAACCTTTAGTAACCATATTGTTAAACTCTCCATCTCCACTCCAACATAACACAACCTTTAGTAACCATGTTGTTAAACTCTCCCCTCCAACATAACACAACCTTTAGTAACCATGTTGTTAAACTCTCCCTCCAACATAACACAACCTTTAGTATCCATGTTGTTAAACTCTCCCCTCCAACAAAACACAACCTTTGGTATCCATGTTGTTAAACTGTCCATCTCCTCTCCAACATAACACAACCTTTAGTAACCATGTTGTTAAACTCTCCACTCCAACATAACACAACCTTTAGTATCCATGTTGTTAAACTCTCCATCTCCCCTCCAACATAACACAACCTTTAGTAACCATGTTGTTAAACTCTCCATCTCCAACATAACACTACCTTTAGTAACCATGTTGTTAAACTCTCCCCTCCAACATAACACAACCTTTAGTAACCTTGTTGTTAAACTCTCCACTCCAACATAACACAACCTTTAGTATCCATGTTGTTAAACTCTCCCCTCCATCATAACACAACCTTTATTATCCATGTTGTTAAACTCTCCCCTCCAACATAACACAACCTTTAGTATCCATGTTGTTAAACTCTCCCCTCCAACATAACACAACCTTTAGTATCCATGTTGTTAAACTCTCCATCTCCAACATCACACAACCTTTAGCAACCATGTTGTTAAACTCTCCCATCCAACATAACACAACCTTTAGTATCCATGTTGTTAAACGCTCCATCTCCCCTCCAACATAACACAACCTTTAGTAACCATGTTGTTAAACTCTCCATCTCCAACATAACACTACCTTTAGTAACCATGTTGTTAAACTCTCCACTCCAACATAACACAACCTATAGTATCCATGTTGTTAAACTCTCCGCTCCAACATAACACAACCTTTAGTATCCATGTTGTTAAACTCTCCCCTCCAACATAACACAACCTTTAGTATCCATGTTGTTAAACTCTCCCCTCCATCATAACACAACCTTTAGTAACCATGTTGTTAAACTCTCCATCTCCAACATAACACAACCTTTAGTAACCATGTTGTTAAACTCTCCATCTCCCCTCCAACATAACACAACCTTTAGTATCCATGTTGTTAAACTCTCCCCTCCAACATAACACAACCTTTAGTATCCATGTTGTTAAACTCTCCCCTCCAACATAACTCAACCTTTAGTAAACATGTTGTTAAACTCTCCATCTCCCCTCCAACATAACACAACCTTTAGTAACCATGTTGTTAAACTCTCCATCTCCAACATAACACTACCTTTAGTAACCATGTTGTTAAACTCTCCACTCCAACATAACACAACCTTTAGTATCCATGTTGTTAAACTCTCCCCTCCAACATAACACAACCTTTAGTATCCATGTTGTTAAACTCTCCCCTCCAACATAACACAACCTTTAGTAACCATGTTGTTAAACTCTCCCATCCAACATAACACAACCTTTAGTATCCATGTTGTTAAACGCTCCATCTCCCCTCCAACATAACACAACCTTTAGTAACCATGTTGTTAAACTCTCCATCTCCAACATAACACTACCTTTAGTAACCATGTTGTTAAACTCTCCACTCCAACATAACACAACCTATAGTATCCATGTTGTTAAACTCTCCCCTCCAACATAACACAACCTTTAGTAACCATGTTGTTAAACTCTCCATCTCCAACATAACACAACCTTTAGTAACCATGTTGTTAAACTCTCCATCTCCCCTCCAACATAACACAACCTTTAGTATCCATGTTGTTAAACTCTCCCCTCCAACATAACTCAACCTTTAGTAACCATGTTGTTAAACTCTCCATCTCCCCTCCAACATAACACAACCTTTAGTAACCATGTTGTCAAACTCTCCATCTCCAACATAACACTACCTTTAGTAACCATGTTGTTAAACTCTCCACTCCAACATAACACAACCTATAGTATCCATGTTGTTAAACTCTCCCCTCCAACATAACAAAACCTTTAGTATCCATGTTGTTAAACTCTCCCCTCCAACATAACACAACCTTTAGTATCCATGTTGTTAAACTGTCCATCTCCTCTCCAACATAACACAACATTTAGTAACCATGTTGTTAAACTCTCCATCTCCAACATAACACAACCTTTAGTATCCATGTTGTTAAACTCTCCACTCCAACATAACACAACCTTTAGTATCCATGTTGTTAAACTCTCCATCTCCCCTCCAACATAACACAACCTTTAGTATCCATGTTGTTAAACTCTCCCCTCCAACATAACACAACCTTTAGTATCCATGTTGTTAAACTCTCCCCTCCATCACAACACAACCTTTAGTAACCATGTTGTTAAACTCTCCATCTCCAACATAACACAACCTTTAGTAACCATGTTGTTAAACTCTCCATCTCCCCTCCAACATAACACAACCTTTAGTATCCATGTTGTTAAACTCTCCCCTCCAACATAACACAACCTTTAGTATCCATGTTGTTAAACTCTCCATCTCCCCTCCAACATAACACAACCTTTAGTATCCATATTGTTAAACTCTCCCCTCCAACATAACTCAACCTTTAGTAACCATGTTGTTAAACTCTCCATCTCCCCTCCAACATAACACAACCTTTAGTAACAATGTTGTTAAACTCTCCATCTCCACTCCAACATAACACAACCTTTAGTAACCATGTTGTTAAACTCTCCATCTCCACTCCAACACAACACAACTTTTAGTAACCATGTTGTTAAACTCTCCATCTCCCCTCCAACATAACACAACCTTTAGTATCCATGTTGTTAAACTCTCCCCTCCAACATAACACAACCTTTAGTATCCATGTTGTTAAACGCTCCATCTCCCCTCCAACATAACACAACCTTTAGTAACCATGTTAAACACTCCATCTCCAACATAACACTACCTTTAGTAACCATGTTGTTAAACTCTCCACTCCAACATAACACAACCTATAGTATCCATGTTGTTAAACTCTCCCCTCCAACATAACACAACCTTTAGTATCCATGTTGTTAAACTCTCCCCTCCATCATAACACAACCTTTAGTAACCATGTTGTTAAACTCTCCATCTCCAACATAACACAACCTTTAGTAACCATGTTGTTAAACTCTCCATCTCCCCTCCAACATAACACAACCTTTAGTATCCATTTTGTTAAACTCTCCCCTCCAACATAACTCAACCTTTAGTAACCATGTTGTTAAACTCTCCATCTCCCCTCCAACATAACACAACCTTTAGTAACCATGTTGTCAAACTCTCCATCTCCAACATAACACTACCTTTAGTAACCATGTTGTTAAACTCTCCACTCCAACATAACACAACCTATAGTATCCATGTTGTTAAACTCTCCCCTCCAACATAACACAACCTTTAGTATCCATGTTGTTAAACTCTCCCCTCCAACATAACACAACCTTTAGTATCCATGTTGTTAAACTGTCCATCTCCTCTCCAACATAACACAACCTTTAGTAACCATGTTGTTAAACTCTCCATCTCCAACATAACACAACCTTTAGTATCCATGTTGTTAAACTCTCCACTCCAACATAACACAACCTTTAGTATCCATGTTGTTAAACTCTCCATCTCCCCTCCAACATAACACAACCTTTAGTAACCATGTTGTTAAACTCTCCCCTCCAACATAACACAACCTTTAGTAACCTTGTTGTTAAACTCTCCCCTCCAACATAACACAACCTTTAGTAACCATGTTGTTAAACTCTCCCCTCCAACATAACACAACCTTTAGTATCCATGATACTCTCCATCTCCACTCCAACATAACATAACCCTTAGTATCCATGTTGTTAAACTCTCCACTCCAACATAACACAACCTTTAGTATCCATGTTGTTAAACTCTCCCCTCCATCATAACACAACCTTTATTATCCATGTTGTTAAACTCTCCCCTCCAACATAACACAACCTTTAGTATCCATGTTGTTAAACTCTCCCCTCCAACATAACACAACCTTTAGTATCCATGTTGTTAAACTCTCCCCTTCAAAATAACACAACCTTTAGTAACCATGTTGTTAAACTCTCCCATCCAACATAACACAACCTTTAGTATCCATGTTGTTAAACTCTCCATCTCCCCTCCAACATAACACAACCTTTAGTAACCATGTTGTTAAACTCTCCCCTCCAACATAACACAACCTATAGTATCCATGTTGTTAAACTCTCCCCTCCATCACAACACAACCTTTAGTAACCATGTTGTTAAACTCTCCATCTCCAACATAACACAACCTTTAGTAACCATGTTGTTAAACTCTCCATCTCCCCTCCAACATAACACAACCTTTAGTATCCATGTTGTTAAACTCTCCCCTCCAACATAACACAACCTTTAGTATCCATGTTGTTAAACTCTCCCCTCCATCACAACACAACCTTTAGTAACCATGTTGTTAAACTCTCCATCTCCAACATAACACAACCTTTAGTAACCATGTTGTTAAACTCTCCATCTCCCCTCCAACATAACACAACCTTTAGTATCCATGTTGTTAAACTCTCCCCTCCAACATAACACAACCTTTAGTATCCATGTTGTTAAACTCTCCATCTCCCCTCCAACATAACACAACCTTTAGTATCCATATTGTTAAACTCTCCCCTCCAACATAACTCAACCTTTAGTAACCATGTTGTTAAACTCTCCATCTCCCCTCCAACATAACACAACCTTTAGTAACCATGTTGTTAAACTCTCCATCTCCACTCCAACATAACACAACCTTTAGTAACCATGTTGTTAAACTCTCCATCTCCACTCCAACACAACACAACTTTTAGTAACCATGTTGTTAAACTCTCCATCTCCCCTCCAACATAACACAACCTTTAGTATCCATGTTGTTAAACTCTCCCCTCCAACATAACACAACCTTTAGTATCCATGTTGTTAAACTCTCCATCTCCCCTCCAACATAACACAACCTTTAGTAACCATGTTGTTAAGCTCTCCATCTCCAACATAACACAACCTTTAGTATCCATGTTGTTAAAGTCTCCATCTCAACTCCAACATAACACAGCCTTTAGTAACCATGTTGTTAAACTCTCCCCTCCAACATAACACAACCTTTAGTAACCATGTTGTTAAACTCTCCCCTCCAACATAACACAACCTTTAGTATCCATGTTGTTAAACTCTCCCCTCCAACATAACACAACCTTTAGTATCCATGTTGTTAAACTCTCCATCTCCTCTCCAACATAACACAACCTTTAGTAACCATGTTGTTAAACTCTCCATCTCCAATATAACACAACCTTTAGTATCCATGTTGTTAAACTCTCCACTCCAACATAACACAACCTTTAGTATCCATGTTGTTAAACTCTCCCCTCCATCATAACACAACCTTTAGTAACCATGTTGTTAAACTCTCCATCTCCCCTCCAACATAACACAACCTTTAGTATCCATGTTGTTAAACTCTCCATCTCCAACATAACACAACCTTTAGTAACCATGTTGTTAAACTCTCCATCTCCCCTCCAACATAACACAACCTTTAGTATCCATGTTGTTAAACTCTCCATCTCCAACATAACACAACCTTTAGTATCCATGTTGTTAAACTCTCCACTCCAACATAACACAACCTTTAGTATCCATGTTGTTAAACTCTCCCCTCCAACATAACACAACCTTTAGTATCCATGTTGTTAAACTCTCCCCTCCAACATAACACAACCTTTAGTATCCATGTTGTTAAACTCTCCCCTTCAAAATAACACAACCTTTAGTAACCATGTTGTTAAACTCTCCCATCCAACATAACACAACCTTTAGTATCCATGTTGTTAAACTCTCCATCTCCCCTCCAACATAACACAACCTTTAGTAACCATGTTGTTAAACTCTCCATCTCCAACATAACACTACCTTTAGTAACCATGTTGTTAAACTCTCCACTCCAACATAACACAACCTATAGTATCCATGTTGTTAAACTCTCCCCTCCATCACAACACAACCTTTAGTAACCATGTTGTTAAACTCTCCATCTCAAACATAACACAACCTTTAGTAACCATGTTGTTAAACTCTCCATCTCCCCTCCAACATAACACAACCTTTAGTATCCATGTTGTTAAACTCTCCCCTCCAACATAACACAACCTTTAGTATCCATGTTGTTAAACTCTCCATCTCCCCTCCAACATAACACAACCTTTAGTATCCATATTGTTAAACTCTCCCCTCCAACATAACTCAACCTTTAGTAACCATGTTGTTAAACTCTCCATCTCCCCTCCAACATAACACAACCTTTAGTAACCATGTTGTTAAACTCTCCATCTCCACTCCAACATAACACAACCTTTAGTAACCATGTTGTTAAACTCTCCATCTCCACTCCAACACAACACAACTTTTAGTAACCATGTTGTTAAACTCTCCATCTCCCCTCCAACATAACACAACCTTTAGTATCCATGTTGTTAAACTCTCCCCTCCAACATAACACAACCTTTAGTATCCATGTTGTTAAACGCTCCATCTCCCCTCCAACATAACACAACCTTTAGTAACCATGTTAAACTCTCCATCTCCAACATAACACTACCTTTAGTAACCATGTTGTTAAACTCTCCACTCCAACATAACACAACCTATAGTATCCATGTTGTTAAACTCTCCCCTCCAACATAACACAACCTTTAGTATCCATGTTGTTAAACTCTCCCCTCCAACATAACACAACCTTTAGTATCCATGTTGTTAAACTCTCCCCTCCATCATAACACAACCTTTAGTAACCATGTTGTTAAACTCTCCATCTCCAACATAACACAACCTTTAGTAACCATGTTGTTAAACTCTCCATCTCCCCTCCAACATAACACAACCTTTAGTATCCATGTTGTTAAACTCTCCCCTCCAACATAACTCAACCTTTAGTAAGCATGTTGTTAAACTCTCCATCTCCCCTCCAACATAACACAACCTTTAGTAACCATGTTGTCAAACTCTCCATCTCCAACATAACACTACCTTTAGTAACCATGTTGTTAAACTCTCCACTCCAACATAACACAACCTATAGTATCCATGTTGTTAAACTCTCCCCTCCAACATAACACAACCTTTAGTATCCATGTTGTTAAACTCTCCCCTCCAACATAACACAACCTTTAGTATCCATGTTGTTAAACTGTCCATCTCCTCTCCAACATAACACAACCTTTAGTAACCATGTTGTTAAACTCTCCATCTCCAACATAACACAACCTTTAGTATCCATGTTGTTAAACTCTCCACTCCAACATAACACAACCTTTAGTATCCATGTTGTTAAACTCTCCATCTCCCCTCCAACACAACACAACCTTTAGTAACCATGTTGTTAAACTCTCCCCTCCAACATAACACAACCTTTAGTAACCTTGTTGTTAAACTCTCCCCTCCAACATAACACAACCTTTAGTAACCATGTTGTTAAACTCTCCCCTCCAACATAACACAACCTTTAGTATCCATGATACTCTCCATCTCCACTCCAACATAACATAACCCTTAGTATCCATGTTGTTAAACTCTCCACTCCAACATAACACAACCTTTAGTATCCATGTTGTTAAACTCTCCCCTCCATCATAACACAACCTTTATTATCCATGTTGTTAAACTCTCCCCTCCAACATAACACAACCTTTAGTATCCATGTTGTTAAACTCTCCCCTCCAACATAACACAACCTTTAGTATCCATGTTGTTAAACTCTCCCCTTCAAAATAACACAACCTTTAGTAACCATGTTGTTAAACTCTCCCATCCAACATAACACAACCTTTAGTATCCATGTTGTTAAACTCTCCATCTCCCCTCCAACATAACACAACCTTTAGTAACCATGTTGTTAAACTCTCCCCTCCAACATAACACAACCTATAGTATCCATGTTGTTAAACTCTCCCCTTCAAAATAACACAACCTTTAGTAACCATGTTGTTAAACTCTCCCATCCAACATAACACAACCTTTAGTATCCATGTTGTTAAACTCTCCATCTCCCCTCCAACATAACACAACCTTTAGTATCCATGTTGTTAAACTCTCCATCTCCCCTCCAACATAACACAACCTTTAGTAACCATGTTGTTAAACTCTCCCCTCCAACATAACACAACCTATAGTATCCATGTTGTTAAACTCTCCCCTCCATCACAACACAACCTTTAGTAACCATGTTGTTAAACTCTCCATCTCCAACATAACACAACCTTTAGTAACCATGTTGTTAAACTCTCCATCTCCCCTCCAACATAACACAACCTTTAGTATCCATGTTGTTAAACTCTCCATCTCCCCTCCAACATAACACAACCTTTAGTATCCATATTGTTAAACTCTCCCCTCCAACATAACTCAACCTTTAGTAACCATGTTGTTAAACTCTCCATCTCCCCTCCAACATAACACAACCTTTAGTAACCATGTTGTTAAACTCTCCATCTCCACTCCAACATAACACAACCTTTAGTAACCATGTTGTTAAACTCTCCATCTCCACTCCAACACAACACAACTTTTAGTAACCATGTTGTTAAACTCTCCATCTCCCCTCCAACATAACACAACCTTTAGTATCCATGTTGTTAAACTCTCCCCTCCAACATAACACAACCTTTAGTATCCATGTTGTTAAACTCTCCATCTCCCCTCCAACATAACACAACCTTTAGTAACCATGTTGTTAAGCTCTCCATCTCCAACATAACACAACCTTTAGTATCCATGTTGTTAAAGTCTCCATCTCAACTCCAACATAACACAGCCTTTAGTAACCATGTTGTTAAACTCTCCCCTCCAACATAACACAACCTTTAGTAACCATGTTGTTAAACTCTCCCCTCCAACATAACACAACCTTTAGTATCCATGTTGTTAAACTCTCCCCTCCAACATAACACAACCTTTAGTATCCATGTTGTTAAACTCTCCATCTCCTCTCCAACATAACACAACCTTTAGTAACCATGTTGTTAAACTCTCCATCTCCAATATAACACAACCTTTAGTATCCATGTTGTTAAACTCTCCACTCCAACATAACACAACCTTTAGTATCCATGTTGTTAAACTCTCCCCTCCATCATAACACAACCTTTAGTAACCATGTTGTTAAACTCTCCATCTCCCCTCCAACATAACACAACCTTTAGTATCCATGTTGTTAAACTCTCCATCTCCAACATAACACAACCTTTAGTATCCATGTTGTTAAACTCTCCCCTCCAACATAACACAACCTTTAGTATCCATGTTGTTAAACTCTCCCCTTCAAAATAACACAACCTTTAGTAACCATGTTGTTAAACTCTCCCATCCAACATAACACAACCTTTAGTATCCATGTTGTTAAACTCTCCATCTCCCCTCCAACATAACACAACCTTTAGTAACCATGTTGTTAAACTCTCCATCTCCAACATAACACTACCTTTAGTAACCATGTTGTTAAACTCTCCACTCCAACATAACACAACCTATAGTATCCATGTTGTTAAACTCTCCCCTCCATCACAACACAACCTTTAGTAACCATGTTGTTAAACTCTCCATCTCAAACATAACACAACCTTTAGTAACCATGTTGTTAAACTCTCCATCTCCCCTCCAACATAACACAACCTTTAGTATCCATGTTGTTAAACTCTCCCCTCCAACATAACACAACCTTTAGTATCCATGTTGTTAAACTCTCCATCTCCCCTCCAACATAACACAACCTTTAGTATCCATATTGTTAAACTCTCCCCTCCAACATAACTCAACCTTTAGTAACCATGTTGTTAAACTCTCCATCTCCCCTCCAACATAACACAACCTTTAGTAACCATGTTGTTAAACTCTCCATCTCCACTCCAACATAACACAACCTTTAGTAACCATGTTGTTAAACTCTCCATCTCCACTCCAACACAACACAACTTTTAGTAACCATGTTGTTAAACTCTCCATCTCCCCTCCAACATAACACAACCTTTAGTATCCATGTTGTTAAACTCTCCCCTCCAACATAACACAACCTTTAGTATCCATGTTGTTAAACGCTCCATCTCCCCTCCAACATAACACAACCTTTAGTAACCATGTTAAACTCTCCATCTCCAACATAACACTACCTTTAGTAACCATGTTGTTAAACTCTCCACTCCAACATAACACAACCTATAGTATCCATGTTGTTAAACTCTCCCCTCCAACATAACACAACCTTTAGTATCCATGTTGTTAAACTCTCCCCTCCAACATAACACAACCTTTAGTATCCATGTTTTTAAACTCTCCCCTCCATCATAACACAACCTTTAGTAACCATGTTGTTAAACTCTCCATCTCCAACATAACACAACCTTTAGTAACCATGTTGTTAAACTCTCCATCTCCCCTCCAACATAACACAACCTTTAGTATCCATGTTGTTAAACTCTCCCCTCCAACATAACACAACCTTTAGTATCCATGTTGTTAAACTCTCCCCTCCAACATAACACAACCTTTAGTATCCATGTTGTTAAACTGTCCATCTCCTCTCCAACATAACACAACCTTTAGTAACCATGTTGTTAAACTCTCCATCTCCAACATAACACAACCTTTAGTATCCATGTTGTTAAACTCTCCACTCCAACATAACACAACCTTTAGTATCCATGTTGTTAAACTCTCCATCTCCCCTCCAACACAACACAACCTTTAGTAACCATGTTGTTAAACTCTCCCCTCCAACATAACACAACCTTTAGTAACCTTGTTGTTAAACTCTCCCCTCCAACATAACACAACCTTTAGTAACCATGTTGTTAAACTCTCCCCTCCAACATAACACAACCTTTAGTATCCATGATACTCTCCATCTCCACTCCAACATAACATAACCCTTAGTATCCATGTTGTTAAACTCTCCACTCCAACATAACACAACCTTTAGTATCCATGTTGTTAAACTCTCCCCTCCATCATAACACAACCTTTATTATCCATGTTGTTAAACTCTCCCCTCCAACATAACACAACCTTTAGTATCCATGTTGTTAAACTCTCCCCTCCAACATAACACAACCTTTAGTATCCATGTTGTTAAACTCTCCCCTTCAAAATAACACAACCTTTAGTAACCATGTTGTTAAACTCTCCCATCCAACATAACACAACCTTTAGTATCCATGTTGTTAAACTCTCCATCTCCCCTCCAACATAACACAACCTTTAGTAACCATGTTGTTAAACTCTCCCCTCCAACATAACACAACCTATAGTATCCATGTTGTTAAACTCTCCCCTCCATCACAACACAACCTTTAGTAACCATGTTGTTAAACTCTCCATCTCCAACATAACACAACCTTTAGTAACCATGTTGTTAAACTCTCCATCTCCCCTCCAACATAACACAACCTTTAGTATCCATGTTGTTAAACTCTCCCCTCCAACATAACACAACCTTTAGTATCCATGTTGTTAAACTCTCCCCTCCATCACAACACAACCTTTAGTAACCATGTTGTTAAACTCTCCATCTCCAACATAACACAACCTTTAGTAACCATGTTGTTAAACTCTCCATCTCCCCTCCAACATAACACAACCTTTAGTATCCATGTTGTTAAACTCTCCCCTCCAACATAACACAACCTTTAGTATCCATGTTGTTAAACTCTCCATCTCCCCTCCAACATAACACAACCTTTAGTATCCATATTGTTAAACTCTCCCCTCCAACATAACTCAACCTTTAGTAACCATGTTGTTAAACTCTCCATCTCCCCTCCAACATAACACAACCTTTAGTAACCATGTTGTTAAACTCTCCATCTCCACTCCAACATAACACAACCTTTAGTAACCATGTTGTTAAACTCTCCATCTCCACTCCAACACAACACAACTTTTAGTAACCATGTTGTTAAACTCTCCATCTCCCCTCCAACATAACACAACCTTTAGTATCCATGTTGTTAAACTCTCCCCTCCAACATAACACAACCTTTAGTATCCATGTTGTTAAACTCTCCATCTCCCCTCCAACATAACACAACCTTTAGTAACCATGTTGTTAAGCTCTCCATCTCCAACATAACACAACCTTTAGTATCCATGTTGTTAAAGTCTCCATCTCAACTCCAACATAACACAGCCTTTAGTAACCATGTTGTTAAACTCTCCCCTCCAACATAACACAACCTTTAGTAACCATGTTGTTAAACTCTCCCCTCCAACATAACACAACCTTTAGTATCCATGTTGTTAAACTCTCCCCTCCAACATAACACAACCTTTAGTATCCATGTTGTTAAACTCTCCATCTCCTCTCCAACATAACACAACCTTTAGTAACCATGTTGTTAAACTCTCCATCTCCAATATAACACAACCTTTAGTATCCATGTTGTTAAACTCTCCACTCCAACATAACACAACCTTTAGTATCCATGTTGTTAAACTCTCCCCTCCATCATAACACAACCTTTAGTAACCATGTTGTTAAACTCTCCATCTCCAACATAACACAACCTTTAGTAATCATGTTGTTAAACTCTCCATCTCCTCTCCAACATAACACAACCTTTAGTAACCATGTTGTTAAACTCTCCACTCCAACATAACACAACCTTTAGTATCCATGTTGTTAAACTCTCCCCTCCAACATAACACAACCTTTAGTAACCATGTTGTTAAACTCTCCATCTCCAATATAACACAACCTTTAGTATCCATGTTGTTAAACTCTCCACTCCAACATAACACAACCTTTAGTAACCATGTTGTTAAACTCTCCATCTCCAACATAACACAACCTTTAGTATCCATGTTGTTAAACTCTCCACTCCAACATAACACAACCTTTAGTAACCATGTTGTTAAACTCTCCATCTCCAACATAACACAACCTTTAGTATCCATGTTGTTAAACTCTCCACTCCAACATAACACAACCTTTAGTATCCATGTTGTTAAACTCTCCACTCCAACATAACACAACCTTTAGTAACCATGTTGTTAAACTCTCCATCTCCAATATAACACAACCTTTAGTTACCATGTTGTTAAACTCTCCCCTCCAACATAACACAACCTTTAGTAACCATGTTGTTAAACTCTCCCCTCCAATATAACACAACCTTTAGTAATCATGTTGTTAAACTCTCCATCTCCAACATAACACAACCTTTAGTAACCATGTTGTTAAACTCTCCCCTCCAACATAACACAACCTTTAGTATCCATGTTGTTAAACTCTCCCCTCCAACATAACACAACCTTTAGTATCCATGTTGTTAAACTCCACTCCAACATAACACAACCTTTAGTATCCATGTTGTTAAACTCTCCCCTCCAACATAACACAACCTTTAGTAACCATGTTGTTAAACTCTCCCATCCAACATAACACAACCTTTAGTATCCATGTTGTTAAACTCTCCATCTCCCCTCCAACATAACACAACCTTTAGTAACCATGTTGTTAAACTCTCCATCTCCAACATAACACTACCTTTAGTAACCATGTTGTTAAACTCTCCCCTCCAACATAACACAACCTTTAGTAACCTTGTTGTTAAACTCTCCACTCCAACATAACACAACCTTTAGTATCCATGTTGTTAAACTCTCCCCTCCAACATAACACAACCTTTAGTAACCATGTTGTTAAACTCTCCATCTCCCCTCCAACATAACACAACCTTTAGTATCCATGTTGTTAAACTCTCCCCTCCAACATAACACAACCTTTAGTATCCATGTTGTTAAACTCTCCATCTCCTCTCCAACATAACACAACCTTTAGTAACCATGTTGTTAAACTCTCCATCTCCAATATAACACAACCTATAGTATCCATGTTGTTAAACTCTCCACTCCAACATAACACAACCTTTTGTGTCCATGTTGTTAAACTCTCCCCTCCATCATAACACAACCTTTAGTAACCATGTTGTTAAACTCTCCATCTCCCCTCCAACATAACACAACCTTTATTATCCATGTTGTTAAACTCTCCATCTCCAACATAACACAACCTTTAGTAACCATGTTGTTAAACTCTCCATCTCCCCTCCAACATAACACAACCTTTAGTATCCATGTTGTTAAACTCTCCACTCCAACATAACACAACCTTTAGTATCCATGTTGTTAAACTCTCCCCTCCAACATAACACAACCTTTAGTAACCATGTTGTTAAACTCTCCCATCCAACATAACACAACCTTTAGTATCCATGTTGTTAAACTCTCCATCTCCCCTCCAACATAACACAACCTTTAGTAACCATGTTGTTAAAATCTCCATCTCCAACATAACACTACCTTTAGTAATCATGTTGTTAAACTCTCCATCTCCAACATAACACAACCTTTAGTAACCATGTTGTTAAACTCTCCCCTCCAACATAACACAACCTTTAGTAAACTTGTTGTTAAACTCTCCATCTCCAACATAACACAACCTTTAGTAACCATGTTGTTAAACTCTCCACTCCAACATAACACAACCTTTAGTATCCATGTTGTTAAACTCTCCCCTCCAACATAACACAACCTTTAGTATCCATGTTGTTAAACTCTCCCATCCAACATAACACAACCTTTAGTATCCATGTTGTTAAACTCTCCATCTCCCCTCCAACATAACACAACCTTTAGTAACCATGTTGTTAAACTCTCCATCTCCAACATAACACAACCTTTAGTAACCTTGTTGTTAAACTCTCCCCTCCATCATAACACAACCTTTAGTAATCATGTTGTTAAACTCTCCATCTCCCCTCCATCATAACACAACCTTTAGTATCCATGTTGTTAAACTCTCCATCTCCCCTCCAACATAACACAACCTTTAGTAATCATGTTGTTAAACTCTCCCCTCCATCATAACACAACCTTTAGTAACCATGTTGTTAAACTCTCCATCTTCCCTCCATCATAACACAACCTTTAGTTACCTTGTTGTTAAACTCTCCATCTCCAACATAACACAACCTTTAGTAACCATGTTGTTAAACTCTCCACTCCAACATAACACAACCTTTAGTATCCATGTTGTTAAACTCTCCCCTCCAACATAACACAACCTTTAGTAACCATGTTGTTAAACTCTCCATCTCCCCTCCAACATAACACAACCTTTAGTATCCATGTTGTTAAACTCCCCCCTCCAACATAACACAACCTTTAGTATCCATGTTGTTAAACTCTCCATCTCCACTCCAACACAACACAACTTTTAGTATCCATGTTGTTAAACTCTCCATCTCCCCTCCAACATAACACAACCATTAATATCCAAGTTGTTAACCTGTTGGGTCTAGGGGGCAGCATTTGCACGTCTGGATAAAAAAAAATTACCCGATTTAATCTGGTTACTAATCCTACCCAGTAACTAGAATATGCATATACTTATTATATATGGATAGAAAACACTCTAAAGTTTCCAAAACTGTTTGAATGGTGTCTGTGAGTATAACAGAACTCATTTGGCAGGCAAAACCCTGAGACATTTTCTGACAGGAAGTGGATACCTGATGTGTTGTATTGACTTTAAACCTATCCCATTGAAAAACACAGGGGTTTAGGAATATTTTGGCACTTCCTATTGCTTCCACTAGATGTCACCAGCCTTTACAAAGTGTTTTGAGTCTTCTGGAGGGAGATCTGACCGAACAAGAGCCATGGAACGATGATGGCCCATTAGACACCTTGCGCGCGAGTTCATCTTGGGTACCCTCGTTCCAATACGTTATAAAAGAGTATGCATTCGTCCACCTTGAATATTATTAATGTTCTGGTTAAAAAAGGCCCTAATGATTTATGCTATACAACGTTTGACATGTTTGAACGAACGGAAATATATTTTTTCCCCTCGTTCATGATGAGAAGTCCGGCTGGCTTACATCATGTGCTAACGAGACGGAGATTTTTGGACATAAATGATGAGCTTTTTTGAACAAAACTACATTCGTTATGGACCTGTGATACCTGGAAGTGACATCTGATGAAGAGAATCAAAGGTAATGGATTATTTACATAGTATTTTCGATTTTAGATCTCCCCAACATGACGTCTAGTCTGTATCGCAACGCGTATTTTTCTGGGCGCAGTGCTCAGATTATTGCAAAGTGTGATTTCCCAGTAAGGTTATTTTTAAATCTGGCAAGTTGATTGCGTTCAAGAGATGTAAATCTATAATTCTTTAAATGACAATATAATATTTTACCAATGTTTTCTAATTTTAATTATTTAATTTCTGACGCTGACTTGACTGCCGGTTATTGGAGGGAAACGATTTCCTGAACATCAATGCCACAGTAAAACGCTGTTTTTGGATATAAATATGAACTTGATAGAACTAAAAATGCATGCATTGTCTAACATAATGTCCTAGGAGTGTCATCTGATGGAGATTGTAAAAGGTTAGTGCATCATTTTAGCTGGTTTTATGGTTTTGGTGACCCTGTCTTTGACTTGACAAAACATTACACACAACTCTTGTAAATGTACTGTCCTAACATACTCTAAATTTATGCTTTCGCCGTAAAACCTTTTTGAAATCGTAAAACGTGGTTAGATTAAGGAGATGTTTATCTTTCAAATGGTGTAACATAGTTGTATTTTTGAAAAATTTGAATTTTGACATTTATTTGGATTCAAATTTGCCGCTCTTGAAATGCACCTGCTGTTGATGGAGTGCACCACGGGTGGCACGCTAGCGTCCCACCTAGCCCCAAGAGGTTAAACTCTCCCCTCCAACATAACACAACCTTTAGTAACCATGTTGTTAAACTCTCCATCTCCCCTCCAACATAACACAACCTTTAGTATCCATGTTGTTAAACTCTCCCCTCCAACATAACACAACCTTTAGTAACCATGTTGTTAAACTCTCCATCTCCAACATAACACAACCTTTAGTAACCATGTTGTTAAACTCTCCATCTCCCCTCCAACATAACACAACCTTTAGTATCCATGTTGTTAAACTCTCCCCTCCAACATAACACAACCTTTAGTAACCATGTGGTTAAACTCTCAATCTCAAACATAACACTACCTTTAGTAACCATGTTGTTAAACTCTCCACTCCAACATAACACAACCTATATTATCCATGTTGTTAAACTCTCCCCTCCAACATAACACAACCTTTAGTATCCATGTTGTTAAACTCTCCCCTCCAACATAACACAACCTTTAGTATCCATGTTGTTAAACTCTCCCCTCCATCATAACACAACCTTCAGTAACTATGTTGTTAAACTCTCCATCTCCAACATAACACAACCTTTAGTAACCATGTTGTTAAACTCTCCATCTCCCCTCCAACATAACACAACCTTTAGTATCCATGTTGTTAAACTCTCCCCTCCAACATAACACAACCTTTAGTATCAATGTTGTTAAACTCTCCCCTCCGACATAACACAACCTTTAGTAACCATGTTGTTAAACTCTCCCATCCAACATAACACAACCTTTAGTATCCATGTTGTTAAACTCTCCACTCCAACATAACACAACCTTTAGTATCCATGTTGTTAAACTCTCCCATCCAACATAACAAAACCTTTAGTATCAATGTTGTTAAACTCTCCATCTCCACTCCAAAACAACACAACTTTTATTAACCATGTTGTTAAACTATCCATCTCCCCTCCAACATAACACAACCTTTAGTATCCATGTTGTTAAACTCTCCCCTCCCACATAACACAACCTTTTGTATCCATGTTGTTAAACTCTCCCTTCCAACATAACACAACCTTTAATAACCATGTTGTTAAACTCTCCACTCCAACATAACACAACCTTTACTATCCATGCTGTTAAACTCTCCACTCCAACATAACACAACCTTTAGTATCCATGTTGTTAAACTCTCCATCTCCTCTCCAACATAACACAACCTTTAGTATCCATGTTGTTAAACTCTCCCCTCCAACATAACACAACCTTTATTATCAATGTTGTTAAACTCTCCCCTCCAACATAACACAACCTTTAGTAACCATGTTGTTAAACTCTCCATCTCCCCTCCAACATAACACAACCTTTAGTAACCATGTTGTTAAACTCTCCACTCCAACATAACACAACCTTTAGTAACCATGTTGTTAAACTCTCCATCTCCCCTCCAACATAACACAACCT
Organism: Salmo salar; assembly: GCF_965601325.2. Taxonomy (NCBI): domain Eukaryota; kingdom Metazoa; phylum Chordata; class Actinopteri; order Salmoniformes; family Salmonidae; genus Salmo; species Salmo salar. The sequence goes on from NC_138301.1 coordinate 66,240,033, forward strand.
TTAGTAACCATGTTGTTAAACTCTCCCCTCCAACATAACACAACATTTAGTATCCATGTTGTTAAACTCTCCACTCCAACATAACACAACCTTTAGTATCCATGTTGTTAAACTCTCCCATCCAACATAACACAACCTTTAGTATCCATGTTGTTAAACTCTCCATCTCCACTCCAAAACAACACAACTTTTATTAACCATGTTGTTAAACTATCCATCTCCCCTCCAACATAACACAACCTTTAGTATCCATGTTGTTAAACTCTCCCCTCCCACATAACACAACCTTTTGTATCCATGTTGTTAAACTCTCCCTTCCAACATAACACAACCTTTAATAACCATGTTGTTAAACTCTCCACTCCAACATAACACAACCTTTACTATCCATGCTGTTAAACTCTCCACTCCAACATAACACAACCTTTAGTATCCATGTTGTTAAACTCTCCACTCCAACATAACACAACCTTTAGTATCCATGTTGTTAAACTCTCCCCTCCAACATAACACAACCTTTAGTAACCATGTTGTTAAACTCTCCCATCCAACATAACACAACCTTTAGTATCCATGTTGTTAAACTCTCCACTCCAACATAACACAACCTTTAGTATCCATGTTGTTAAACTCTCCCATCCAACATAACAAAACCTTTAGTATCAATGTTGTTAAACTCTCCATCTCCACTCCAAAACAACACAACTTTTATTAACCATGTTGTTAAACTATCCATCTCCCCTCCAACATAACACAACCTTTAGTATCCATGTTGTTAAACTCTCCCCTCCCACATAACACAACCTTTTGTATCCATGTTGTTAAACTCTCCCTTCCAACATAACACAACCTTTAATAACCATGTTGTTAAACTCTCCACTCCAACATAACACAACCTTTACTATCCATGCTGTTAAACTCTCCACTCCAACATAACACAACCTTTAGTATCCATGTTGTTAAACTCTCCATCTCCTCTCCAACATAACACAACCTTTAGTATCCATGTTGTTAAACTCTCCCCTCCAACATAACACAACCTTTATTATCAATGTTGTTAAACTCTCCCCTCCAACATAACACAACCTTTAGTAACCATGTTGTTAAACTCTCCATCTCCCCTCCAACATAACACAACCTTTAGTAACCATGTTGTTAAACTCTCCACTCCAACATAACACAACCTTTAGTAACCATGTTGTTAAACTCTCCATCTCCCCTCCAACATAACACAACCTTTAGTAACCATGTTGTTAAACTCTCCCCTCCAACATAACACAACATTTAGTATCCATGTTGTTAAACTCTCCACTCCAACATAACACAACCTTTAGTATCCATGTTGTTAAACTCTCCCATCCAACATAACACAACCTTTAGTATCCATGTTGTTAAACTCTCCATCTCCACTCCAAAACAACACAACTTTTATTAACCATGTTGTTAAACTATCCATCTCCCCTCCAACATAACACAACCTTTAGTATCCATGTTGTTAAACTCTCCCCTCCCACATAACACAACCTTTTGTATCCATGTTGTTAAACTCTCCCTTCCAACATAACACAACCTTTAATAACCATGTTGTTAAACTCTCCACTCCAACATAACACAACCTTTACTATCCATGCTGTTAAACTCTCCACTCCAACATAACACAACCTTTAGTATCCATGTTGTTAAACTCTCCATCTCCTCTCCAACATAACACAACCTTTAGTATCCATGTTGTTAAACTCTCCCCTCCCACATAACACAACCTTTTGTATCCATGTTGTTAAACTCTCCCTTCCAACATTACATAACCTTTAGTTTCCATGTTGTTAAAATCTCCCCTCCAACATAACACAACCTTTAGTATCCATGTTGTTAAACTCTCCATCTCCCCTCCAACATAACACAACCTTTAGTATCCATGTTGTTAAACTCTCCCCTCCATCATAACACAACATTTAGTATCCATGTTGTTGAACTCTCCATCTCCAACATAACACAACCTTTCGTATCTTGTTGTTAAAATCTCCCCTCTAACATAACACAACCTTTAGTAACCATGTTGTTAAACTCTCCACTCCAACATAACACAACCTTTACTATCCATGCTGTTAAACTCTCCACTCCAACATTACACAACCTTAAGTAACCATGTTGTTATACTCTCCATCTCCCCTCCAACATAACACAACGTTTAGTATCCATGTAGTTAAATTCTCCACTCCAACATAACACAACCTTTAGTATCCATGTTGTTAAACTCTCCATCTCCACTCCAACATAACACAACCTTTAGTATCCATGTTGTTAAACTCTCCATATCCAACATCACACAAATTTTAGTAACCATGTTGTTAAACTCTCCACTCCAACATAATACAACCTTTAATATCCATGTTGTTAAACTCTCCCCTCCAACATAACACAACCTTTAGTAACCATGTTGTTAAACTCTCCATCTCCCCTCCAACATAACATAACCTTTAGTATCCATGTTGTTAAACTCTCCCCTCCATCATAACACAACCTTTAGTAACCATGTTGTTAAACTCTCCATCTCCACTCCAACATAACACAACCTTTAGTAACCATGTTGTTAAACTCTCCCCTCCAATATAACACAACCTTTAGTATCCATGTTGTTAAACTCTCCCCTCCAACATAACACAACCTTTAGTATCCATGTTGTTAAACTCTCCCCTCCAACATAACACAACCTTTAGAATCCATGTTGTTAAACTCTCCCCTCCAACATAACACAACCTCTATTATCAATGTTGTTAAACTCTCCCCTCCAACATAACACAACCTTTAGTAACCATGTTGTTAAACTCTCCATCTCCCCTCCAACATAACACAACCTTTAGTAACCATGTTGTTAAAATCTCCACTCCAACATAACACAACCTTTAGTAACCATGTTGTTAAACTCTCCCCTCCAACATAACACAACCTTTAGTAACCATGTTGTTAAACTCTCCCCTCCAACATAACACAACAAATAGTATCCATGTTGTTAAACTCTCCACTCCAACATAACACAACCTTTAGTATCCATGTTGTTAAACTCTCCCATCCAACATAACACAACCTTTAGTATCCATGTTGTTAAACTCTCCATCTCCACTCCAAAACAAGACAACTTTTATTAACCATGTTGTTAAACTATCCATCTCCCCTCCAACATAACACAACCTTTAGTATCCATGTTGTTAAACTCTCCCCTCCCACATAACACAACCTTTTGTATCCATGTTGTTAAACTCTCCCTTCCAACATAACACAACCTTTAATAACCATGTTGTTAAACTCTCCACTCCAACATAACACAACCTTTACTATCCATGCTGTTAAACTCTCCACTCCAACATAACACAACCTTTAGTATCCATGTTGTTAAACTCTCCATCTCCTCTCCAACATAACACAACCTTTAGTATCCATGTTGTTAAACTCTCCCCTCCCACATAACACAACCTTTTGTATCCATGTTGTTAAACTCTCCCTTCCAACATTACATAACCTTTAGTATCCATGTTGTTAAAATCTCCCCTCCAACATAACACAACCTTTAGTATCCATGTTGTTAAACTCTCCATCTCCCCTCCAACATAACACAACCTTTAGTATCCATGTTGTTAAACTCTCTCCTCCATCATAACACAACCTTTAGTAACCATGTTGTTAAACTCTCCATCTCCACTCCAACATAACACAACATTTAGTATCCATGTTGTTAAACTCTCCATATCCAACATAATACAAATTTTAGTAACCATGTTGTTAAACTCTCCACTCCAACATAACACAACCTTTAGTATCCATGTTGTTAAACTCTCCTCTCCAACATAACACAACCTTTAGTATCCATGTTGTTAAACTCTCCCCTCCCACATAACACAACCTTTTGTATCCATGTTGTTAAACTCTCCCTTCCAACATTACATAACCTTTAGTTTCCATGTTGTTAAAATCTCCCCTCCAACATAACACAACCTTTAGTATCCATGTTGTTAAACTCTCTATCTCCCCTCCAACATAACACAACCTTTAGTATCCATGTTGTTAAACTCTCCCCTCCATCATAACACAACATTTAGTATCCATGTTGTTGAACTCTCCATCTCCAACATAACACAACCTTTCGTATCTTGTTGTTAAAATCTCCCCTCTAACATAACACAACCTTTAGTAACCATGTTGTTAAACTCTCCACTCCAACATAACACAACCTTTACTATCCATGCTGTTAAACTCTCCACTCCAACATTACACAACCTTAAGTAACCATGTTGTTATACTCTCCATCTCCCCTCCAACATAACACAACGTTTAGTATCCATGTAGTTAAATTCTCCACTCCAACATAACACAACCTTTAGTATCCATGTTGTTAAACTCTCCATCTCCACTCCAACATAACACAACCTTTAGTATCCATGTTGTTAAACTCTCCATATCCAACATCACACAAATTTTAGTAACCATGTTGTTAAACTCTCCACTCCAACATAATACAACCTTTAATATCCATGTTGTTAAACTCTCCCCTCCAACATAACACAACCTTTAGTAACCATGTTGTTAAACTCTCCATCTCCCCTCCAACATAACATAACCTTTAGTATCCATGTTGTTAAACTCTCCCCTCCATCATAACACAACCTTTAGTAACCATGTTGTTAAACTCTCCATCTCCACTCCAACATAACACAACCTTTAGTAACCATGTTGTTAAACTCTCCCCTCCAATATAACACAACCTTTAGTATCCATGTTGTTAAACTCTCCCCTCCAACATAACACAACCTTTAGTATCCATGTTGTTAAACTCTCCCCTCCAACATAACACAACCTTTAGAATCCATGTTGTTAAACTCTCCCCTCCAACATAACACAACCTCTATTATCAATGTTGTTAAACTCTCCCCTCCAACATAACACAACCTTTAGTAACCATGTTGTTAAACTCTCCATCTCCCCTCCAACATAACACAACCTTTAGTAACCATGTTGTTAAAATCTCCACTCCAACATAACACAACCTTTAGTAACCATGTTGTTAAACTCTCCCCTCCAACATAACACAACCTTTAGTAACCATGTTGTTAAACTCTCCCCTCCAACATAACACAACATTTAGTATCCATGTTGTTAAACTCTCCACTCCAACATAACACAACCTTTAGTATCCATGTTGTTAAACTCTCCCATCCAACATAACACAACCTTTAGTATCCATGTTGTTAAACTCTCCATCTCCACTCCAAAACAAGACAACTTTTATTAACCATGTTGTTAAACTATCCATCTCCCCTCCAACATAACACAACCTTTAGTATCCATGTTGTTAAACTCTCCCCTCCCACATAACACAACCTTTTGTATCCATGTTGTTAAACTCTCCCTTCCAACATAACACAACCTTTAATAACCATGTTGTTAAACTCTCCACTCCAACATAACACAACCTTTACTATCCATGCTGTTAAACTCTCCACTCCAACATAACACAACCTTTAGTATCCATGTTGTTAAACTCTCCATCTCCTCTCCAACATAACACAACCTTTAGTATCCATGTTGTTAAACTCTCCCCTCCCACATAACACAACCTTTTGTATCCATGTTGTTAAACTCTCCCTTCCAACATTACATAACCTTTAGTATCCATGTTGTTAAAATCTCCCCTCCAACATAACACAACCTTTAGTATCCATGTTGTTAAACTCTCCATCTCCCCTCCAACATAACACAACCTTTAGTATCCATGTTGTTAAACTCTCTCCTCCATCATAACACAACCTTTAGTAACCATGTTGTTAAACTCTCCATCTCCACTCCAACATAACACAACATTTAGTATCCATGTTGTTAAACTCTCCATATCCAACATAATACAAATTTTAGTAACCATGTTGTTAAACTCTCCACTCCAACATAACACAACCTTTAGTATCCATGTTGTTAAACTCTCCCCTCCAACATAACACAACCTGTAGTAACCATGTTGTTAAACTCTCCATCTCCACTCCAACATAACACAACCTTTAGTAACCATGTTGTTAAACTCTCCCCTCCAACATAACACAACCTTTAGTATCCATGTTGTTAAACTCTCCATCTCCACTCCAACACAACAAAACTTTTAGTAACCATGTCGTTAAACTCTCCATCTCCCCTCCAACATAACACAACCTTTAGTATCCATGTTGTTAAACTCTCCATCTCCCCTCCAACATAACACAACCTTTAATATCCATGTTGTTAAACTCTCCCCTCCAACATAACACAACCTTTAGTAACCATGTTGTTAAACTCTCCATCTCCCCTCCAACATAACACAACCTTTAGTATCCATGTTGTTAAACTCTCCCCTCCAACATAACACAACATTTAGTATCCATGTTGTTAAACTCTCCACTCCAACATAACACAACCTTTAGTATCCATGTTGTTAAACTCTCCCATCCAACATAACACAACCTTTAGTAACCATGTTGTTAAACTATCCATCTCCCCTCCAACATAACACAACCTTTAGTATCCATGTTGTTAAACTCTCCCCTCCCACATAACACAACCTTTTGTATCCATGTTGTTAAACTCTCCCTTCCAACATAACACAACCTTTAATAACCATGTTGTTAAACTCTCCACTCCAACATAACACAACCTTTACTATCCATGCTGTTAAACTCTCCACTCCAACATAACACAACCTTTAGTATCCATGTTGTTAAACTCTCCAAGTCCTCTCCAACATAACACAACCTTTAGTATCCATGTTGTTAAACTCTCCCCTCCCACATAACACAACCTTTTGTATCCATGTTGTTAAACTCTCCCTTCCAACATTACATAACCTTTAGTATCCATGTTGTTAAAATCTCCCCTCCAACATAACACAACCTTTAGTATCCATGTTGTTAAACTCTCCATCTCCCCTCCAACATAACACAACCTTTACTATCCATGTTGTTAAACTCTCTCCTCCATCATAACACAACCTTTAGTAACCATGTTGTTAAACTCTCCATCTCCACTCCAACATAACACAACATTTAGTATCCATGTTGTTAAACTCTCCATATCCAACATAATACAAATTTTAGTAACCATGTTGTTAAACTCTCCACTCCAACATAACACAACCTTTAGTATCCATGTTGTTAAACTCTCCCCTCCAACATAACACAACCTGTAGTAACCATGTTGTTAAACTCTCCCCTCCAATATAACACAACCTTTAGTATCCATGTTGTTAAACTCTCCCCTCCATCATAACACAACCTTTAGTAACCATGTTGTTAAACTCTCCATCTCCCCTCCAACATAACACAACCTTTAGAATCCATGTTGTTAAACTCTCCCCTCCAACATAACACAACCTTTATTATCAATGTTGTTAAACTCTCCCCTCCAACATAACACAACCTTTAGTAACCATGTTGTTAAACTCTCCATCTCCCCTCCAACATAACACAACCTTTAGTAACCATGTTGTTAAACTCTCCACTCCAACATAACACAACCTTTAGTAACCATGTTGTTAAACTCTCCCCTCCAACATAACACAACCTTTAGTAACCATGTTGTTAAACTCTCCCCTCCAACATAACACAACATTTAGTATCCATGTTGTTAAACTCTCCACTCCAACATAACACAACCTTTAGTATCCATGTTGTTAAACTCTCCCATCCAACATAACACAACCTTTAGTAACCATGTTGTTAAACTATCCATCTCCCCTCCAACATAACACAACCTTTAGTATCCATGTTGTTAAACTCTCCCCTCCCACATAACACAACCTTTTGTATCCATGTTGTTAAACTCTCCCTTCCAACATAACACAACCTTTAATAACCATGTTGTTAAACTCTCCACTCCAACATAACACAACCTTTACTATCCATGCTGTTAAACTCTCCACTCCAACATAACACAACCTTTAGTAGCCATGTTGTTAAACTCTCCAAGTCCTCTCCAACATAACACAACCTTTAGTATCCATGTTGTTAAACTCTCCCCTCCCACATAACACAACCTTTTGTATCCATGTTGTTAAACTCTCCCTTCCAACATTACATAACCTTTAGTATCCATGTTGTTAAAATCTCCCCTCCAACATAACACAACCTTTAGTATCCATGTTGTTAAACTCTCCATCTCCCCTCCAACATAACACAACCTTTAGTATCCATGTTGTTAAACTCTCTCCTCCATCATAACACAACCTTTAGTAACCATGTTGTTAAACTCTCCATCTCCACTCCAACATAACACAACATTTAGTATCCATGTTGTTAAACTCTCCATATCCAACATAATACAAATTTTAGTAACCATGTTGTTAAACTCTCCACTCCAACATAACACAACCTTTAGTATCCATGTTGTTAAACTCTCCCCTCCAACATAACACAACCTGTAGTAACCATGTTGTTAAACTCTCCATCTCCACTCCAACATAACACAACCTTTAGTAACCATGTTGTTAAACTCTCCCCTCCAATATAACACAACCTTTAGTGTCCATGTTGTTAAACTCTCCCCTCCAACATAACACAACCTTTAGTATCCATGTTGTTAAACTCTCCATCTCCACTCCAACACAACAAAACTTTTAGTAACCATGTTGTTAAACTCTCCATCTCCCCTCCAACATAACACAACCTTTAGTATCCATGTTGTTAAACTCTCCATCTCCCCTCCAACATAACACAACCTTTAGTATCCATGTTGTTAAACTCTCCCCTCCAACATAACACAACCTTTAGAATCCATGTTGTTAAACTCTTTCCCATCCAACGTAACACAACCTTTATTATCCATGTTGTTAAACTCTCCCCTCCAACATAACCTTTAGTAACCATGTTGTTAAACTCTCCATCTCCACTCCAACATAACACAACCTTTAATATCCATGTTGTTAAACTCTCCCCTCCAACATAACACAACCTTTAGTAACCATGTTGTTAAACTCTCCATCTCCCCTCCAACATAACATAACCTTTAGTATCCATGTTGTTAAACTCTCCCCTCCATCATAACACAACCTTTAGTAACCATGTTGTTAAACTCTCCATCTCCACTCCAACATAACACAACCTTTAGTAACCATGTTGTTAAACTCTCCCCTCCAATATAACACAACCTTTAGTATCCATGTTGTTAAACTCTCCCCTCCAACATAACACAACCTTTAGTATCCATGTTGTTAAACTCTCCATCTCCACTCCAACACAACACAACTTTTAGTAACCATGTTGTTAAACTCTCCATCTCCCCTCCAACATAACACAATCTTTAGTATCCATGTTGTTAAACTCTCCCCTCCAACATAACACAACCTTTATTATCAATGTTGTTAAACTCTCCCCTCCAACATAACACAACCTTTAGTAACCATGTTGTTAAACTCTCCATCTCCCCTCCAACATAACACAACCTTTAGTAACCATGTTGTTAAACTCTCCACTCCAACATAACACAACCTTTAGTAACCATGTTGTTAAACTCTCCCCTCCAACATAACACAACCTTTAGTAACCATGTTGTTAAACTCTCCCCTCCAACATAACACAACATTTAGTATCCATGTTGTTAAACTCTCCACTCCAACATAACACAACCTTTAGTATCCATGTTGTTAAACTCTCCCATCCAACATAACACAACCTTTAGTATCCATGTTGTTAAACTCTCCATCTCCACTCCAAAACAACACAACTTTTATTAACCATGTTGTTAAACTATCCATCTCCCCTCCAACATAACACAACCTTTAGTATCCATGTTGTTAAACTCTCCCCTCCCACATAACACAACCTTTTGTATCCATGTTGTTAAACTCTCCCTTCCAACATAACACAACCTTTAATAACCATGTTGTTAAACTCTCCACTCCAACATAACACAACCTTTACTATCCATGCTGTTAAACTCTCCACTCCAACATAACACAACCTCTAGTATCCATGTTGTTAAACTCTCCATCTCCTCTCCAACATAACACAACCTTTAGTATCCATGTTGTTAAACTCTCCCCTCCCACATAACACAACCTTTTGTATCCATGTTGTTAAACTCTCCCTTCCAACATTACATAACCTTTAGTATCCATGTTGTTAAAATCTCCCCTCCAACATAACACAACCTTTAGTATCCATGTTGTTAAACTCTCCATCTCCACTCCAACATAACACAACCTTTAATATCCATGTTGTTAAACTCTCCCCTCCAACATAACACAACCTTTAGTAACCATGTTGTTAAACTCTCCATCTCCCCTCCAACATAACATAACCTTTAGTATCCATGTTGTTAAACTCTCCCCTCCATCATAACACAACCTTTAGTAACCATGTTGTTAAACTCTCCATCTCCACTCCAACATAACACAACCTTTAGTAACCATGTTGTTAAACTCTCCCCTCCAATATAACACAACCTTTAGTATCCATGTTGTTAAACTCTCCCCTCCAACATAACACAACCTTTAGTATCCATGTTGTTAAACTCTCCATCTCCACTCCAACACAACACAACTTTTAGTAACCATGTTGTTAAACTCTCCATCTCCCCTCCAACATAACACAATCTTTAGTATCCATGTTGTTAAACTCTCCCCTCCAACATAACACAACCTTTATTATCAATGTTGTTAAACTCTCCCCTCCAACATAACACAACCTTTAGTAACCATGTTGTTAAACTCTCCATCTCCCCTCCAACATAACACAACCTTTAGTAACCATGTTGTTAAACTCTCCACTCCAACATAACACAACCTTTAGTAACCATGTTGTTAAACTCTCCCCTCCAACATAACACAACCTTTAGTAACCATGTTGTTAAACTCTCCCCTCCAACATAACACAACATTTAGTATCCATGTTGTTAAACTCTCCACTCCAACATAACACAACCTTTAGTATCCATGTTGTTAAACTCTCCCATCCAACATAACACAACCTTTAGTATCCATGTTGTTAAACTCTCCATCTCCACTCCAAAACAACACAACTTTTATTAACCATGTTGTTAAACTATCCATCTCCCCTCCAACATAACACAACCTTTAGTACCCATGTTGTTAAACTCTCCCCTCCCACATAACACAACCTTTTGTATCCATGTTGTTAAACTCTCCCTTCCAACATAACACAACCTTTAATAACCATGTTGTTAAACTCTCCACTCCAACATAACACAACCTTTACTATCCATGCTGTTAAACTCTCCACTCCAACATAACACAACCTTTAGTATCCATGTTGTTAAACTCTCCATCTCCTCTCCAACATAACACAACCTTTAGTATCCATGTTGTTAAACTCTCCCCTCCCACATAACACAACCTTTTGTATCCATGTTGTTAAACTCTCCCTTCCAACATTACATAACCTTTAGTATCCATGTTGTTAAAATCTCCCCTCCAACATAACACAACCTTTAGTATCCATGTTGTTAAACTCTCCATCTCCCCTCCAACATAACACAACCTTTAGTATCCATGTTGTTAAACTCTCCCCTCCATCATAACACAACCTTTAGTAACCATGTTGTTAAACTCTCCATCTCCACTCCAACATAACACAACCTTTAGTATCCATGTTGTTAAACTCTCCATATCCAACATAATACAAATTTTAGTAACCATGTTGTTAAACTCTCCACTCCAACATAACACAACCTTTAGTATCCATGTTGTTAAACTCTCCCCTCCAACATAACACAACCTGTAGTAACCATGTTGTTAAACTCTCCATCTCCACTCCAACATAACACAACCTTTAGTAACCATGTTGTTAAACTCTCCCCTCCAATATAACACAACCTTTAGTATCCATGTTGTTAAACTCTCCCCTCCAACATAACACAACCTTTAGTATCCATGTTGTTAAACTCTCCATCTCCACTCCAACACAACACAACTTTTAGTAACCATGTTGTTAAACTCTCCATCTCCCCTCCAACATAACACAACCTTTAGTATCCATGTTGTTAAACTCTCCATCTCCCCTCCAACATAACACAACCTTTAGTATCCATGTTGTTAAACTCTCCCCTCCAACATAACACAACCTTTAGAATCCATGTTGTTAAACTCTCCCCTCCAACGTAACACAACCTTTATTATCCATGTTGTTAAACTCTCCCCTCCAACATAACCTTTAGTAACCATGTTGTTAAACTCTCCATCTCCACTCCAACATAACACAACCTTTAATATCCATGTTGTTAAACTCTCCCCTCCATCATAACACAACCTGTAGTAACCATGTTGTTAAACTCTCCATCTCCACTCCAACATAACACAACCTTTAGTAACCATGTTGTTAAACTCTCCCCTCCAATATAACACAACCTTTAGTTTCCATGTTGTTAAACTCTCCCCTCCAACATAACACAACCTTTAGTATCCATGTTGTTAAACTATCCATCTCCCCTCCAACACAACACAACTTTTAGTAACCATTTTGTTAAACTCTCCATCTCCCCTCCAACATAACACAACCTTTAGTATCCATGTTGTTAAACTCTCCATCTCCCCTCCAACATAACACAACCTTTAGTATCCATGTTGTTAAACTCTCCCCTCCAACATAACACAACCTTTAGAATCCATGTTGTTAAACTCTCCCCTCCAACATAACACAACCTTTAGAATCCATGTTGTTAAACTCTCCCCTCCAACATAACACAACCTTTAGTAACCATGTTGTTAAACTCTCCCCTCCAACATAACACAACATTTAGTATCCATGTTGTTAAACTCTCCCCTCCAACATAACACAACCTTTAGTTACCATGTTGTTAAACTCTCCCCTCCAATATAACACAACCTTTAGTATCCATGTTGTTAAACTCTCCTATCCAACATAACACAACCTTTAGTTACCATGTTGTTAAACTCTCCCTCCAATATAACACAACCTTTAGTATCCATGTTGTTAAACTCTCCCCTCCAACATAACACAACCTTTAGTAACCATGTTGTTAAACTCTTCATCTCCAACATAAGACAACCTTTAGTAACCATGTTGTTAAACTCTCCATCTCCCCTCCATCATAACACAACCTTTAGTAACCATGTTGTTAAACTCTCCATCTCCACTCCAACATAGCACAACCTTTAGTAACCATGTTGTTAAACTCTCCCCTCCAACATAACACAACCTTTAGTATCCATGTTGTTAAACTCTCCCCTCCATCATAACACAACCTGTAGTAACCATGTTGTTAAACTCTCCATCTCCACTCCAACATAACACAACCTTTAGTAACCATGTTGTTAAACTCTCCCCTCCAATATAACACAACCTTTAGTATCCATGTTGTTAAACTCTCCCCTCCAACATAACACAACCTTTAGTATCCATGTTGTTAAACTCTCCATCTCCACTCCAACACAACACAACTTTTAGTAACCATGTTGTTAAACTCTCCATCTCCCCTCAAACATAACACAACCTTTAGTATCCATGTTGTTAAACTCTCCATCTCCCCTCCAACATAACACAACCTTTAGTATAAATGTTGTTAAACTCTCCCCTCCAACATAACCTTTAGTAACCATGTTGTTAAACTCTCCATCTCCACTCCAACATAACACAACCTTTAATATCCATGTTGTTAAACTCTCCCCTCCAACATAACACAACCTTTAGTAACCATGTTGTTAAACTCTCCATCTCCCCTCCAACATAACATAACCTTTAGTATCCATGTTGTTAAACTCTCCCCTCCATCATAACACAAACTTTAGTAACCATGTTGTTAAACTCTCCATCTCCACTCCAACATAACACAACCTTTAGTAACCATGTTGTTAAACTCTCCCCTCCAACATAACACAACCTTTAGTAACCATGTTGTTAAACTCTCCCCTCCAATATAACACAACCTTTAGTATCCATGTTGTTAAACTCTCCCCTCCAACATAACACAACCTTTAGTATCCATGTTGTTAAACTCTCCATCTCCACTCCAACACAACACAACTTTTAGTAACCATGTTGTTAAACTCTCCATCTCCCCTCAAACATAACACAACCTTTAGTATCCATGTTGTTAAACTCTCCATCTCCCCTCCAACATAACACAACCTTTAGTATAAATGTTGTTAAACTCTCCCCTCCAACATAACCTTTAGTAACCATGTTGTTAAACTCTCCATCTCCACTCCAACATAACACAACCTTTAATATCCATGTTGTTAAACTCTCCCCTCCAACATAACACTACCTTTAGTAACCATGTTGTTAAACTCTCCCCTCCAATATAACACAACCTTTAGTATCCATGTTGTTAAACTCTCCCCTCCAACATAACACAACCTTTAGTATCCATGTTGTTAAACTCTCCATCTCCACTCCAACACAACACAACTTTTAGTAACCATGTTGTTAAACTCTCCATCTCCCCTCCAACATAACACAATCTTTAGTATCCATGTTGTTAAACTCTCCCCTCCAACATAACACAACCTTTATTATCAATGTTGTTAAACTCTCCCCTCCAACATAACACAACCTTTAGTAACCATGTTGTTAAACTCTCCATCTCCCCTCCAACATAACACAACCTTTAGTAACCATGTTGTTAAACTCTCCACTCCAACATAACACAACCTTTAGTAACCATGTTGTTAAACTCTCCCCTCCAACATAACACAACCTTTAGTAACCATGTTGTTAAACTCTCCTCTCCAACATAACACAACATTTAGTATCCATGTTGTTAAACTCTCCACTCCAACATAACACAACCTTTAGTATCCATGTTGTTAAACTCTCCCATCCAACATAACACAACCTTTAGTATCCATGTTGTTAAACTCTCCATCTCCACTCCAAAACAACACAACTTTTATCAACCATGTTGTTAAACTATCCATCTCCCCTCCAACATAACACAACCTTTAGTATCCATGTTGTTAAACTCTCCCCTCCCACATAACACAAACTTTTGTATCCATGTTGTTAAACTCTCCCTTCCAACATAACACAACCTTTAATAACCATGTTGTTAAACTCTCCACTCCAACATAACACAACCTTTACTATCCATGCTGTTAAACTCTCCACTCCAACATAACACAACCTTTAGTATCCATGTTGTTAAACTCTCCATCTCCTCTCCAACATAACACAACCTTTAGTATCCATGTTGTTAAACTCTCCCCTCCCACATAACACAACCTTTTGTATCCATGTTGTTAAACTCTCCCTTCCAACATTACATAACCTTTAGTATCCATGTTGTTAAAATCTCCCCTCCAACATAACACAACCTTTAGTATCCATGTTGTTAAACTCTCCATCTCCCCTCCAACATAACACAACCTTTAGTATCCATGTTGTTAAACTCTCCCCTCCATCATAACACAACCTTTAGTAACCATGTTGTTAAACTCTCCATCTCCACTCCAACATAACACAACCTTTAGTATCCATGTTGTTAAACTCTCCATATCCAACATAATACAAATTTTAGTAACCATGTTGTTAAACTCTCCACTCCAACATAACACAACCTTTAGTATCCATGTTGTTAAACTCTCCCCTCCAACATAACACAACCTGTAGTAACCATGTTGTTAAACTCTCCATCTCCACTCCAACATAACACAACCTTTAGTAACCATGTTGTTAAACTCTCCCCTCCAATATAACACAACCTTTAGTATCCATGTTGTTAAACTCTCCCCTCCAACATAACACAACCTTTAGTATCCATGTTGTTAAACTCTCCATCTCCACTCCAACACAACTTTTAGTAACCATGTTGTTAAACTCTCCATCTCCCCTCCAA
The DNA here is from genome assembly GCF_965601325.2 of Salmo salar. Classification (NCBI taxonomy): domain Eukaryota; kingdom Metazoa; phylum Chordata; class Actinopteri; order Salmoniformes; family Salmonidae; genus Salmo; species Salmo salar. The sequence continues at coordinate 66,255,855 of NC_138301.1, forward strand.
CATAACACAACCTTTAGTATCCATGTTGTTAAACTCTCCCCTCCAACATAACACAACCTTTAGAATCCATGTTGTTAAACTCTCCCCTCCAACGTAACACAACCTTTATTATCCATGTTGTTAAACTCTCCCCTCCAACATAACCTTTAGTAACCATGTTGTTAAACTCTCCATCTCCACTCCAACATAACACAACCTTTAATATCCATGTTGTTAAACTCTCCCCTCCATCATAACACAACCTGTAGTAACCATGTTGTTAAACTCTCCATCTCCACTCCAACATAACACAACCTTTAGTAACCATGTTGTTAAACTCTCCCCTCCAATATAACACAACCTTTAGTTTCCATGTTGTTAAACTCTCCCCTCCAACATAACACAACCTTTAGTATCCATGTTGTTAAACTCTCCATCTCCCCTCCAACACAACACAACTTTTAGTAACCATTTTGTTAAACTCTCCATCTCCCATCCAACATAACACAACCTTTAGTATCCATGTTGTTAAACTCTCCATCTCCCCTCCAACATAACACAACCTTTAGTATCCATGTTGTTAAACTCTCCCCTCCAACATAACACAACCTTTAGAATCCATGTTGTTAAACTCTCCCCTCCAACATAACACAACCTTTAGAATCCATGTTGTTAAACTCTCCCCTCCAACATAACACAACCTTTAGTAACCATGTTGTTAAACTCTCCCCTCCAACATAACACAACATTTAGTATCCATGTTGTTAAACTCTCCCCTCCAACATAACACAACCTTTAGTTACCATGTTGTTAAACTCTCCCCTCCAATATAACACAACCTTTAGTATCCATGTTGTTAAACTCTCCCCTCCAACATAACACAACCTTTAGTTACCATGTTGTTAAACTCTCCCTCCAATATAACACAACCTTTAGTATCCATGTTGTTAAACTCTCCCCTCCAACATAACACAACCTTTAGTAACCATGTTGTTAAACTCTTCATCTCCAACATAAGACAACCTTTAGTAACCATGTTGTTAAACTCTCCATCTCCCCTCCATCATAACACAACCTTTAGTAACCATGTTGTTAAACTCTCCATCTCCACTCCAACATAGCACAACCTTTAGTAACCATGTTGTTAAACTCTCCCCTCCAACATAACACAACCTTTAGTATCCATGTTGTTAAACTCTCCCCTCCATCATAACACAACCTGTAGTAACCATGTTGTTAAACTCTCCATCTCCACTCCAACATAACACAACCTTTAGTAACCATGTTGTTAAACTCTCCCCTCCAATATAACACAACCTTTAGTATCCACGTTGTTAAACTCTCCCCTCCAACATAACACAACCTTTAGTATCCATGTTGTTAAACTCTCCATCTCCACTCCAACACAACACAACTTTTAGTAACCATGTTGTTAAACTCTCCATCTCCCCTCAAACATAACACAACCTTTAGTATCCATGTTGTTAAACTCTCCATCTCCCCTCCAACATAACACAACCTTTAGTATAAATGTTGTTAAACTCTCCCCTCCAACTTAACACAACCTTTAGAATCCATGTTGTTAAACTCTCCCCTCCAACGTAACACAACCTTTATTATCCATGTTGTTAAACTCTCCATCTCCCCTCCAACATAACACAACCTTTAGTAACCATGTTGTTAAACTCTCCCCTCCAACATAACACAACATTTAGTATCCATGTTGTTAAACTCTCCACTCCAACATAACACAAACTTTAGTATCCATGTTGTTAAACTCTCCCCTCCAACATAACACAACCTTTAGTTACCATATTGTTAAACTCTCCCCTCCAATATAACACAACCTTTAGTATCCATGTTGTTAAACTCTCCCCTCCAACATAACACAACCTTTAGTTACCATGTTGTTAAACTCTCCCCTCCAATATAACACAAACTTTAGTATCCATGTTGTTAAACTCTCCCCTCCAACATAACACAACCTTTAGTAACCATGTTGTTAAACTCTTCATCTCCAACATAACACAACCTTTAGTAACCATGTTGTTAAACTCTCTATCTCCCCTCCATCATAACACAACCTTTAGTAACCATGTTGTTAAACTCTCCATCTCCACTCCAACATAGCACAACCTTTAGTAACCATGTTGTTAAACTCTCCCCTCCAACATAACACAACCTTTAGTATCCATGTTGTTAAACTCTCACCTCCAACATAACACAACCTTTAGTATCCATGTTGTTAAACTCTCCATCTCCACTCCAACACAACACAATTTTTAGTAACCATGTTGTTAAACTATCCATCTCCCCTCCAACATAACACAACCTTTAGTATCCATGTTGTTAAACTCTCCCCTCCCACATAACACAACCTTTTGTATCCATGTTGTTAAACTCTCCCTTCCAACATAACACAACCTTTAGTATCCATGTTGTTAAACTCTCCATCTCCAACATAACACAACCTTTTGTATCCATGTTGTTAAACTCTCCCCTCCATCATAACACAACCTTTAGTAACCATGTTGTTAAACTCTCCATCTCCACTCCAACATAACACAACCTTTAGTATCCATGTTGTTAAACTCTCCATATCCAACATAATACAAATTTTAGTAACCATGTTGTTAAACTCTCCACTCCAACATAACACAACCTTTAGTATCCATGTTGTTAAACTCTCCCCTCCAACATAACACAACCTTTAGTAACCATGTTGTTAAACTCTCCATCTCCCCTCCAACATAACATAACCATTAATATCCATGTTGTTAAACTCTCCCCTCCATCATAACACAACCTGTAGTAACCCTGTTGTTAAACTCTCCATCTCCACTCCAACATAACACAACCTTTAGTAACCATGTTGTTAAACTCTCCCCTCCAACATAACACAACCTTTATTATCAATGTTGTTAAACTCTCCCCTCCAACATAACACAACCTTTAGTAACCATGTTGTTAAACTCTCCATCTCCCCTCCAACATAACACAACCTTTAGTAACCATGTTGTTAAACTCTCCACTCCAACATAACACAACCTTTAGTAACCATGTTGTTAAACTCTCCCCTCCAACATAACACAACCTTTAGTAACCATGTTGTTAAACTCTCCCCTCCAACATAACACAACATTTAGTATCCATGTTGTTAAACTCTCCACTCCAACATAACACAACCTTTAGTATCCATGTTGTTAAACTCTCCCATCCAACATAACACAACCTTTAGTATCCATGTTGTTAAACTCTCCATCTCCACTCCAAAACAACACAACTTTTATCAACCATGTTGTTAAACTATCCATCTCCCCTCCAACATAACACAACCTTTAGTATCCATGTTGTTAAACTCTCCCCTCCCACATAACACAAACTTTTGTATCCATGTTGTTAAACTCTCCCTTCCAACATAACACAACCTTTAATAACCATGTTGTTAAACTCTCCACTCCAACATAACACAACCTTTACTATCCATGCTGTTAAACTCTCCACTCCAACATAACACAACCTTTAGTATCCATGTTGTTAAACTCTCCATCTCCTCTCCAACATAACACAACCTTTAGTATCCATGTTGTTAAACTCTCCCCTCCCACATAACACAACCTTTTGTATCCATGTTGTTAAACTCTCCCTTCCAACATTACATAACCTTTAGTATCCATGTTGTTAAAATCTCCCCTCCAACATAACACAACCTTTAGTATCCATGTTGTTAAACTCTCCATCTCCCCTCCAACATAACACAACCTTTAGTATCCATGTTGTTAAACTCTCCCCTCCATCATAACACAACCTTTAGTAACCATGTTGTTAAACTCTCCATCTCCACTCCAACATAACACAACCTTTAGTATCCATGTTGTTAAACTCTCCATATCCAACATAATACAAATTTTAGTAACCATGTTGTTAAACTCTCCACTCCAACATAACACAACCTTTAGTATCCATGTTGTTAAACTCTCCCCTCCAACATAACACAACCTGTAGTAACCATGTTGTTAAACTCTCCATCTCCACTCCAACATAACACAACCTTTAGTAACCATGTTGTTAAACTCTCCCCTCCAATATAACACAACCTTTAGTATCCATGTTGTTAAACTCTCCCCTCCAACATAACACAACCTTTAGTATCCATGTTGTTAAACTCTCCATCTCCACTCCAACACAACTTTTAGTAACCATGTTGTTAAACTCTCCATCTCCCCTCCAACATAACACAACCTTTAGTATCCATGTTGTTAAACTCTCCCCTCCAACATAACACAACCTTTAGAATCCATGTTGTTAAACTCTCCCCTCCAACGTAACACAACCTTTATTATCCATGTTGTTAAACTCTCCCCTCCAACATAACCTTTAGTAACCATGTTGTTAAACTCTCCATCTCCACTCCAACATAACACAACCTTTAATATCCATGTTGTTAAACTCTCCCCTCCATCATAACACAACCTGTAGTAACCATGTTGTTAAACTCTCCATCTCCACTCCAACATAACACAACCTTTAGTAACCATGTTGTTAAACTCTCCCCTCCAATATAACACAACCTTTAGTTTCCATGTTGTTAAACTCTCCCCTCCAACATAACACAACCTTTAGTATCCATGTTGTTAAACTCTCCATCTCCCCTCCAACACAACACAACTTTTAGTAACCATTTTGTTAAACTCTCCATCTCCCATCCAACATAACACAACCTTTAGTATCCATGTTGTTAAACTCTCCATCTCCCCTCCAACATAACACAACCTTTAGTATCCATGTTGTTAAACTCTCCCCTCCAACATAACACAACCTTTAGAATCCATGTTGTTAAACTCTCCCCTCCAACATAACACAACCTTTAGAATCCATGTTGTTAAACTCTCCCCTCCAACATAACACAACCTTTAGTAACCATGTTGTTAAACTCTCCCCTCCAACATAACACAACATTTAGTATCCATGTTGTTAAACTCTCCCCTCCAACATAACACAACCTTTAGTTACCATGTTGTTAAACTCTCCCCTCCAATATAACACAACCTTTAGTATCCATGTTGTTAAACTCTCCCCTCCAACATAACACAACCTTTAGTTACCATGTTGTTAAACTCTCCCTCCAATATAACACAACCTTTAGTATCCATGTTGTTAAACTCTCCCCTCCAACATAACACAACCTTTAGTAACCATGTTGTTAAACTCTTCATCTCCAACATAAGACAACCTTTAGTAACCATGTTGTTAAACTCTCCATCTCCCCTCCATCATAACACAACCTTTAGTAACCATGTTGTTAAACTCTCCATCTCCACTCCAACATAGCACAACCTTTAGTAACCATGTTGTTAAACTCTCCCCTCCAACATAACACAACCTTTAGTATCCATGTTGTTAAACTCTCCCCTCCATCATAACACAACCTGTAGTAACCATGTTGTTAAACTCTCCATCTCCACTCCAACATAACACAACCTTTAGTAACCATGTTGTTAAACTCTCCCCTCCAATATAACACAACCTTTAGTATCCACGTTGTTAAACTCTCCCCTCCAACATAACACAACCTTTAGTATCCATGTTGTTAAACTCTCCATCTCCACTCCAACACAACACAACTTTTAGTAACCATGTTGTTAAACTCTCCATCTCCCCTCAAACATAACACAACCTTTAGTATCCATGTTGTTAAACTCTCCATCTCCCCTCCAACATAACACAACCTTTAGTATAAATGTTGTTAAACTCTCCCCTCCAACTTAACACAACCTTTAGAATCCATGTTGTTAAACTCTCCCCTCCAACGTAACACAACCTTTATTATCCATGTTGTTAAACTCTCCATCTCCCCTCCAACATAACACAACCTTTAGTAACCATGTTGTTAAACTCTCCCCTCCAACATAACACAACATTTAGTATCCATGTTGTTAAACTCTCCACTCCAACATAACACAAACTTTAGTATCCATGTTGTTAAACTCTCCCCTCCAACATAACACAACCTTTAGTTACCATGTTGTTAAACTCTCCCCTCCAATATAACACAACCTTTAGTATCCATGTTGTTAAACTCTCCCCTCCAACATAACACAACCTTTAGTTACCATGTTGTTAAACTCTCCCCTCCAATATAACACAAACTTTAGTATCCATGTTGTTAAACTCTCCCCTCCAACATAACACAACCTTTAGTAACCATGTTGTTAAACTCTTCATCTCCAACATAACACAACCTTTAGTAACCATGTTGTTAAACTCTCTATCTCCCCTCCATCATAACACAACCTTTAGTAACCATGTTGTTAAACTCTCCATCTCCACTCCAACATAGCACAACCTTTAGTAACCATGTTGTTAAACTCTCCCCTCCAACATAACACAACCTTTAGTATCCATGTTGTTAAACTCTCACCTCCAACATAACACAACCTTTAGTATCCATGTTGTTAAACTCTCCATCTCCACTCCAACACAACACAATTTTTAGTAACCATGTTGTTAAACTATCCATCTCCCCTCCAACATAACACAACCTTTAGTATCCATGTTGTTAAACTCTCCCCTCCCACATAACACAACCTTTTGTATCCATGTTGTTAAACTCTCCCTTCCAACATAACACAACCTTTAGTATCCATGTTGTTAAACTCTCCATCTCCAACATAACACAACCTTTTGTATCCATGTTGTTAAACTCTCCCCTCCATCATAACACAACCTTTAGTAACCATGTTGTTAAACTCTCCATCTCCACTCCAACATAACACAACCTTTAGTATCCATGTTGTTAAACTCTCCATATCCAACATAATACAAATTTTAGTAACCATGTTGTTAAACTCTCCACTCCAACATAACACAACCTTTAGTATCCATGTTGTTAAACTCTCCCCTCCAACATAACACAACCTTTAGTAACCATGTTGTTAAACTCTCCATCTCCCCTCCAACATAACATAACCATTAATATCCATGTTGTTAAACTCTCCCCTCCATCATAACACAACCTGTAGTAACCCTGTTGTTAAACTCTCCATCTCCACTCCAACATAACACAACCTTTAGTAACCATGTTGTTAAACTCTCCCCTCCAATATAACACAACCTTTAGTATCCATGTTGTTAAACTCTCCCCTCCAACATAACACAACCTTTAGTATCCATGTTGTTAAACTCTCCATCTCCACTCCAACACAACACAACTTTTAGTAACCATGTTGTTAAACTCTCCATCTCCCCTCCAACATAACACAACCTTTAGTATCCATGTTGTTAAACTCTCCATCTCCCCTCTAACATAACACAACCTTTAGTATCCATGTTGTTAAACTCTCCCCTCCAACATAACACAACATTTAGTATCCATGTTGTTAAACTCTCCCCTCCAACATAACACAACCTTTAGTTACCATGTTGTTAAACTCTCCCCTCCAATATAACACAACCTTTAGTATCCATGTTGTTAAACTCTCCCCTCCAACATAACACAACCTTTAGTTACCATGTTGTTAAACTCTCCCTCCAATATAACACAACCTTTAGTATCCATGTTGTTAAACTCTCCCCTCCAACATAACACAACCTTTAGTAACCATGTTGTTAAACTCTTCATCTCCAACATAACACAACCTTTAGTAACCATGTTGTTAAACTCTCCATCTCCCCTCCATCATAACACAACCTTTAGTAACCATGTTGTTAAACTCTCCATCTCCACTCCAACATAGCACAACCTTTAGTAACCATGTTGTTAAACTCTCCCCTCCAACATAACACAACCTTTAGTATCCATGTTGTTAATCTCTCCCCTCCATCATAACACAACCTGTAGTAACCATGTTGTTAAACTCTCCATCTCCCCTCCAACATAACACAACCTTTAGTATCCATGTTGTTAAACTCTCCCCTCCAACATAACACAACCTTTAGAATCCATGTTGTTAAACTCTCCCCTCCAACATAACACAACCTTTAGTAACCATGTTGTTAAACTCTCCATCTCCACTCCAACATAGCACAACCTTTAGTAACCATGTTGTTAAACTCTCCCCTCCAACATAACACAACCTTTAGTATCCATGTTGTTAAACTCTCACCTCCAACATAACACAACCTTTAGTATCCATGTTGTTAAACTCTCCATCTCCACTCCAACACAACACAATTTTTAGTAACCATGTTGTTAAACTATCCATCTCCCCTCCAACATAACACAACTTTTAGTATCCATGTTGTTAAACTCTCCCCTCCCACATAACACAACCTTTTGTATCCATGTTGTTAAACTCTCCCTTCCAACATAACACAACCTTTAGTATCCATGTTGTTAAACTCTCCATCTCCAACATAACACAACCTTTTGTATCCATGTTGTTAAACTCTCCCCTCCATCATAACACAACCTTTAGTAACCATGTTGTTAAACTCTCCATCTCCACTCCAACATAACACAACCTTTAGTATCCATGTTGTTAAACTCTCCATATCCAACATAATACAAATTTTAGTAACCATGTTGTTAAACTCTCCACTCCAACATAACACAACCTTTAGTATCCATGTTGTTAAACTCTCCCCTCCAACATAACACAACCTTTAGTAACCATGTTGTTAAACTCTCCATCTCCCCTCCAACATAACATAACCATTAATATCCATGTTGTTAAACTCTCCCCTCCATCATAACACAACCTGTAGTAACCATGTTGTTAAACTCTCCATCTCCACTCCAACATAACACAACCTTTAGTAACCATGTTGTTAAACTCTCCCCTCCAATATAACACAACCTTTAGTATCCATGTTGTTAAACTCTCCCCTCCAACATAACACAACCTTTAGTATCCATGTTGTTAAACTCTCCATCTCCACTCCAACACAACACAACTTTTAGTAACCATGTTGTTAAACTCTCCATCTCCCCTCCAACATAACACAACCTTTAGTATCCATGTTGTTAAACTCTCCATCTCCCCTCTAACATAACACAACCTTTAGTATCCATGTTGTTAAACTCTCCCCTCCAACATAACACAACATTTAGTATCCATGTTGTTAAACTCTCCCCTCCAACATAACACAACCTTTAGTTACCATGTTGTTAAACTCTCCCCTCCAATATAACACAACCTTTAGTATCCATGTTGTTAAACTCTCCCCTCCAACATAACACAACCTTTAGTTACCATGTTGTTAAACTCTCCCTCCAATATAACACAACCTTTAGTATCCATGTTGTTAAACTCTCCCCTCCAACATAACACAACCTTTAGTAACCATGTTGTTAAACTCTTCATCTCCAACATAACACAACCTTTAGTAACCATGTTGTTAAACTCTCCATCTCCCCTCCATCATAACACAACCTTTAGTAACCATGTTGTTAAACTCTCCATCTCCACTCCAACATAGCACAACCTTTAGTAACCATGTTGTTAAACTCTCCCCTCCAACATAACACAACCTTTAGTATCCATGTTGTTAATCTCTCCCCTCCATCATAACACAACCTGTAGTAACCATGTTGTTAAACTCTCCATCTCCCCTCCAACATAACACAACCTTTAGTATCCATGTTGTTAAACTCTCCCCTCCAACATAACACAACCTTTAGAATCCATGTTGTTAAACTCTCCCCTCCAACGTAACACAACCTTTATTATCCATGTTGTTAAACTCTCCCCTCCAACATAACACAACCTTTAGTAACCATGTTGTTAAACTCTCCATCTCCCCTCCAACATAACACAACCTTTAGTAACCATGTTGTTAAACTCTCCCCTCCAACATAACACAACATTTAGTATCCATGTTGTTAAACTCTCCACTCCAACATAACACAAACTTTAGTATCCATGTTGTTAAACTCTCCCCTCCAACATAACACAACCTTTAGTTACCATGTTGTTAAACTCTCCCCTCCAATATAACACAACCTTTAGTATCCATGTTGTTAAACTCTCCCCTCGAACATAACACAACCTTTAGTTACCATGTTGTTAAACTCTCCCTCCAATATAACACAAACTTTAGTATCCATGTTGTTAAACTCTCCCCTCCAACATAACACAACCTTTAGTAACCATGTTGTTAAACTCTTCATCTCCATCATAACACAACCTTTAGTAACCATGTTGTTAAACTCTCCATCTCCACTCCAACATAGCACAACCTTTAGTAACCATGTTGTTAAACTCTCCCCTCCAACATAACACAACCTTTAGTATCCATGTTGTTAAACTCTCACCTCCAACATAACACAACCTTTAGTATCCATGTTGTTAAACTCTCCATCTCCACTCCAACACAACACAATTTTTAGTAACCATGTTGTTAAACTATCCATCTCCCCTCCAACATAACACAACCTTTAGTATCCATGTTGTTAAACTCTCCCCTCCCACATAACACAACCTTTTGTATCCATGTTGTTAAACTCTCCCTTCCAACATAACACAACCTTTAGTATCCATGTTGTTAAACTCTCCATCTCCAACATAACACAACCTTTTGTATCCATGTTGTTAAACTCTCCCCTCCATCATAACACAACCTTTAGTAACCATGTTGTTAAACTCTCCATCTCCACTCCAACATAACACAACCTTTAGTATCCATGTTGTTAAACTCTCCATATCCAACATAATACAAATTTTAGTAACCATGTTGTTAAACTCTCCACTCCAACATAACACAACCTTTAGTATCCATGTTGTTAAACTCTCCCCTCCAACATTACACAACCTTTAGTAACCATGTTGTTAAACTCTCCATCTCCCCTCCAACATAACATAACCATTAATATCCATGTTGTTAAACTCTCCCCTCCATCATAACACAACCTGTAGTAACCATGTTGTTAAACTCTCCATCTCCACTCCAACATAACACAACCTTTAGTAACCATGTTGTTAAACTCTCCCCTCCAATATAACACAACCTTTAGTATCCATGTTGTTAAACTCTCCCCTCCAACATAACACAACCTTTAGTATCCATGTTGTTAAACTCTCCATCTCCACTCCAACACAACTTTTAGTAACCATGTTGTTAAACTCTCCATCTCCCCTCCAACATAACACAACCTTTAGTATCCATGTTGTTAAACTCTCCATCTCCCCTCCAACATAACACAACCTTTAGTATCCATGTTGTTAAACTCTCCCCTCCAACATAACACAACATTTAGTATCCATGTTGTTAAACTCTCCCCTTCCAACATAACACAACCTTTATTTACCATGTTGTTAAACTCTCCCCTCCAACATAACACAACCTTTAGTTACCATGTTGTTAAACTCTCCCTCCAATATAACACAACCTTTAGTATCCATGTTGTTAAACTCTCCCCTCCAACATAACACAACCTTTAGTAACCATGTTGTTAAACTCTTCATCTCCAACATAACACAACCTTTAGTAACCATGTTGTTAAACTCTCCATCTCCCCTCCATCATAACACAACCTTTAGTAACCATGTTGTTAAACTCTCCATCTCCACTCCAACATAGCACAACCTTTAGTAACCATGTTGTTAAACTCTCCCCTCCAACATAACACAACCTTTAGTATCCATGTTGTTAATCTCTCCCCTCCATCATAACACAACCTGTAGTAACCATGTTGTTAAACTCTCCATCTCCACTCCAACATAACACAACCTTTAGTAACCATGTTGTTAAACTCTCCCCTCCAATATAACACAACCTTTAGTATCCATGTTGTTAAACTCTCCCCTCCAACATAACACAACCATTAGTATCCATGTTGTTAAACTCTCCATCTCCACTCCAACACAACACAACTTTTAGTAACCATGTTGTTAAACTCTCCATCTCCCCTCCAACATAACACAACCTTTAGTATCCATGTTGTTAAACTCTCCATCTCCCCTCCAACATAACACAACCTTTAGTATCCATGTTGTTAAACTCTCCCCTCCAACATAACACAACCTTTAGAATCCATGTTGTTAAACTCTCCCCTCCAACGTAACACAACCTTTATTATCCATGTTGTTAAACTCTCCCCTCCAACATAACACAACCTTTAGTAACCATGTTGTTAAACTCTCCATCTCCCCTCCAACATAACACAACCTTTAGTAACCATGTTGTTAAACTCTCCCCTCCAACATAACACAACATTTAGTAACCATGTTGTTAAACTCTCCACTCCAACATAACACAAACTTTAGTATCCATGTTGTTAAACTCTCCCCTCCAACATAACACAACCTTTAGTTACCATGTTGTTAAACTCTCCCCTCCAATATAACACAACCTTTAGTATCCATGTTGTTAAACTCTCCCCTCCAACATAACACAACCTTTAGTTACCATGTTGTTAAACTCTCCCCTCCAATATAACACAACCTTTAGTATCCATGTTGTTAAACTCTCCCCTCCAACATAACACAACCTTTAGTAACCATGTTGTTAAACTCTTCATCTCCAACATAACACAACCTTTAGTAACCATGTTGTTAAACTCTCTATCTCCCCTCCATCATAACACAACCTTTAGTAACCATGTTGTTAAACTCTCCATCTCCACTCCAACATAGCACAACCTTTAGTAACCATGTTGTTAAACTCTCCCCTCCAACATAACACAACCTTTAGTATCCATGTTGTTAAACTCTCACCTCCAACATAACACAACCTTTAGTATCCATGTTGTTAAACTCTCCATCTCCACTCCAACACAACACAATTTTTAGTAACCATGTTGTTAAACTATCCATCTCCCCTCCAACATAACACAACCTTTAGTATCCATGTTGTTAAACTCTCCACTCCAACATAACACAACCTTTACTATCCATGCTGTTAAACTCTCCACTCCAACATAACACAACCTTTAGTATCCATGTTGTTAAACTCTCCATATCCAACATAATACAAATTTTAGTAACCATGTTGTTAAACTCTCCACTCCAACATAACACAACCTTTAGTATCCATGTTGTTAAACTCTCCCCTCCAACATAACACAACCTTTAGTAACCATGTTGTTAAACTCTCCATCTCCCCTCCAACATAACATAACCATTAATATCCATGTTGTTAAACTCTCCCCTCCATCATAACACAACCTGTAGTAACCCTGTTGTTAAACTCTCCATCTCCACTCCAACATAACACAACCTTTAGTAACCATGTTGTTAAACTCTCCCCTCCAATATAACACAACCTTTAGTATCCATGTTGTTAAACTCTCCCCTCCAACATAACACAACCTTTAGTATCCATGTTGTTAAACTCTCCATCTCCACTCCAACACAACACAACTTTTAGTAACCATGTTGTTAAACTCTCCATCTCCCCTCCAACATAACACAACCTTTAGTATCCATGTTGTTAAACTCTCCATCTCCCCTCTAACATAACACAACCTTTAGTATCCATGTTGTTAAACTCTCCCCTCCAACATAACACAACATTTAGTATCCATGTTGTTAAACTCTCCCCTCCAACATAACACAACCTTTAGTTACCATGTTGTTAAACTCTCCCCTCCAATATAACACAACCTTTAGTATCCATGTTGTTAAACTCTCCCCTCCAACATAACACAACCTTTAGTTACCATGTTGTTAAACTCTCCCTCCAATATAACACAACCTTTAGTATCCATGTTGTTAAACTCTCCCCTCCAACATAACACAACCTTTAGTAACCATGTTGTTAAACTCTTCATCTCCAACATAACACAACCTTTAGTAACCATGTTGTTAAACTCTCCATCTCCCCTCCATCATAACACAACCTTTAGTAACCATGTTGTTAAACTCTCCATCTCCACTCCAACATAGCACAACCTTTAGTAACCATGTTGTTAAACTCTCCCCTCCAACATAACACAACCTTTAGTATCCATGTTGTTAATCTCTCCCCTCCATCATAACACAACCTGTAGTAACCATGTTGTTAAACTCTCCATCTCCCCTCCAACATAACACAACCTTTAGTATCCATGTTGTTAAACTCTCCCCTCCAACATAACACAACCTTTAGAATCCATGTTGTTAAACTCTCCCCTCCAACGTAACACAACCTTTAGTAACCATGTTGTTAAACTCTCCATCTCCACTCCAACATAGCACAACCTTTAGTAACCATGTTGTTAAACTCTCCCCTCCAACATAACACAACCTTTAGTATCCATGTTGTTAAACTCTCACCTCCAACATAACACAACCTTTAGTATCCATGTTGTTAAACTCTCCATCTCCACTCCAACACAACACAATTTTTAGTAACCATGTTGTTAAACTATCCATCTCCCCTCCAACATAACACAACCTTTAGTATCCATGTTGTTAAACTCTCCCCTCCCACATAACACAACCTTTTGTATCCATGTTGTTAAACTCTCCCTTCCAACATAACACAACCTTTAGTATCCATGTTGTTAAACTCTCCATCTCCAACATAACACAACCTTTTGTATCCATGTTGTTAAACTCTCCCCTCCATCATAACACAACCTTTAGTAACCATGTTGTTAAACTCTCCATCTCCACTCCAACATAACACAACCTTTAGTATCCATGTTGTTAAACTCTCCATATCCAACATAATACAAATTTTAGTAACCATGTTGTTAAACTCTCCACTCCAACATAACACAACCTTTAGTATCCATGTTGTTAAACTCTCCCCTCCAACATAACACAACCTTTAGTAACCATGTTGTTAAACTCTCCATCTCCCCTCCAACATAACATAACCATTAATATCCATGTTGTTAAACTCTCCCCTCCATCATAACACAACCTGTAGTAACCATGTTGTTAAACTCTCCATCTCCACTCCAACATAACACAACCTTTAGTAACCATGTTGTTAAACTCTCCCCTCCAATATAACACAACCTTTAGTATCCATGTTGTTAAACTCTCCCCTCCAACATAACACAACCTTTAGTATCCATGTTGTTAAACTCTCCATCTCCACTCCAACACAACACAACTTTTAGTAACCATGTTGTTAAACTCTCCATCTCCCCTCCAACATAACACAACCTTTAGTATCCATGTTGTTAAACTCTCCATCTCCCCTCTAACATAACACAACCTTTAGTATCCATGTTGTTAAACTCTCCCCTCCAACATAACACAACATTTAGTATCCATGTTGTTAAACTCTCCCCTCCAACATAACACAACCTTTAGTTACCATGTTGTTAAACTCTCCCCTCCAATATAACACAACCTTTAGTATCCATGTTGTTAAACTCTCCCCTCCAACATAACACAACCTTTAGTTACCATGTTGTTAAACTCTCCCTCCAATATAACACAACCTTTAGTATCCATGTTGTTAAACTCTCCCCTCCAACATAACACAACCTTTAGTAACCATGTTGTTAAACTCTTCATCTCCAACATAACACAACCTTTAGTAACCATGTTGTTAAACTCTCCATCTCCCCTCCATCATAACACAACCTTTAGTAACCATGTTGTTAAACTCTCCATCTCCACTCCAACATAGCACAACCTTTAGTAACCATGTTGTTAAACTCTCCCCTCCAACATAACACAACCTTTAGTATCCATGTTGTTAATCTCTCCCCTCCATCCTAACACAACCTGTAGTAACCATGTTGTTAAACTCTCCATCTCCCCTCCAACATAACACAACCTTTAGTATCCATGTTGTTAAACTCTCCCCTCCAACATAACACAACCTTTAGAATCCATGTTGTTAAACTCTCCCCTCCAACGTAACACAACCTTTATTATCCATGTTGTTAAACTCTCCCCTCCAACATAACACAACCTTTAGTAACCATGTTGTTAAACTCTCCATCTCCCCTCCAACATAACACAACCTTTAGTAACCATGTTGTTAAACTCTCCCCTCCAACATAACACAACATTTAGTATCCATGTTGTTAAACTCTCCACTCCAACATAACACAAACTTTAGTATCCATGTTGTTAAACTCTCCCCTCCAACATAACACAACCTTTAGTTACCATGTTGTTAAACTCTCCCCTCCAATATAACACAACCTTTAGTATCCATGTTGTTAAACTCTCCCCTCGAACATAACACAACCTTTAGTTACCATGTTGTTAAACTCTCCCTCCAATATAACACAAACTTTAGTATCCATGTTGTTAAACTCTCCCCTCCAACATAACACAACCTTTAGTAACCATGTTGTTAAACTCTTCATCTCCATCATAACACAACCTTTAGTAACCATGTTGTTAAACTCTCCATCTCCACTCCAACATAGCACAACCTTTAGTAACCATGTTGTTAAACTCTCCCCTCCAACATAACACAACCTTTAGTATCCATGTTGTTAAACTCTCACCTCCAACATAACACAACCTTTAGTATCCATGTTGTTAAACTCTCCATCTCCACTCCAACACAACACAATTTTTAGTAACCATGTTGTTAAACTATCCATCTCCCCTCCAACATAACACAACCTTTAGTATCCATGTTGTTAAACTCTCCCCTCCCACATAACACAACCTTTTGTATCCATGTTGTTAAACTCTCCCTTCCAACATAACACAACCTTTAGTATCCATGTTGTTAAACTCTCCATCTCCAACATAACACAACCTTTTGTATCCATGTTGTTAAACTCTCCCCTCCATCATCACACAACCTTTAGTAACCATGTTGTTAAACTCTCCATCTCCACTCCAACATAACACAACCTTTAGTATCCATGTTGTTAAACTCTCCATATCCAACATAATACAAATTTTAGTAACCATGTTGTTAAACTCTCCACTCCAACATAACACAACCTTTAGTATCCATGTTGTTAAACTCTCCCCTCCAACATTACACAACCTTTAGTAACCATGTTGTTAAACTCTCCATCTCCCCTCCAACATAACATAACCATTAATATCCATGTTGTTAAACTCTCCCCTCCATCATAACACAACCTGTAGTAACCATGTTGTTAAACTCTCCATCTCCACTCCAACATAACACAACCTTTAGTAACCATGTTGTTAAACTCTCCCCTCCAATATAACACAACCTTTAGTATCCATGTTGTTAAACTCTCCCCTCCAACATAACACAACCTTTAGTATCCATGTTGTTAAACTCTCCATCTCCACTCCAACACAACTTTTAGTAACCATGTTGTTAAACTCTCCATCTCCCCTCCAACATAACACAACCTTTAGTATCCATGTTGTTAAACTCTCCATCTCCCCTCCAACATAACACAACCTTTAGTATCCATGTTGTTAAACTCTCCCCTCCAACATAACACAACATTTAGTATCCATGTTGTTAAACTCTCCCCTTCCAACATAACACAACCTTTATTTACCATGTTGTTAAACTCTCCCCTCCAACATAACACAACCTTTAGTTACCATGTTGTTAAACTCTCCCTCCAATATAACACAACCTTTAGTATCCATGTTGTTAAACTCTCCCCTCCAACATAACACAACCTTTAGTAACCATGTTGTTAAACTCTTCATCTCCAACATAACACAACCTTTAGTAACCATGTTGTTAAACTCTCCATCTCCCCTCCATCATAACACAACCTTTAGTAACCATGTTGTTAAACTCTCCATCTCCACTCCAACATAGCACAACCTTTAGTAACCATGTTGTTAAACTCTCCCCTCCAACATAACACAACCTTTAGTATCCATGTTGTTAATCTCTCCCCTCCATCATAACACAACCTGTAGTAACCATGTTGTTAAACTCTCCATCTCCACTCCAACATAACACAACCTTTAGTAACCATGTTGTTAAACTCTCCCCTCCAATATAACACAACCTTTAGTATCCATGTTGTTAAACTCTCCCCTCCAACATAACACAACCATTAGTATCCATGTTGTTAAACTCTCCATCTCCACTCCAACACAACACAACTTTTAGTAACCATGTTGTTAAACTCTCCATCTCCCCTCCAACATAACACAACCTTTAGTATCCATGTTGTTAAACTCTCCATCTCCCCTCCAACATAACACAACCTTTAGTATCCATGTTGTTAAACTCTCCCCTCCAACATAACACAACCTTTAGAATCCATGTTGTTAAACTCTCCCCTCCAACGTAACACAACCTTTATTATCCATGTTGTTAAACTCTCCCCTCCAACATAACACAACCTTTAGTAACCATGTTGTTAAACTCTCCATCTCCCCTCCAACATAACACAACCTTTAGTAACCATGTTGTTAAACTCTCCCCTCCAACATAACACAACATTTAGTATCCATGTTGTTAAACTCTCCACTCCAACATAACACAAACTTTAGTATCCATGTTGTTAAACTCTCCCCTCCAACATAACACAACCTTTAGTTACCATGTTGTTAAACTCTCCCCTCCAATATAACACAACCTTTAGTATCCATGTTGTTAAACTCTCCCCTCCAACATAACACAACCTTTAGTTACCATGTTGTTAAACTCTCCCCTCCAATATAACACAAACTTTAGTATCCATGTTGTTAAACTCTCCCCTCCAACATAACACAACCTTTAGTAACCATGTTGTTAAACTCTTCATCTCCAACATAACACAACCTTTAGTAACCATGTTGTTAAACTCTCTATCTCCCCTCCATCATAACACAACCTTTAGTAACCATGTTGTTAAACTCTCCATCTCCACTCCAACATAGCACAACCTTTAGTAACCATGTTGTTAAACTCTCCCCTCCAACATAACACAACCTTTAGTATCCATGTTGTTAAACTCTCACCTCCAACATAACACAACCTTTAGTATCCATGTTGTTAAACTCTCCATCTCCACTCCAACACAACACAATTTTTAGTAACCATGTTGTTAAACTATCCATCTCCCCTCCAACATAACACAACCTTTAGTATCCATGTTGTTAAACTCTCCACTCCAACATAACACAACCTTTACTATCCATGCTGTTAAACTCTCCACTCCAACATAACACAACCTTTAGTATCCATGTTGTTAAACTCTCTCCTCCAACATAACACAACCTTTATTATCCATGTTGTTAAACTCTCCCCTCCAACATAACACAACCTTGAGTAACCATGTTGTTAAACTCTCCATCTCCCCTCCAACATAACACAACCTTTAGTAACCATGTTGTTAAACTCTCCCCTCCAACATAACACAACCTTTAGTAACCATGTTGTTAAACTCTCCGCTCCAACATAACACAACATTTAGTATCCATGTTTTTAAACTCTCCACTCCAACATAACACAACCTTTAGTATCCATGTTGTTAAACTCTCCACTCCAACATAACACAATCTTTAGTAACCATGATGTTAAACTCTCCCCTCCAACATAACACAACCTGTAGTAACCATGTTGTTAAACTCTCCATCTCCACTCCAACATAACAAAACCTTTAGTAACCATGTTGTTAAACTCTCCCCTCCAATATAACACAACCTTTAGTATCCATGTTGTTAAACTCTCCCCTCCAGCATAACACAACCTTTAGTATCCATGTTGTTAAACTCTCCATCTCCACTCCAACACAACACAACTTTTAGTAACCATGTTGTTAAACTCTCCATCTCCCCTCCAACATAACACAACCTTTAGTATCCATGTTGTTAAACTCTCCATCTCCCCTCCAACATAACACAACCTTTAGTATCCATGTTGTTAAACTCTCCCCTCCAACATAACACAACATTTAGTATCCATGTTGTTAAACTCTCCCCTCCAACATAACACAACCTTTAGTTACCATGTTGTTAAACTCTCCCCTCCAACATAACACAACCTTTATTATCCATGTTGTTAAACTCTCCCCTCCAACATAACACAACCTTTAGTTACCATGTTGTTAAACTCTCCCTCCAATATAACACAACCTTTAGTATCCATGTTGTTAAACTCTCCCCTCCAACATAACACAACCTTTAGTATCCATGTTGTTAAACTCTCCCCTCCAACATAACACAACCTTTAGTAACCATGTTGTTAAACTCTCCCCTCCAACATAACACAACCTTTAGTAACCATGTTGTTAAACTCTCCGCTCCAACATAACACAACATTTAGTATCCATGTTTTTAAACTCTCCACTCCAACATAACACAACCTTTAGTATCCATGTTGTTAAACTCTCCACTCCAACATAACACAATCTTTAGTAACCATGATGTTAAACTCTCCCCTCCA
Source organism: Salmo salar (assembly GCF_965601325.2). Classification (NCBI taxonomy): domain Eukaryota; kingdom Metazoa; phylum Chordata; class Actinopteri; order Salmoniformes; family Salmonidae; genus Salmo; species Salmo salar. The sequence goes on from NC_138301.1 coordinate 66,276,006, forward strand.
ACATAACACAACCTGTAGTAACCATGTTGTTAAACTCTCCATCTCCACTCCAACATAACAAAACCTTTAGTAACCATGTTGTTAAACTCTCCCCTCCAATATAACACAACCTTTAGTATCCATGTTGTTAAACTCTCCCCTCCAGCATAACACAACCTTTAGTATCCATGTTGTTAAACTCTCCATCTCCACTCCAACACAACACAACTTTTAGTAACCATGTTGTTAAACTCTCCATCTCCCCTCCAACATAACACAACCTTTAGTATCCATGTTGTTAAACTCTCCATCTCCCCTCCAACATAACACAACCTTTAGTATCCATGTTGTTAAACTCTCCCCTCCAACATAACACAACATTTAGTATCCATGTTGTTAAACTCTCCCCTCCAACATAACACAACCTTTAGTTACCATGTTGTTAAACTCTCCCCTCCAACATAACACAACCTTTATTATCCATGTTGTTAAACTCTCCCCTCCAACATAACACAACCTTTAGTTACCATGTTGTTAAACTCTCCCTCCAATATAACACAACCTTTAGTATCCATGTTGTTAAACTCTCCCCTCCAACATAACACAACCTTTAGTAACCATGTTGTTAAACTCTTCATCTCCAACATAACACAACCTTTAGTAACCAAGTTGTTAAACTCTCCATCTCCCCTCCATCATAACACAACCTTTAGTAACCATGTTGTTAAACTCTCCATCTCCACTCCAACATAGCACAACCTTTAGTAACCATGTTGTTAAACTCTCCCCTCCAACATAACACAACCTTTAGTATCCATGTTGTTAATCTCTCCCCTCCATCATAACACAACCTGTAGTAACCATGTTGTTAAACTCTCCATCTCCACTCCAACATAACACAACCTTTAGTAACCATGTTGTTAAACTCTCCCCTCCAATATAACACAACCTTTAGTATCCATGTTGTTAAACTCACCCCTCCAACATAACACAACCATTAGTATCCATGTTGTTAAACTCTCCATCTCCACTCCAACACAACACAACTTTTAGTAACCATGTTGTTAAACTCTCCATCTCCCCTCCAACATAACACAACCTTTAGTATCCATGTTGTTAAACTCTCCATCTCCCCTCCAACATAACACAACCTTTAGTATCCATGTTGTTATACTCTCCCCTCCAACATAACACAACCTTTAGAATCCATGTTGTTAAACTCTCCCCTCCAACGTAACACAACCTTTATTATCCATGTTGTTAAACTCTCCCCTCCAACATAACACAACCTTTAGTAACCATGTTGTTAAACTCTCCATCTCCCCTCCAACATAACACAACCTTTAGTATCCATGTTGTTATACTCTCCCCTCCAACATAACACAACCTTTAGAATCCATGTTGTTAAACTCTCCCCTCCAACGTAACACAACCTTTATTATCCATGTTGTTAAACTCTCCCCTCCAACATAACACAACCTTTAGTTGCCATGTTGTTAAACTCTCCCCTCCAATATAACACAACCTTTAGTATCCATGTTGTTAAACTCTCCCCTCCAACATAACACAACCTTTAGTTACCATGTTGTTAAACTCTCCCCTCCAATATAACACAACCTTTAGTATCCATGTTGTTAAACTCTCCCCTCCAACATAACACAACCTTTAGGAACCATGTTGTTAAACTCTTCATCTCCAACATAACACAACCTTTAGTAACCATGTTGTTAAACTCTCTATCTCCCCTCCATCATAACACAACCTTTAGTAACCATGTTGTTAAACTCTCCATCTCCACTCCAACATAGCACAACCTTTAGTAACCATGTTGTTAAACTCTCCCCTCCAACATAACACAACCTTTAGTATCCATGTTGTTAAACTCTCACCTCCAACATAACACAACCTTTAGTATCCATGTTGTTAAACTCTCCATCTCCACTCCAACACAACACAATTTTTAGTGACCATGTTGTTAAACTATCCATCTCCCCTCCAACATAGCACAACCTTTAGTAACCATGTTGTTAAACTCTCCCCTCCAACATAACACAACCTTTAGTATCCATGTTGTTAAACTCTCACCTCCAACATAACACAACCTTTAGTATCCATGTTGTTAAACTCTCCATCTCCACTCCAACACAACACAACCTTTAGTAACCATGTTGTTAAACTCTCCATCTCCCCTCCAACATAACACAACCTTTAGTAACCATGTTGTTAAACTCTCCCCTCCAACATAACACAACATTTAGTATCCATGTTGTTAAACTCTCCACTCCAACATAACACAAACTTTAGTATCCATGTTGTTAAACTCTCCCCTCCAACATAACACAACCTTTAGTTGCCATGTTGTTAAACTCTCCCCTCCAATATAACACAACCTTTAGTATCCATGTTGTTAAACTCTCCCCTCCAACATAACACAACCTTTAGTTACCATGTTGTTAAACTCTCCCCTCCAATATAACACAACCTTTAGTATCCATGTTGTTAAACTCTCCCCTCCAACATAACACAACCTTTAGGAACCATGTTGTTAAACTCTTCATCTCCAACATAACACAACCTTTAGTAACCATGTTGTTAAACTCTCTATCTCCCCTCCATCATAACACAACCTTTAGTAACCATGTTGTTAAACTCTCCATCTCCACTCCAACATAGCACAACCTTTAGTAACCATGTTGTTAAACTCTCCCCTCCAACATAACACAACCTTTAGTATCCATGTTGTTAAACTCTCACCTCCAACATAACACAACCTTTAGTATCCATGTTGTTAAACTCTCCATCTCCACTCCAACACAACACAATTTTTAGTAACCATGTTGTTAAACTATCCATCTCCCCTCCAACATAACACAACCTTTAGTATCCATGTTGTTAAACTCTCCATCTCCACTCCAACACAACACAATTTTTAGTAACCATGTTGTTAAACTATCCATCTCCCCTCCAACATAACACAACCTTTAGTATCCATGTTGTTAAACTCTCCCCTCCCACATAACACAAGCTTTTGTATCCATGTTGTTAAACTCTCCCTTCCAACATAACATAACCTTTAGTAACCATGTTGTTAAACTCTCCACTCCAACATAACACAACCTTTACTATCCATGCTGTTAAACTCTCCACTCCAACATAACACAACCTTTAGTATCCATGTTGTTAAACTCTCCCCTCCAACATAACACAACCTTTATTATCCATGTTGTTAAACTCTCCCCTCCAACATAACACAACCTTGAGTAACCATGTTGTTAAACTCTCCATCTCCCCTCCAACATAACACAACCTTTAGTAACCATGTTGTTAAACTCTCCCCTCCAACATAACACAACCTTTAGTAACCATGTTGTTAAACTCTCCGCTCCAACATAACACAACATTTAGTATCCATGTTTTTAAACTCTCCACTCCAACATAACACAACCTTTAGTATCCATGTTGTTAAACTCTCCACTCCAACATAACACAATCTTTAGTAACCATGATGTTAAACTATCCCCTCCAACATAACACAACCTTTAGTATCCATGTTGTTAAACTCTCCCCTCCAACATAACACAACCTTTATTAACCATGTTGTTAAACTCTCCATCTCCAACATAATACAACCTTTAGTAACCATGTTGTTAAACTCTCCATCTCCCCTCCAACATAACACAACCTTTAGTATCCATGTTGTTATACTCTCCCCTCCATCATAACACAACCTTTAGTAACCATGTTGTTAAACTCTCCATCTCCACTCCAACATAACACAACCTTTAGTAACCATGTTGTTAAACTCTCCCCTCCAACATAACACAACCTTTAGTATCCATGTTGTTAAACTCTCCCCTCCAACATAACACAACCTTTAGTATCCATGTTGTTAAACTATCCATCTCCCCTCCAACATAACACAACCTTAAGTATCCATGTTGTTAAACTCTCCACTCCAACGTAACACAACCTTTACTATCCATGCTGTTAAGCTCTCCACTCCAACATTACACAACCTTTAGTAACCATGTTGTTATACTCTCCATCTCCCCTCCAACATAACACAACCTTTAGTATCCATGTTGTTAAACTCTCCACTCCAACATAACACAACCTTTAGTATCCATGTTGTTCAACTCTCCATCTCCACTCCAACATAACACAACCTTTAGTATCCATGTTGTTAAACTCTCCCCTCCAACATAACACAACCTTTAGTATCCATGTTGTTAAACTCTCCATCTCCACTCCAACATAACACAACCTTTAGTATCCATGTTGTTAAACTCTCCATATCCAACATAACACAAATTTTAGTAACCATGTTGTTAAACTCTCCACTCCAACATAACACAACCTTTAGTATCCATGTTGTTAAACTCTCCCCTCCAACATAACACAACCTTTAGTATCCATGTTAAACTCTCCCCTCCAACATAACACAACCTTTAGTATCCATGTTGTTAAACTCTCCATCTCCACTCCAACACAACACAACTTTTAGTAACCATGTTGTTAAACTCTCCATCTCCCCTCCAACATGACACAACCTTTAGTATCCATGTTGTTAAACTCTCCCCTCCAACAAAACACAACCTTTATTATCCATGTTGTTAAACTCTCCATCTCCACTCCAACATACCACAACCTTTAGTACCCATGTTGTTAAACTCTCCCCTCCAACATAACACAACCTTTAGTAACTATGTTGTTAAACTCTCCCCTCCAACATAACACAAACTTTAGTATCCATGTTGTTAAACTCTCCCCTCCAACATAACACAACCTTTAGTATCCATGTTGTTAAACTCTCCATCTCCACTCCAACACAACACAACTTTTAGTAAGCATGTTGTTAAACTCTCCATCTCCCCTCCAACATAACACAACCTTTAGTATCCATGTTGTTAAACTCTCCCCTCCAATATAACACAACCTTTAGTATCCATGTTGTTAAACTCTCCCGTCCAACATAAAACAACCTTTAGTATCCATGTTGTTAAACTCTCCATCTCCACTCCAACACAACACAACTTTTAGTAACCATGTTGTTAAACTCTCCATCTCCCCTCCAACATAACACAACCTTTAGTATCCATGTTGTTAAACTCTCCCCTCCAACAAAACACAACCTTTATTATCCATGTTGTTAAACTCTCCCCTCCAACATAACACAACCTTTAGTAACCATGTTGTTAAACTCTCCATCTCCCCTCCAACATAACACAACCTTCAGTAACCATGTGTTTAAACTCTCCCCTCCAACGTAACACAACCTTTAGTAACCATGTTGTTAAACTCTCCCCTCCAACATAACACAACCTTTAGTATCCATGTTGTTAAACTCTCCCCTCCAATATAACACAACCTTTAGTATCCATGTTGTTAAACTCTCCCCTCCAACATAACACAACCTTTAGAATCCATGTTGTTAAACTCTCCATCTCCACTCCAACACAACACAACTTTTAGTAACCATGTTGTTAAACTCTCCATCTCCCCTCCAACATAACACAACCTTTAGTATCCATGTTGTTAAACTCTCCATCTCCACTCCAACATAACACAACCTTTAGTATCCATGTTGTTAAACTCTCCATATCCAACATAACACAAATTTTAGTAACCATGTTGTTAAACTCTCCACTCCAACATAACACAACCTTTAGTATCCATGTTGTTAAACTCTCCCCTCCAACATAACACAACCTTTAGTATCCATGTTAAACTCTCCCCTCCAACATAACACAACCTTTAGTATCCATGTTGTTAAACTCTCCATCTCCACTCCAATACAACATAACTTTTAGTAACCATGTTGTTAAACTCTCCATCTCCCCTCCAACATGACACAACCTTTAGTATCCATGTTGTTAAACTCTCCCCTCCAACAAAACACAACCTTTATTATCCATGTTGTTAAACTCTCCCCTCCAACATAACACAACCTTTAGTAACCATGTTGTTAAACTCTCCATCTCCCCTCCAACATAACACAACCTTCAGTAACCATGTGTTTAAACTCTCCCCTCCAACATAACACAACCTTTAGTAACCATGTTGTTAAACTCTCCCCTCCAACATAACACAACCTTTAGTATCCATGTTGTTAAACTCTCCACTCCAACATAACACAACCTTTAGTTTCCATGTTGTTAAACTCTCCCCTCCAACATAACACAACCTTTAGTATCCATGTTGTTAAACTCTCCACTCCAACATAACACAACCTTTAGTTTCCATGTTGTTAAACTCTCCCCTCCAACATACACAACCTTTAGTTACCATGTTGTTAAACTCTCCCCTCCAATATAACACAACCTTTAGTATACATGTTGTTAAACTCTCCCCTCAAACATAACACAACCTTTAGTAACCATGTTGTTAAACTCTCCCATCCAACATAACACAACCTTTAGTAACCATGTTGTTAAACTCTCCATCTCCCCTCCAACATAACACAACCTTTAATATCCATGTTGTTAAACTCTCCGCTCCAACATAACACAACCTTCAGTATCCATGTTGTTAAACTCTCCATCTCCCCTCCATCATAACACAACCTTTAGTAACCATGTTGTTAAACTCTCCATCTCCACTCCAACATACCACAACCTTTATTATCCATGTTGTTAAACTCTCCCCTCCAACATAACACAACCTTTAGTATCCATGTTGTTAAACTCTCCATCTCCACTCCAACACAACACAACTTTTAGTAAGCATGTTGTTAAACTCTCCATCTCCCCTCCAACATAACACAACCTTTAGTATCCATGTTGTTAAACTCTCCCCTCCAACATAACACAACCTTTAGTATCCATGTTGTTAAACTCTCCCCTCCAATATAACACAACATTTAGTATCCATGTTGTTAAACTCTCCCCTCCAACATAACACAACCTTTAGTATCCATGTTGTTAAACTCTCCATCTCCACTCCAACACAACACAACTTTTAGTAACCATGTTGTTAAACTCTCCATCTCCCCTCCAACATAACACAACCTTTAGTATCCATGTTGTTAAACTCTCCCCTCCAACAAAACACAACCTTTATTATCCATGTTGTTAAACTCTCCCCTCCAACATAACACAACCTTTAGTAACCATGTTGTTAAACTCTCCATCTCCCCTCCAACATAACACAACCTTCAGTAACCATGTGTTTAAACTCTCCCCTCCAACGTAACACAACCTTTAGTAACCATGTTGTTAAACTCTCCCCTCCAATATAACACAACCTTTAGTATCCATGTTGTTAAACTCTCCCCTCCAACATAACACAAAATTTAGAATCCATGTTGTTAAACTCTCCATCTCCACTCCAACACAACACAACTTTTAGTAACCATGTTGTTAAACTCTCCATCTCCCCTCCAACATAACACAACCTTCAGAAACCATGTGTTTAAACTCTCCCCTCCAACGTAACACAACCTTTAGTAACCATGTTGTTAAACTCTCCCCTCCAACATAACACAACCTTTAGTATCCATGTTGTTAAACTTTCCCATCCAATATAACACAACCTTTAGTATCCATGTTGTTAAACTCTCCCCTTCAACATAACACAACCTTTAGAATCCATGTTGTTAAACTCTCCATCTTCACTCCAACACAACACAACTTTTAGTATCCATGATGTTAAACTCTCCATCTCCACTCCAACATAACATAACCTTTAGTATCCATGTTGTTAAACTCTCCCCTCCAACATAACACAACCTTTAGTATCCATGTTGTTAAACTCTCCCCTCCAACATAACACAACCTTTAGTTACCATGTTGTTAAACTCTCCCCTCCAATATAACACAACCTTTAGTATCCATGTTGTTAAACTCTCCCCTCCAACATAACACAACCTTTAGTATCCATGTTGTTAAACTCTCCATCTCCACTCCAACACAACACAACTTTTAGTAACCATGTTGTTAAACTCTCCATCTCCCCTCCAACATAACACAACCTTTAGTATCCATGTTGTTAAACTCTCCACTCCAACATAACACAACCTTTACTATCCATGCTGTTAAGCTCTCCACTCCAACATTACACAACCTTTAGTAACCATGTTGTTATACTCTCCATCTCCCCTCCAACATAACACAACCTTTAGTATCCATGTTGTTAAACTCTCCACTCCAACATAACACAACCTTTAGTATCCATGTTGTTAAACTCTCCATATCCAACATAACACAAATTTTAGTAACCATGTTGTTAAACTCTCCACTCCAACATAACACAACCTTTAGTATCCATGTTGTTAAACTCTCCCCTCCAACATAACACAACCTTTAGTTACCATGTTGTTAAACTCTCCCCTCCAATATAACACAACCTTTAGTATCCATGTTAAACTCTCCCCTCCAACAAAACACAACCTTTATTATCCATGTTGTTAAACTCTCCCCTCCAACATAACACAACCTTTAGTAACCATGTTGTTAAACACTCCATCTCCCCTCCAACATAACACAACCTTCAGTAAGCATGTGTTTAAACTCTCCCCTCCAACATAACACAACCTTTAGTAACCATGTTGTTAAACTCTCCCCTCCAGCATAACACAACCTTTAGTATCAATGTTGTTAAACTCTCCACTCCAACATAACACAACCTTTAGTTACCATGTTGTTAAACTCTCCCCTCCAATATAACACAACCTTTAGTATCCATGTTAAACTCTCCCCTCCAACAAAACACAACCTTTATTATCCATGTTGTTAAACTCTCCCCTCCAACATAACACAACCTTTAGTAACCATGTTGTTAAACTCTCCATCTCCCCTCCAACATAACACAACCTTCAGTAACCATGTGTTTAAACTCTCCCCTCCAACGTAACACAACCTTTAGTAACCATGTTGTTAAACTCTCCCCTCCAATATAACACAACCTTTAGTATCCATGTTGTTAAACTCTCCCCTCCAACATAACACAAAATTTAGAATCCATGTTGTTAAACTCTCCATCTCCACTCCAACACAACACAACTTTTAGTAACCATGTTGTTAAACTCTCCATCTCCCCTCCAACATAACACAACCTTCAGAAACCATGTGTTTAAACTCTCCCCTCCAACGTAACACAACCTTTAGTAACCATGTTGTTAAACTCTCCCCTCCAACATAACACAACCTTTAGTATCCATGTTGTTAAACTTTCCCATCCAATATAACACAACCTTTAGTATCCATGTTGTTAAACTCTCCCCTTCAACATAACACAACCTTTAGAATCCATGTTGTTAAACTCTCCATCTTCACTCCAACACAACACAACTTTTAGTATCCATGATGTTAAACTCTCCATCTCCACTCCAACATAACATAACCTTTAGTATCCATGTTGTTAAACTCTCCCCTCCAACATAACACAACCTTTAGTATCCATGTTGTTAAACTCTCCCCTCCAACATAACACAACCTTTAGTTACCATGTTGTTAAACTCTCCCCTCCAATATAACACAACCTTTAGTATCCATGTTGTTAAACTCTCCCCTCCAACATAACACAACCTTTAGTATCCATGTTGTTAAACTCTCCATCTCCACTCCAACACAACACAACTTTTAGTAACCATGTTGTTAAACTCTCCATCTCCCCTCCAACATAACACAACCTTTAGTATCCATGTTGTTAAACTCTCCACTCCAACATAACACAACCTTTACTATCCATGCTGTTAAGCTCTCCACTCCAACATTACACAACCTTTAGTAACCATGTTGTTATACTCTCCATCTCCCCTCCAACATAACACAACCTTTAGTATCCATGTTGTTAAACTCTCCACTCCAACATAACACAACCTTTAGTATCCATGTTGTTAAACTCTCCATATCCAACATAACACAAATTTTAGTAACCATGTTGTTAAACTCTCCACTCCAACATAACACAACCTTTAGTATCCATGTTGTTAAACTCTCCCCTCCAACATAACACAACCTTTAGTTACCATGTTGTTAAACTCTCCCCTCCAATATAACACAACCTTTAGTATCCATGTTAAACTCTCCCCTCCAACAAAACACAACCTTTATTATCCATGTTGTTAAACTCTCCCCTCCAACATAACACAACCTTTAGTAACCATGTTGTTAAACACTCCATCTCCCCTCCAACATAACACAACCTTCAGTAAGCATGTGTTTAAACTCTCCCCTCCAACATAACACAACCTTTAGTAACCATGTTGTTAAACTCTCCCCTCCAGCATAACACAACCTTTAGTATCAATGTTGTTAAACTCTCCACTCCAACATAACACAACCTTTAGTTTCCATGTTGTTAAACTCTCCCCTCCAACATAACACAACCTTTAGTTACCATGTTGTTAAACTCTCCCCTCCAACAAAACACAACCTTTATTATCCATGTTGTTAAACTCTCCCCTCCAACATAACACAACCTTTAGTAACCATGTTGTTAAACACTCCATCTCCCCTCCAACATAACACAACCTTCAGTATCCATGTTGTTAAACTCCCCCCTCCAACATAACACAACCTTTAGTTACCATGTTGTTAAACTCTCCCCTCCAATATAACACAACCTTTAGTATACATGTTGTTAAACTCTCCCCTCAAACATAACACAACCTTTAGTAACCATGTTGTTAAACTCTCCCATCCAACATAACACAACCTTTAGTATTCATGTTGTTAAACTCTCCATCTCCCATCCAACATAACACAACCTTTAATATCCATGTTGTTACACTCTCCGCTCCAACATAACACAACCTTCAGTATCCATGTTGTTAAACTCTCCATCTCCCCTCCATCATAACACAACCTTTAGTAACCATGTTGTTAAACTCTCCATCTCCACTCCAACATACCACAACCTTTAGTACCCATGTTGTTAAACTCTCCCCTCCAACATAACACAACCTTTAGTAACTATGTTGTTAAACTCTCCACTCCAACATAACACAACCTTTAGTATCCATGTTGTTAAACTCTCCCCTCCAACATAACACAACCTTCAGTAAGCATGTGTTTAAACTCTCCCCTCCAACATAACACAACCTTTAGTAACCATGTTGTTAAACTCTCCCCTCCAGCATAACACAACCTTTAGTATCCATGTTGTTAAACTCTCCCCTCCAATATAACACAACCTTTAGTATCCATGTTGTTAAACTCTCCCCTCCAACATAACACAACCTTTAGAATCCATGTTGTTAAACTCTCCATCTCCACTCCAACACAACACAACTTTTAGTAACCATGTTGTTAAACTCTCCATCTCCCCTCCAACATAACACAACCTTTAGTATCCATGTTGTTAAACTCTCCATCTCCACTCCAACATAACACAACCTTTAGTATCCATGTTGTTAAACTCTCCATATCCAACATAACACAAATTTTAGTAACCATGTTGTTAAACTCTCCACTCCAACATAACACAACCTTTAGTATCCATGTTGTTAAACTCTCCCCTCCAACATAACACAACCTTTAGTATCCATGTTAAACTCTCCCCTCCAACATAACACAACCTTTAGTATCCATGTTGTTAAACTCTCCATCTCCACTCCAACACAACATAACTTTTAGTAACCATGTTGTTAAACTCTCCATCTCCCCTCCAACATGACACAACCTTTAGTATCCATGTTGTTAAACTCTCCCCTCCAACAAAACACAACCTTTATTATCCATGTTGTTAAACTCTCCCCTCCAACATAACACAACCTTTAGTAACCATGTTGTTAAACTCTCCATCTCCCCTCCAACATAACACAACCTTCAGTAACCATGTGTTTAAACTCTCCCCTCCAACATAACACAACCTTTAGTAACCATGTTGTTAAACTCTCCCCTCCAACATAACACAACCTTTAGTATCCATGTTGTTAAACTCTCCACTCCAACATAACACAACCTTTAGTTTCCATGTTGTTAAACTCTCCCCTCCAACATAACACAACCTTTAGTATCCATGTTGTTAAACTCTCCACTCCAACATAACACAACCTTTAGTTTCCATGTTGTTAAACTCTCCCCTCCAACATACACAACCTTTAGTTACCATGTTGTTAAACTCTCCCCTCCAATATAACACAACCTTTAGTATACATGTTGTTAAACTCTCCCCTCAAACATAACACAACCTTTAGTAACCATGTTGTTAAACTCTCCCATCCAACATAACACAACCTTTAGTATTCATGTTGTTAAACTCTCCATCTCCCCTCCAACATAACACAACCTTTAATATCCATGTTGTTAAACTCTCCGCTCCAACATAACACAACCTTCAGTATCCATGTTGTTAAACTCTCCATCTCCCCTCCATCATAACACAACCTTTAGTAACCATGTTGTTAAACTCTCCATCTCCACTCCAACATACCACAACCTTTATTATCCATGTTGTTAAACTCTCCCCTCCAACATAACACAACCTTTAGTATCCATGTTGTTAAACTCTCCATCTCCACTCCAACACAACACAACTTTTAGTAAGCATGTTGTTAAACTCTCCATCTCCCCTCCAACATAACACAACCTTTAGTATCCATGTTGTTAAACTCTCCCCTCCAATATAACACAACATTTAGTATCCATGTTGTTAAACTCTCCCCTCCAACATAACACAACCTTTAGTATCCATGTTGTTAAACTCTCCATCTCCACTCCAACACAACACAACTTTTAGTAACCATGTTGTTAAACTCTCCATCTCCCCTCCAACATAACACAACCTTTAGTATCCATGTTGTTAAACTCTCCCCTCCAACAAAACACAACCTTTATTATCCATGTTGTTAAACTCTCCCCTCCAACATAACACAACCTTTAGTAACCATGTTGTTAAACTCTCCATCTCCCCTCCAACATAACACAACCTTCAGTAACCATGTGTTTAAACTCTCCCCTCCAACGTAACACAACCTTTAGTAACCATGTTGTTAAACTCTCCCCTCCAATATAACACAACCTTTAGTATCCATGTTGTTAAACTCTCCCCTCCAACATAACACAAAATGTAGAATCCATGTTGTTAAACTCTCCATCTCCACTCCAACACAACACAACTTTTAGTAACCATGTTGTTAAACTCTCCATCTCCCCTCCAACATAACACAACCTTCAGAAACCATGTGTTTAAACTCTCCCCTCCAACGTAACACAACCTTTAGTAACCATGTTGTTAAACTCTCCCCTCCAACATAACACAACCTTTAGTATCCATGTTGTTAAACTTTCCCATCCAATATAACACAACCTTTAGTATCCATGTTGTTAAACTCTCCCCTTCAACATAACACAACCTTTAGAATCCATGTTGTTAAACTCTCCATCTTCACTCCAACACAACACAACTTTTAGTATCCATGATGTTAAACTCTCCATCTCCACTCCAACATAACATAACCTTTAGTATCCATGTTGTTAAACTCTCCCCTCCAACATAACACAACCTTTAGTATCCATGTTGTTAAACTCTCCCCTCCAACATAACACAACCTTTAGTTACCATGTTGTTAAACTCTCCCCTCCAATATAACACAACCTTTAGTATCCATGTTGTTAAACTCTCCCCTCCAACATAACACAACCTTTAGTATCCATGTTGTTAAACTCTCCATCTCCACTCCAACACAACACAACTTTTAGTAACCATGTTGTTAAACTCTCCATCTCCCCTCCAACATAACACAACCTTTAGTATCCATGTTGTTAAACTCTCCACTCCAACATAACACAACCTTTACTATCCATGCTGTTAAGCTCTCCACTCCAACATTACACAACCTTTAGTAACCATGTTGTTATACTCTCCATCTCCCCTCCAACATAACACAACCTTTAGTATCCATGTTGTTAAACTCTCCACTCCAACATAACACAACCTTTAGTATCCATGTTGTTAAACTCTCCATATCCAACATAACACAAATTTTAGTAACCATGTTGTTAAACTCTCCACTCCAACATAACACAACCTTTAGTATCCATGTTGTTAAACTCTCCCCTCCAACATAACACAACCTTTAGTTACCATGTTGTTAAACTCTCCCCTCCAATATAACACAACCTTTAGTATCCATGTTAAACTCTCCCCTCCAACAAAACACAACCTTTATTATCCATGTTGTTAAACTCTCCCCTCCAACATAACACAACCTTTAGTAACCATGTTGTTAAACACTCCATCTCCCCTCCAACATAACACAACCTTCAGTAAGCATGTGTTTAAACTCTCCCCTCCAACATAACACAACCTTTAGTAACCATGTTGTTAAACTCTCCCCTCCAGCATAACACAACCTTTAGTATCAATGTTGTTAAACTCTCCACTCCAACATAACACAACCTTTAGTTACCATGTTGTTAAACTCTCCCCTCCAATATAACACAACCTTTAGTATCCATGTTAAACTCTCCCCTCCAACAAAACACAACCTTTATTATCCATGTTGTTAAACTCTCCCCTCCAACATAACACAACCTTTAGTAACCATGTTGTTAAACTCTCCATCTCCCCTCCAACATAACACAACCTTCAGTAACCATGTGTTTAAACTCTCCCCTCCAACGTAACACAACCTTTAGTAACCATGTTGTTAAACTCTCCCCTCCAATATAACACAACCTTTAGTATCCATGTTGTTAAACTCTCCCCTCCAACATAACACAAAATTTAGAATCCATGTTGTTAAACTCTCCATCTCCACTCCAACACAACACAACTTTTAGTAACCATGTTGTTAAACTCTCCATCTCCCCTCCAACATAACACAACCTTCAGAAACCATGTGTTTAAACTCTCCCCTCCAACGTAACACAACCTTTAGTAACCATGTTGTTAAACTCTCCCCTCCAACATAACACAACCTTTAGTATCCATGTTGTTAAACTTTCCCATCCAATATAACACAACCTTTAGTATCCATGTTGTTAAACTCTCCCCTTCAACATAACACAACCTTTAGAATCCATGTTGTTAAACTCTCCATCTTCACTCCAACACAACACAACTTTTAGTATCCATGATGTTAAACTCTCCATCTCCACTCCAACATAACATAACCTTTAGTATCCATGTTGTTAAACTCTCCCCTCCAACATAACACAACCTTTAGTATCCATGTTGTTAAACTCTCCCCTCCAACATAACACAACCTTTAGTTACCATGTTGTTAAACTCTCCCCTCCAATATAACACAACCTTTAGTATCCATGTTGTTAAACTCTCCCCTCCAACATAACACAACCTTTAGTATCCATGTTGTTAAACTCTCCATCTCCACTCCAACACAACACAACTTTTAGTAACCATGTTGTTAAACTCTCCATCTCCCCTCCAACATAACACAACCTTTAGTATCCATGTTGTTAAACTCTCCACTCCAACATAACACAACCTTTACTATCCATGCTGTTAAGCTCTCCACTCCAACATTACACAACCTTTAGTATCCATGTTGTTAAACTCTCCATATCCAACATAACACAAATTTTAGTATCCATGTTGTTAAACTCTCCACTCCAACATAACACAACCTTTAGTATCCATGTTGTTAAACTCTCCCCTCCAACATAACACAACCTTTAGTTACCATGTTGTTAAACTCTCCCCTCCAATATAACACAACCTTTAGTATCCATGTTAAACTCTCCCCTCCAACAAAACACAACCTTTATTATCCATGTTGTTAAACTCTCCCCTCCAACATAACACAACCTTTAGTAACCATGTTGTTAAACACTCCATCTCCCCTCCAACATAACACAACCTTCAGTAAGCATGTGTTTAAACTCTCCCCTCCAACATAACACAACCTTTAGTAACCATGTTGTTAAACTCTCCCCTCCAGCATAACACAACCTTTAGTATCAATGTTGTTAAACTCTCCACTCCAACATAACACAACCTTTAGTTTCCATGTTGTTAAACTCTCCCCTCCAACATAACACAACCTTTAGTTACCATGTTGTTAAACTCTCCCCTCCAACAAAACACAACCTTTATTATCCATGTTGTTAAACTCTCCCCTCCAACATAACACAACCTTTAGTAACCATGTTGTTAAACACTCCATCTCCCCTCCAACATAACACAACCTTCAGTAAGCATGTGTTTAAACTCTCCCCTCCAACATAACACAACCTTTAGTAACCATGTTGTTAAACTCTCCCCTCCAGCATAACACAACCTTTAGTATCCATGTTGTTAAAATCTCCACTCCAACATAACACAACCTTTAGTTTCCATGTTGTTAAACTCTCCCCTCCAACATAACACAACCTTTAGTTACCATGTTGTTAAACTCTCCCCTCCAATATAACACAACCTTTAGTATACATGTTGTTAAACTCTCCCCTCAAACATAACACAACCTTTAGTAACCATGTTGTTAAACTCTCCCATCCAACATAACACAACCTTTAGTATTCATGTTGTTAAACTCTCCATCTCCCATCCAACATAACACAACCTTTAATATCCATGTTGTTACACTCTCCGCTCCAACATAACACAACCTTCAGTATCCATGTTGTTAAACTCTCCATCTCCCCTCCATCATAACACAACCTTTAGTAACCATGTTGTTAAACTCTCCATCTCCACTCCAACATACCACAACCTTTAGTACCCATGTTGTTAAACTCTCCCCTCCAACATAACACAACCTTTAGTAACTATGTTGTTAAACTCTCCACTCCAACATAACACAACCTTTAGTATCCATGTTGTTAAACTCTCCCCTCCAACATAACACAACCTTCAGTAAGCATGTGTTTAAACTCTCCCCTCCAACATAACACAACCTTTAGTAACCATGTTGTTAAACTCTCCCCTCCAGCATAACACAACCTTTAGTATCCATGTTGTTAAACTCTCCACTCCAACATAACACAACCTTTAGTTTCCATGTTGTTAAACTCTCCCCTCCAACATAACACAACCTTTAGTTACCATGTTGTTAAACTCTCCCCTCCAACAAAACACAACCTTTATTATCCATGTTGTTAAACTCTCCCCTCCAACATAACACAACCTTTAGTAACCATGTTGTTAAACACTCCATCTCCCCTCCAACATAACACAACCTTCAGTAAGCATGTGTTTAAACTCTCCCCTCCAACATAACACAACCTTTAGTAACCATGTTGTTAAACTCTCCCCTCCAGCATAACACAACCTTTAGTGTCCATGTTGTTAAACTCTCCACTCCAACATAACACAACCTTTAGTTTCCATGTTGTTAAACTCTCCCCTCCAACATAACACAACCTTTAGTTACCATGTTGTTAAACTCTCCCCTCCAATATAACACAACCTTTAGTATACATGTTGTTAAACTCTCCCATCCAACATAACACAACCTTTAGTAACCATGTTGTTAAACTCTCCATCTCCCCTCCAACATAACACATCCTTTAATATTCATGTTGTTACACTCTCCGCTCCAACATAACACAACCTTCAGTATCCATGTTGTTAAACTCTCCATCTCCCCTCCATCATAACACAACCTTTAGTAACCATGTTGTTAAACTCTCCATCTCCACTCCAACATACCACAACCTTTAGTACCCATGTTGTTAAACTCTCCCCTCCAACATAACACAACCTTTAGTAACTATGTTGTTAAACTCTCCACTCCAACATAACACAACCTTTAGTATCCATGTTGTTAAACTCTCCCCTCCAACATAACACAACCTTTAGTTACCATGTTGTTAAACTCTCCCCTCCAATATAACACAACCTTTAGTATCCATGTTAAACTCTCCCCTCCAACATAACACAACCTTTAGTATCCATGTTGTTAAACTCTCCATCTCCACTCCAACACAACACAACTTTTAGTAACCATGTTGTTAAACTCTCCATCTCCCCTCCAACATAACACAACCTTCAGAAACCATGTGTTTAAACTCTCCCCTCCAACGTAACACAACCTTTAGTAACCATGTTGTTAAACTCTCCCCTCCAACATAACACAACCTTTAGTATCCATGTTGTTAAACTTTCCCATCCAATATAACACAACCTTTAGTATCCATGTTGTTAAACTCTCCCCTTCAACATAACACAACCTTTAGAATCCATGTTGTTAAACTCTCCATCTTCACTCCAACACAACACAACTTTTAGTATCCATGATGTTAAACTCTCCATCTCCACTCCAACATAACATAACCTTTAGTATCCATGTTGTTAAACTCTCCCCTCCAACATAACACAACCTTTAGTATCCATGTTGTTAAACTCTCCCCTCCAACATAACACAACCTTTAGTTACCATGTTGTTAAACTCTCCCCTCCAACATAACACAACCTTCAGTAAGCATGTGTTTAAACTCTCCCCTCCAACATAACACAACCTTTAGTAACCATGTTGTTAAACTCTCCCCTCCAGCATAACACAACCTTTAGTATCAATGTTGTTAAACTCTCCACTCCAACATAACACAACCTTTAGTTTCCATGTTGTTAAACTCTCCCCTCCAACATAACACAACCTTTAGTTTCCATGTTGTTAAACTCTCCACTCCAACATAACACAACCTTTAGTTTCCATGTTGTTAAACTCTCCCCTCCAACATAACACAACCTTTAGTATCCATGTTGTTAAACTCTCCCCTCCAACATACACAACCTTTAGTTACCATGTTGTTAAACTCTCCCCTCCAATATAACACAACCTTTAGTATACATGTTGTTAAACTCTCCCCTCAAACATAACACAACCTTTAGTAACCATGTTGTTAAACTCTCCCATCCAACATAACACAACCTTTAGTATTCATGTTGTTAAACTCTCCATCTCCCCTCAAACATAACACAACCTTTAGTAACCATGTTGTTAAACTCTCCCATCCAACATAACACAACCTTTAGTATTCATGTTGTTAAACTCTCCATCTCCCCTCAAACATAACACAACCTTTAGTAACCATGTTGTTAAACTCTCCCCTCCAACATAACACAACCTTTAATATCCATGTTGTTAAACTCTCCGCTCCAACATAACACAACCTTCAGTATCCATGTTGTTAAACTCTCCATCTCCCCTCCATCATAACACAACCTTTAGTAACCATGTTGTTAAACTCTCCATCTCCACTCCAACATACCACAACCTTTATTATCCATGTTGTTAAACTCTCCCCTCCAACATAACACAACCTTTAGTATCCATGTTGTTAAACTCTCCATCTCCACTCCAACACAACACAACTTTTAGTAAGCATGTTGTTAAACTCTCCATCTCCCCTCCAACATAACACAACCTTTAGTATCCATGTTGTTAAACTCTCCCCTCCAATATAACACAACATTTAGTATCCATGTTGTTAAACTCTCCCCTCCAACATAACACAACCTTTAGTATCCATGTTGTTAAACTCTCCATCTCCACTCCAACACAACACAACTTTTAGTAACCATGTTGTTAAACTCTCCATCTCCCCTCCAACATAACACAACCTTTAGTATCCATGTTGTTAAACTCTCCCCTCCAACGTAACACAACCTTTAGTAACCATGTTGTTAAACTCTCCCCTCCAACATAACACAACCTTTAGTATCCATGTTGTTAAACTTTCCCATCCAATATAACACAAAATTTAGAATCCATGTTGTTAAACTCTCCATCTCCACTCCAACACAACACAACTTTTAGTAACCATGTTGTTAAACTCTCCATCTCCCCTCCAACATAACACAACCTTCAGAAACCATGTGTTTAAACTCTCCCCTCCAACGTAACACAACCTTTAGTAACCATGTTGTTAAACTCTCCCCTCCAACATAACACAACCTTTAGTATCCATGTTGTTAAACTTTCCCATCCAATATAACACAACCTTTAGTATCCATGTTGTTAAACTCTCCCCTTCAACATAACACAACCTTTAGAATCCATGTTGTTAAACTCTCCATCTTCACTCCAACACAACACAACTTTTAGTATCCATGATGTTAAACTCTCCATCTCCACTCCAACATAACATAACCTTTAGTATCCATGTTGTTAAACTCTCCCCTCCAACATAACACAACCTTTAGTATCCATGTTGTTAAACTCTCCCCTCCAACATAACACAACCTTTAGTTACCATGTTGTTAAACTCTCCCCTCCAATATAACACAACCTTTAGTATCCATGTTGTTAAACTCTCCCCTCCAACATAACACAACCTTTAGTATCCATGTTGTTAAACTCTCCATCTCCACTCCAACACAACACAACTTTTAGTAACCATGTTGTTAAACTCTCCATCTCCCCTCCAACATAACACAACCTTTAGTATCCATGTTGTTAAACTCTCCACTCCAACATAACACAACCTTTACTATCCATGCTGTTAAGCTCTCCACTCCAACATTACACAACCTTTAGTAACCATGTTGTTATACTCTCCATCTCCCCTCCAACATAACACAACCTTTAGTATCCATGTTGTTAAACTCTCCACTCCAACATAACACAACCTTTAGTATCCATGTTGTTAAACTCTCCATATCCAACATAACACAAATTTTAGTAACCATGTTGTTAAACTCTCCACTCCAACATAACACAACCTTTAGTATCCATGTTGTTAAACTCTCCCCTCCAACATAACACAACCTTTAGTTACCATGTTGTTAAACTCTCCCCTCCAATATAACACAACCTTTAGTATCCATGTTAAACTCTCCCCTCCAACAAAACACAACCTTTATTATCCATGTTGTTAAACTCTCCCCTCCAACATAACACAACCTTTAGTAACCATGTTGTTAAACACTCCATCTCCCCTCCAACATAACACAACCTTCAGTAAGCATGTGTTTAAACTCTCCCCTCCAACATAACACAACCTTTAGTAACCATGTTGTTAAACTCTCCCCTCCAGCATAACACAACCTTTAGTATCAATGTTGTTAAACTCTCCACTCCAACATAACACAACCTTTAGTTTCCATGTTGTTAAACTCTCCCCTCCAACATAACACAACCTTTAGTTACCATGTTGTTAAACTCTCCCCTCCAACAAAACACAACCTTTATTATCCATGTTGTTAAACTCTCCCCTCCAACATAACACAACCTTTAGTAACCATGTTGTTAAACACTCCATCTCCCCTCCAACATAACACAACCTTCAGTAAGCATGTGTTTAAACTCTCCCCTCCAACATAACACAACCTTTAGTAACCATGTTGTTAAACTCTCCCCTCCAGCATAACACAACCTTTAGTATCCATGTTGTTAAAATCTCCACTCCAACATAACACAACCTTTAGTTTCCATGTTGTTAAACTCTCCCCTCCAACATAACACAACCTTTAGTTACCATGTTGTTAAACTCTCCCCTCCAATATAACACAACCTTTAGTATACATGTTGTTAAACTCTCCCCTCAAACATAACACAACCTTTAGTAACCATGTTGTTAAACTCTCCCATCCAACATAACACAACCTTTAGTATTCATGTTGTTAAACTCTCCATCTCCCATCCAACATAACACAACCTTTAATATCCATGTTGTTACACTCTCCGCTCCAACATAACACAACCTTCAGTATCCATGTTGTTAAACTCTCCATCTCCCCTCCATCATAACACAACCTTTAGTAACCATGTTGTTAAACTCTCCATCTCCACTCCAACATACCACAACCTTTAGTACCCATGTTGTTAAACTCTCCATCTCCCCTCCAACATAACACAACCTTTAATATCCATGTTGTTACACTCTCCGCTCCAACATAACACAACCTTCAGTATCCATGTTGTTAAACTCTCCATCTCCCCTCCATCATAACACAACCTTTAGTAACCATGTTGTTAAACTCTCCATCTCCACTCCAACATACCACAACCTTTAGTACCCATGTTGTTAAACTCTCCCCTCCAACATAACACAACCTTTAGTAACTATGTTGTTAAACTCTCCACTCCAACATAACACAACCTTTAGTATCCATGTTGTTAAACTCTCCCCTCCAACATAACACAACCTTCAGTAAGCATGTGTTTAAACTCTCCCCTCCAACATAACACAACCTTTAGTAACCATGTTGTTAAACTCTCCCCTCCAGCATAACACAACCTTTAGTATCCATGTTGTTAAACTCTCCACTCCAACATAACACAACCTTTAGTTTCCATGTTGTTAAACTCTCCCCTCCAACATAACACAACCTTTAGTTACCATGTTGTTAAACTCTCCCCTCCAACAAAACACAACCTTTATTATCCATGTTGTTAAACTCTCCCCTCCAACATAACACAACCTTTAGTAACCATGTTGTTAAACACTCCATCTCCCCTCCAACATAACACAACCTTCAGTAAGCATGTGTTTAAACTCTCCCCTCCAACATAACACAACCTTTAGTAACCATGTTGTTAAACTCTCCCCTCCAGCATAACACAACCTTTAGTGTCCATGTTGTTAAACTCTCCACTCCAACATAACACAACCTTTAGTTTCCATGTTGTTAAACTCTCCCCTCCAACATAACACAACCTTTAGTTACCATGTTGTTAAACTCTCCCCTCCAATATAACACAACCTTTAGTAACCATGTTGTTAAACTCTCCCCTCCAACATAACACAACCTTTAGTAACCATGTTGTTAAACTCTCCCATCCAACATAACACAACCTTTAGTAACCATGTTGTTAAACTCTCCATCTCCCCTCCAACATAACACATCCTTTAATATTCATGTTGTTACACTCTCCGCTCCAACATAACACAACCTTCAGTATCCATGTTGTTAAACTCTCCATCTCCCCTCCATCATAACACAACCTTTAGTAACCATGTTGTTAAACTCTCCATCTCCACTCCAACATACCACAACCTTTAGTACCCATGTTGTTAAACTCTCCCCTCCAACATAACACAACCTTTAGTAACTATGTTGTTAAACTCTCCACTCCAACATAACACAACCTTTAGTATCCATGTTGTTAAACTCTCCCCTCCAACATAACACAACCTTTAGTTACCATGTTGTTAAACTCTCCCCTCCAATATAACACAACCTTTAGTATCCATGTTAAACTCTCCCCTCCAACATAACACAACCTTTAGTATCCATGTTGTTAAACTCTCCATCTCCACTCCAACACAACACAACTTTTAGTAACCATGTTGTTAAACTCTCCATCTCCCCTCCAACATAACACAACCTTCAGAAACCATGTGTTTAAACTCTCCCCTCCAACGTAACACAACCTTTAGTAACCATGTTGTTAAACTCTCCCCTCCAACATAACACAACCTTTAGTATCCATGTTGTTAAACTTTCCCATCCAATATAACACAACCTTTAGTATCCATGTTGTTAAACTCTCCCCTTCAACATAACACAACCTTTAGAATCCATGTTGTTAAACTCTCCATCTTCACTCCAACACAACACAACTTTTAGTATCCATGATGTTAAACTCTCCATCTCCACTCCAACATAACATAACCTTTAGTATCCATGTTGTTAAACTCTCCCCTCCAACATAACACAACCTTTAGTATCCATGTTGTTAAACTCTCCCCTCCAACATAACACAACCTTTAGTTACCATGTTGTTAAACTCTCCCCTCCAACATAACACAACCTTCAGTAAGCATGTGTTTAAACTCTCCCCTCCAACATAACACAACCTTTAGTAACCATGTTGTTAAACTCTCCCCTCCAGCATAACACAACCTTTAGTATCAATGTTGTTAAACTCTCCACTCCAACATAACACAACCTTTAGTTTCCATGTTGTTAAACTCTCCCCTCCAACATAACACAACCTTTAGTTACCATGTTGTTAAACTCTCCCCTCCAACAAAACACAACCTTTATTATCCATGTTGTTAAACTCTCCCCTCCAACATAACACAACCTTTAGTAACCATGTTGTTAAACACTCCATCTCCCCTCCAACATAACACAACCTTCAGTAAGCATGTGTTTAAACTCTCCCCTCCAACATAACACAACCTTTAGTAACCATGTTGTTAAACTCTCCCCTCCAGCATAACACAACCTTTAGTATCCATGTTGTTAAAATCTCCACTCCAACATAACACAACCTTTAGTTTCCATGTTGTTAAACTCTCCCCTCCAACATAACACAACCTTTAGTTACCATGTTGTT
Source organism: Salmo salar (assembly GCF_965601325.2). NCBI lineage: Eukaryota > Metazoa > Chordata > Actinopteri > Salmoniformes > Salmonidae > Salmo > Salmo salar. The sequence continues at coordinate 66,300,121 of NC_138301.1, forward strand.
AAACTCTCCCCTCCAATATAACACAACCTTTAGTATACATGTTGTTAAACTCTCCCCTCAAACATAACACAACCTTTAGTAACCATGTTGTTAAACTCTCCCATCCAACATAACACAACCTTTAGTATTCATGTTGTTAAACTCTCCATCTCCCATCCAACATAACACAACCTTTAATATCCATGTTGTTACACTCTCCGCTCCAACATAACACAACCTTCAGTATCCATGTTGTTAAACTCTCCATCTCCCCTCCATCATAACACAACCTTTAGTAACCATGTTGTTAAACTCTCCATCTCCACTCCAACATACCACAACCTTTAGTACCCATGTTGTTAAACTCTCCCCTCCAACATAACACAACCTTTAGTAACTATGTTGTTAAACTCTCCACTCCAACATAACACAACCTTTAGTATCCATGTTGTTAAACTCTCCCCTCCAACATAACACAACCTTCAGTAAGCATGTGTTTAAACTCTCCCCTCCAACATAACACAACCTTTAGTAACCATGTTGTTAAACTCTCCCCTCCAGCATAACACAACCTTTAGTATCCATGTTGTTAAACTCTCCACTCCAACATAACACAACCTTTAGTTTCCATGTTGTTAAACTCTCCCCTCCAACATAACACAACCTTTAGTTACCATGTTGTTAAACTCTCCCCTCCAACAAAACACAACCTTTATTATCCATGTTGTTAAACTCTCCCCTCCAACATAACACAACCTTTAGTAACCATGTTGTTAAACACTCCATCTCCCCTCCAACATAACACAACCTTCAGTAAGCATGTGTTTAAACTCTCCCCTCCAACATAACACAACCTTTAGTAACCATGTTGTTAAACTCTCCCCTCCAGCATAACACAACCTTTAGTGTCCATGTTGTTAAACTCTCCACTCCAACATAACACAACCTTTAGTTTCCATGTTGTTAAACTCTCCCCTCCAACATAACACAACCTTTAGTTACCATGTTGTTAAACTCTCCCCTCCAATATAACACAACCTTTAGTATACATGTTGTTAAACTCTCCCATCCAACATAACACAACCTTTAGTAACCATGTTGTTAAACTCTCCATCTCCCCTCCAACATAACACATCCTTTAATATTCATGTTGTTACACTCTCCGCTCCAACATAACACAACCTTCAGTATCCATGTTGTTAAACTCTCCATCTCCCCTCCATCATAACACAACCTTTAGTAACCATGTTGTTAAACTCTCCATCTCCACTCCAACATACCACAACCTTTAGTACCCATGTTGTTAAACTCTCCCCTCCAACATAACACAACCTTTAGTAACTATGTTGTTAAACTCTCCACTCCAACATAACACAACCTTTAGTATCCATGTTGTTAAACTCTCCCCTCCAACATAACACAACCTTTAGTTACCATGTTGTTAAACTCTCCCCTCCAATATAACACAACCTTTAGTATCCATGTTAAACTCTCCCCTCCAACATAACACAACCTTTAGTATCCATGTTGTTAAACTCTCCATCTCCACTCCAACACAACACAACTTTTAGTAACCATGTTGTTAAACTCTCCATCTCCCCTCCAACATAACACAACCTTCAGAAACCATGTGTTTAAACTCTCCCCTCCAACGTAACACAACCTTTAGTAACCATGTTGTTAAACTCTCCCCTCCAACATAACACAACCTTTAGTATCCATGTTGTTAAACTTTCCCATCCAATATAACACAACCTTTAGTATCCATGTTGTTAAACTCTCCCCTTCAACATAACACAACCTTTAGAATCCATGTTGTTAAACTCTCCATCTTCACTCCAACACAACACAACTTTTAGTATCCATGATGTTAAACTCTCCATCTCCACTCCAACATAACATAACCTTTAGTATCCATGTTGTTAAACTCTCCCCTCCAACATAACACAACCTTTAGTATCCATGTTGTTAAACTCTCCCCTCCAACATAACACAACCTTTAGTTACCATGTTGTTAAACTCTCCCCTCCAATATAACACAACCTTTAGTATCCATGTTGTTAAACTCTCCCCTCCAACATAACACAACCTTTAGTATCCATGTTGTTAAACTCTCCATCTCCACTCCAACACAACACAACTTTTAGTAACCATGTTGTTAAACTCTCCATCTCCCCTCCAACATAACACAACCTTTAGTATCCATGTTGTTAAACTCTCCACTCCAACATAACACAACCTTTACTATCCATGCTGTTAAGCTCTCCACTCCAACATTACACAGCCTTTAGTAACCATGTTGTTATACTCTCCATCTCCCCTCCAACATAACACAACCTTTAGTATCCATGTTGTTAAACTCTCCACTCCAACATAACACAACCTTTAGTATCCATGTTGTTAAACTCTCCATATCCAACATAACACAAATTTTAGTAACCATGTTGTTAAACTCTCCACTCCAACATAACACAACCTTTAGTATCCATGTTGTTAAACTCTCCCCTCCAACATAACACAACCTTTAGTTACCATGTTGTTAAACTCTCCCCTCCAATATAACACAACCTTTAGTATCCATGTTAAACTCTCCCCTCCAACAAAACACAACCTTTATTATCCATGTTGTTAAACTCTCCCCTCCAACATAACACAACCTTTAGTAACCATGTTGTTAAACACTCCATCTCCCCTCCAACATAACACAACCTTCAGTAAGCATGTGTTTAAACTCTCCCCTCCAACATAACACAACCTTTAGTAACCATGTTGTTAAACTCTCCCCTCCAGCATAACACAACCTTTAGTATCAATGTTGTTAAACTCTCCACTCCAACATAACACAACCTTTAGTTTCCATGTTGTTAAACTCTCCCCTCCAACATAACACAACCTTTAGTTACCATGTTGTTAAACTCTCCCCTCCAACAAAACACAACCTTTATTATCCATGTTGTTAAACTCTCCCCTCCAACATAACACAACCTTTAGTAACCATGTTGTTAAACACTCCATCTCCTCTCCAACAAAACACAACCTTTATTATCCATGTTGTTAAACTCTCCCCTCCAACATAACACAACCTTTAGTATCCATGTTGTTAAACTCTCCCATCCAACATAACACAACCTTTAGTATTCATGTTGTTAAACTCTCCATCTCCCATCCAACATAACACAACCTTTAATATCCATGTTGTTACACTCTCCGCTCCAACATAACACAACCTTCAGTATCCATGTTGTTAAACTCTCCATCTCCCCTCCATCATAACACAACCTTTAGTAACCATGTTGTTAAACTCTCCATCTCCACTCCAACATACCACAACCTTTAGTACCCATGTTGTTAAACTCTCCCCTCCAACATAACACAACCTTTAGTAACTATGTTGTTAAACTCTCCACTCCAACATAACACAACCTTTAGTATCCATGTTGTTAAACTCTCCCCTCCAACATAACACAACCTTCAGTAAGCATGTGTTTAAACTCTCCCCTCCAACATAACACAACCTTTAGTAACCATGTTGTTAAACTCTCCCCTCCATCATAACACAACCTTTAGTATCCATGTTGTTAAACTCTCCACTCCAACATAACACAACCTTTAGTTTCCATGTTGTTAAACTCTCCCCTCCAACATAACACAACCTTTAGTTACCATGTTGTTAAACTCTCCCCTCCAACAAAACACAACCTTTATTATCCATGTTGTTAAACTCTCCCCTCCAACATAACACAACCTTTAGTAACCATGTTGTTAAACACTCCATCTCCCCTCCAACATAACACAACCTTCAGTAAGCATGTGTTTAAACTCTCCCCTCCAACATAACACAACCTTTAGTAACCATGTTGTTAAACTCTCCCCTCCAGCATAACACAACCTTTAGTGTCCATGTTGTTAAACTCTCCACTCCAACATAACACAACCTTTAGTTTCCATGTTGTTAAACTCTCCCCTCCAACATAACACAACCTTTAGTTACCATGTTGTTAAACTCTCCCCTCCAATATAACACAACCTTTAGTATACATGTTGTTAAACTCTCCCCTCAAACATAACACAACCTTTAGTATCCATGTTGTTAAACTCTCCCCTCCATCATAACACAACCTTTAGTAACCATGTTGTTAAACTCTCCCATCCAACATAACACAACCTTTAGTATTCATGTTGTTAAACTCTCCATCTCCCCTCCAACATAACACAACCTTTAATATCCATGTTGTTACACTCTCCGCTCCAACATAACACAACCTTCAGTATCCATGTTGTTAAACTCTCCATCTCCCCTCCATCATAACACAACCTTTAGTAACCATGTTGTTAAACTCTCCATCTCCACTCCAACATACCACAACCTTTAGTACCCATGTTGTTAAACTCTCCCCTCCAACATAACACAACCTTTAGTAACTATGTTGTTAAACTCTCCACTCCAACATAACACAACCTTTAGTATCCATGTTGTTAAACTCTCCCCTCCAACATAACACAACCTTTAGTTACCATGTTGTTAAACTCTCCCCTCCAATATAACACAACCTTTAGTATCCATGTTAAACTCTCCCCTCCAACATAACACAACCTTTAGTATCCATGTTGTTAAACTCTCCATCTCCACTCCAACACAACACAACTTTTAGTAACCATGTTGTTAAACTCTCCATCTCCCCTCCAACATAACACAACCTTTAGTATCCATGTTGTTAAACTCTCCCCTCCAACATAACACAACCTTCAGTAACCATGTGTTTAAACTCTCCCCTCCAATATAACACAACCTTTAGTATCCATGTTGTTAAACTCTCCCCTCCAACATAACACAACCTTTAGAATCCATGTTGTTAAACTCTCCATCTCCACTCCAACACAACACAACTTTTAGTAACCATGTTGTTAAACTCTCCATCTCCCCTCCAACATAACACAACCTTTAGTATCCATGTTGTTAAACTCTCCCCTCCAACATAACACAACCTTCAGTAACCATGTGTTTAAACTCTCCCCTCCAATATAACACAACCTTTAGTATCCATGTTGTTAAACTCTCCCCTCCAACATAACACAACCTTTAGAATCCATGTTGTTAAACTCTCCATCTCCCCTCCAACATAACACAACCTTTAGTATCCATGTTGTTAAACTCTCCACTCCAACATAACACAACCTTTACTATCCATGCTGTTAAGCTCTCCACTCCAACATTACATAACCTTTAGTAACCATGTTGTTATACTCTCCATCTCCCCTCCAACATAACACAACCTTTAGTATCCATGTTGTTAAACTCTCCACTCCAACATAACACAACCTTTAGTATCCATGTTGTTAAACTCTCCATCTCCACTCCAACATAACACAACCTTTAGTATCCATGTTGTTAAACTCTCCATATCCAACATAACACAAATTTTAGTAACCATGTTGTTAAACTCTCCACTCCAACATAACACAACCTTTAGTATCCATGTTGTTAAACTCTCCCCTCCAACATAACACAACCTTTAGTTACCATGTTGTTAAACTCTCCCCTCCAATATAACACAACCTTTAGTATCCATGTTAAACTCTCCCCTCCAACATAACACAACCTTTAGTATCCATGTTGTTAAACTCTCCATCTCCACTCCAACACAACACAACTTTTAGTAACCATGTTGTTAAACTCTCCCCTCCAACATAACACAACCTTTGGTATCCATGTTGTTAATCTCTCTCCTCCATCATAACACAACCTGTAGTAACCATGTTGTTAAACTCTCCATCTCCACTCCAACATAACACAACCTTTAGTAACCATGTTGTTAACCTCTCCCCTCCAACATAACACAACCATTAGTATCCATGTTGTTAAACTCTCCATCTCCACTCCAACACAACACAACTTTTAGTAACCATGTTGTTAAACTCTCCCCTCCAACATAACACAACCTTTGGTATCCATGTTGTTAATCTCTCTCCTCCATCATAACACAACCTGTAGTAACCATGTTGTTAAACTCTCCATCTCCCCTCCAACATAACACAACCTTTAATATCCATGTTGTTACACTCTCCGCTCCAACATAACACAACCTTCAGTATCCATGTTGTTAAACTCTCCATCTCCCCTCCATCATAACACAACCTTTAGTAACCATGTTGTTAAACTCTCCATCTCCACTCCAACATACCACAACCTTTAGTACCCATGTTGTTAAACTCTCCCCTCCAACATAACACAACCTTTAGTAACTATGTTGTTAAACTCTCCACTCCAACATAACACAACCTTTAGTATCCATGTTGTTAAACTCTCCCCTCCAACATAACACAACCTTCAGTAAGCATGTGTTTAAACTCTCCCCTCCAACATAACACAACCTTTAGTAACCATGTTGTTAAACTCTCCCCTCCAGCATAACACAACCTTTAGTATCCATGTTGTTAAACTCTCCACTCCAACATAACACAACCTTTAGTTTCCATGTTGTTAAACTCTCCCCTCCAACATAACACAACCTTTAGTTACCATGTTGTTAAACTCTCCCCTCCAACAAAACACAACCTTTATTATCCATGTTGTTAAACTCTCCCCTCCAACATAACACAACCTTTAGTAACCATGTTGTTAAACACTCCATCTCCCCTCCAACATAACACAACCTTCAGTAAGCATGTGTTTAAACTCTCCCCTCCAACATAACACAACCTTTAGTAACCATGTTGTTAAACTCTCCCCTCCAGCATAACACAACCTTTAGTATCCATGTTGTTAAACTCTCCACTCCAACATAACACAACCTTTAGTTTCCATGTTGTTAAACTCTCCCCTCCAACATAACACAACCTTTAGTTACCATGTTGTTAAACTCTCCCCTCCAATATAACACAACCTTTAGTATACATGTTGTTAAACTCTCCCCTCAAACATAACACAACCTTTAGTAAGCATGTTGTTAAACTCTCCCATCCAACATAACACAACCTTTAGTATTCATGTTGTTAAACTCTCCATCTCCCCTCCAACATAACACAACCTTTAATATCCATGTTGTTACACTCTCCGCTCCAACATAACACAACCTTCAGTATCCATGTTGTTAAACTCTCCCCTCCAACATAACACAACCTTTAATATCCATGTTGTTACACTCTCCGCTCCAACATAACACAACCTTCAGTATCCATGTTGTTAAACTCTCCATCTCCCCTCTATCATAACACAACCTTTAGTAACCATGTTGTTAAACTCTCCATCTCCACTCCAACATACCACAACCTTTAGTACCCATGTTGTTAAACTCTCCCCTCCAACATAACACAACCTTTAGTAACTATGTTGTTAAACTCTCCACTCCAACATAACACAACCTTTAGTATCCATGTTGTTAAACTCTCCCCTCCAACATAACACAACCTTTAGTTACCATGTTGTTAAACTCTCCCCTCCAATATAACACAACCTTTAGTATCCATGTTAAACTCTCCCCTCCAACATAACACAACCTTTAGTATCCATGTTGTTAAACTCTCCATCTCCACTCCAACACAACACAACTTTTAGTAACCATGTTGTTAAACTCTCCATCTCCCCTCCAACATAACACAACCTTTAGTATCCATGTTGTTAAACTCTCCCCTCCAACATAACACAACCTTCAGTAACCATGTGTTTAAACTCTCCCCTCCAATATAACACAACCTTTAGTATCCATGTTGTTAAACTCTCCCCTCCAACATAACACAACCTTTAGAATCCATGTTGTTAAACTCTCCATCTCCACTCCAACACAACACAACTTTTAGTAACCATGTTGTTAAACTCTCCATCTCCCCTCCAACATAACACAACCTTTAGTATCCATGTTGTTAAACTCTCCCCTCCAACATAACACAACCTTCAGTAACCATGTGTTTAAACTCTCCCCTCCAATATAACACAACCTTTAGTATCCATGTTGTTAAACTCTCCCCTCCAACATAACACAACCTTTAGAATCCATGTTGTTAAACTCTCCATCTCCCCTCCAACATAACACAACCTTTAGTATCCATGTTGTTAAACTCTCCACTCCAACATAACACAACCTTTACTATCCATGCTGTTAAGCTCTCCACTCCAACATTACACAACCTTTAGTAACCATGTTGTTATACTCTCCATCTCCCCTCCAACATAACACAACCTTTAGTATCCATGTTGTTAAACTCTCCACTCCAACATAACACAACCTTTAGTATCCATGTTGTTAAACTCTCCATCTCCACTCCAACATAACACAACCTTTAGTATCCATGTTGTTAAACTCTCCATATCCAACATAACACAAATTTTAGTAACCATGTTGTTAAACTCTCCACTCCAACATAACACAACCTTTAGTATCCATGTTGTTAAACTCTCCCCTCCAACATAACACAACCTTTAGTTACCATGTTGTTAAACTCTCCCCTCCAATATAACACAACCTTTAGTATCCATGTTAAACTCTCCCCTCCAACATAACACAACCTTTAGTATCCATGTTGTTAAACTCTCCATCTCCACTCCAACACAACACAACTTTTAGTAACCATGTTGTTAAACTCTCCCCTCCAACATAACACAACCTTTGGTATCCATGTTGTTAATCTCTCTCCTCCATCATAACACAACCTGTAGTAACCATGTTGTTAAACTCTCCATCTCCACTCCAACATAACACAACCTTTAGTAACCATGTTGTTAAACTCTCAACCCTCCAATATAACACAACCTTAAGTATCCATGTTGTTAAACTCTCCCCTCCAACATAACACAACCATTAGTATCCATGTTGTTAAACTCTGCATCTCCACTCCAACACAACACAACTTTTAGTAACCATGTTGTTAAACTCTCCATCTCCCCTCCAACATAACACAACCTTTAGTATCCATGTTGTTAAACTCTCCATCTCCCCTCCAACATAACACAACCTTTAGTATCCATGTTGTTAAACTCTCCCCTCCAACATAACACAACCTTTAGAATCCATGTTGTTAAACTCTCCCCTCCAACGTAACACAACCTTAATTATCCATGTTGTTAAACTCTCCCCTCCAACATAACACAACCTTTAGTAACCATGTTGTTAAACTCTCCATCTCCCCTCCAACATAACACAACCTTTAGTAACCATGTTGTTAAACTCTCCCCTCCAACATAACACAACCTTTAGTAACCATGTTGTTAAACTCTTCATCTCCAACATAACACAACCTTTAGTAACCATGTTGTTAAACTCTCTATCTCCCCTCCATCATAACACAACCTTTAGTAACCATGTTGTTAAACTCTCCATCTCCACTCCAACATAGCACAACCTTTAGTAACCATGTTGTTAAACTCTCCCCTCCAACATAACACAACCTTTAGTATCCATGTTGTTAAACTCTCACCTCCAACATAACACAACCTTTAGTATCCATGTTGTTAAACTCTCCATCTCCACTCCAACACAACACAATTTTTAGTAACCATGTTGTTAAACTATCCATCTCCCCTCCAACATAACACAACCTTTAGTATCCATGTTGTTAAACTCTCCCCTCCCACATAACACAACCTTTTGTATCCATGTTGTTAAACTCTCCCTTCCAACATAACATAACCTTTAGTAACCATGTTGTTAAACTCTCCACTCCAACATAACACAACCTTTACTATCCATGCTGTTAAACTCTCCACTCCAACATAACACAACCTTTAGTATCCATGTTGTTAAACTCTCCCCTCCAACATAACACAACCTTTATTATCCATGTTGTTAAACTCTCCCCTCCAACATAACACAACCTTGAGTAACCATGTTGTTAAACTCTCCATCTCCCCTCCAACATAACACAACCTTTAGTAACCATGTTGTTAAACTCTCCCCTCCAACATAACACAACCTTTAGTAACCATGTTGTTAAACTCTCCGCTCCAACATAACACAACATTTAGTATCCATGTTTTTAAACTCTCCACTCCAACATAACACAACCTTTAGTATCCATGTTGTTAAACTCTCCACTCCAACATAACACAATCTTTAGTAACCATGATGTTAAACTCTCCCCTCCAACATAACACAACCTTTAGTATCCATGTTGTTAAACTCTCCCCTCCAACATAACACAACCTTTATTAACCATGTTGTTAAACTCTCCATCTCCAACATAATACAACCTTTAGTAACCATGTTGTTAAACTCTCCATCTCCCCTCCAACATAACACAACCTTTAGTATCCATGTTGTTATACTCTCCCCTCCATCATAACACAACCTTTAGTAACCATGTTGTTAAACTCTCCATCTCCACTCCAACATAACACAACCTTTAGTAACCATGTTGTTAAACTCTCCCCTCCAACATAACACAACCTTTAGTATCCATGTTGTTAAACTATCCATCTCCCCTCCAACATAACACAACCTTAAGTATCCATGTTGTTAAACTCTCCACTCCAACGTAACACAACCTTTACTATCCATGCTGTTAAGCTCTCCACTCCAACATTACACAACCTTTAGTAACCATGTTGTTATACTCTCCATCTCCCCTCCAACATAACACAACCTTTAGTATCCATGTTGTTAAACTCTCCACTCCAACATAACACAACCTTTAGTATCCATGTTGTTCAACTCTCCATCTCCACTCCAACATAACACAACCTTTAGTATCCATGTTGTTAAACTCTCCCCTCCAACATAACACAACCTTTAGTATCCATGTTGTTAAACTCTCCATCTCCACTCCAACACAACACAACTTTTAGTAACCATGTTGTTAAACTCTCCATCTCCCCTCCAACATAACACAACCTTTAGTATCCATGTTGTTAAACTCTCCACTCCAACATAACACAACCTTTACTATCCATGCTCTTAAGCTCTCCACTCCAACATTACAAAACCTTTAGTAACCATGTTGTTATACTCTCCATCTCCCCTCCAACATAACACAACCTTTAGTATCCATGTTGTTAAACTCTCCACTCCAACATAACACAACCTTTAGTATCCATGTTGTTAAACTCTCCATCTCCACTCCAACATAACACAACCTTTAGTATCCATGTTGTTAAACTCTCCATATCCAACATAACACAAATTTTAGTAACCATGTTGTTAAACTCTCCACTCCAACATAACACAACCTTTAGTATCCATGTTGTTAAACTCTCCCCTCCAACATAACACAACCTTTAGTTACCATGTTGTTAAACTCTCCCCTCCAATATAACACAACCTTTAGTATCCATGTTAAACTCTCCCCTCCAACATAACACAACCTTTTGTATCCATGTTGTTAAACTCTCCATCTCCACTCCAACACAACACAACTTTTAGTAACCATGTTGTTAAACTCTCCATCTCCCCTCCAACATAACACAACCTTTAGTATCCATGTTGTTAAACTCTCCCCTCCAACAAAACACAACCTTTATTATCCATGTTGTTAAACTCTCCCCTCCAACATAACACAACCTTTAGTAACCATGTTGTTAAACTCTCCATCTCCCCTCCAACATAACACAACCTTCAGTAACCATGTGTTTAAACTCTCCCCTCCAACATAACACAACCTTTAGTAACCATGTTGTTAAACTCTCCCCTCCAACATAACACAACCTTTAGTATCCATGTTGTTAAACTCTCCACTCCAACATAACACAACCTTTAGTTTCCATGTTGTTAAACTCTCCCCTCCAACATAACACAACCTTTAGTTACCATGTTGTTAAACTCTCCCCTCCAATATAACACAACCTTTAGTATACATGTTGTTAAACTCTCCCCTCAAACATAACACAACCTTTAGTAACCATGTTGTTAAACTCTCCCATCCAACATAACACAACCTTTAGTATTCATATTGTTAAACTCTCCATCTCCCCTCCAACATAACACAACCTTTAATATCCATGTTGTTAAACTCTCCGCTCCAAAATAACACAACCTTCAGTATCCATGTTGTTAAACTCTCCATCTCCACTCCAACATACCACAACCTTTAGTACCCATGTTGTTAAACTCTCCCCTCCAACATAACACAACCTTTAGTAACTATGTTGTTAAACTCTCCCCTCCAACATAACACAAACTTTAGTATCCATGTTGTTAAACTCTCCCCTCCAACATAACACAACCTTTAGTATCCATGTTGTTAAACTCTCCATCTCCACTCCAACACAACACAACTTTTAGTAAGCATGTTGTTAAACTCTCCATCTCCCCTCCAACATAACACAACCTTTAGTATCCATGTTGTTAAACTCTCCCTCCAATATAACACAACCTTTAGTACCCATGTTGTTAAACTCTCCCCTCCAACATAACACAACCTTTAGTAACCATGTTGTTAAACTCTCCATCTCAACTCCAACATAACACAACCTTCAGTAACCATGTGTTTAAACTCTCCCCTCCAACGTAACACAACCTTTAGTAACCATGTTGTTAAACTCTCCCCTCCAACATAACACAACCTTTAGTAACCATGTTGTTAAACTCTCCCCTCCAACATAACACAACCTTTAGTATCCATGTTGTTAAACTCTCCCCTCCAATATAACACAACCTTTAGTATCCATGTTGTTAAACTCTCCCCTCCAACATAACACAACCTTTAGAATCAATGTTGTTAAACTTTCCCCTCCAACATAACACAACCTTTATTATCAATGTTGTTAAACTCTCCCCTCCAACATAACACAACCTTTAGTAACCATGTTGTTAAACTCTCCATCTCCCCTCCAACATAACACGACCTTTAGTAACCATGTTGTTAAACTCTCCCCTCCAACATAACACAACCTTTAGTTACCATGTTGTTAAACTCTCCCCTCCAACATAACACAACCTTTAGTAACCATGTTGTTAAACTCTCCCCTCCAACATAACACAACCTTTAGTATCCATGTTGTTAAACTCTCCCCTCAAACATAACACAACCTTTAGTAACCATGTTGTTAAACTCTCCCATCCAACATAACACAACCTTTAGTATTCATGTTGTTAAACTCTCCATCTCCCCTCCAACATAACACAACCTTTAATATCCATGTTGTTAAACTCTCCGCTCCAACATAACACAACCTTTAGTATCCATGTTGTTAAACTCTCCGCTCCAACATAACACAACCTTCAGTATCCATGTTGTTAAACTCTCCATCTCCCCTCCATCATAACACAACCTTTAGTAACCATGTTGTTAAACTCTCCATCTCCACTCCAACATACCACAACCTTTAGTACCCATGTTGTTAAACTCTCCCCTCCAACATAACACAACCTTTAGTAACTATGTTGTTAAACTCTCCCCTCCAACATAACACAACCTTTAGTATCCATGTTGTTAAACTCTCCATCTCCACTCCAACACAACACAACTTTTAGTAACCATGTTGTTAAACTCTCCATCTCCCCTCCAACATAACACAACCTTTAGTATCCATGTTGTTAAACTCTCCCCTCCAACAAAACACAACCTTTATTATCCATGTTGTTAAACTCTCCCCTCCAACATAACACAACCTTTAGTAACCATGTTGTTAAACTCTCCATCTCCCCTCCAACATAACACAACCTTCAGTAACCATGTGTTTAAACTCTCCCCTCCAACGTAACACAACCTTTAGTAACCATGTTGTTAAATTCTCCCCTCCAACATAACACAACCTTTAGGATCCATGTTGTTAAACTCTCCCCCTCCAATATAACACAACCTTTAGTATCCATGTTGTTAAACTCTCCCCTCCAACATAACACAACCTTTAGAATCCATGTTGTTAAACTCTCCATCTCCACTCCAACATAACACAACCTTTAGTATCCATGTTGTTAAACTCTCCATATCCAACATAACACAAATTTTAGTAACCATGTTGTTAAACTCTCCACTCCAACATAACACAACCTTTAGTATCCATGTTGTTAAACTCTCCCCTCCAACATAACACAACCTTTAGTATCAATGTTGTTAAACTCTCCATCTCCCCTCCAACATAACACAACCTTTAGTATCCATGTTGTTAAACTCTCCATCTCCATTTCAACACAACACAACTTTTAGTAACCATGTTGTTAAACTCTCCATCTCCCCTCCAACATGACACAACCTTTAGTATCCATGTTGTTAAACTCTCCCCTCCAACAAAACACAACCTTTATTATCCATGTTGTTAAACTCTCCATCTCCACTCCAACATACCACAACCTTTAGTACCCATGTTGTTAAACTCTCCCCTCCAACATAACACAACCTTTAGTAACTATGTTGTTAAACTCTCCCCTCCAACATAACACAAACTTTAGTATCCATGTTGTTAAACTCTCCCCTCCAACATAACACAACCTTTAGTATCCATGTTGTTAAACTCTCCATCTCCACTCCAACACAACACAACTTTTAGTAAGCATGTTGTTAAACTCTCAATCTCCCCTCCAACATAACACAACCTTTAGTATCCATGTTGTTAAACTCTCCCCTCCAATATAACACAACCTTTAGTATCCATGTTGTTAAACTCTCCCCTCCAACATAACACAACCTTTAGTATCCATGTTGTTAAACTCTCCATCTCCACTCCAACACAACACAACTTTTAGTAACCATGTTGTTAAACTCTCCATCTCCCCTCCAACATAACACAACCTTTAGTATCCATGTTGTTAAACTCTCCCCTCCAACAAAACACAACCTTTATTATCCATGTTGTTAAACTCTCCCCTCCAACATAACACAACCTTTAGTAACCATGTTGTTAAACTCTCCATCTCCCCTCCAACATAACACAACCTTCAGTAACCATGTGTTTAAACTCTCCCCTCCAACGTAACACAACCTTTAGTAACCATGTTGTTAAACTCTCCCCTCCAACATAACACAACCTTTAGTATCCATGTTGTTAAACTCTCCCCTCCAATATAACACAACCTTTAGTATCCATGTTGTTAAACTCTCCCCTCCAACATAACACAACCTTTAGAATCCATGTTGTTAAACTCTCCATCTCCACTCCAACACAACACAATTTTTAGTAACCATGTTGTTAAACTATCCATCTCCCCTCCAACATAACACAACCTTTAGTATCCATGTTGTTAAACTCTCCCCTCCCACATAACACAACCTTTTGTATCCATGTTGTTAAACTCTCCCTTCCAACATAACATAACCTTTAGTAACCATGTTGTTAAACTCTCCACTCCAACATAACACAACCTTTACTATCCATGCTGTTAAACTCTCCACTCCAACATAACACAACCTTTAGTATCCATGTTGTTAAACTCTCCCCTCCAACATAACACAACCTTTATTATCCATGTTGTTAAACTCTCCCCTCCAACATAACACAACCTTGAGTAACCATGTTGTTAAACTCTCCATCTCCCCTCCAACATAACACAACCTTTAGTAACCATGTTGTTAAACTCTCCCCTCCAACATAACACAACCTTTAGTAACCATGTTGTTAAACTCTCCGCTCCAACATAACACAACATTTAGTATCCATGTTTTTAAACTCTCCACTCCAACATAACACAACCTTTAGTATCCATGTTGTTATACTCTCCCCTCCATCATAACACAACCTTTAGTAACCATGTTGTTAAACTCTCCATCTCCACTCCAACATAACACAACCTTTAGTAACCATGTTGTTAAACTCTCCCCTCCAACATAACACAACCTTTAGTATCCATGTTGTTAAACTATCCATCTCCCCTCCAACATAACACAACCTTAAGTATCCATGTTGTTAAACTCTCCACTCCAAAGTAACACAACCTTTACTATCCATGCTGTTAAGCTCTCCACTCCAACATTACACAACCTTTAGTAACCATGTTGTTATACTCTCCATCTCCCCTCCAACATAACACAACCTTTAGTATCCATGTTGTTAAACTCTCCACTCCAACATAACACAACCTTTAGTATCCATGTTGTTCAACTCTCCATCTCCACTCCAACATAACACAACCTTTAGTATCCATGTTGTTAAACTCTCCCCTCCAACATAACACAACCTTTAGTATCCATGTTGTTAAACTCTCCATCTCCACTCCAACACAACACAACTTTTAGTAACCATGTTGTTAAACTCTCCATCTCCCCTCCAACATAACACAACCTTTAGTATCCATGTTGTTAAACTCTCCACTCCAACATAACACAACCTTTACTATCCATGCTCTTAAGCTCTCCACTCCAACATTACAAAACCTTTAGTAACCATGTTGTTATACTCTCCATCTCCCCTCCAACATAACACAACCTTTAGTATCCATGTTGTTAAACTCTCCACTCCAACATAACACAACCTTTAGTATCCATGTTGTTAAACTCTCCATCTCCACTCCAACATAACACAACCTTTAGTATCCATGTTGTTAAACTCTCCATATCCAACATAACACAAATTTTAGTAACCATGTTGTTAAACTCTCCACTCCAACATAACACAACCTTTAGTATCCATGTTGTTAAACTCTCCCCTCCAACATAACACAACCTTTAGTTACCATGTTGTTAAACTCTCCCCTCCAATATAACACAACCTTTAGTATCCATGTTAAACTCTCCCCTCCAACATAACACAACCTTTTGTATCCATGTTGTTAAACTCTCCATCTCCACTCCAACACAACACAACTTTTAGTAACCATGTTGTTAAACTCTCCATCTCCCCTCCAACATAACACAACCTTTAGTATCCATGTTGTTAAACTCTCCCCTCCAACAAAACACAACCTTTATTATCCATGTTGTTAAACTCTCCCCTCCAACATAACACAACCTTTAGTAACCATGTTGTTAAACTCTCCATCTCCCCTCCAACATAACACAACCTTCAGTAACCATGTGTTTAAACTCTCCCCTCCAACATAACACAACCTTTAGTAACCATGTTGTTAAACTCTCCCCTCCAACATAACACAACCTTTAGTATCCATGTTGTTAAACTCTCCACTCCAACATAACACAACCTTTAGTTTCCATGTTGTTAAACTCTCCCATCCAACATAACACAACCTTTAGTATTCATGTTGTTAAACTCTCCATCTCCCATCCAACATAACACAACCTTTAATATCCATGTTGTTACACTCTCCGCTCCAACATAACACAACCTTCAGTATCCATGTTGTTAAACTCTCCATCTCCCCTCCATCATAACACAACCTTTAGTAACCATGTTGTTAAACTCTCCATCTCCACTCCAACATACCACAACCTTTAGTACCCATGTTGTTAAACTCTCCCCTCCAACATAACACAACCTTTAGTAACTATGTTGTTAAACTCTCCACTCCAACATAACACAACCTTTAGTATCCATGTTGTTAAACTCTCCCCTCCAACATAACACAACCTTCAGTAAGCATGTGTTTAAACTCTCCCCTCCAACATAACACAACCTTTAGTAACCATGTTGTTAAACTCTCCCCTCCAGCATAACACAACCTTTAGTATCCATGTTGTTAAACTCTCCACTCCAACATAACACAACCTTTAGTTTCCATGTTGTTAAACTCTCCCCTCCAACATAACACAACCTTTAGTTACCATGTTGTTAAACTCTCCCCTCCAACAAAACACAACCTTTATTATCCATGTTGTTAAACTCTCCCCTCCAACATAACACAACCTTTAGTAACCATGTTGTTAAACACTCCATCTCCCCTCCAACATAACACAACCTTCAGTAAGCATGTGTTTAAACTCTCCCCTCCAACATAACACAACCTTTAGTAACCATGTTGTTAAACTCTCCCCTCCAGCATAACACAACCTTTAGTGTCCATGTTGTTAAACTCTCCACTCCAACATAACACAACCTTTAGTTTCCATGTTGTTAAACTCTCCCCTCCAACATAACACAACCTTTAGTTACCATGTTGTTAAACTCTCCCCTCCAATATAACACAACCTTTAGTAACCATGTTGTTAAACTCTCCCCTCCAACATAACACAACCTTTAGTAACCATGTTGTTAAACTCTCCCATCCAACATAACACAACCTTTAGTAACCATGTTGTTAAACTCTCCATCTCCCCTCCAACATAACACATCCTTTAATATTCATGTTGTTACACTCTCCGCTCCAACATAACACAACCTTCAGTATCCATGTTGTTAAACTCTCCATCTCCCCTCCATCATAACACAACCTTTAGTAACCATGTTGTTAAACTCTCCATCTCCACTCCAACATACCACAACCTTTAGTACCCATGTTGTTAAACTCTCCCCTCCAACATAACACAACCTTTAGTAACTATGTTGTTAAACTCTCCACTCCAACATAACACAACCTTTAGTATCCATGTTGTTAAACTCTCCCCTCCAACATAACACAACCTTTAGTTACCATGTTGTTAAACTCTCCCCTCCAATATAACACAACCTTTAGTATCCATGTTAAACTCTCCCCTCCAACATAACACAACCTTTAGTATCCATGTTGTTAAACTCTCCATCTCCACTCCAACACAACACAACTTTTAGTAACCATGTTGTTAAACTCTCCATCTCCCCTCCAACATAACACAACCTTCAGAAACCATGTGTTTAAACTCTCCCCTCCAACGTAACACAACCTTTAGTAACCATGTTGTTAAACTCTCCCCTCCAACATAACACAACCTTTAGTATCCATGTTGTTAAACTTTCCCATCCAATATAACACAACCTTTAGTATCCATGTTGTTAAACTCTCCCCTTCAACATAACACAACCTTTAGAATCCATGTTGTTAAACTCTCCATCTTCACTCCAACACAACACAACTTTTAGTATCCATGATGTTAAACTCTCCATCTCCACTCCAACATAACATAACCTTTAGTATCCATGTTGTTAAACTCTCCCCTCCAACATAACACAACCTTTAGTATCCATGTTGTTAAACTCTCCCCTCCAACATAACACAACCTTTAGTTACCATGTTGTTAAACTCTCCCCTCCAACATAACACAACCTTCAGTAAGCATGTGTTTAAACTCTCCCCTCCAACATAACACAACCTTTAGTAACCATGTTGTTAAACTCTCCCCTCCAGCATAACACAACCTTTAGTATCAATGTTGTTAAACTCTCCACTCCAACATAACACAACCTTTAGTTTCCATGTTGTTAAACTCTCCCCTCCAACATAACACAACCTTTAGTTACCATGTTGTTAAACTCTCCCCTCCAACAAAACACAACCTTTATTATCCATGTTGTTAAACTCTCCCCTCCAACATAACACAACCTTTAGTAACCATGTTGTTAAACACTCCATCTCCCCTCCAACATAACACAACCTTCAGTAAGCATGTGTTTAAACTCTCCCCTCCAACATAACACAACCTTTAGTAACCATGTTGTTAAACTCTCCCCTCCAGCATAACACAACCTTTAGTATCCATGTTGTTAAAATCTCCACTCCAACATAACACAACCTTTAGTTTCCATGTTGTTAAACTCTCCCCTCCAACATAACACAACCTTTAGTTACCATGTTGTTAAACTCTCCCCTCCAATATAACACAACCTTTAGTATACATGTTGTTAAACTCTCCCCTCAAACATAACACAACCTTTAGTAACCATGTTGTTAAACTCTCCCATCCAACATAACACAACCTTTAGTATTCATGTTGTTAAACTCTCCATCTCCCATCCAACATAACACAACCTTTAATATCCATGTTGTTACACTCTCCGCTCCAACATAACACAACCTTCAGTATCCATGTTGTTAAACTCTCCATCTCCCCTCCATCATAACACAACCTTTAGTAACCATGTTGTTAAACTCTCCATCTCCACTCCAACATACCACAACCTTTAGTACCCATGTTGTTAAACTCTCCCCTCCAACATAACACAACCTTTAGTAACTATGTTGTTAAACTCTCCACTCCAACATAACACAACCTTTAGTATCCATGTTGTTAAACTCTCCCCTCCAACATAACACAACCTTCAGTAAGCATGTGTTTAAACTCTCCCCTCCAACATAACACAACCTTTAGTAACCATGTTGTTAAACTCTCCCCTCCAGCATAACACAACCTTTAGTATCCATGTTGTTAAACTCTCCACTCCAACATAACACAACCTTTAGTTTCCATGTTGTTAAACTCTCCCCTCCAACATAACACAACCTTTAGTTACCATGTTGTTAAACTCTCCCCTCCAACAAAACACAACCTTTATTATCCATGTTGTTAAACTCTCCCCTCCAACATAACACAACCTTTAGTAACCATGTTGTTAAACACTCCATCTCCCCTCCAACATAACACAACCTTCAGTAAGCATGTGTTTAAACTCTCCCCTCCAACATAACACAACCTTTAGTAACCATGTTGTTAAACTCTCCCCTCCAGCATAACACAACCTTTAGTGTCCATGTTGTTAAACTCTCCACTCCAACATAACACAACCTTTAGTTTCCATGTTGTTAAACTCTCCCCTCCAACATAACACAACCTTTAGTTACCATGTTGTTAAACTCTCCCCTCCAATATAACACAACCTTTAGTATACATGTTGTTAAACTCTCCCATCCAACATAACACAACCTTTAGTAACCATGTTGTTAAACTCTCCATCTCCCCTCCAACATAACACATCCTTTAATATTCATGTTGTTACACTCTCCGCTCCAACATAACACAACCTTCAGTATCCATGTTGTTAAACTCTCCATCTCCCCTCCATCATAACACAACCTTTAGTAACCATGTTGTTAAACTCTCCATCTCCACTCCAACATACCACAACCTTTAGTACCCATGTTGTTAAACTCTCCCCTCCAACATAACACAACCTTTAGTAACTATGTTGTTAAACTCTCCACTCCAACATAACACAACCTTTAGTATCCATGTTGTTAAACTCTCCCCTCCAACATAACACAACCTTTAGTTACCATGTTGTTAAACTCTCCCCTCCAATATAACACAACCTTTAGTATCCATGTTAAACTCTCCCCTCCAACATAACACAACCTTTAGTATCCATGTTGTTAAACTCTCCATCTCCACTCCAACACAACACAACTTTTAGTAACCATGTTGTTAAACTCTCCATCTCCCCTCCAACATAACACAACCTTCAGAAACCATGTGTTTAAACTCTCCCCTCCAACGTAACACAACCTTTAGTAACCATGTTGTTAAACTCTCCCCTCCAACATAACACAACCTTTAGTATCCATGTTGTTAAACTTTCCCATCCAATATAACACAACCTTTAGTATCCATGTTGTTAAACTCTCCCCTTCAACATAACACAACCTTTAGAATCCATGTTGTTAAACTCTCCATCTTCACTCCAACACAACACAACTTTTAGTATCCATGATGTTAAACTCTCCATCTCCACTCCAACATAACATAACCTTTAGTATCCATGTTGTTAAACTCTCCCCTCCAACATAACACAACCTTTAGTATCCATGTTGTTAAACTCTCCCCTCCAACATAACACAACCTTTAGTTACCATGTTGTTAAACTCTCCCCTCCAATATAACACAACCTTTAGTATCCATGTTGTTAAACTCTCCCCTCCAACATAACACAACCTTTAGTATCCATGTTGTTAAACTCTCCATCTCCACTCCAACACAACACAACTTTTAGTAACCATGTTGTTAAACTCTCCATCTCCCCTCCAACATAACACAACCTTTAGTATCCATGTTGTTAAACTCTCCACTCCAACATAACACAACCTTTACTATCCATGCTGTTAAGCTCTCCACTCCAACATTACACAGCCTTTAGTAACCATGTTGTTATACTCTCCATCTCCCCTCCAACATAACACAACCTTTAGTATCCATGTTGTTAAACTCTCCACTCCAACATAACACAACCTTTAGTATCCATGTTGTTAAACTCTCCATATCCAACATAACACAAATTTTAGTAACCATGTTGTTAAACTCTCCACTCCAACATAACACAACCTTTAGTATCCATGTTGTTAAACTCTCCCCTCCAACATAACACAACCTTTAGTTACCATGTTGTTAAACTCTCCCCTCCAATATAACACAACCTTTAGTATCCATGTTAAACTCTCCCCTCCAACAAAACACAACCTTTATTATCCATGTTGTTAAACTCTCCCCTCCAACATAACACAACCTTTAGTAACCATGTTGTTAAACACTCCATCTCCCCTCCAACATAACACAACCTTCAGTAAGCATGTGTTTAAACTCTCCCCTCCAACATAACACAACCTTTAGTAACCATGTTGTTAAACTCTCCCCTCCAGCATAACACAACCTTTAGTATCAATGTTGTTAAACTCTCCACTCCAACATAACACAACCTTTAGTTTCCATGTTGTTAAACTCTCCCCTCCAACATAACACAACCTTTAGTTACCATGTTGTTAAACTCTCCCCTCCAACAAAACACAACCTTTATTATCCATGTTGTTAAACTCTCCCCTCCAACATAACACAACCTTTAGTAACCATGTTGTTAAACACTCCATCTCCTCTCCAACAAAACACAACCTTTATTATCCATGTTGTTAAACTCTCCCCTCCAACATAACACAACCTTTAGTATCCATGTTGTTAAACTCTCCCATCCAACATAACACAACCTTTAGTATTCATGTTGTTAAACTCTCCATCTCCCATCCAACATAACACAACCTTTAATATCCATGTTGTTACACTCTCCGCTCCAACATAACACAACCTTCAGTATCCATGTTGTTAAACTCTCCATCTCCCCTCCATCATAACACAACCTTTAGTAACCATGTTGTTAAACTCTCCATCTCCACTCCAACATACCACAACCTTTAGTACCCATGTTGTTAAACTCTCCCCTCCAACATAACACAACCTTTAGTAACTATGTTGTTAAACTCTCCACTCCAACATAACACAACCTTTAGTATCCATGTTGTTAAACTCTCCCCTCCAACATAACACAACCTTCAGTAAGCATGTGTTTAAACTCTCCCCTCCAACATAACACAACCTTTAGTAACCATGTTGTTAAACTCTCCCCTCCATCATAACACAACCTTTAGTATCCATGTTGTTAAACTCTCCACTCCAACATAACACAACCTTTAGTTTCCATGTTGTTAAACTCTCCCCTCCAACATAACACAACCTTTAGTTACCATGTTGTTAAACTCTCCCCTCCAACAAAACACAACCTTTATTATCCATGTTGTTAAACTCTCCCCTCCAACATAACACAACCTTTAGTAACCATGTTGTTAAACACTCCATCTCCCCTCCAACATAACACAACCTTCAGTAAGCATGTGTTTAAACTCTCCCCTCCAACATAACACAACCTTTAGTAACCATGTTGTTAAACTCTCCCCTCCAGCATAACACAACCTTTAGTGTCCATGTTGTTAAACTCTCCACTCCAACATAACACAACCTTTAGTTTCCATGTTGTTAAACTCTCCCCTCCAACATAACACAACCTTTAGTTACCATGTTGTTAAACTCTCCCCTCCAATATAACACAACCTTTAGTATACATGTTGTTAAACTCTCCCCTCAAACATAACACAACCTTTAGTATCCATGTTGTTAAACTCTCCCCTCCATCATAACACAACCTTTAGTAACCATGTTGTTAAACTCTCCCATCCAACATAACACAACCTTTAGTATTCATGTTGTTAAACTCTCCATCTCCCCTCCAACATAACACAACCTTTAATATCCATGTTGTTACACTCTCCGCTCCAACATAACACAACCTTCAGTATCCATGTTGTTAAACTCTCCATCTCCCCTCCATCATAACACAACCTTTAGTAACCATGTTGTTAAACTCTCCATCTCCACTCCAACATACCACAACCTTTAGTACCCATGTTGTTAAACTCTCCCCTCCAACATAACACAACCTTTAGTAACTATGTTGTTAAACTCTCCACTCCAACATAACACAACCTTTAGTATCCATGTTGTTAAACTCTCCCCTCCAACATAACACAACCTTTAGTTACCATGTTGTTAAACTCTCCCCTCCAATATAACACAACCTTTAGTATCCATGTTAAACTCTCCCCTCCAACATAACACAACCTTTAGTATCCATGTTGTTAAACTCTCCATCTCCACTCCAACACAACACAACTTTTAGTAACCATGTTGTTAAACTCTCCATCTCCCCTCCAACATAACACAACCTTTAGTATCCATGTTGTTAAACTCTCCCCTCCAACATAACACAACCTTCAGTAACCATGTGTTTAAACTCTCCCCTCCAATATAACACAACCTTTAGTATCCATGTTGTTAAACTCTCCCCTCCAACATAACACAACCTTTAGAATCCATGTTGTTAAACTCTCCATCTCCACTCCAACACAACACAACTTTTAGTAACCATGTTGTTAAACTCTCCATCTCCCCTCCAACATAACACAACCTTTAGTATCCATGTTGTTAAACTCTCCCCTCCAACATAACACAACCTTCAGTAACCATGTGTTTAAACTCTCCCCTCCAATATAACACAACCTTTAGTATCCATGTTGTTAAACTCTCCCCTCCAACATAACACAACCTTTAGAATCCATGTTGTTAAACTCTCCATCTCCCCTCCAACATAACACAACCTTTAGTATCCATGTTGTTAAACTCTCCACTCCAACATAACACAACCTTTACTATCCATGCTGTTAAGCTCTCCACTCCAACATTACATAACCTTTAGTAACCATGTTGTTATACTCTCCATCTCCCCTCCAACATAACACAACCTTTAGTATCCATGTTGTTAAACTCTCCACTCCAACATAACACAACCTTTAGTATCCATGTTGTTAAACTCTCCATCTCCACTCCAACATAACACAACCTTTAGTATCCATGTTGTTAAACTCTCCATATCCAACATAACACAAATTTTAGTAACCATGTTGTTAAACTCTCCACTCCAACATAACACAACCTTTAGTATCCATGTTGTTAAACTCTCCCCTCCAACATAACACAACCTTTAGTTACCATGTTGTTAAACTCTCCCCTCCAATATAACACAACCTTTAGTATCCATGTTAAACTCTCCCCTCCAACATAACACAACCTTTAGTATCCATGTTGTTAAACTCTCCATCTCCACTCCAACACAACACAACTTTTAGTAACCATGTTGTTAAACTCTCCCCTCCAACATAACACAACCTTTGGTATCCATGTTGTTAATCTCTCTCCTCCATCATAACACAACCTGTAGTAACCATGTTGTTAAACTCTCCATCTCCACTCCAACATAACACAACCTTTAGTAACCATGTTGTTAACCTCTCCCCTCCAACATAACACAACCATTAGTATCCATGTTGTTAAACTCTCCATCTCCACTCCAACACAACACAACTTTTAGTAACCATGTTGTTAAACTCTCCCCTCCAACATAACACAACCTTTGGTATCCATGTTGTTAATCTCTCTCCTCCATCATAACACAACCTGTAGTAACCATGTTGTTAAACTCTCCATCTCCCCTCCAACATAACACAACCTTTAATATCCATGTTGTTACACTCTCCGCTCCAACATAACACAACCTTCAGTATCCATGTTGTTAAACTCTCCATCTCCCCTCCATCATAACACAACCTTTAGTAACCATGTTGTTAAACTCTCCATCTCCACTCCAACATACCACAACCTTTAGTACCCATGTTGTTAAACTCTCCCCTCCAACATAACACAACCTTTAGTAACTATGTTGTTAAACTCTCCACTCCAACATAACACAACCTTTAGTATCCATGTTGTTAAACTCTCCCCTCCAACATAACACAACCTTCAGTAAGCATGTGTTTAAACTCTCCCCTCCAACATAACACAACCTTTAGTAACCATGTTGTTAAACTCTCCCCTCCAGCATAACACAACCTTTAGTATCCATGTTGTTAAACTCTCCACTCCAACATAACACAACCTTTAGTTTCCATGTTGTTAAACTCTCCCCTCCAACATAACACAACCTTTAGTTACCATGTTGTTAAACTCTCCCCTCCAACAAAACACAACCTTTATTATCCATGTTGTTAAACTCTCCCCTCCAACATAACACAACCTTTAGTAACCATGTTGTTAAACACTCCATCTCCCCTCCAACATAACACAACCTTCAGTAAGCATGTGTTTAAACTCTCCCCTCCAACATAACACAACCTTTAGTAACCATGTTGTTAAACTCTCCCCTCCAGCATAACACAACCTTTAGTATCCATGTTGTTAAACTCTCCACTCCAACATAACACAACCTTTAGTTTCCATGTTGTTAAACTCTCCCCTCCAACATAACACAACCTTTAGTTACCATGTTGTTAAACTCTCCCCTCCAATATAACACAACCTTTAGTATACATGTTGTTAAACTCTCCCCTCAAACATAACACAACCTTTAGTAAGCATGTTGTTAAACTCTCCCATCCAACATAACACAACCTTTAGTATTCATGTTGTTAAACTCTCCATCTCCCCTCCAACATAACACAACCTTTAATATCCATGTTGTTACACTCTCCGCTCCAACATAACACAACCTTCAGTATCCATGTTGTTAAACTCTCCCCTCCAACATAACACAACCTTTAATATCCATGTTGTTACACTCTCCGCTCCAACATAACACAACCTTCAGTATCCATGTTGTTAAACTCTCCATCTCCCCTCTATCATAACACAACCTTTAGTAACCATGTTGTTAAACTCTCCATCTCCACTCCAACATACCACAACCTTTAGTACCCATGTTGTTAAACTCTCCCCTCCAACATAACACAACCTTTAGTAACTATGTTGTTAAACTCTCCACTCCAACATAACACAACCTTTAGTATCCATGTTGTTAAACTCTCCCCTCCAACATAACACAACCTTTAGTTACCATGTTGTTAAACTCTCCCCTCCAATATAACACAACCTTTAGTATCCATGTTAAACTCTCCCCTCCAACATAACACAACCTTTAGTATCCATGTTGTTAAACTCTCCATCTCCACTCCAACACAACACAACTTTTAGTAACCATGTTGTTAAACTCTCCATCTCCCCTCCAACATAACACAACCTTTAGTATCCATGTTGTTAAACTCTCCCCTCCAACATAACACAACCTTCAGTAACCATGTGTTTAAACTCTCCCCTCCAATATAACACAACCTTTAGTATCCATGTTGTTAAACTCTCCCCTCCAACATAACACAACCTTTAGAATCCATGTTGTTAAACTCTCCATCTCCACTCCAACACAACACAACTTTTAGTAACCATGTTGTTAAACTCTCCATCTCCCCTCCAACATAACACAACCTTTAGTATCCATGTTGTTAAACTCTCCCCTCCAACATAACACAACCTTCAGTAACCATGTGTTTAAACTCTCCCCTCCAATATAACACAACCTTCAGTATCCATGTTGTTAAACTCTCCCCTCCAACATAACACAACCTTTAGAATCCATGTTGTTAAACTCTCCATCTCCCCTCCAACATAACACAACCTTTAGTATCCATGTTGTTAAACTCTCCACTCCAACATAACACAACCTTTACTATCCATGCTGTTAAGCTCTCCACTCCAACATTACACAACCTTTAGTAACCATGTTGTTATACTCTCCATCTCCCCTCCAACATAACACAACCTTTAGTATCCATGTTGTTAAACTCTCCACTCCAACATAACACAACCTTTAGTATCCATGTTGTTAAACTCTCCATCTCCACTCCAACATAACACAACCTTTAGTATCCATGTTGTTAAACTCTCCATATCCAACATAACACAAATTTTAGTAACCATGTTGTTAAACTCTCCACTCCAACATAACACAACCTTTAGTATCCATGTTGTTAAACTCTCCCCTCCAACATAACACAACCTTTAGTTACCATGTTGTTAAACTCTCCCCTCCAATATAACACAACCTTTAGTATCCATGTTAAACTCTCCCCTCCAACATAACACAACCTTTAGTATCCATGTTGTTAAACTCTCCATCTCCACTCCAACACAACACAACTTTTAGTAACCATGTTGTTAAACTCTCCCCTCCAACATAACACAACCTTTGGTATCCATGTTGTTAATCTCTCTCCTCCATCATAACACAACCTGTAGTAACCATGTTGTTAAACTCTCCATCTCCACTCCAACATAACACAACCTTTAGTAACCATGTTGTTAAACTCTCAACCCTCCAATATAACACAACCTTAAGTATCCATGTTGTTAAACTCTCCCCTCCAACATAACACAACCATTAGTATCCATGTTGTTAAACTCTGCATCTCCACTCCAACACAACACAACTTTTAGTAACCATGTTGTTAAACTCTCCATCTCCCCTCCAACATAACACAACCTTTAGTATCCATGTTGTTAAACTCTCCATCTCCCCTCCAACATAACACAACCTTTAGTATCCATGTTGTTAAACTCTCCCCTCCAACATAACACAACCTTTAGAATCCATGTTGTTAAACTCTCCCCTCCAACGTAACACAACCTTAATTATCCATGTTGTTAAACTCTCCCCTCCAACATAACACAACCTTTAGTAACCATGTTGTTAAACTCTCCATCTCCCCTCCAACATAACACAACCTTTAGTAACCATGTTGTTAAACTCTCCCCTCCAACATAACACAACCTTTAGTAACCATGTTGTTAAACTCTTCATCTCCAACATAACACAACCTTTAGTAACCATGTTGTTAAACTCTCTATCTCCCCTCCATCATAACACAACCTTTAGTAACCATGTTGTTAAACTCTCCATCTCCACTCCAACATAGCACAACCTTTAGTAACCATGTTGTTAAACTCTCCCCTCCAACATAACACAACCTTTAGTATCCATGTTGTTAAACTCTCACCTCCAACATAACACAACCTTTAGTATCCATGTTGTTAAACTCTCCATCTCCACTCCAACACAACACAATTTTTAGTAACCATGTTGTTAAACTATCCATCTCCCCTCCAACATAACACAACCTTTAGTATCCATGTTGTTAAACTCTCCCCTCCCACATAACACAACCTTTTGTATCCATGTTGTTAAACTCTCCCTTCCAACATAACATAACCTTTAGTAACCATGTTGTTAAACTCTCCACTCCAACATAACACAACCTTTACTATCCATGCTGTTAAACTCTCCACTCCAACATAACACAACCTTTAGTATCCATGTTGTTAAACTCTCCCCTCCAACATAACACAACCTTTATTATCCATGTTGTTAAACTCTCCCCTCCAACATAACACAACCTTGAGTAACCATGTTGTTAAACTCTCCATCTCCCCTCCAACATAACACAACCTTTAGTAACCATGTTGTTAAACTCTCCCCTCCAACATAACACAACCTTTAGTAACCATGTTGTTAAACTCTCCGCTCCAACATAACACAACATTTAGTATCCATGTTTTTAAACTCTCCACTCCAACATAACACAACCTTTAGTATCCATGTTGTTAAACTCTCCACTCCAACATAACACAATCTTTAGTAACCATGATGTTAAACTCTCCCCTCCAACATAACACAACCTTTAGTATCCATGTTGTTAAACTCTCCCCTCCAACATAACACAACCTTTATTAACCATGTTGTTAAACTCTCCATCTCCAACATAATACAACCTTTAGTAACCATGTTGTTAAACTCTCCATCTCCCCTCCAACATAACACAACCTTTAGTATCCATGTTGTTATACTCTCCCCTCCATCATAACACAACCTTTAGTAACCATGTTGTTAAACTCTCCATCTCCACTCCAACATAACACAACCTTTAGTAACCATGTTGTTAAACTCTCCCCTCCAACATAACACAACCTTTAGTATCCATGTTGTTAAACTATCCATCTCCCCTCCAACATAACACAACCTTAAGTATCCATGTTGTTAAACTCTCCACTCCAACGTAACACAACCTTTACTATCCATGCTGTTAAGCTCTCCACTCCAACATTACACAACCTTTAGTAACCATGTTGTTATACTCTCCATCTCCCCTCCAACATAACACAACCTTTAGTATCCATGTTGTTAAACTCTCCACTCCAACATAACACAACCTTTAGTATCCATGTTGTTCAACTCTCCATCTCCACTCCAACATAACACAACCTTTAGTATCCATGTTGTTAAACTCTCCCCTCCAACATAACACAACCTTTAGTATCCATGTTGTTAAACTCTCCATCTCCACTCCAACACAACACAACTTTTAGTAACCATGTTGTTAAACTCTCCATCTCCCCTCCAACATAACACAACCTTTAGTATCCATGTTGTTAAACTCTCCACTCCAACATAACACAACCTTTACTATCCATGCTCTTAAGCTCTCCACTCCAACATTACAAAACCTTTAGTAACCATGTTGTTATACTCTCCATCTCCCCTCCAACATAACACAACCTTTAGTATCCATGTTGTTAAACTCTCCACTCCAACATAACACAACCTTTAGTATCCATGTTGTTAAACTCTCCATCTCCACTCCAACATAACACAACCTTTAGTATCCATGTTGTTAAACTCTCCATATCCAACATAACACAAATTTTAGTAACCATGTTGTTAAACTCTCCACTCCAACATAACACAACCTTTAGTATCCATGTTGTTAAACTCTCCCCTCCAACATAACACAACCTTTAGTTACCATGTTGTTAAACTCTCCCCTCCAATATAACACAACCTTTAGTATCCATGTTAAACTCTCCCCTCCAACATAACACAACCTTTTGTATCCATGTTGTTAAACTCTCCATCTCCACTCCAACACAACACAACTTTTAGTAACCATGTTGTTAAACTCTCCATCTCCCCTCCAACATAACACAACCTTTAGTATCCATGTTGTTAAACTCTCCCCTCCAACAAAACACAACCTTTATTATCCATGTTGTTAAACTCTCCCCTCCAACATAACACAACCTTTAGTAACCATGTTGTTAAACTCTCCATCTCCCCTCCAACATAACACAACCTTCAGTAACCATGTGTTTAAACTCTCCCCTCCAACATAACACAACCTTTAGTAACCATGTTGTTAAACTCTCCCCTCCAACATAACACAACCTTTAGTATCCATGTTGTTAAACTCTCCACTCCAACATAACACAACCTTTAGTTTCCATGTTGTTAAACTCTCCCCTCCAACATAACACAACCTTTAGTTACCATGTTGTTAAACTCTCCCCTCCAATATAACACAACCTTTAGTATACATGTTGTTAAACTCTCCCCTCAAACATAACACAACCTTTAGTAACCATGTTGTTAAACTCTCCCATCCAACATAACACAACCTTTAGTATTCATATTGTTAAACTCTCCATCTCCCCTCCAACATAACACAACCTTTAATATCCATGTTGTTAAACTCTCCGCTCCAAAATAACACAACCTTCAGTATCCATGTTGTTAAACTCTCCATCTCCACTCCAACATACCACAACCTTTAGTACCCATGTTGTTAAACTCTCCCCTCCAACATAACACAACCTTTAGTAACTATGTTGTTAAACTCTCCCCTCCAACATAACACAAACTTTAGTATCCATGTTGTTAAACTCTCCCCTCCAACATAACACAACCTTTAGTATCCATGTTGTTAAACTCTCCATCTCCACTCCAACACAACACAACTTTTAGTAAGCATGTTGTTAAACTCTCCATCTCCCCTCCAACATAACACAACCTTTAGTATCCATGTTGTTAAACTCTCCCTCCAATATAACACAACCTTTAGTACCCATGTTGTTAAACTCTCCCCTCCAACATAACACAACCTTTAGTAACCATGTTGTTAAACTCTCCATCTCAACTCCAACATAACACAACCTTCAGTAACCATGTGTTTAAACTCTCCCCTCCAACGTAACACAACCTTTAGTAACCATGTTGTTAAACTCTCCCCTCCAACATAACACAACCTTTAGTAACCATGTTGTTAAACTCTCCCCTCCAACATAACACAACCTTTAGTATCCATGTTGTTAAACTCTCCCCTCCAATATAACACAACCTTTAGTATCCATGTTGTTAAACTCTCCCCTCCAACATAACACAACCTTTAGAATCAATGTTGTTAAACTTTCCCCTCCAACATAACACAACCTTTATTATCAATGTTGTTAAACTCTCCCCTCCAACATAACACAACCTTTAGTAACCATGTTGTTAAACTCTCCATCTCCCCTCCAACATAACACGACCTTTAGTAACCATGTTGTTAAACTCTCCCCTCCAACATAACACAACCTTTAGTTACCATGTTGTTAAACTCTCCCCTCCAACATAACACAACCTTTAGTAACCATGTTGTTAAACTCTCCCCTCCAACATAACACAACCTTTAGTATCCATGTTGTTAAACTCTCCCCTCAAACATAACACAACCTTTAGTAACCATGTTGTTAAACTCTCCCATCCAACATAACACAACCTTTAGTATTCATGTTGTTAAACTCTCCATCTCCCCTCCAACATAACACAACCTTTAATATCCATGTTGTTAAACTCTCCGCTCCAACATAACACAACCTTCAGTATCCATGTTGTTAAACTCTCCATCTCCCCTCCATCATAACACAACCTTTAGTAACCATGTTGTTAAACTCTCCATCTCCCCTCCAACATAACACAACCTTCAGTAACCATGTGTTTAAACTCTCCCCTCCAACGTAACACAACCTTTAGTAACCATGTTGTTAAACTCTCCCCTCCAACATAACACAACCTTTAGTATCCATGTTGTTAAACTCTCCCCTCCAATATAACACAACCTTTAGTATCCATGTTGTTAAACTCTCCCCTCCAACATAACACAACCTTTAGAATCCATGTTGTTAAACTCTCCATCTCCACTCCAACACAACACAATTTTTAGTAACCATGTTGTTAAACTATCCATCTCCCCTCCAACATAACACAACCTTTAGTATCCATGTTGTTAAACTCTCCCCTCCCACATAACACAACCTTTTGTATCCATGTTGTTAAACTCTCCCTTCCAACATAACATAACCTTTAGTAACCATGTTGTTAAACTCTCCACTCCAACATAACACAACCTTTACTATCCATGCTGTTAAACTCTCCACTCCAACATAACACAACCTTTAGTATCCATGTTGTTAAACTCTCCCCTCCAACATAACACAACCTTTATTATCCATGTTGTTAAACTCTCCCCTCCAACATAACACAACCTTGAGTAACCATGTTGTTAAACTCTCCATCTCCCCTCCAACATAACACAACCTTTAGTAACCATGTTGTTAAACTCTCCCCTCCAACATAACACAACCTTTAGTAACCATGTTGTTAAACTCTCCGCTCCAACATAACACAACATTTAGTATCCATGTTTTTAAACTCTCCACTCCAACATAACACAACCTTTAGTATCCATGTTGTTATACTCTCCCCTCCATCATAACACAACCTTTAGTAACCATGTTGTTAAACTCTCCATCTCCACTCCAACATAACACAACCTTTAGTAACCATGTTGTTAAACTCTCCCCTCCAACATAACACAACCTTTAGTATCCATGTTGTTAAACTATCCATCTCCCCTCCAACATAACACAACCTTAAGTATCCATGTTGTTAAACTCTCCACTCCAAAGTAACACAACCTTTACTATCCATGCTGTTAAGCTCTCCACTCCAACATTACACAACCTTTAGTAACCATGTTGTTATACTCTCCATCTCCCCTCCAACATAACACAACCTTTAGTATCCATGTTGTTAAACTCTCCACTCCAACATAACACAACCTTTAGTATCCATGTTGTTCAACTCTCCATCTCCACTCCAACATAACACAACCTTTAGTATCCATGTTGTTAAACTCTCCCCTCCAACATAACACAACCTTTAGTATCCATGTTGTTAAACTCTCCATCTCCACTCCAACACAACACAACTTTTAGTAACCATGTTGTTAAACTCTCCATCTCCCCTCCAACATAACACAACCTTTAGTATCCATGTTGTTAA
Organism: Salmo salar; assembly: GCF_965601325.2. Taxonomy (NCBI): domain Eukaryota; kingdom Metazoa; phylum Chordata; class Actinopteri; order Salmoniformes; family Salmonidae; genus Salmo; species Salmo salar. The sequence continues at coordinate 66,334,172 of NC_138301.1, forward strand.
ACTCTCCACTCCAACATAACACAACCTTTACTATCCATGCTCTTAAGCTCTCCACTCCAACATTACAAAACCTTTAGTAACCATGTTGTTATACTCTCCATCTCCCCTCCAACATAACACAACCTTTAGTATCCATGTTGTTAAACTCTCCACTCCAACATAACACAACCTTTAGTATCCATGTTGTTAAACTCTCCATCTCCACTCCAACATAACACAACCTTTAGTATCCATGTTGTTAAACTCTCCATATCCAACATAACACAAATTTTAGTAACCATGTTGTTAAACTCTCCACTCCAACATAACACAACCTTTAGTATCCATGTTGTTAAACTCTCCCCTCCAACATAACACAACCTTTAGTTACCATGTTGTTAAACTCTCCCCTCCAATATAACACAACCTTTAGTATCCATGTTAAACTCTCCCCTCCAACATAACACAACCTTTTGTATCCATGTTGTTAAACTCTCCATCTCCACTCCAACACAACACAACTTTTAGTAACCATGTTGTTAAACTCTCCATCTCCCCTCCAACATAACACAACCTTTAGTATCCATGTTGTTAAACTCTCCCCTCCAACAAAACACAACCTTTATTATCCATGTTGTTAAACTCTCCCCTCCAACATAACACAACCTTTAGTAACCATGTTGTTAAACTCTCCATCTCCCCTCCAACATAACACAACCTTCAGTAACCATGTGTTTAAACTCTCCCCTCCAACATAACACAACCTTTAGTAACCATGTTGTTAAACTCTCCCCTCCAACATAACACAACCTTTAGTATCCATGTTGTTAAACTCTCCACTCCAACATAACACAACCTTTAGTTTCCATGTTGTTAAACTCTCCCCTCCAACATAACACAACCTTTAGTTACCATGTTGTTAAACTCTCCCCTCCAATATAACACAACCTTTAGTATACATGTTGTTAAACTCTCCCCTCAAACATAACACAACCTTTAGTAACCATGTTGTTAAACTCTCCCATCCAACATAACACAACCTTTAGTATTCATATTGTTAAACTCTCCATCTCCCCTCCAACATAACACAACCTTTAATATCCATGTTGTTAAACTCTCCGCTCCAAAATAACACAACCTTCAGTATCCATGTTGTTAAACTCTCCATCTCCACTCCAACATACCACAACCTTTAGTACCCATGTTGTTAAACTCTCCCCTCCAACATAACACAACCTTTAGTAACTATGTTGTTAAACTCTCCCCTCCAACATAACACAAACTTTAGTATCCATGTTGTTAAACTCTCCCCTCCAACATAACACAACCTTTAGTATCCATGTTGTTAAACTCTCCATCTCCACTCCAACACAACACAACTTTTAGTAAGCATGTTGTTAAACTCTCCATCTCCCCTCCAACATAACACAACCTTTAGTATCCATGTTGTTAAACTCTCCCTCCAATATAACACAACCTTTAGTACCCATGTTGTTAAACTCTCCCCTCCAACATAACACAACCTTTAGTATCCATGTTGTTAAACTCTCCATCTCCACTCCAACACAACACAACTTTTAGTAACCATGTTGTTAAACTCTCCATCTCCCCTCCAACATAACACAACCTTTAGTATCCATGTTGTTAAACTCTCCCCTCCAACAAAACACAACCTTTATTATCCATGTTGTTAAACTCTCCGCTCCAACATAACACAACCTTTAGTAACCATGTTGTTAAACTCTCCATCTCAACTCCAACATAACACAACCTTCAGTAACCATGTGTTTAAACTCTCCCCTCCAACGTAACACAACCTTTAGTAACCATGTTGTTAAACTCTCCCCTCCAACATAACACAACCTTTAGTAACCATGTTGTTAAACTCTCCCCTCCAACATAACACAACCTTTAGTATCCATGTTGTTAAACTCTCCCCTCCAATATAACACAACCTTTAGTATCCATGTTGTTAAACTCTCCCCTCCAACATAACACAACCTTTAGAATCAATGTTGTTAAACTTTCCCCTCCAACATAACACAACCTTTATTATCAATGTTGTTAAACTCTCCCCTCCAACATAACACAACCTTTAGTAACCATGTTGTTAAACTCTCCATCTCCCCTCCAACATAACACGACCTTTAGTAACCATGTTGTTAAACTCTCCCCTCCAACATAACACAACCTTTAGTTACCATGGTGTTAAACTCTCCCCTCCAACATAACACAACCTTTAGTAACCATGTTGTTAAACTCTCCCCTCCAACATAACACAACCTTTAGTATCCATGTTTTTAAACTCTCCCCTCAAACATAACACAACCTTTAGTAACCATGTTGTTAAACTCTCCCATCCAACATAACACAACCTTTAGTATTCATGTTGTTAAACTCTCCATCTCCCCTCCAACATAACACAACCTTTAATATCCATGTTGTTAAACTCTCCGCTCCAACATAACACAACCTTCAGTATCCATGTTGTTAAACTCTCCATCTCCCCTCCATCATAACACAACCTTTAGTAACCATGTTGTTAAACTCTCCATCTCCACTCCAACATACCACAACCTTTAGTACCCATGTTGTTAAACTCTCCCCTCCAACATAACACAACCTTTAGTAACTATGTTGTTAAACTCTCCCCTCCAACATAACACAACCTTTAGTATCCATGTTGTTAAACTCTCCATCTCCACTCCAACACAACACAACTTTTAGTAACCATGTTGTTAAACTCTCCATCTCCCCTCCAACATAACACAACCTTTAGTATCCATGTTGTTAAACTCTCCCCTCCAACAAAACACAACCTTTATTATCCATGTTGTTAAACTCTCCCCTCCAACATAACACAACCTTTAGTAACCATGTTGTTAAACTCTCCATCTCCCCTCCAACATAACACAACCTTCAGTAACCATGTGTTTAAACTCTCCCCTCCAACGTAACACAACCTTTAGTAACCATGTTGTTAAATTCTCCCCTCCAACATAACACAACCTTTAGGATCCATGTTGTTAAACTCTCCCCTCCAATATAACACAACCTTTAGTATCCATGTTGTTAAACTCTCCCCTCCAACATAACACAACCTTTAGAATCCATGTTGTTAAACTCTCCATCTCCACTCCAACATAACACAACCTTTAGTATCCATGTTGTTAAACTCTCCATATCCAACATAACACAAATTTTAGTAACCATGTTGTTAAACTCTCCACTCCAACATAACACAACCTTTAGTATCCATGTTGTTAAACTCTCCCCTCCAACATAACACAACCTTTAGTATCAATGTTGTTAAACTCTCCATCTCCCCTCCAACATAACACAACCTTTAGTATCCATGTTGTTAAACTCTCCATCTCCATTTCAACACAACACAACTTTTAGTAACCATGTTGTTAAACTCTCCATCTCCCCTCCAACATGACACAACCTTTAGTATCCATGTTGTTAAACTCTCCCCTCCAACAAAACACAACCTTTATTATCCATGTTGTTAAACTCTCCATCTCCACTCCAACATACCACAACCTTTAGTACCCATGTTGTTAAACTCTCCCCTCCAACATAACACAACCTTTAGTAACTATGTTGTTAAACTCTCCCCTCCAACATAACACAAACTTTAGTATCCATGTTGTTAAACTCTCCCCTCCAACATAACACAACCTTTAGTATCCATGTTGTTAAACTCTCCATCTCCACTCCAACACAACACAACTTTTAGTAAGCATGTTGTTAAACTCTCAATCTCCCCTCCAACATAACACAACCTTTAGTATCCATGTTGTTAAACTCTCCCCTCCAATATAACACAACCTTTAGTATCCATGTTGTTAAACTCTCCCCTCCAACATAACACAACCTTTAGTATCCATGTTGTTAAACTCTCCATCTCCACTCCAACACAACACAACTTTTAGTAACCATGTTGTTATACTCTCCATCTCCCCTCCAACATAACACAACCTTTAGTATCCATGTTGTTAAACTCTCCCCTCCAACAAAACACAACCTTTATTATCCATGTTGTTAAACTCTCCCCTCCAACATAACACAACCTTTAGTAACCATGTTGTTAAACTCTCCATCTCCCCTCCAACATAACACAACCTTCAGTAACCATGTGTTTGAACTCTCCCCTCCAACGTAACACAACCTTTAGTAACCATGTTGTTAAACTCTCCCCTCCAACATAACACAACCTTTAGTATCCATGTTGTTAAACTCTCCCCTCCAATATAACACAACCTTTAGTATCCATGTTGTTAAACTCTCCCCTCCAACATAACACAACTTTTAGTAACCATGTTGTTAAACTCTCCATCTCCCCTCCAACGTAACACAACCTTTAGTAACCATGTTGTTAAACTCTCCCCTCCAACATAACACAACCTTTAGTATCCATGTTGTTAAACTCTCCACTCCAACATAACACAACCTTTAGTTTCCATGTTGTTAAACTCTCCCCTCCAACATAACACAACCTTTAGTTACCATGTTGTTAAACTCTCCCCTCCAATATAACACAACCTTTAGTATACATGTTGTTAAACTCTCCCATCCAACATAACACAACCTTTAGTATTCATGTTGTTAAACTCTCCATCTCCCCTCCAACATAACACAACCTTTAATATCCATGTTGTTAAACTCTCCGCTCCAAAATAACACAACCTTCAGTATCCATGTTGTTAAACTCTCCATCTCCACTCCAACATACCACAACCTTTAGTACCCATGTTGTTAAACTCTCCCCTCCAACATAACACAACCTTTAGTAACTATGTTGTTAAACTCTCCCCTCCAACATAACACAAACTTTAGTATCCATGTTGTTAAACTCTCCCCTCCAACATAACACAACCTTTAGTATCCATGTTGTTAAACTCTCCATCTCCACTCCAACACAACACAACTTTTAGTAAGCATGTTGTTAAACTCTCCATCTCCCCTCCAACATAACACAACCTTTAGTATCCATGTTGTTAAACTCTCCCTCCAATATAACACAACCTTTAGTACCCATGTTGTTTAACTCTCCCCTCCAACATAACACAACCTTTAGTATCCATGTTGTTAAACTCTCCATCTCCACTCCAACACAACACAACTTTTAGTAACCATGTTGTTAAACTCTCCATCTCCCCTCCAACATAACACAACCTTTAGTATCCATGTTGTTAAACTCTCCCCTCCAACAAAACACAACCTTTATTATCCATGTTGTTAAACTCTCCGCTCCAACATAACACAACCTTTAGTAACCATGTTGTTAAACTCTCCATCTCCCCTCCAACATAACACAACCTTCAGTAACCATGTGTTTAAACTCTCCCCTCCAACGTAACACAACCTTTAGTAACCATGTTGTTAAACTCTCCCCTCCAACATAACACAACCTTTAGTAACCATGTTGTTAAACTCTCCCCTCCAACATAACACAACCTTTAGTATCCATGTTGTTAAACTCTCCCCTCCAATATAACACAACCTTTAGTATCCATGTTGTTAAACTCTCCCCTCCAACATAACACAACCTTTAGAATCAATGTTGTTAAACTTTCCCCTCCAACATAACACAACCTTTATTATCAATGTTGTTAAACTCTCCCCTCCAACATAACACAACCTTTAGTAACCATGTTGTTAAACTCTCCATCTCCCCTCCAACATAACACGACCTTTAGTAACCATGTTGTTAAACTCTCCCCTCCAACATAACACAACCTTTAGTTACCATGTTGTTAAACTCTCCCCTCCAACATAACACAACCTTTAGTAACCATGTTGTTAAACTCTCCCCTCCAACATAACACAACCTTTAGTATCCATGTTGTTAAACTCTCCCCTCAAACATAACACAACCTTTAGTAACCATGTTGTTAAACTCTCCCCTCCAACATAACACAACCTTTAATATCCATGTTGTTAAACTCTCCGCTCCAACATAACACAACCTTCAGTATCCATGTTGTTAAACTCTCCATCTCCCCTCCATCATAACACAACCTTTAGTAACCATGTTGTTAAACTCTCCATCTCCACTCCAACATACCACAACCTTTAGTACCCATGTTGTTAAACTCTCCCCTCGAACATAACACAACCTTTAGTAACTATGTTGTTAAACTCTCCCCTCCAACATAACACAAACTTTAGTATCCATGTTGTTAAACTCTCCCCTCCAACATAACACAACCTTTAGTATCCATGTTGTTAAACTCTCCATCTCCACTCCAACACAACACAACTTTTAGTAACCATGTTGTTAAACTCTCCATCTCCCCTCCAACATAACACAACCTTTAGTATCCATGTTGTTAAACTCTCCCCTTCCAACAAAACACAACCTTTATTATCCATGTTGTTAAACTCTCCCCTCCAACATAACACAACCTTTAGTAACCATGTTGTTAAACTCTCCATCTCCCCTCCAACATAACACAACCTTCAGTAACCATGTGTTTAAACTCTCCCCTCCAACGTAACACAACCTTTAGTAACCATGTTGTTAAATTCTCCCCTCCAACATAACACAACCTTTAGGATCCATGTTGTTAAACTCTCCCCTCCAATATAACATAACCTTTAGTATCCATGTTGTTAAACTCTCCCCTCCAACATAACACAACCTTTAGAATCCATGTTGTTAAACTCTCCATCTCCACTCCAACACAACACAACTTTTAGTAACCATGATGTTAAACTCTCCATCTCCCCTCCAACATAACACAACCTTTAGTATCCATGTTGTTAAACTCTCCATCTCCACTCCAACATAACACAACCTTTAGTATCCATGTTGTTAAACTCTCCATATCCAACATAACACAAATTTTAGTAACCATGTTGTTAAACTCTCCACTCCAACATAACACAACCTTTAGTATCCATGTTGTTAAACTCTCCCCTCCAACATAACACAACCTTTAGTATCCATGTTAAACTCTCCCCTCCAACATAACACAACCTTTAGTATCCATGTTGTTAAACTCTCCATCTCCACTCCAACACAACACAACTTTTAGTAACCATGTTGTTAAACTCTCCATCTCCCCTCCAACATGACACAACCTTTAGTATCCATGTTGTTAAACTCTCCCCTCCAACAAAACACAACCTTTATTATCCATGTTGTTAAACTCTCCATCTCCACTCCAACATACCACAACCTTTAGTACCCATGTTGTTAAACTCTCCCCTCCAACATAACACAACCTTTAGTAACTATGTTGTTAAACTCTCCCCTCCAACATAACACAAACTTTAGTATCCATGTTGTTAAACTCTCCATCTCCACTCCAACACAACACAACTTTTAGTAAGCATGTTGTTAAACTCTCAATCTCCCCTCCAACATAACACAACCTTTAGTATCCATGTTGTTAAACTCTCCCCTCCAACATAACACAACCTTTAGTATCCATGTTGTTAAACTCTCCCCTCCAATATAACACAACCTTTAGTATCCATGTTGTTAAACTCTCCCCTCCAACATAACACAACCTTTAGTATCCATGTTGTTAAACTCTCCATCTCCACTCCAACACAACACAACTTTTAGTAACCATGTTGTTAAACTCTCCATCTCCCCTCCAACATAACACAACCTTTAGTATCCATGTTGTTAAACTCTCCCCTCCAACAAAACACAACCTTTATTATCCATGTTGTTAAACTCTCCCCTCCAACATAACACAACCTTTAGTAACCATGTTGTTAAACTCTCCATCTCCCCTCCAACATAACACAACCTTCAGTAACCATGTGTTTAAACTCTCCCCTCCAACGTAACACAACCTTTAGTAACCATGTTGTTAAACTCTCCCCTCCAACATAACACAACCTTTAGTATCCATGTTGTTAAACTCTCCCCTCCAATATAACACAACCTTTAGTATCCATGTTGTTAAACTCTCCCCTCCAACATAACACAACCTTTAGAATCCATGTTGTTAAACTCTCCATCTCCACTCCAACACAACACAACTTTTAGTAACCATGTTGTTAAACTCTCCATCTCCCCTCCAACATAACACAACCTTTAGTATCCATGTTGTTAAACTCTCCATCTCCACTCCAACATAACACAACCTTTAGTATCCATGTTGTTAAACTCTCCATATCCAACATAACACAAATTTTAGTAACCATGTTGTTAAACTCTCCACTCCAACATAACACAACCTTTAGTATCCATGTTGTTAAACTCTCCCCTCCAACATAACACAACCTTTAGTATCCATGTTAAACTCTCCCCTCCAACATAACACAACCTTTAGTATCCATGTTGTTAAACTCTCCATCTCCACTCCAACACAACACAACTTTTAGTAACCATGTTGTTAAACTCTCCATCTCCCCACCAACATGACACAACCTTTAGTATCCATGTTGTTAAACTCTCCCCTCCAACAAAACACAACCTTTATTATCCATGTTGTTAAACTCTCCCCTCCAACATAACACAACCTTTAGTAACCATGTTGTTAAACTCTCCATCTCCCCTCCAACATAACACAACCTTCAGTAACCATGTGTTTAAACTCTCCCCTCCAACATAACACAACCTTTAGTAACCATGTTGTTAAACTCTCCCCTCCAACATAACACAACCTTTAGTATCCATGTTGTTAAACTCTCCCCTCCAATATAACACAACCTTTAGTATCCATGTTGTTAAACTCTCCCCTCCAACATAACACAACCTTTAGTATCCATGTTGTTAAACTCTCCATCTCCACTCCAACACAACACAACTTTTAGTAACCATGTTGTTAAACTCTCCATCTCCCCTCCAACATAACACAACCTTTAGTATCCATGTTGTTAAACTCTCCCCTCCAACAAAACACAACCTTTATTATCCATGTTGTTAAACTCTCCCCTCCAACATAACACAACCTTTAGTAACCATGTTGTTAAACTCTCCATCTCCCCTCCAACATAACACAACCTTCAGTAACCATGTGTTTAAACTCTCCCCTCCAACGTAACACAACCTTTAGTAACCATGTTGTTAAACTCTCCCCTCCAACATAACACAACCTTTAGTATCCATGTTGTTAAACTCTCCCCTCCAATATAACACAACCTTTAGTATCCATGTTGTTAAACTCTCCCCTCCAACATAACACAACCTTTAGAATCCATGTTGTTAAACTCTCCATCTCCACTCCAACACAACACAACTTTTAGTAACCATGTTGTTAAACTCTCCATCTCCCCTCCAACATAACACAACCTTTAGTATCCATGTTGTTAAACTCTCCATCTCCACTCCAACATAACACAACCTTTAGTATCCATGTTGTTAAACTCTCCATATCCAACATAACACAAATTTTAGTAACCATGTTGTTAAACTCTCCACTCCAACATAACACAACCTTTAGTATCCATGTTGTTAAACTCTCCCCTCCAACATAACACAACCTTTAGTATCCATGTTAAACTCTCCCCTCCAACATAACACAACCTTTAGTATCCATGTTGTTAAACTCTCCATCTCCACTCCAACACAACACAACTTTTAGTAACCATGTTGTTAAACTCTCCATCTCCCCACCAACATGACACAACCTTTAGTATCCATGTTGTTAAACTCTCCCCTCCAACAAAACACAACCTTTATTATCCATGTTGTTAAACTCTCCCCTCCAACATAACACAACCTTTAGTAACCATGTTGTTAAACTCTCCATCTCCCCTCCAACATAACACAACCTTCAGTAACCATGTGTTTAAACTCTCCCCTCCAACATAACACAACCTTTAGTAACCATGTTGTTAAACTCTCCCCTCCAACATAACACAACCTTTAGTATCCATGTTGTTAAACTCTCCACTCCAACATAACACAACCTTTAGTTTCCATGTTGTTAAACTCTCCCCTCCAACATAACACAACCTTTAGTATCCATGTTGTTAAACTCTCCACTCCAACATAACACAACCTTTAGTTTCCATGTTGTTAAACTCTCCCCTCCAACATACACAACCTTTAGTTACCATGTTGTTAAACTCTCCACTCCAATATAACACAACCTTTAGTATACATGTTGTTAAACTCTCCCCTCAAACATAACACAACCTTTAGTAACCATGTTGTTAAACTCTCCCATCCAACATAACACAACCTTTAGTATTCATGTTGTTAAACTCTCCATCTCCCCTCCAACATAACACAACCTTTAATATCCATGTTGTTAAACTCTCCGCTCCAACATAACACAACTTTTAGTAAGCATGTTGTTAAACTCTCCATCTCCCCTCCAACATAACACAACCTTTAGTATCCATGTTGTTAAACTCTCCCCTCCAATATAACACAACATTTAGTATCCATGTTGTTAAACTCTCCCCTCCAACATAACACAACCTTTAGTATCCATGTTGTTAAACTCTCCATCTCCACTCCAACACAACACAACTTTTAGTAACCATGTTGTTAAACTCTCCATCTCCCCTCCAACATAACACAACCTTTAGTATCCATGTTGTTAAACTCTCCCCTCCAACAAAACACAACCTTTATTATCCATGTTGTTAAACTCTCCCCTCCAACATAACACAACCTTTAGTAACCATGTTGTTAAACTCTCCATCTCCCCTCCAACATAACACAACCTTCAGTAACCATGTGTTTAAACTCTCCCCTCCAACGTAACACAACCTTTAGTAACCATGTTGTTAAACTCTCCCCTCCAATATAACACAACCTTTAGTATCCATGTTGTTAAACTCTCCCCTCCAACATAACACAAAATTTAGAATCCATGTTGTTAAACTCTCCATCTCCACTCCAACACAACACAACTTTTAGTAACCATGTTGTTAAACTCTCCATCTCCTCTCCAACATAACACAACCTTCAGAAACCATGTTTTTAAACTCTCCCCTCCAACGTAACACAACCTTTAGTAACCATGTTGTTAAACTCTCCCCTCCAACATAACACAACCTTTAGTATCCATGTTGTTAAACTCTCCCCTCCAATATAACACAACCTTTAGTATCCATGTTGTTAAACTCTCCCCTCCAACATAACACAACCTTTAGAATCCATGTTGTTAAACTCTCCATCTTCACTCCAACACAACACAACTTTTAGTATCCATGATGTTAAACTCTCCATCTCCACTCCAACATAAAATAACCTTTAGTATCCATGTTGTTAAACTCTCCCCTCCAACATAACACAACCTTTAGTATCCATGTTGTTAAACTCTCCCCTCCAACATAACACAACCTTTAGTTACCATGTTGTTAAACTCTCCCCTCCAATATAACACAACCTTTAGTATCCATGTTGTTAAACTCTCCCCTCCAACATAACACAACCTTTAGTATCCATGATGTTAAACTCTCCATCTCCACTACAACACAACACAACTTTTAGTAACCATGTTGTTAAACTCTCCATCTCCCCTCCAACATAACACAACCTTTAGTATCCATGCTGTTAAGCTCTCCACTCCAACATTACACAACCTTTAGTGACCATGTTGTTATACTCTCCATCTCCCCTCCAACATAACACAACCTTTAGTATCCATGTTGTTAAACTCTCCACTCCAACATAACACAACCTTTAGTATCCATGTTGTTAAACTCTCCATCTCCACTCCAACATAACACAACCTTTAGTATCCATGTTGTTAAACTCTCCATATCCAACATAACACAAATTTTAGTAACCATGTTGTTAAACTCTCCACTCCAACATAATACAACCTTTAGTATCCATGTTGTTAAACTCTCCCCTCCAACATAACACAACCTTTAGTTACCATGTTGTTAAACTCTCCCCTCCAATATAACACAACCTTTAGTATCCATGTTAAACTCTCCCCTCCAACAAAACACAACCTTTATTATCCATGTTGTTAAACTCTCCCCTCCAACATAACACAACCTTTAGTAACCATGTTGTTAAACACTCCATCTCCCCTCCAACATAACACAACCTTCAGTAAGCATGTGTTTAAACTCTCCCCTCCAACATAACACAACCTTTAGTAACCATGTTGTTAAACTCTCCCCTCCAGCATAACACAACCTTTAGTATCCATGTTGTTAAACTCTCCACTCCAACATAACACAACCTTTAGTTTCCATGTTGTTAAACTCTCCCCTCCAACATAACACAACCTTTAGTTACCATGTTGTTAAACTCTCCCCTCCAACAAAACACAACCTTTATTATCCATGTTGTTAAACTCTCCCCTCCAACATAACACAACCTTTAGTAACCATGTTGTTAAACACTCCATGTCCCCTCCAACATAACACAACCTTCAGTAAGCATGTGTTTAAACTCTCCCCTCCAACATAACACAACCTTTAGTAACCATGTTGTTAAACTCTCCCCTCCAGCATAACACAACCTTTAGTATCCATGTTGTTAAACTCTCCACTCCAACATAACACAACCTTTAGTTTCCATGTTGTTAAACTCTCCCCTCCAACATAACACAACCTTTAGTTACCATGTTGTTAAACTCTCCCCTCCAATATAACACAACCTTTAGTATACATGTTGTTAAACTCTCCCCTCAAACATAACACAACCTTTAGTAACCATGTTGTTAAACTCTCCCATCCAACATAACACAACCTTTAGTATTCATGTTGTTAAACTCTCCATCTCCCCTCCAACATAACACAACCTTTAATATCCATGTTGTTACACTCTCCGCTCCAACATAACACAACCTTCAGTATCCATGTTGTTAAACTCTACATCTCCCCTCCATCATAACACAACCTTTAGTACCCATGTTGTTAAACTCTCCCCTCCAACATAACACAACCTTTAGTAACTATGTTGTTAAACTCTCCACTCCAACATAACACAACCTTTAGTATCCATGTTGTTAAACTCTCCCCTCCAACATAACACAACCTTCAGTAAGCATGTGTTTAAACTCTCCCCTCCAACATAACACAACCTTTAGTAACCATGTTGTTAAACTCTCCCCTCCAGCATAACACAACCTTTAGTTACCATGTTGTTAAACTCTCCCCTCCAACAAAACACAACCTTTATTATCCATGTTGTTAAACTCTCCGCTCCAACATAACACAACCTTCAGTATCCATGTTGTTAAACTCTCCATCTCCCCTCCATCATAACACAACCTTTAGTAACCATGTTGTTAAACTCTCCATCTCCACTCCAACATACCACAACCTTTAGTACCCATGTTGTTAAACTCTCCCCTCCAACATAACACAACCTTTAGTTACCATGTTGTTAAACTCTCCCCTCCAATATAACACAACCTTTAGTATCCATGTTAAACTCTCCCCTCCAACATAACACAACCTTTAGTATCCATGTTGTTAAACTCTCCATCTCCACTCCAACACAACACAACTTTTAGTAACCATGTTGTTAAACTCTCCATCTCCCCTCCAACATAACACAACCTTTAGTATCCATGTTGTTAAACTCTCCCCTCCAACATAACACAACCTTCAGTAACCATGTGTTTAAACTCTCCCCTCCAATATAACACAACCTTTAGTATCCATGTTGTTAAACTCTCCCCTCCAACATAACACAACCTTTAGAATCCATGTTGTTAAACTCTCCATCTCCACTCCAACACAACACAACTTTTAGTAACCATGTTGTTAAACTCTCCATCTCCCCTCCAACATAACACAACCTTTAGTATCCATGTTGTTAAACTCTCCCCTCCAACATAACACAACCTTCAGTAACCATGTGTTTAAACTCTCCCCTCCAATATAACACAACCTTTAGTATCCATGTTGTTAAACTCTCCCCTCCAACATAACACAACCTTTAGAATCCATGTTGTTAAACTCTCCATCTCCCCTCCAACATAACACAACCTTTAGTATCCATGTTGTTAAACTCTCCACTCCAACATAACACAACCTTTACTATCCATGCTGTTAAGCTCTCCACTCCAACATTACACAACCTTTAGTAACCATGTTGTTATACTCTCCATCTCCCCTCCAACATAACACAACCTTTAGTATCCATGTTGTTAAACTCTCCACTCCAACATAACACAACCTTTAGTGTCCATGTTGTTAAACTCTCCATCTCCACTCCAACATAACACAACCTTTAGTATCCATGTTGTTAAACTCTCCATATCCAACATAACACAAATTTTAGTAACCATGTTGTTAAACTCTCCACTCCAACATAACACAACCTTTAGTATCCATGTTGTTAAACTCTCCCCTCCAACATAACACAACCTTTAGTTACCATGTTGTTAAACTCTCCCCTCCAAAATAACACAACCTTTAGTATCCATGTTAAACTCTCCCCTCCAACATAACACAACCTTTAGTATCCATGTTGTTAAACTCTCCATCTCCACTCCAACACAACACAACTTTTAGTAACCATGTTGTTAAACTCTCCATCTCCCCTCCAACATAACACAACCTTTAGTATCCATGTTGTTAAACTCTCCCCTCCAACAAAACACAACCTTTATTATCCATGTTGTTAAACTCTCCCCTCCAACATAACACAACCTTTAGTAACCATGTTGTTAAACTCTCCATCTCCCCTCCAACATAACACAACCTTTAGTATACATGTTGTTAAACTCTCCCCTCAAACACAACACAACCTTTAGTAACCATGTTGTTAAACTCTCCCATCCAACATAACACAACCTTTAGTATTCATGTTGTTAAACTCTCCATCTCCCTTCCAACATAACACAACCTTTAATATCCATGTTGTTAAACTCTCCGCTCCAACATAACACAACCTTCAGTATCCATGTTGTTAAACTCTCCATCTCCCCTCCATCATAACACAACCTTTAGTAACCATGTTGTTAAACTCTCCATCTCCACTCCAACATACCACAACCTTTAGTACCCATGTTGTTAAACTCTCCCCTCCAACATAACACAACCTTTAGTAACTATGTTGTTAAACTCTCCCCTCCAACATAACACAAACTTTAGTATCCATGTTGTTAAACTCTCCCCTCCAACATAACACAACCTTTAGTATCCATGTTGTTAAACTCTCCATCTCCACTCCAACACAACACAACTTTTAGTAAGCATGTTGTTAAACTCTCCATCTCCCCTCCAACATAACACAACCTTTAGTATCCATGTTGTTAAACTCTCCATCTCCACTCCAACACAACTTTTAGTAACCATGTTGTTAAACTCTCCATCTCCCCTCCAACATAACACAACCTTTAGTATCCATGTTGTTAAACTCTCCATCTCCACTCCAACACAACTTTTAGTAACCATGTTGTTAAACTCTCCATCTCCCCTCCAACATAACACAACCTTCAGTAACCATGTGTTTAAACTCTCCCCTCCAACGTAACACAACCTTTAGTAACCATGTTGTTAAACTCTCCCCTCCAATATAACACAACCTTTAGTATCCATGTTGTTAAACTCTCCCCTCCAACATAACACAACCTTTAGAATCCATGTTGTTAAACTCTCCATCTCCCCTCCAACATAACACAACCTTTAGTATCCATGTTGTTAAACTCTCCACTCCAACATAACACAACCTTTACTATCCATGCTGTTAAGCTCTCCACTCCAACATTACACAACCTTTAGTAACCATGTTGTTATACTCTCCATCTCCCCTCCAACATAACACAACCTTTAGTATCCATGTTGTTAAACTCTCCACTCCAACATAACACAACCTTTAGTATCCATGTTGTTAAACTCTCCATCTCCACTCCAACATAACACAACCTTTAGTATCCATGTTGTTAAACTCTCCATATCCAACATAACACAAATTTTAGTAACCATGTTGTTAAACTCTCCACTCCAACATAACACAACCTTTAGTATCCATGTTGTTAAACTCTCCCCTCCAACATAACACAACCTTTAGTTACCATGTTGTTAAACTCTCCCCTCCAATATAACACAACCTTTAGTATCCATGTTAAACTCTCCCCTCCAACAAAACACAACCTTTATTATCCATGTTGTTAAACTCTCCCCTCCAACATAACACAACCTTTAGTAACCATGTTGTTAAACTCTCCATCTCCCCTCCAACATAACACAACCTTCAGTAAGCATGTGTTTAAACTCTCCCCTCCAACATAACACAACCTTTAGTAACCATGTTGTTAAACTCTCCCCTCCAGCATAACACAACCTTTAGTATCCATGTTGTTAAACTCTCCACTCCAACATAACACAACCTTTAGTTTCCATGTTGTTAAACTCTCCCCTCCAACATAACACAACCTTTAGTTACCATGTTGTTAAACTCTCCCCTCCAATATAACACAACCTTTAGTATACATGTTGTTAAACTCTCCCCTCAAACATAACACAACCTTTAGTAACCATGTTGTTAAACTCTCCCATCCAACATAACACAACCTTTAGTATTCATGTTGTTAAACTCTCCATCTCCCCTCCATCATAACACAACCTTTAGTAACCATGTTGTTAAACTCTCCATCTCCACTCCAACATACCACAACCTTTAGTACCCATGTTGTTAAACTCTCCCCTCCAACATAACACAACCTTTAGTAACTATGTTGTTAAACTCTCCACTCCAACATAACACAACCTTTAGTATCCATGTTGTTAAACTCTCCCCTCCAACATAACACAACCTTTAGTTACCATGTTGTTAAACTCTCCCCTCCAATATAACACAACCTTTAGTATCCATGTTAAACTCTCCCCTCCAACATAACACAACCTTTAGTATCCATGTTGTTAAACTCTCCCCTCCAACATAACACAACCTTCAGTAACCATGTGTTTAAACTCTCCCCTCCAACGTAACACAACCTTTAGTAACCATGTTGTTAAACTCTCCCCTCCAATATAACACAACCTTTAGTATCCATGTTGTTAAATTCTCCCCTCCAACATAACACAACCTTTAGAATCAATGTTGTTAAACTCTCCACTCCAACATAACACAACCTTTAGTAACCATGTTGTTAAACTCTCCATCTCCCCTCCAACATAACACAACCTTCAGTAACCATGTGTTTAAACTCTCCCCTCCAACGTAACACAACCTTTATTAACCATGTTGTTAAACTCTCCCCTCCAATATAACACAACCTTTAGTATCCATGTTGTTAAACTCTCCCCTCCAACATAACACAACCTTTAGAATCCATGTTGTTAAACTCTCCATCTCCACTCCAACACAACGCAACTTTTAGTAACCATGTTGTTAAACTCTCCATCTCCCCTCCAACATAACACAACCTTTAGTATCCATGTTGTTAAACTCTCCACTCCAACATAACACAACCTTTACTATCCATGCTGTTAAGCTCTCCACTCCAACATTACACAACCTTTAGTAACCATGTTGTTATACTCTCCATCTCCCCTCCAACATAACACAACCTTTAGTATCCATGTTGTTAAACTCTCCACTCCAACATAACACAACCTTTAGTATCCATGTTGTTAAACTCTCCATCTCCACTCCAACATAACACAACCTTTAGTATCCATGTTGTTAAACTCTCCATATCCAACATAACACAAATTTTAGTAACCATGTTGTTAAACTCTCCACTCCAACATAACACAACCTTTAGTATCCATGTTGTTAAACTCTCCCCTCCAACATAACACAACCTTTAGTTACCATGTTGTTAAACTCTCCCCTCCAATATAACACAACCTTTAGTATCCATGTTAAACTCTCCCCTCCAACAAAACACAACCTTTATTATCCATGTTGTTAAACTCTCCCCTCCAACATAACACAACCTTTAGTAACCATGTTGTTAAACTCTCCATCTCCCCTCCAACATAACACAACCTTCAGTAAGCATGTGTTTAAACTCTCCCCTCCAACATAACACAACCTTTAGTAACCATGTTGTTAAACTCTCCCCTCCAGCATAACACAACCTTTAGTATCCATGTTGTTAAACTCTCCACTCCAACATAACACAACCTTTAGTTTCCATGTTGTTAAACTCTCCCCTCCAACATAACACAACCTTTAGTTACCATGTTGTTAAACTCTCCCCTCCAATATAACACAACCTTTAGTATACATGTTGTTAAACTCTCCCCTCAAACATAACACAACCTTTAGTAACCATGTTGTTAAACTCTCCCATCCAACATAACACAACCTTTAGTATTCATGTTGTTAAACTCTCCATCTCCCCTCCATCATAACACAACCTTTAGTAACCATGTTGTTAAACTCTCCATCTCCACTACAACATACCACAACCTTTAGTACCCATGTTGTTAAACTCTCCCCTCCAACATAACACAACCTTTAGTAACTATGTTGTTAAACTCTCCACTCCAACATAACACAACCTTTAGTATCCATGTTGTTAAACTCTCCCCTCCAACATAACACAACCTTTAGTTACCATGTTGTTAAACTCTCCCCTCCAATATAACACAACCTTTAGTATCCATGTTAAACTCTCCCCTCCAACATAACACAACCTTTAGTATCCATGTTGTTAAACTCTCCCCTCCAATATAACACAACCTTTAGTATCCATGTTAAACTCTCCCCTCCAACATAACACAACCTTTAGTATCCATGTTGTTAAACTCTCCCCTCCAACATAACACAACCTTCAGTAACCATGTGTTTAAACTCTCCCCTCCAACGTAACACAACCTTTAGTAACCATGTTGTTAAATTCTCCCCTCCAACATAACACAACCTTTAGAATCCATGTTGTTAAACTCTCCATCTCCACTCCAACACAACACAACTTTTAGTAACCATGTTGTTAAACTCTCCATCTCCCCTCCAACATAACACAACCTTTAGTATCCGTGTTGTTAAACTCTCCACTCCAACATAACACAACCTTTACTATCCATGCTGTTAAGCTCTCCACTCCAACATTACACAACCTTTAGTAACCATGTTGTTATACTCTCCATCTCCCCTCCAACATAACACAACCTTTAGTATCCATGTTGTTAAACTCTCCACTCCAACATAACACAACCTTTAGTATCCATGTTGTTAAACTCTCCATCTCCACTCCAACATAACACAACCTTTAGTACCCATGTTGTTAAACTCTCCCCTCCAACATAACACAACCTTTAGTAACTATGTTGTTAAACTCTCCCCTCCAACATAACACAACCTTTAGTATCCATGTTGTTAAACTCTCCCCTCCAATATAACACAACCTTTAGTATCCATGTTAAACTCTCCCCTCCAACATAACACAACCTTTAGTATCCATGTTGTTAAACTCTCCCCTCCAACATAACACAACCTTCAGTAACCATGTGTTTAAACTCTCCCCTCCAACGTAACACAACCTTTAGTAACCATGTTGTTAAACTCTCCCCTCCAATATAACACAACCTTTAGTATCCATGTTGTTAAACTCTCCCCTCCAACATAACACAACCTTTAGAATCCATGTTGTTAAACTCTCCATCTCCACTCCAACACAACACAACTTTTAGTAACCATGTTGTTAAACTCTCCATCTCCCCTCCAACATAACACAACCTTTAGTATCCATGTTGTTAAACTCTCCACTCCAACATAACACAACCTTTACTATCCATGCTGTTAAGCTCTCCACTCCAACATTACACAACCTTTAGTAACCATGTTGTTATACTCTCCATCTCCACTCCAACATAACACAACCTTTAGTATCCATGTTGTTAAACTCTCCACTCCAACATAACACAACCTTTAGTATCCATGTTGTTAAACTCTCCATCTCCACTCCAACATAACACAACCTTTAGTATCCATGTTGTTAAACTCTCCATATCCAACATAACACAAATTTTAGTAACCATGTTGTTAAACTCTCCACTCCAACACAACACAACTTTTAGTAACCATGTTGTTAAACTCTCCATCTCCCCTCCAACATAACACAACCTTTAGTATCCGTGTTGTTAAACTCTCCACTCCAACATAACACAACCTTTACTATCCATGCTGTTAAGCTCTCCACTCCAACATTACACAACCTTTAGTAACCATGTTGTTATACTCTCCATCTCCCCTCCAACATAACACAACCTTTAGTATCCATGTTGTTAAACTCTCCACTCCAACATAACACAACCTTTAGTATCCATGTTGTTAAACTCTCCATCTCCACTCCAACATAACACAACCTTTAGTACCCATGTTGTTAAACTCTCCCCTCCAACATAACACAACCTTTAGTAACTATGTTGTTAAACTCTCCACTCCAACATAACACAACCTTTAGTATCCATGTTGTTAAACTCTCCCCTCCAACATAACACAACCTTTAGTTACCATGTTGTTAAACTCTCCCCTCCAATATAACACAACCTTTAGTATCCATGTTAAACTCTCCCCTCCAACATAACACAACCTTTAGTATCCATGTTGTTAAACTCTCCCCTCCAACATAACACAACCTTCAGTAACCATGTGTTTAAACTCTCCCCTCCAACGTAACACAACCTTTAGTAACCATGTTGTTAAACTCTCCCCTCCAATATAACACAACCTTTAGTATCCATGTTGTTAAACTCTCCCCTCCAACATAACATAACCTTTAGAATCCATGTTGTTAAACTCTCCATCTCCACTCCAACACAACACAACCTTTAGTATCCATGTTGTTAAACTCTCCACTCCAACATAACACAACCTTTACTATCCATGCTGTTAAGCTCTCCACTCCAACATTACACAACCTTTAGTAACCATGTTGTTATACTCTCCATCTCCCCTCCAACATAACACAACCTTTAGTATCCATGTTGTTAAACTCTCCATCTCCACTCCAACATAACACAACCTTTAGTATCCATGTTGTTAAACTCTCCATATCCAACATAACACAAATTTTAGTAACCATGTTGTTAAACTCTCCACTCCAACATAACACAACCTTTAGTATCCATGTTGTTAAACTCTCCCCTCCAACATAACACAACCTTTCGTTACCATGTTGTTAAACTCTCCCCTCCAATATAACACAACCTTTAGTATCCATGTTAAACTCTCCCCTCCAACATAACACAACCTTTAGTATCCATGTTGTTAAACTCTCCCCTCCAACATAACACAACCTTCAGTAACCATGTGTTTAAACTCTCCCCTCCAACGTAACACAACCTTTAGTAACCATGTTGTTAAACTCTCCCCTCCAATATAACACAACCTTTAGTATCCATGTTGTTAAATTCTCCCCTCCAACATAACACAACCTTTAGAATCCATGTTGTTAAACTCTCCATCTCCACTCCAACACAACACAACTTTTAGTAACCATGTTGTTAAACTCTCCATCTCCCCTCCAACATAACACAACCTTTAGTATCCGTGTTGTTAAACTCTCCACTCCAACATAACACAACCTTTACTATCCATGCTGTTAAGCTCTCCACTCCAACATTACACAACCTTTAGTAACCATGTTGTTATACTCTCCATCTCCCCTCCAACATAACACAACCTTTAGTATCCATGTTGTTAAACTCTCCACTCCAACATAACACAACCTTTAGTATCCATGTTGTTAAACTCTCCATCTCCACTCCAACATAACACAACCTTTAGTACCCATGTTGTTAAACTCTCCCCTCCAACATAACACAACCTTTAGTAACTATGTTGTTAAACTCTCCACTCCAACATAACACAACCTTTAGTATCCATGTTGTTAAACTCTCCCCTCCAACATAACACAACCTTTAGTTACCATGTTGTTAAACTCTCCCCTCCAATATAACACAACCTTTAGTATCCATGTTAAACTCTCCCCTCCAACATAACACAACCTTTAGTATCCATGTTGTTAAACTCTCCCCTCCAACATAACACAACCTTCAGTAACCATGTGTTTAAACTCTCCCCTCCAACGTAACACAACCTTTAGTAACCATGTTGTTAAACTCTCCCCTCCAATATAACACAACCTTTAGTATCCATGTTGTTAAACTCTCCCCTCCAACATAACACAACCTTTAGAATCCATGTTGTTAAACTCTCCATCTCCACTCCAACACAACACAACTTTTAGTAACCATGTTGTTAAACTCTCCATCTCCCCTCCAACATAACACAACCTTTAGTATCCATGTTGTTAAACTCTCCACTCCAACATAACACAACCTTTACTATCCATGCTGTTAAGCTCTCCACTCCAACATTACACAACCTTTAGTAACCATGTTGTTATACTCTCCATCTCCCCTCCAACATAACACAACCTTTAGTATCCATGTTGTTAAACTCTCCACTCCAACATAACACAACCTTTAGTATCCATGTTGTTAAACTCTCCATCTCCACTCCAACATAACACAACCTTTAGTATCCATGTTGTTAAACTCTCCATATCCAACATAACACAAATTTTAGTAACCATGTTGTTAAACTCTCCACTCCAACATAACACAACCTTTAGTATCCATGTTGTTAAACTCTCCCCTCCAACATAACACAACCTTTAGTTACCATGTTGTTAAACTCTCCCCTCCAATATAACACAACCTTTAGTATCCATGTTAAACTCTCCCCTCCAACAAAACACAACCTTTATTATCCATGTTGTTAAACTCTCCACCCAAAAATTACACAACCTTTAGTAACCATGTTGTTAAACTCTCCATCTCCCCTCCAACATAACACAACCTTCAGTAAGCATGTGTTTAAACTCTCCCCTCCAACATAACACAACCTTTAGTAACCATGTTGTTAAACTCTCCCCTCCAGCATAACACAACCTTTAGTATCCATGTTGTTAAACTCTCCACTCCAACATAACACAACCTTTAGTTTCCATGTTGTTAAACTCTCCCCTCCAACATAACACAACCTTTAGTTACCATGTTGTTAAACTCTCCCCTCCAATATAACACAACCTTTAGTATACATGTTGTTAAACTCTCCCCTCAAACATAACACAACCTTTAGTAACCATGTTGTTAAACTCTCCCATCCAACATAACACAACCTTTAGTATTCATGTTGTTAAACTCTCCATCTCCCCTCCAACATAACACAACCTTTAATATCCATGTTGTTACACTCTCCGCTCCAACATAACACAACCTTCAGTATCCATGTTGTTAAACTCTCCATCTCCCCTCCATCATAACACAACCTTTAGTAACCATGTTGTTAAACTCTCCATCTCCACTCCAACATACCACAACCTTTAGTACCCATGTTGTTAAACTCTCCCCTCCAACATAACACAACCTTTAGTAACTATGTTGTTAAACTCTCCACTCCAACATAACACAACCTTTAGTATCCATGTTGTTAAACTCTCCCCTCCAACATAACACAACCTTTAGTTACCATGTTGTTAAACTCTCCCCTCCAATATAACACAACCTTTAGTATCCATGTTAAACTCTCCCCTCCAACATAACACAACCTTTAGTATCCATGTTGTTAAACTCTCCCCTCCAACATAACACAACCTTCAGTAACCATGTGTTTAAACTCTCCCCTCCAACGTAACACAACCTTTAGTAACCATGTTGTTAAACTCTCCCCTCCAATATAACACAACCTTTAGTATCCATGTTGTTAAACTCTCCCCTCCAACATAACACAACCTTTAGAATCCATGTTGTTAAACTCTCCATCTCCACTCCAACACAACACAACCTTTAGTATCCATGTTGTTAAACTCTCCACTCCAACATAACACAACCTTTACTATCCATGCTGTTAAGCTCTCCACTCCAACATTACACAACCTTTAGTAACCATGTTGTTATACTCTCCATCTCCCCTCCAACATAACACAACCTTTAGTATCCATGTTGTTAAACTCTCCACTCCAACATAACACAACCTTTAGTATCCATGTTGTTAAACTCTCCATCTCCACTCCAACATAACACAACCTTTAGTATCCATGTTGTTAAACTCTCCATATCCAACATAACACAAATTTTAGTAACCATGTTGTTAAACTCTCCACTCCAACATAACACAACCTTTAGTATCCATGTTGTTAAACTCTCCCCTCCAACATAACACAACCTTTAGTAACCATGTTGTTAAACTCTCCCCTCCAACATAACACAACCTTTAGTATCCATGTTGTTAAACTCTCCATCTCCACTCCAACATAACACAACCTTTAGTATCCATGTTGTTAAACTCTCCATATCCAACATAACACAACCTTTATTAACCATGTTGTTAAACTCTCCATCTCCCCTCCAACATAACACAACCTTCAGTAACCATGTGTTTAAACTCTCCCCTCCAACATAACACAACCTTTAGTAACCATGTTGTTAAACTCTCCCCTCCAACATAACACAACCTTTAGTATCCATGTTGTTAAACTCTCCCCTCCAACATAACACAACCTTTAGTTACCATGTTGTTAAACTCTCCCCTCCAATATAACACAACCTTTAGTATACATGTTGTTAAACTCTCCCCTCAAACATAACACTACCTTTAGTAACCATGTTGTTAAACTCTCCCCTCCAACATAACACAACCTTTAGTATTCATGTTGTTAAACTCTCCATCTCCCCTCCAACATAACACAACCTTTAATATCCATGTTGTTAAACTCTCCGCTCCAACATAACACAACCTTCAGTATCCATGTTGTTAAACTCTCCCCTCCAACATAACACAACCTTTCGTTACCATGTTGTTAAACTCTCCCCTCCAATATAACACAACCTTTAGTATCCATGTTAAACTCTCCCCTCCAACATAACACAACCTTTAGTATCCATGTTGTTAAACTCTCCCCTCCAACATAACACAACCTTCAGTAACCATGTGTTTAAACTCTCCCCTCCAACGTAACACAACCTTTAGTAACCATGTTGTTAAACTCTCCCCTCCAATATAACACAACCTTTAGTATCCATGTTGTTAAATTCTCCCCTCCAACATAACACAACCTTTAGAATCCATGTTGTTAAACTCTCCATCTCCACTCCAACACAACACAACTTTTAGTAACCATGTTGTTAAACTCTCCATCTCCCCTCCAACATAACACAACCTTTAGTATCCGTGTTGTTAAACTCTCCACTCCAACATAACACAACCTTTACTATCCATGCTGTTAAGCTCTCCACTCCAACATTACACAACCTTTAGTAACCATGTTGCTATACTCTCCATCTCCCCTCCAACATAACACAACCTTTAGTATCCATGTTGTTAAACTCTCCACTCCAACATAACACAACCTTTAGTATCCATGTTGTTAAACTCTCCATCTCCACTCCAACATAACACAACCTTTAGTACCCATGTTGTTAAACTCTCCCCTCCAACATAACACAACCTTTAGTAACTATGTTGTTAAACTCTCCACTCCAACATAACACAACCTTTAGTATCCATGTTGTTAAACTCTCCCCTCCAACATAACACAACCTTTAGTTACCATGTTGTTAAACTCTCCCCTCCAATATAACACAACCTTTAGTATCCATGTTAAACTCTCCCCTCCAACATAACACAACCTTTAGTATCCATGTTGTTAAACTCTCCCCTCCAACATAACACAACCTTCAGTAACCATGTGTTTAAACTCTCCCCTCCAACGTAACACAACCTTTAGTAACCATGTTGTTAAACTCTCCCCTCCAATATAACACAACCTTTAGTATCCATGTTGTTAAACTCTCCCCTCCAACATAACACAACCTTTAGAATCCATGTTGTTAAACTCTCCATCTCCACTCCAACACAACACAACTTTTAGTAACCATGTTGTTAAACTCTCCATCTCCCCTCCAACATAACACAACCTTTAGTATCCATGTTGTTAAACTCTCCACTCCAACATAACACAACCTTTACTATCCATGCTGTTAAGCTCTCCACTCCAACATTACACAACCTTTAGTAACCATGTTGTTATACTCTCCATCTCCCCTCCAACATAACACAACCTTTAGTATCCATGTTGTTAAACTCTCCACTCCAACATAACACAACCTTTAGTATCCATGTTGTTAAACTCTCCATCTCCACTCCAACATAACACAACCTTTAGTATCCATGTTGTTAAACTCTCCATATCCAACATAACACAAATTTTAGTAACCATGTTGTTAAACTCTCCACTCCAACATAACACAACCTTTAGTATCCATGTTGTTAAACTCTCCCCTCCAACATAACACAACCTTTAGTTACCATGTTGTTAAACTCTCCCCTCCAATATAACACAACCTTTAGTATCCATGTTAAACTCTCCCCTCCAACAAAACACAACCTTTATTATCCATGTTGTTAAACTCTCCCCTCCAACATTACACAACCTTTAGTAACCATGTTGTTAAACTCTCCATCTCCCCTCCAACATAACACAACCTTCAGTAAGCATGTGTTTAAACTCTCCCCTCCAACATAACACAACCTTTAGTATCCATGTTGTTAAACTCTCCACTCCAACATAACACAACCTTTAGTTTCCATGTTGTTAAACTCTCCCCTCCAACATAACACAACCTTTAGTATCCATGTTGTTAAACTGTCCATCTCCAACATAACACAACCTTTAGTTACCATGTTGTTAAACTCTCCCCTCCAATATAACACAACCTTTAGTATACATGTTGTTAAACTCTCCCCTCAAACATAACACAACCTTTAGTAACCATGTTGTTAAACTCTCCACTCCAACATAACACAACCTTTAGTAACCATGTTGTTAAACTCTCCATCTCCCCTCCAACATAACACAACCTTTAATATCCATGTTGTTACACTCTCCGCTCCAACATAACACAACCTTCAGTATCCATGTTGTTAAACTCTCCATCTCCCCTCCATCATAACACAACCTTTAGTAACCATGTTGTTAAACTCTCCATCTCCACTCCAACATACCACAACCTTTAGTACCCATGTTGTTAAACTCTCCCCTCCAACATAACACAACCTTTAGTAACTATGTTGTTAAACTCTCCACTCCAACATAACACAACCTTTAGTATCCATGTTGTTAAACTCTCCCCTCCAACATAACACAACCTTTAGTTACCATGTTGTTAAACTCTCCCCTCCAATATAACACAACCTTTAGTATTCATGTTAAACTCTCCCCTCCAACATAACACAACCTTTAGTATCCATGTTGTTAAACTCTCCATCTCCACTCCAACACAACACAACTTTTAGTAACCATGTTGTTAAACTCTCCATCTCCCCTCCAACATAACACAACCTTTAGTATCCATGTTGTTAAACTCTCCACTCCAACAAAACACAACCTTTATTATCCATGTTGTTAAACTCTCCCCTCCAACATAACACAACCTTTATTAACCATGTTGTTAAACTCTCCATCTCCCCTCCAACATAACACAACCTTCAGTAACCATGTGTTTAAACTCTCCCCTCCAACATAACACAACCTTTAGTAACCATGTTGTTAAACTCTCCCCTCCAACATAACACAACCTTTAGTATCCATGTTGTTAAACTCTCCCCTCCAACATAACACAACCTTTAGTTACCATGTTGTTAAACTCTCCCCTCCAATATAACACAACCTTTAGTATACATGTTGTTAAACTCTCCCCTCAAACATAACACAACCTTTAGTATTCATGTTGTTAAACTCTCCATCTCCCCTCAAACATAACACAACCTTTAATATCCATGTTGTTAAACTCTCCGCTCCAACATAACACAACCTTCAGTATCCATGTTGTTAAACTCTCCATCTCCCCTCCATCATAACACAACCTTTAGTATCCATGTTGTTAAACTCTCCCTCCAATATAACACAACCTTTAGTATACATGTTGTTAAACTCTCCCCTCCAACATAACACAACCTTTAGTAACTATGTTGTTAAACTCTCCCCTCCAACATAACACAAACTTTAGTATCCATGTTGTTAAACTCTCCACTCCAACATAACACAACCTTTAGTAACCATGTTGTTAAACTCTCCACTCCAACATAACACAACCTTTAGTATCCATGTTGTTAAACTCTCCCCTCCAACATAACACAACCTTTAGTTACCATGTTGTTAAACTCTCCCCTCCAATATAACACAACCTTTAGTATCCATGTTAAACTCTCCCCTCCAACAAAACACAACCTTTATTATCCATGTTGTTAAACTCTCCCCTCCAACATAACACAACCTTTAGTAACCATGTTGTTAAACTCTCCATCTCCCCTCCAACATAACACAACCTTCAGTAAGCATGTGTTTAAACTCTCCCCTCCAACATAACACAACCTTTAGTAACCATGTTGTTAAACTCTCCCCTCCAACATAACACAACCTTTAGTATCCATGTTGTTAAACTCTCCACTCCAACATAACACAACCTTTAGTTTCCATGTTGTTAAACTCTCCCCTCCAACATAACACAACCTTTAGTTACCATGTTGTTAAACTCTCCATCTCCCCTCCAACATAACACAACCTTTAATATCCATGTTGTTACACTCTCCGCTCCAACATAACACAACCTTCAGTATCCATGTTGTTAAACTCTCCATCTCCCCTCCATCATAACACAACCTTTAGTAACCATGTTGTTAAACTCTCCCCTCCAACATAACACAACCTTTAGTAACTATGTTGTTAAACTCTCCACTCCAACATAACACAACCTTTAGTATCCATGTTGTTAAACTCTCCCCTCCAACATAACACAACCTTTAGTTACCATGTTGTTAAACTCTCCCCTCCAATATAACACAACCTTTAGTATTCATGTTAAACTCTCCACTCCAACATAACACAACCTTTAGTTTCCATGTTGTTAAACTCTCCATCTCCCCTCCAACATAACACAACCTTTAGTATCCATGTTGTTAATCTCTCCATCTCCACTCCAACACAACACAACTTTTAGTAACCATGTTGTTAAACTCTCCATCTCCCCTCCAACATAACACAACCTTTAGTATCCATGTTGTTAAACTCTCCACTCCAACAAAACACAACCTTTATTATCCATGTTGTTAAACTCTCCCCTCCAACATAACACAACCTTTATTAACCATGTTGTTAAACTCTCCATCTCCCCTCCAACATAACACAACCTTCAGTAACCATGTGTTTAAACTCTCCCCTCCAACATAACACAACCTTTAGTATCCATGTTGTTAAACTCTCCACTCCAACATAACACAACCTTTAGTTTCCATGTTGTTAAACTCTCCCCTCCAACATAACACAACCTTTAGTTACCATGTTGTTAAACTCTCCCCTCCAATATAACACAACCTTTAGTATACATGTTGTTAAACTCTCCCCTCAAACATAACACAACCTTTAGTATCCATGTTGTTAAACTCTCCCCTCCAATATAACACAACCTTTAGTATCCATGTTGTTAAACTCTCCCCTCCAACATAACACAACCTTTACAATCCATGTTGTTAAACTCTCCATCTCCACTCCAACACAACACAACTTTTAGTAACCATGTTGTTAAACTCTCCATCTCCCCTCCAACATAACACAACCTTTAGTATCCATGTTGTTAAACTCTCCCCTCCAACATAACACAACCTTTAGAATCAATGTTGTTAAACTTTCCCCTCCAACATAACACAACCTTTATTATCAATGTTGTTAAACTCTCCCCTCCAACATAACACAACCTTTAGTATCCATGTTGTTAAACTCTCCACTCCAACATAACACAACCTTTAGTTTCCATGTTGTTAAACTCTCCCCTCCAACATAACACAACCTTTAGTTACCATGTTGTTAAACTCTCCCCTCCAATATAACACAACCTTTAGTATCCATGTTGTTAAACTCTCCCCTCAAACATAACACAACCTTTAGTAACCATGTTGTTAAACTCTCCCATCCAACATAACACAACCTTTAGTATCCATGTTGTTAAACTCTCCATCTCCCCTCCAACATAACACAACCTTTAATATCCATGTTGTTAAACTCTCCATCTCCCCTCCAACATAACACAACCTTTAATATCCATGTTGTTAAACTCTCCGCTCCAACATAACACAACCTTCAGTATCCATGTTGTTAAACTCTCCATCTCCCCTCCATCATAACACAACCTTTAGTAACCATGTTGTTAAACTCTCCATCTCCACTCCAACATACCACAACCTTTAGTACCCATGTTGTTAAACTCTCCCCTCCAACATAACACAACCTTTAGTAACTATGTTGTTAAACTCTCCCCTCCAACATAACACAAACTTTAGTATCCATGTTGTTAAACTCTCCCCTTCAACATAACACAACCTTTAGTAACCATGTTGTTAAACTCTCCACTCCAACATAACACAACCTTTAGTATCCATGTTGTTAAACTCTCCCCTCCAACATAACACAACCTTTAGTTACCATGTTGTTAAACACTCCCCTCCAATATAACACAACCTTTAGTATCCATGTTAAACTCTCCCCTCCAACAAAACACAACCTTTATTATCCATGTTGTTAAACTCTCCCCTCCAACATAACACAACCTTTAGTAACCATGTTGTTAAACTCTCCATCTCCCCTCCAACATAACACAACCTTCAGTAAGCATGTCTTTAAACTCTCCCCTCCAACATAACACAACCTTTAGTAACCATGTTGTTAAACTCTCACCTCCAACATAACACAACCTTTAGTATCCATGTTGTTAAACTCTCCAATCCAACATAACACAACCTTTAGTTTCCATGTTGTTAAACTCTCCCCTCCAACATAACACAACCTTTAGTTACCATGTTGTTAAACTCTCCCCTCCAATATAACACAACCTTTAGTATACATGTTGTTAAACTCTCCCCTCAAACATAACACAACCTTTATTATTCATGTTGTTAAACTCTCCATCTCCCCTCCAACATAACACAACCTTCAGTATTCATGTTGTTACACTCTCCATCTCCCCTCCAACATAACACAACCTTTAATATCCATGTTGTTACACTCTCCGCTCCAACATAACACAACCTTCAGTATCCATGTTGTTAAACTCTCCATCTCCCCTCCATCATAACACATCCTTTAGTAACCATGTTGTTAAACTCTCCATCTCCACTCCAACATACCACAACCTTTAGTACCCATGTTGTTAAACTCTCCCCTCCAACATAACACAACCTTTAGTAACTATGTTGTTAAACTCTCCCCTCCAACATAACACAAACTTTAGTATCCATGTTGTTAAACTCTCCCCTCCAACATAACACAACCTTTAGTATCCATGTTGTTAAACACTCCATCTCCACTCCAACACAACACAACTTTTAGTAAGCATGTTGTTAAACTCTCCATCTCCCCTCCAACATAACACAACCTTTAGTATCCATGTTGTTAAACTCTCCCTCCAATATAACACAACCTTTAGTATCCATGTTGTTAAACTCTCCCCTCCAACATAACACAACCTTTAGTATCCATGTTGTTAAACTCTCCATCACCACTCCAACACAACACAACTTATAGTAACCATGTTGTTAAACTCTCCATCTCCCCTCCAACATAACACAACCTTTAGTATCCATGTTTTTAAACTCTCCCCTCCAACAAAACACAACCTTTATTATCCATGTTGTTAAACTCTCCGCTCCAACATAACACAACCTTTAGTAACCATGTTGTTAAACTCTCCATCTCCCCTCCAACATAACACAACCTTCAGTAACCATGTGTTTAAACTCTCCCCTCCAACGTAACACAACCTTTAGTAAACATGTTGTTAAACTCTCCCCTCCAACATAACACAACCTTTAGTAACCATGTTGTTAAACTCTCCCCTCCAACATAACACAACCTTTAGTATCCATGTTGTTAAACTCTCCACTCCAACACAACACAACTTTTAGTAACCATGTTGTTAAACTCTCCATCTCCCCTCCAACATAACACAACCTTTAGTATCCATGTTGTTAAACTCTCCCCTCCAACATAACACAACCTTTAGAATCAATGTTGTTAAACTTTCCCCTCCAACATAACACAACCTTTATTATCAATGTTGTTCAACTCTCCCCTCCAACATAACACAACCTTTAGTATCCATGTTGTTAAACTCTCCACTCCAACATAACACAACCTTTAGTTTCCATGTTGTTAAACTCTCCCCTCCAACATAACACTACCTTTAGAATCCATGTTGTTAAACTCTCCATCTCCACTCCAACACAACACAACTTTTAGTTACCATGTTGTTAAACTCTCCCCTCCAATATAACACAACCTTTAGTATACATGTTGTTAAACTCTCCCCTCAAACATAACACAACCTTTAGTAACCATGTTGTTAAACTCTCCCATCCAACATAACACAACCTTTAGTATTCATGTTGTTAAACTCTCCATCTCCCCTCCAACATAACACAACCTTTAATATCCATGTTGTTAAACTCTCCATCTCCCCTCCAACATAACACAACCTTTAATATCCATGTTGTTACACTCTCCGCTCCAACATAACACAACCTTCAGTATCCATGTTGTTAAACTCTCCATCTCCCCTCCATCATAACACAACCTTTAGTAACCATGTTGTTAAACTCTCCATCTCCACTCCAACATACCACAACCTTTAGTACCCATGTTGTTAAACTCTCCCCTCCAACATAACACAACCTTTAGTAACTATGTTGTTAAACTCTCCCCTCCAACATAACACAAACGTTAGTATCCATGTTGTTAAACTCTCCCCTCCAACATAACACAACCTTTAGTATCCATGTTGTTAAACTCTCCATCTCCACTCCAACACAACACAACTTTTAGTAAGCATGTTGTTAAACTCTCCATCTCCCCTCCAACATAACACAACCTTTAGTATCCATGTTGTTAAACTCTCCCTCCAATATAACACAACCTTTATTATCCATGTTGTTAAACTCTCCCCTCCAACATAACACAACCTTTAGAATCCATGTTGTTAAACTCTCCATCTCCACTCCAACACAACACAACTTTTAGTAACCATGTTGTTAAACTCTCCATCTCCCCTCCAACATAACACAACCTTTGGTAACCATGTTGTTAAACTCTCCCCTCCAACATAACACAACCTTTAGTATCCATGTTGTTAAACTCTCCCCTCCAATATAACACAACCTTTAGTATCCATGTTGTTAAACTCTCCATCTCCACTCCAACACAACACAACTTTTAGTAAGCATGTTGTTAAACTCTCCATCTCCCCTCCAACATAACACAACCTTTAGTATCCATGTTGTTAAACTCTCCCTCCAATATAACACAACCTTTATTATCCATGTTGTTAAACTCTCCCCTCCAACATAACACAACCTTTAGAATCCATGTTGTTAAACTCTCCATCTCCACTCCAACACAACACAACTTTTAGTAACCATGTTGTTAAACTCTCCATCTCCCCTCCAACATAACACAACCTTTAGTATCCATGTTGTTAAACTCTCCCCTCCAACATAACACAACCTTTAGAATCAATGTTGTTAAACTTTCCCCTCCAACATAACACAACCTTTATTATCAATGTTGTTAAACTCTCCCATCCAACATAACACAACCTTTAGTAACCATGTTGTTAAACTCTCCCCTCCAACATAACACAACCTTTAGTAACCATGTTGTTAAACTCTCCATCTCCCCTCCAACATAACACAACCTTTAGTAACCATGTTGTTAAACTCTCCCCTCCAACATAACACAACCTTTAGTATCCATGTTGTTAAACTCTCCACTCCAACATAACACAACCTTTAGTTTCCATGTTGTTAAACTCTCCCCTCCAACATAACACAACCTTTAGTTACCATGTTGTTAAACTCTCCCCTCCAATATAACACAACCTTTAGTATCCATGTTGTTAAACTCTCCCCTCAAACATAACACAACCTTTAGTAACCATGTTGTTAAACTCTCCCATCCAACATAACACAACCTTTAGTATTCATGTTGTTAAACTCTCCATCTCCCCTCCAACATAACACAACCTTTAATATCCATGTTGTTAAACTCTCCGCTCCAACATAACACAACCTTCAGTATCCATGTTGTTAAACTCTCCATCTCCCCTCCATCATAACACAACCTTTAGTAACCATGTTGTTAAACTCTCCATCTCCACTCCAACATACCACAACCTTTAGTACCCATGTTGTTAAACTCTCCCCTCCAACATAACACAACCTTTAGTATCCATGTTGTTAAACTCTCCCCTCCAACAAAACACAACCTTTATTATCCATGTTGTTAAACTCTCCCCTCCAACATAACACAACCTTTAGTAACCATGTTGTTAAACTCTCCATCTCCCCTCCAACGTAACACAACCTTCAGAAACCGTGTGTTTAAACTCTCCCCTCCAACGTAACACAACCTTTAGTAACCATGTTGTTAAACTCTCCCCTCCAACATAACACAACCTTTAGTATCCATGTTGTTAAACTCTCCCCTCCAATATAACACAACCTTTAGTATCCATGTTGTTAAACTCTCCCCTCCAACATAACACAACCTTTAGAATCCATGTTGTTAAACTCTCCATCTCCACTCCAACACAACACCACTTTTAGTAACCATGTTGTTAAACTCTCCATCTCCCCTCCAACATAACAGAACCTTTAGTATCCATGTTGTTAAACTCTCCCCTCCAACATAACACAACCTTTAGTATCCATGTTGTTAAACTCTCCACTCCAACATAACACAACCTTTAGAATCAATGTTGTTAAACTTTCCCCTCCAACATAACACAACCTTTATTATCAATGTTGTTAAACTCTCCCCTCCAACATAACACAACCTTTAGTATCCATGTTGTTAAACTCTCCACTCCAACATAACACAACCTTTAGTTTCCATGTTGTTAAACTCTCCCCTCCAACATAACACAACCTTTAGAATCCATGTTGTTAAACTCTCCATCTCAACTCCAACACAACACAACTTTTAGTAACCATGTTGTTAAACTCTCCATCTCCCCTCCAACATAACACAACCTTTAGTATCCATGTTGTTAAACTCTCCCCTCCGACATAACACAACCTTTAGAATCAATGTTGTTAAACTTTCCCCTCCAACATAACACAACCTTTATTATCAATGTTGTTAAACTCTCCCCTCCAACATAACACAACCTTTAGTATCCATGTTGTTAAACTCTCCACTCCAACATAACACAACCTTTAGTTTCCATGTTGTTAAACTCTCCCCTCCAACATAACACAACCTTTAGTTACCATGTTGTTAAACTCTCCCCTCCAATATAACACAACCTTTAGTATCCATGTTGTTAAACTCTCCCCTCAAACATAACACAACCTTTAGTAACCATGTTGTTAAACTCTCCCATCCAACATAACACAACCTTTAGTATCCATGTTGTTAAACTCTCCATCTCCCCTCCAACATAACACAACCTTTAATATCCATGTTGTTAAACTCTCCGCTCCAACATAACACAACCTTCAGTATCCATGTTGTTAAACTCTCCATCTCCCCTCCATCATAACACAACCTTTAGTAACCATGTTGTTAAACTCTCCATCTCCACTCCAACATACCACAACCTTTAGTACCCATGTTGTTAAACTCTCCCCTCCAACATAACACAACCTTTAGTAACTATGTTGTTAACCTGTTGGGTCTAGGGGGCAGCATTTGCACGTCTGGATAAAAAAAATGTACCCGATTTAATCTGGTTACTAATCCTACCCAGTAACTAGAATATGCATATACTTATTATATATGGATAGAAAACACTCTAAAGTTTCCAAAACTGTTTGAATGGTGTCTGTGAGTATAACAGAACTCATTTGGCAGGCAAAACCCTGAGACATTTTCTGACAGGAAGTGGATACCTGATGTGTTGTATTGAGTTTAAACCTATCCCATTGAAAAACACAGGGGTTTAGGAATATTTTGGCACTTCCTATTGCTTCCACTAGATGTCACCAGCCTTTACAAAGTGTTTTGAGTCTTCTGGAGGGAGATCTGACCGAACAAGAGCCATGGAACGGTGATGTCCCATTAGACACCTGGCGCGCTACTTCATGTTGGGTACCCTCGTTCCAATACGTTATAAAAGGCTATGCATTCGTCCACCTTGAATATTATTCATGTTCTGGTTAAAAAAGGCCCTAATGATTTATGCTATACAACGTTTGACATGTTTGAACGAACGGAAATATATTTTTTCCCCTCGTTCATGACGAGAAGTCCGGCTGGCTTACATCATGTGCTAACGAGACGGAGATTTTTGGACATAAATGATGAGCTTTTTTGAACAAAACTACATTCGTTATGGACCTGTGATACCTGGAAGTGACATCTGATGAAGAGAATCAAAGGTAATGGATTATTTACATAGTATTTTCGATTTTAGATCTCCCCAACATGACGTCTAGTCTGTATCGCAACGCGTATTTTTCTGGGCACAGTGCTCAGATTATTGCAAAGTGTGATTTCCCAGTAAGGTTATTTTTAAATCTGGCAAGTTGATTGCGTTCAAAAGATGTAAATCTATAATTCTTTAAATGACAATATAATATTTTACCAATGTTTTCTAATTTTAATTATTTAATTTGTGACGCTGACTTGACTGCCGGTTATTGGAGGGAAACGATTTCCTCAACATCAATGCCATAGTAAAACGCTGTTTTTGTATATAAATATGAACTTGATAGAACTAAAAATGCATGCATTGTCTAACATAATGTCCTAGGAGTGTCATCTGATGGAGATTGTAAAAGGTTAGTGTATCATTTTAGCTGGTTTTATGGTTTTGGTGACCCTGTCTTTGACTTGACAAAACATTACACACAACTCTTGTAAATGTACTGTCCTAACATACTCTAAATTTATGCTTTCGCCGTAAAACCTTTTTGAAATCGTAAAACGTGGTTAGATTAAGGAGATGTTTATCTTTCAAATGGTGTAACATAGTTGTATTTTTGAAAAATTTGAATTTTGACATTTATTTGGATTCAAATTTGCCGCTCTTGAAATGCACCTGCTGTTGATGGAGTGCACCACGGGTGGCACGCTAGCGTCCCACCTAGCCCCAAGAGGTTAAACTCTCCCCTCCAACATAACACAAACTTTAGTATCCATGTTGTTAAACTCTCCCCTCCAACATAACACAACCTTTAGTATCCATGTTGTTAAACTCTCCACTCCAACATAACACAACCTTTAGTTTCCATGTTGTTAAACTCTCCCCTCCAACATAACACAACCTTTAGTTACCATGTTGTTAAACTCTCCCCTCCAATATAACACAACCTTTAGTATACATGTTGTTAAACTCTCCCCTCAAACATAACACAACCTTTAGTAACCATGTTGTTAAACTCTCCCATCCAACATAACACAACCTTTAGTATTCATGTTGTTAAACTCTCCATCTCCCCTCCAACATAACACAAACTTTAATATCCATGTTGTTACACTCTCCGCTCCAACATAACACAACCTTCAGTATCCATGTTGTTAAACTCTCCATCTCCCCTCCATCATAACACAACCTTTAGTAACCATGTTGTTAAACTCTCCATCTCCACTCCAACATACCACAAACTTTAGTACCCATGTTGTTAAACTCTCCCCTCCAACATAACACAACCTTTAGTAACTATGTTGTTAAACTCTCCCCTCCAACATAACACAAACTTTAGTATCCATGTTGTTAAACTCTCCCCTCCAACATAACACAACCTTTAGTATCCATGTTGTTAAACTCTCCATCTCCACTCCAACACAACACAACTTTTAGTAAGCATGTTGTTAAACTCTCCATCTCCCCTCCAACATAACACAACCTTTAGTATCCATGTTGTTAAACTCTCCCTCCAATATAACACAACCTTTATTATCCATGTTGTTAAACTCTCCCCTCCAACATAACACAACCTTTAGAATCCATGTTGTTAAACTCTCCATCTCCACTCCAACACAACACAACTTTTAGTAACCATGTTGTTAAACTCTCCATCTCCCCTCCAACATAACACAACCTTTAGTATCCATTTTGTTAAACTCTCCCCTCCAACATAACACAACCTTTAGAATCAATGTTGTTAAACTTTCCCCTCCAACATAACACAACCTTTATTATCAATGTTGTTAAACTCTCCCCTCCAACATAACACAACCTTTAGTAACCATGTTGTTAAACTCTCCCCTCCAACATAACACAACCTTTAGTAACCATGTTGTTAAACTCTCCATCTCCCCTCCAACATAACACAACCTTTAGTAACCATGTTGTTAAACTCTCCCCTCCAACATAACACAACCTTTAGTATCCATGTTGTTAAACTCTCCACTCCAACATAACACAACCTTTAGTTTCCATGTTGTTAAACTCTCCCCTCCAACATAACACAACCTTTAGTTACCATGTTGTTAAACTCTCCCCTCCAATATAACACAACCTTTAGTATCCATGTTGTTAAACTCTCCCCTCAAACATAACACAACCTTTAGTAACCATGTTGTTAAACTCTCCCATCCAACATAACACAACCTTTAGTATTCATGTTGTTAAACTCTCCATCTCCCCTCCAACATAACACAACCTTTAATATCCATGTTGTTAAACTCTCCGCTCCAACATAACACAACCTTCAGTATCCATGTTGTTAAACTCTCCATCTCCCCTCCATCATAACACAACCTTTAGTAACCATGTTGTTAAACTCTCCATCTCCACTCCAACATACCACAACCTTTAGTACCCATGTTGTTAAACTCTCCCCTCCAACATAACACAACCTTTAGTATCCATGTTGTTAAACTCTCCCCTCCAACAAAACACAACCTTTATTATCCATGTTGTTAAACTCTCCCCTCCAACATAACACAACCTTTAGTAACCATGTTGTTAAACTCTCCATCTCCCCTCCAACGTAACACAACCTTCAGAAACCGTGTGTTTAAACTCTCCCCTCCAACGTAACACAACCTTTAGTAACCATGTTGTTAAACTCTCCCCTCCAACATAACACAACCTTTAGTATCCATGTTGTTAAACTCTCCCCTCCAATATAACACAACCTTTAGTATCCATGTTGTTAAACTCTCCCCTCCAACATAACACAACCTTTAGAATCCATGTTGTTAAACTCTCCATCTCCACTCCAACACAACACCAATTTTAGTAACCATGTTGTTAAACTCTCCATCTCCCCTCCAACATAACAGAACCTTTAGTATCCATGTTGTTAAACTCTCCCCTCCAACATCACACAACCTTTAGAATCAATGTTGTTAAACTTTCCCCTCCAACATAACACAACCTTTATTATCAATGTTGTTAAACTCTCCCCTCCAACATAACACAACCTTTAGTAACCATGTTGTTAAACTCTCCATCTCCCCTCCAACATAACACAACCTTTAGTAACCATGTTGTTAAACTCTCCCCTCCAACATAACACAACCTTTAGTTACCATGTTGTTAAACTCTCCCCTCCAACATAACACAACCTTTAGTAACCATGTTGTTAAACTCTCCCCTCCAACATAACACAACCTTTAGTATCCATGTTGTTAAACTCTCCACTCCAACATAACACAAACTTTAGTTTCCATGTTGTTAAACTCTCCCCTCCAACATAACACAACCTTTAGTTACCATGTTGTTAAACTCTCCCCTCCAATATAACACAACCTTTAGTATCCATGTTGTTAAACTCTCCCCTCAAACATAACACAACCTTTAGTAACCATGTTGTTAAACTCTCCCATCCAACATAACACAACCTTTAGTATTCATGTTGTTAAACTCTCCATCTCCAACATAACACAACCTTTAGTATCCATGTTGTTAAACTCTCCATCTCCCCTCCATCATAACACAACCTTTAGTAACCATGTTGTTAAACTCTCCATCTCCACTCCAACATACCACAACCTTTAGTACCCATGTTGTTAAACTCTCCCCTCCAACATAACACAACCTTTAGTAACTATGTTGTTAAACTCTCCCCTCCAACATAACACAAACTTTAGTATCCATGTTGTTAAACTCTCCCCTCCAACAAAACACAACCTTTAGTATCCATGTTGTTAAACTCTCCATCTCCACTCCAACACAACACAACTTTTAGTAAGCATGTTGTTAAACTCTCCATCTCCCCTCCAACATAACACAACCTTTAGTATCCATGTTGTTAAACTCTCCCCTCCAATGTAACACAACCTTTAGTATCCATGTTGTTAAACTCTCCCCTCCAACATAACACAACCTTTAGTATCCATGTTGTTAAACTCTCCATCTCCACTCCAACACAACACAACTTTTAGTAACCATGTTGTTAAACTCTCCATCTCCCCTCCAACATAACACAACCTTTAGTATCCATGTTGTTAAACTCTCCCCTCCAACATAACACAACCTTTAGAATCAATGTTGTTAAACTTTCCCCTCCAACATAACACAAACTTTATTATCAATGTTGTTAAACTCTCCCCTCCCACATAACACAACCTTTTGTATCCATGTTGTTAAACTCTCCCTTCCAACATAACATAACCTTTAGTAACCATGTTGTTAAACTCTCCACTCCAACATAACACAACCTTTACTATCCATGCTGTTAAACTCTCCACTCCAACATAACACAACCTTTATTATCCATGTTGTTAAACTCTCCCCTCCAACATAACACAACCTTGAGAAACCATGTTGTTAAACTCTCCATCTCCCCTACAACATAACACAACCTTTAGTAACCATGTTGTTAAACTCTCCCCTCCAACATAACACAACCTTTAGTAACCATGTTGTTAAACTCTCCGCTCCAACATAACACAACATTTAGTATCCATGTTTTTAAACTCTCCACTCCAACATAACACAACCTTTAGTATCCATGTTGTTAACCTCTTGGGGCTAGGTGGGACGCTAGCGTGCCACCCGTGGTGCACTCCATCAACAGCAGGTGCATTTCAAGAGCGGCAAATTTGAATCCAAATAAATGTCAAAATTCAAATTTTTCAAAAATACAACTATGTTACACCATTTGAAAGATAAACATCTCCTTAATCTAACCACGTTTTACGATTTCAAAAAGGTTTTACGGCGAAAGCATAAATTTAGAGTATGTTAGGACAGTACATTTACAAGAGTTGTGTGTAATGTTTTGTCAAGTCAAAGACAGGGTCACCAAAACCATAAAACCAGCTAAAATGATACACTAACCTTTTACAATCTCCATCAGATGACACTCCTAGGACATTATGTTAGACAATGCATGCATTTTTAGTTCTATCAAGTTCATATTTATATACAAAAACAGCGTTTTACTATGGCATTGATGTTGAGGAAATCGTTTCCCTCCAATAACCGGCAGTCAAGTCAGCGTCACAAATTAAATAATTAAAATTAGAAAACATTGGTAAAATATTATATTGTCATTTAAAGAATTATAGATTTACATCTTTTGAACGCAATCAACTTGCCAGATTTAAAAATAACCTTACTGGGAAATCACACTTTGCAATAATCTGAGCACTGTGCCCAGAAAAATACGCGTTGCGATACAGACTAGACGTCATGTTGGGGAGATCTAAAATCGAAAATACTATGTAAATAATCCATTACCTTTGATTCTCTTCATCAGATGTCACTTCCAGGTATCACAGGTCCATAACGAATGTAGTTTTGTTCAAAAAAGCTCATCATTTATGTCCAAAAATCTCCGTCTCGTTAGCACATGATGTAAGCCAGCCGGACTTCTCGTCATGAACGAGGGGAAAAAATATATTTCCGTTCGTTCAAACATGTCAAACGTTGTATAGCATAAATCATTAGGGCCTTTTTTAACCAGAACATGAATAATATTCAAGGTGGACGAATGCATAGCCTTTTATAACGTATTGGAACGAGGGTACCCAACATGAAGTAGCGCGCCAGGTGTCTAATGGGACATCACCGTTCCATGGCTCTTGTTCGGTCAGATCTCCCTCCAGAAGACTCAAAACACTTTGTAAAGGCTGGTGACATCTAGTGGAAGCAATAGGAAGTGCCAAAATATTCCTAAACCCCTGTGTTTTTCAATGGGATAGGTTTAAACTCAATACAACACATCAGGTATCCACTTCCTGTCAGAAAATGTCTCAGGGTTTTGCCTGCCAAATGAGTTCTGTTATACTCACAGACACCATTCAAACAGTTTTGGAAACTTTAGAGTGTTTTCTATCCATATATAATAAGTATATGCATATTCTAGTTACTGGGTAGGATTAGTAACCAGATTAAATCGGGTACATTTTTTTTATCCAGACGTGCAAATGCTGCCCCCTAGACCCAACAGGTTAAACTCTCCACTCCAACATAACACAATCTTTAGTAACCATGATGTTAAACTCTCCCCTCCAACATAACACAACCTTTAGTATCCATGTTGTTAAACTCTCCCCTCCAACATAACACAACCTTTAGTATCCATGTTGTTAAACTCTCCCCTCCAACATAACACATCCTTTAGTATCCATGTTGTTAAACTATCCATCTCCCCTCCAACATAACACAACCTTTAGTATCCATGTTGTTAAACTCTCCACTCCAACGTAACACAACCTTTACTATCCATGCTGTTAAGCTCTCCACTCCAACATTACACAACCTTTAGTAACCATGTTGTTATACTCTCCATCTCCCCTCCAACATAACACAACCTTTAGTATCCATGTTGTTAAACTCTCCACTCCAACGTAACACAACCTTTACTATCCATGCTGTTAAGCTCTCCACTCCAACATTACACAACCTTTAGTAACCATGTTGTTATACTCTCCATCTCCCCTCTAATATAACACAACCTTTAGTATCCATGTTGTTAAACTCTCCCCTCCAACATAACACAACCTTTAGAATCCATGTTGTTAAACTCTCCATCTCCACTCCAACACAACACCAATTTTAGTAACCATGTTGTTAAACTCTCCATCTCCCCTCCAACATAACAGAACCTTTAGTATCCATGTTGTTAAACTCTCCCCTCCAACATAACACAACCTTTAGAATCAATGTTGTTAAACTTTCCCCTCCAACATAACACAACCTTTATTATCAATGTTGTTAAACTCTCCCCTCCAACATAACACAACCTTTAGTAACCATGTTGTTAAACTCTCCATCTCCCCTCCAACATAACACAACCTTTAGTAACCATGTTGTTAAACTCTCCCCTCCAACATAACACAACCTTTAGTTACCATGTTGTTAAACTCTCCCCTCCAACATAACACAACCTTTAGTAACCATGTTGTTAAACTCTCCCCTCCAACATAACACAACCTTTAGTATCCATGTTGTTAAACTCTCCACTCCAACATAACACAAACTTTAGTTTCCATGTTGTTAAACTCTCCCCTCCAACATAACACAACCTTTAGTTACCATGTTGTTAAACTCTCCCCTCCAATATAACACAACCTTTAGTATCCATGTTGTTAAACTCTCCCCTCAAACATAACACAACCTTTAGTAACCATGTTGTTAAACTCTCCCATCCAACATAACACAACCTTTAGTAACCATGTTGTTAAACTCTCCATCTCCCCTCCAACATAACACAACCTTTAGTATCCATGTTGTTAAACTCTCCATCTCCCCTCCATCATAACACAACCTTTAGTAACCATGTTGTTAAACTCTCCATCTCCACTCCAACATACCACAACCTTTAGTACCCATGTTGTTAAACTCTCCCCTCCAACATAACACAACCTTTAGTAACTATGTTGTTAAACTCTCCCCTCCAACATAACACAAACTTTAGTATCCATGTTGTTAAACTCTCCCCTCCAACAAAACACAACCTTTAGTATCCATGTTGTTAAACTCTCCATCTCCACTCCAACACAACACAACTTTTAGTAAGCATGTTGTTAAACTCTCCATCTCCCCTCCAACATAACACAACCTTTAGTATCCATGTTGTTAAACTCTCCCCTCCAATGTAACACAACCTTTAGTATCCATGTTGTTAAACTCTCCCCTCCAACATAACACAACCTTTAGAATCAATGTTGTTAAACTTTCCCCTCCAACATAACACAAACTTTATTATCAATGTTGTTAAACTCTCCCCTCCCACATAACACAACCTTTTGTATCCATGTTGTTAAACTCTCCCTTCCAACATAACATAACCTTTAGTAACCATGTTGTTAAACTCTCCACTCCAACATAACACAACCTTTACTATCCATGCTGTTAAACTCTCCACTCCAACATAACACAACCTTTATTATCCATGTTGTTAAACTCTCCCCTCCAACATAACACAACCTTGAGAAACCATGTTGTTAAACTCTCCATCTCCCCTACAACATAACACAACCTT
This sequence comes from Salmo salar, assembly GCF_965601325.2. Classification (NCBI taxonomy): domain Eukaryota; kingdom Metazoa; phylum Chordata; class Actinopteri; order Salmoniformes; family Salmonidae; genus Salmo; species Salmo salar. The sequence continues at coordinate 66,378,447 of NC_138301.1, forward strand.
TAGTAACCATGTTGTTAAACTCTCCCCTCCAACATAACACAACCTTTAGTAACCATGTTGTTAAACTCTCCGCTCCAACATAACACAACATTTAGTATCCATGTTTTTAAACTCTCCACTCCAACATAACACAACCTTTAGTATCCATGTTGTTAAACTCTCCACTCCAACATAACACAATCTTTAGTAACCATGATGTTAAACTCTCCCCTCCAACATAACACAACCTTTAGTATCCATGTTGTTAAACTCTCCCCTCCAACATAACACAACCTTTAGTATCCATGTTGTTAAACTCTCCCCTCCAACATAACACATCCTTTAGTATCCATGTTGTTAAACTATCCATCTCCCCTCCAACATAACACAACCTTTAGTATCCATGTTGTTAAACTCTCCACTCCAACGTAACACAACCTTTACTATCCATGCTGTTAAGCTCTCCACTCCAACATTACACAACCTTTAGTAACCATGTTGTTATACTCTCCATCTCCCCTCCAACATAACACAACCTTTAGTATCCATGTTGTTAAACTCTCCACTCCAACGTAACACAACCTTTACTATCCATGCTGTTAAGCTCTCCACTCCAACATTACACAACCTTTAGTAACCATGTTGTTATACTCTCCATCTCCCCTCCAACATAATACAACCTTTAGTATCCATGTTGTTAAACTCTCCACTCCAACATAACACAACCTTTAGTATCCATGTTGTTCAACTCTCCATCTCCACTCCAACATAACACAACCTTTAGTATCCATGTTGTTAAACTCTCCATATCCAACATAACACACATTTTAGTAACCATGTTGTTAAACTCTCCACTCCAACATAACACAACCTTTAGTATCCATTTTGTTAAACTCTCCCCTCCAACATAACACAACCTTTAGTTACCATGTTGTTAAACTCTCCCCTCCAATATAACACAACCTTTAGTATCCATGTTGTTAAACTCTCCCCTCCAACATAACACAACCTTTAGTATCCATGTTGTTAAACTCTCCATCTCCACTCCAAGACAACACAACTTTTAGTAAGCATGTTGTTAAACTCTCCATCTCCAACATAACACAACCTTTACTATCCATGCTGTTAAGCTCTCCACTCCAACATTACACAACCTTTAGTAACCATGTTGTTATACTCTCCATCTCCCCTCCAACATAACACAACCTTTAGTATCCATGTTGTTAAACTCTCCACTCCAACATAACACAACCTTTAGTAACCATGTTGTTAAACTCTCCCCTCCAACATAACACAACCTTTAGTTACCATGTTGTTAAACTCTCCACTCCAACATAACACAACCTTTAGTATCCATGTTGTTCAACTCTCCATCTCCACTCCAACATAACACAACCTTTAGTAACCATGTTGTTAAACTCTCCCCTCCAACATAACACAACCTTTAGTATCCATGTTGTTAAACTCTCCACTCCAACATAACACAACCTTTAGTATCCATGTTGTTCAACTCTCCATCTCCACTCCAACATAACACAACCTTTAGTAACCATGTTGTTAAACTCTCCGCTCCAACATAACACAACCTTTAGTATCCATGTTGTTAAACTCTCCCCTCCAACATAACACAACATTTAGTATCCATGTTGTTAAACTCTCCACTCCAACATAACACAACCTTTAGTATCCATGTTGTTAAACTCTCCCCTCCAACATAACACAACCTTTAGTTACCATGTTGTTAAACTCTCCCCTCCAATATAACAAAACCTTTAGTATCCATGTTGTTAAACTCTCCCCTCCAACATAACACAACCTTTAGTTACCATGTTGTTAAACTCTCCCCTCCAACATAACACAACCTTTAGTAACCATGTTGTTAAACTCTTCATCTCCAACATAACACAACCTTTAGTAACCATGTTGTTAACCTCTTGGGGCTAGGTGGGACGCTAGCGTGCCACCCGTGGTGCACTCCATCAACAGCAGGTGCATTTCAAGAGCGGCAAATTTGAATCCAAATAAATGTCAAAATTCAAATTTTTCAAAAATACAACTATTTTACACCATTTGAAAGATAAACATCTCCTTAATCTAACCACGTTTTACGATTTCAAAAAGGTTTTATGGCGAAAGCATAAATTTAGAGTATGTTAGGACAGTACATTTACAAGAGTTGTGTGTAATGTTTTGTCAAGTCAAAGACAGGGTCACCAAAACCATAAAACCAGCTAAAATGATGCACTAACCTTTACAATCTCCATCAGATGACACTCCTAGGACATTATGTTAGACAATGCATGCATTTTTAGTTCTATCAAGTTCATATTTATATCCAAAAACAGCGTTTTACTATGGCATTGATGTTGAGGAAATCGTTTCCCTCCAATAACCGGCAGTCAAGTCAGCGTCAGAAATTAAATAATTAAAATTAGAAAACATTGGTAAAATATTATATTGTCATTTAAAGAATTATAGATTTACATCTCTTGAACGCAATCAACTTGCCAGATTTAAAAATAACCTTACTGGGAAATCACACTTTGCAATAATCTGAGCACTGCGCCCAGAAAAATACGCGTTGCGATACAGACTAGACGTCATGTTGGGGAGATCTAAAATCGAAAATACTATGTAAATAATCCATTACCTTTGATTCTCTTCATCAGATGTCACTTCCAGGTATCACAGGTCCATAACGAATGTAGTTTTGTTCAAAAAAGCTCATCATTTATGTCCAAAAATCTCCGTCTCGTTTGCACATGATGTAAGCCAGCCGACTTCTCGTCATGAACGAGGGGAAAAAATATATTTCCGTTCGTTCAAACATGTCAAACGTTGTATAGCATAAATCATTAGGGCCTTTTTTAACCAGAACATGAATAATATTCAAGGTGGACGAATGCATACTCTTTTATAACGTATTGGAACGAGGGTACCCAAGATGAACTCGCGCGCCAGGTGTCTAATGGGACATCATCGTTCCATGGCTCTTGTTCGGTCAGATCTCCCTCCAGAAGACTCAAAACACTTTGTAAAGGCTGGTGACATCTAGTGGAAGCAATAGGAAGTGCCAAAATATTCCTAAACCCCTGTGTTTTTCAATGGGATAGGTTTAAAGTCAATACAACACATCAGGTATCCACTTCCTGTCAGAAAATGTCTCAGGGTTTTGCCTGCCAAATGAGTTCTGTTATACTCACAGACACCATTCAAACAGTTTTGGAAACTTTAGAGTGTTTTCTATCCATATATAATAAGTATATGCATATTCTAGTTACTGGGTAGGATTAGTAACCAGATTAAATCGGGTACATTTTTTTTATCCAGACGTGCAAATGCTGCCCCCTAGACCCAACAGGTTAAACTCTCCATCTCCCCTCCATCATAACACAACCTTTAGTAACCATGTTGTTAAACTCTCCCCTCCAATATAACACAACCTTTAGTATCCATGTTGTTAAACTCTCCCCTCAAACATAATACAACCTTTAGTAACCATGTTGTTAAACTCTCCCATCCAACATAACACAACCTTTAGTATTCATGTTGTTAAACTCTCCATCTCCCCTCCAACATAACACAACCTTTAATATCCATGTTGTTAAACTCTCTATCTCCCCTCCATCATAACACAACCTTTAGTAACCATGTTGTTAAACTCTCCCATCCAACATAACACAACCTTCAGTATCCATGTTGTTAAACTCTCTATCTCCCCTCCATCATAACACAACCTTTAGTAACCATGTTGTTAAACTCTCCATCTCCACTCCAACATACCACAACCTTTAGTACCCATGTTGTTAAACTCTCCCCTCCAACATAACACAAACTTTAGTATCCATGTTGTTAAACTCTCCCCTCCAACATAACACAACCTTTAGTATCCATGTTGTTAAACTCTCCATCTCCACTCCAACACAACACAACTTTTAGTAAGCATGTTGTTAAACTCTCCATCTCCCCTCCAACATAACACAACCTTTAGTATCCATGTTGTTAAACTCTCCCCTCCAATATAATACAACCTTTAGTATCCATGTAGTTAAACTCTCCCCTCCAACATAATACAACCTTTAGTATCCATGTTGTTAAACTCTCCATCTCCACTCCAACACAACACAACTTTTAGTAACCATGTTGTTAAACTCTCCATCTCCCCTCCAACATAACACAACCTTTAGTATCCATGTTGTTAAACTCTCCCATCCAACAAAACACAACTTTATTATCCATGTTGTTAAACTGTCCCCTCCAACATAACACAACCTTTAGTAACCATGTTGTTAAACTATCCATCTCCCCTCCAACATAACACAACCTTTAGTATCCATGTTGTTAAACTCTCCCCTCCAACATAACACAACCTTTAGTATCCATGTTGTTAAACTCTCCCCTCCAACATAACACAACCTTTAGTAACCATGTTGTTAAACTCTCCATCTCCCCTCCAACATAATACAACCTTTAGTAACCATGTTGTTAAACTCTCCCCTCCAACATAACACAACCTTTAGTTACCATGTTGTTAAACTCTCCCCTCCAATATAACACAACCTTTAGTATCCATGTTGTTAAACTCTCCCCTCCAACATAACACAACCTTTAGTTACCATGTTGTTAAACTCTCCCCTCCAATATAACACAACCTTTAGTATCCATGTTGTTAAACTCTCCCCTCCAACATAACACAACCTTTAGTAACCATGTTGTTAAGCTCTTCATCTCCAACATAACACAACCTTTAGTAACCATGTTGTTAAACTCTCCATCTGCCCTCCATCATAACACAACCTTTAGTAACCATGTTGTTAAACTCTCCATCTCCCCTCCAACATAACACAACCTTCAGTAACCATGTGTTTAAACTCTCCCCTCCAACATAACACAACCTTTAGTAACCATGTTGTTAAACTCTCCCCTCCAACATAACACAACCTTTAGTATCCATGTTGTTAAACTCTCCACTCCAACATAACACAACCTTTAGTTTCCATGTTGATAAACTCTCCCCTCCAACATAACACAACCTTTAGTTACCATGTTGTTAAACTCTCCCCTCCAATATAACACAACCTTTAGTATCCATGTTGTTAAACTCTCCCCTCAAACATAACACAACCTTTAGTAACCATGTTGTTAAACTCTCCGCTCCAACATAACACAACATTTAGTATCCATGTTGTTAAACTCTCCACTCCAACATAACACAACCTTTAGTATCCATGTTGTTAAACTCTCCACTCCAACATAACACAATCTTTAGTAACCATGATGAACCTCTTCAGCGTCTGATCCCGTTAGCGGGATCAAAATCCAGCGAAAAATCATATCGCCAATTAGCATTAAAAAAATATCATCATTTAAAAAAAAAGAAATATATATATATATTTTTTTTTTATAGATACACCTCTCCTGAATCGACCCACGTCGTCCGATTTCAAAAAGGTTTTACAGGAAAAGCAAATCATTAGATTATATTAGATGAGTCCATCGTAAAAAGCAGCTTTATAGCCATTTTCCGACCAACCACTTGCATCACATATAATCAAAAAACAGCTAAATGCAGCACTAACCTTTTACAAACTTCATCAGATGGCACCCCTAGGACATCATGTTATACAATGCATGCATTCTTTTGTTCAATAAAGGTCATATTTATATATAAAAACAGCATTTTACATCTCTGTCTGACGTTGACTACATAATTTCCCCTCAAAAGCGTCCCGGTAAACAATGCTACATTTCCCTAAATTGCTATACTATAACGATTTTTTAAATGTATATTGTCAATCTAACATTTATAGATGAATATCTCTTGAGAACACCCGTCATACCAGATTTTAAATTAACTTTACTGGGTAATCACACTTTGCGATAAAAGGAGATGCGATACTCAGAAAATTAGCTAATATACAGAGCTCGGCGCCATCTTGGAAAGAATCTCATGTCACGTCTTATCTTCTATAATATTGTCAATAATCGCCTACCTTTAGTTGTCTTCATCAGAAAGCATCCCAGGTCCACAACAGATGTATTTTCGGTCAAAAAGTCCATACTTCACGTTCCATTAGCCTGATGTTGGTAGCGCGTCCTATGGCTCTCTCCAAGCGCAGCTCTGAAGTTCATAATAAATGCAATGCTCGCGCATGTAGGTTCGTTCAAACATGTCAAACGTTGTATAAAATAAATCTTCAGGGCCTCTAACACCAAGAGAGCCAATAAGATTCGAGGGGGATGATGTCATGGCCTTTAAAACCGTATCCAAAGGTGGGGGCAGACATGGCCGCCGGCGTCATAATGGTGATGGCCCATCCCCTGTGACCAATTTCAAACTCGTGTCATTCACTGAGTTTTGACTCTATAAGGCTCAAACCACTGTGAAAGGACTGGCGACATCTAGTGGAAGCAATAGGAAGTGCTCACTGAACCATGGTTAACGGTGTGATTAATAAGGAAAGATGAGAACTCAAGTCCACAATTCAGAATTCCACTTCCTGTTTCAATCGGTCTCGGGGTTTTGACTGCCATTTGAGTTCTGTTATACTCACAGACACCATTCAAACAGTTTTAGAAACTTTAGAGTGTTTTCTATCCATATATAATAAGTATATGCATGCCCTATCTTCTGAGTTTGATTAGTAGGCCGTTGAAAATGGGAACGATTTTTTTGCAAAATGCGCTGTGGCGCCCCCTATCCTACGGTATCCTCAAGAGGTTTTAAACTCTCCTCTCCAACATAACACAACCTTTAGTATCCATGTTGTTAAACTCTCCCCTCCAAAATAACACAACCTTTATTAACCATGTTGTTAAACTCTCCACTCCAACATAACACAACCTTTAGTTTCCATGTTGTTAAACTCTCCCCTCCAACATAACACAACCTTTAGTTACCATGTTGTTAAACTCTCCCCTCCAATATAACACAACCTTTAGTATCCATGTTGTTATACTCTCCCCTCCATCATAACACAACATTTAGTAACCATGTTGTTAAACTCTTCATCTCCAACATAACACAACCTTTAGTAACCATGTTGTTAAACTCTCCATCTCCCCTCCATCATAACACAACCTTTAGTAACCATGTTGTTATACTCTCCATCTCCACTCCAACATAGCACAACCTTTAGTAACCATGTTGTTAAACTCTCCGCTCCAACATAACACAACCTTTAGTATCCATGTTGTTAAACTCTCACCTCCAACATAACACAACCTTTAGTATCCATGTTGTTAAACTCTCCATCTCCACTCCAACACAACACAATTTTTAGTAACCATGTTGTTAAACTATCAATTTCCCGTCCAACATAACAGAACCTTTAGTATCCATGTTGTTAAACTCTCCCCTCCCACATAACACAACCTTTTGTATCCATGTAGTTAAACTCTCCCATCCAACATAACATAACCTTTAGTAACCATGTTGTTAAACTCTCCACTCCAACATAACACAACCTTTACTATCCATGCTGTTAAACTCTCCACTCCAACATAACACAACCTTTATTATCCATGTTGTTAAACTCTCCCCTCCAACATAACACAACCTTGAGAAACCATGTTGTTAAACTCTCCATCTCCCCTACAACATAACACAACCTTTAGTAACCATGTTGTTAAACTCTCCCCTCCAACATAACACAACCTTTAGTAACCATGTTGTTAAACTCTCCGCTCCAACATAACACAACATTTAGTATCCATGTTGTTAAACTCTCCCCTCCAACATAACACAACCTTTAGTATCCATGTTGTTAAACTCTCCCCTCCAACATAACACATCCTTTAGTATCCATGTTGTTAAACTATCCATCTCCCCTCCAACATAACACAACCTTTAGTATCCATGTTGTTAAACTCTCCACTCCAACTTAACACAACCTTTACTATCCATGCTGTTAAACTCTCCACTCCAACATAACACAACCTTTAGTTTCCATGTTGTTAAACTCTCCACTCCAATATAACACAACCTTTAGTATCCATGTTGTTAAACTCTCCCCTCCAACATAACACAACCTTTAGAATCCATGTTGTTAAACTCTCCATCTCCACTCCAACACAACACAACTTTTAGTAACCATGTTGTTAAACTCTCCATCTCCCCTCCAACATAACACAACCTTTAGTATCCATGTTGTTAAACTCTCCAATCCAACATAACACAACCTTTAGAATCAATGTTGTTAAACTTTCCCCTCCAACATAACACAACCTTTATTATCAATGTTGTTAAACTCTCCCCTCCAACATAACACAACCTTTAGTAACCATGTTGTTAAACTCTCCATCTCCCCTCCAACATAACACAACCTTTAGTAACCATGTTGTTAAACTCTCCCCTCCAACATAACACAACCTTTAGTTACCATGTTGTTAAACTCTCCCTTCCAACATAACACAACCTTTAGTAACCATGTTGTTAAACTCTCCCCTCCAACATAACACAACCTTTAGTATCCATGTTGTTAAACTCTCCACTCCAACATAACACAACCTTTAGTTTCCATGTTGTTAAACTCTCCCCTCCAACATAACACAACCTTTAGTTACCATGTTGTTAAACTCTCCCCTCCAGTATAACACAACCTTTAGTATCCATGTTGTTAAACTCTCCCCTCAAACATAATACAACCTTTAGTAACCATGTTGTTAAACTCTCCCATCCAACATAACACAACCTTTAGTATCCATGTTGTTAAACTCTCCACTCCAACATAACACAACCTATAGTATCCATGTTGTTAAACTCTCTATCTCCCCTCCATCATAACACAACCTTTAGTAACCATGTTGTTAAACTCTCCATCTCCACTCCAACATAACACAACCTTTAATATCCATGTTGTTAAACTCTCCGCTCCAACATAACACAACCTTCAGTATCCATGTTGTTAAACTCTCTATCTCCCCTCCATCATAACACAACCTTTAGTAACCATGTTGTTAAACTCTCCATCTCCACTCCAACATACCACAACCTTTAGTACCCATGTTGTTAAACTCTCCCCTCCAACATAACACAACCTTTAGTAACTATGTTGTTAAACTCTCCCCTCCAACATAACACAAACTTTAGTATCCATGTTGTTAAACTCTCCCCTCCAACATAACACAACCTTTAGTATCCATGTTGTTAAACTCTCCATCTCCACTCCAACACAACACAACTTTTAGTAAGCATGTTGTTAAACTCTCCATCTCCCCTCCAACATAACACAACCTTTAGTATCCATGTTGTTAAACTCTCCCCTCCAATATAACACAACCTTTAGTATCCATGTAGTTAAACTCTCCCCTCCAACATAATACAACCTTTAGTATCCATGTTGTTAAACTCTCCATCTCCACTCCAACACAACACAACTTTTAGTAACCATGTTGTTAAACTCTCCATCTCCCCTCCAACATAACACAACCTTTAGTATCCATGTTGTTAAACTCTCCCATCCAACAAAACACAACTTTATTATCCATGTTGTTAAACTCTCCCCTCCAACATAACACAACCTTTAGTAACCATGTTGTTAAACTCTCCATCTCCCCTCCAACATAACACAACCTTTAGTATCCATGTTGTTAAACTCTCCATCTCCACTCCAACACAACACAACTTTTAGTAAGCATGTTGTTAAACTCTCCATCTCCCCTCCAACATAACACAACCTTTAGTATCCATGTTGTTAAACTCTCCCCTCCAATATAACACAACCTTTAGTATCCATGTTGTTAAACTCTCCCCTCCAACATAACACAACCTTTAGTATCCATGTTGTTAAACTCTCCATCTCCACTCCAACACAACACAACTTTTAGTAACCATGTTGTTAAACTATCCATCTCCCCTCCAACATAACACAACCTTTAGTATCCATGTTGTTAAACTCTCCCCTCCAACATAACACAACCTTTAGTAACCATGTTGTTAAACTCTCCGCTCCAACATAACACAACATTTAGTATCCATGTTGTTAAACTCTCCACTCCAACATAACACAACCTTTAGTATCCATGTTGTTAAACTCTCCACTCCAACATAACACAATCTTTAGTAACCATGATGTTAAACTCTCCCCTCCAACATAACACAACCTTTAGTATCCATGTTGTTAAACTCTCCCCTCCAAAATAACACAACCTTTATTAACCATGTTGTTAAACTCTCCACTCCAACATAACACAACCTTTAGTTTCCATGTTGTTAAACTCTCCCCTCCAACATAACACAACCTTTAGTTACCATGTTGTTAAACTCTCCCCTCCAATATAACACAACCTTTAGTATCCATGTTGTTATACTCTCCCCTCCATCATAACACAACCTTTAGTAACCATGTTGTTAAACTCTCCATCTCCACTCCAACATAACACAACCTTTAGTAACCATGTTGTTAAACTCTCCCCTCCAACATAACACAACCTTTAGTATCCATGTTGTTAAACTCTCCCCTCCAACATAACACAACCTTTAGTATCCATGTTGTTAAACTATCCTTCTCCCCTCCAACATAACACAACCTTTAGTATCCATGTTGTTAAACTCTCCACTCCAACATAACACAACCTTTACTATCCATGCTGTTAAGCTCTCCACTCCAACATTACACAACCTTTAGTAACCATGTTGTTATACTCTCCATCTCCCCTCCAACATAACACAACCTTTAGTATCCATGTTGTTAAACTCTCCACTCCAACATAACACAACCTTTAGTATCCATGTTGTTAAACTCTCCATCTCCACTCCAACACAACACAACTTTTAGTAAGCATGTTGTTAAACTCTCCATCTCCCCTCCAACATAACACAACCTTTAGTATCCATGTTGTTAAACTCTCCCCTCCAATATAACACAACCTTTAGTATCCATGTTGTTAAACTCTCCCCTCCAACATAACACAACCTTTAGTATCCATGTTGTTAAACTCTCCATCTCCACTCCAACACAACACAACTTTTAGTAACCATGTTGTTAAACTATCCATCTCCCCTCCAACATAACACAACCTTTAGTATCCATGTTGTTAAACTCTCCCCTCCAACATAACACAACCTTTAGTAACCATGTTGTTAAACTCTCCATCTCCCCTCCAACATAATACAACCTTTAGTAACCATGTTGTTAAACTCTCCCCTCCAACATAACACAACCTTTAGTTACCATGTTGTTAAACTCTCCCCTCCAATATAACACAACCTTTAGTATCCATGTTGTTAAACTCTCCCCTCCAACATAACACAACCTTTAGTTACCATGTTGTTAAACTCTCCCCTCCAATATAACACAACCTTTAGTATCCATGTTGTTAAACTCTCCCCTCCAACATAACACAACCTTTAGTAAAATGTTGTTAAGCTCTTCATCTCCAACATAACACAACCTTTAGTAACCATGTTGTTAAACTCTCCATCTGCCCTCCATCATAACACAACCTTTAGTAACCATGTTGTTAAACTCTCCATCTCCCCTCCAACATAACACAACCTTTAGTAACCATGTTGTTAAACTCTCCCCTCCAACATAACACAACCTTTAGTTACCATGTTGTTAAACTCTCCCCTCCAACATAACACAACCTTTAGTAACCATGTTGTTAAACTCTCCCCTCCAACATAACACAACCTTTAGTATCCATGTTGTTAAACTCTCCACTCCAAGATAACACAACCTTTAGTTTTCATGTTGTTAAACTCTCCCCTCCAACATAACACAACCTTTAGTATCCATGTTGTTAAACTCTCCCCTCCAATATAACACAACCTTTAGTATCCATGTTGTTAAACTCTCCCCTCCAACATAACACAACCTTTAGTATCCATGTTGTTAAACTCTCCATCTCCACTCCAACACAACACAACTTTTAGTAACCATGTTGTTAAACTATCCATCTCCCCTCCAACATAACACAACCTTTAGTATCCATGTTGTTAAACTCTCCCCTCCAACATAACACAACCTTTAGTAACCATGTTGTTAAACTCTCCATCTCCCCTCCAACATAACACAACCTTTAGTAACCATGTTGTTAAACTCTCCCCTCCAACATAACACAACCTTTAGTTACCATGTTGTTAAACTCTCCCCTCCAACATAACACAACCTTTAGTATCCATGTTGTTAAACTCTCCCATCCAACAAAACACAACCTTTATTATCCATGTTGTTAAACTCTCCCCTCCAACATAACACAACCTTTAGTAACCATGTTGTTAAACTCTCCATCTCCCCTCCAACATAACACAACCTTCAGTAACCATGTGTTTAAACTCTCCCCTCCAACGTAACACAACCTTTAGTAACCATGTTGTTAAACTCTCCCCTCCAACATAACACAACCTTTAGTATCCATGTTGTTAAACTCTCCCATCCAATATAACACAACCTTTAGTATCCATGTTGTTAAACTCTCCCCTCCAACATAACACAACCGTTAGAATCCATGTTGTTAAACTCTCCATCTCCACTCCAACACAACACAACTTTTAGTAACCATGTTGTTAAACTCTCCCCTCCAACATAACACAACCTTTAGTATCCATGTTGTTAAACTCTCCACTCCAACATAACACAACCTTTAGTTTCCATGTTGATAAACTCTCCCCTCCAACATAACACAACCTTTAGTTACCATGTTGTTAAACTCTCCCCTCCAATATAACACAACCTTTAGTATCCATGTTGTTAAACTCTCCCCTCAAACATAACACAACCTTTAGTAACCATGTTGTTAAACTCTCCGCTCCAACATAACACAACATTTAGTATCCATGTTGTTAAACTCTCCACTCCAACATAACACAACCTTTAGTATCCATGTTGTTAAACTCTCCACTCCAACATAACACAATCTTTAGTAACCATGATGTTAAACTCTCCCCTCCAACATAACACAACCTTTAGGATCCATGTTGTTAAACTCTCCCCTCCAAAATAACACAACCTTTATTAACCATGTTGTTAAACTCTCCACTCCAACATAACACAACCTTTAGTTTCCATGTTGTTAAACTCTCCCCTCCAACATAACACAACCTTTAGTTACCATGTTGTTAAACTCTCCCCTCCAATATAACACAACCTTTAGTATCCATGTTGTTATACTCTCCCCTCCATCATAACACAACCTTTAGTAACCATGTTGTTAAACTCTCCATCTCCACTCCAACATAACACAACCTTTAGTAACCATGTTGTTAAACTCTCCCCTCCAACATAACACAACCTTTAGTATCCATGTTGTTAAACTCTCCCCTCCAACATAACACAACCTTTAGTATCCATGTTGTTAAACTATCCATCTCCCCTCCAACTAAACACAACCTTTAGTATCCATGTTGTTAAACTCTCCACTCCAACATAACACAACCTTTACTATCCATGCTGTTAAGCTCTCCACTCCAACATTACACAACCTTTAGTAACCATGTTGTTATACTCTCCATCTCCCCTCCAACATAACACAACCTTTAGTATCCATGTTGTTAAACTCTCCACTCCAACATAACACAACCTTTAGTATCCATGTTGTTAAACTCTCCATCTCCACTCCAACACAACACAACTTTTAGTAAGCATGTTGTTAAACTCTCCATCTGCCCTCCAACATAACACAACCTTTAGTATCCATGTTGTTAAACTCTCCCCTCCAACATAACGCAACCTTTAGTAACCATGTTGTTAAACTCTCCATCTCCCCTCCAACATAACACAACCTTTAGTAACCATGTTGTTAAACTCTCCCCTCCAACATAACACAACCTTTAGTTACCATGTTGTTAAACTCTCCCCTCCAACATAACACAACCTTTAGTATCCATGTTGTTAAACTCTCCCATCCAACAAAACACAACCTTTATTATCCATGTTGTTAAACTCTCCCCTCCAACATAACACAACCTTTAGTAACCATGTTGTTAAACTCTCCATCTCCCCTCCAACATAACACAACCTTCAGTAACCATGTGTTTAAACTCTCCCCTCCAACGTAACACAACCTTTAGTAACCATGTTGTTAAACTCTCCCCTCCAACATAACACAACCTTTAGTATCCATGTTGTTAAACTCTCCCCTCCAATATAACACAACCTTTAGTATCCATGTTGTTAAACTCTCCCCTCCAACATAACACAACCGTTAGAATCCATGTTGTTAAACTCTCCATCTCCACTCCAACACAACACAACTTTTAGTAACCATGTTGTTAAACTCTCCATCTCCCCTCCAACATAACACAACCTTTAGTATCCATGTTGTAAAAACTCTCCCCTCCAACATAACACAACCTTTATTATCAATGCTGTTAAACTCTCCCCTCCAACATAACACAACCTTTAGTAACCATGTTGTTAAACTCTCCATCTCCCCTCCAACATAACACAACCTTTATTAACCATGTTGTTAAACTCTCCCCTCCAACATAACACAACCTTTAGTTACCATGTTGTTAAACTCTCCCCTCCAACATAACACAACCTTTAGTAACCATGTTGTTAAACTCTCCCCTCCAACATAACACAACCTTTAGTATCCATGTTGTTAAACTCTCCACTCCAAGATAACACAACCTTTAGTTTCCATGTTGTTAAACTCTCCCCTCCAACATAACACAACCTTTAGTTACCATGTTGTTAAACTCTCCCCTCCAACATAACACAACCTTTAGTTACCATGTTGTTAAACTCTCCCCTCCAATATAACACAACCTTTAGTATCCATGTTGTTAAACTCTCCCCTCAAACATAACACAACCTTTAGTAACCATGTTGTTAAACTCTCCACTCCAACATAACTCAACCTTTAGTAACCATGTTGTTAAACTCTCCACTCCAACATAACACAATCTTTAGTAACCATGATGTTAAACTCTCCCCTCCAACATAACACAACCTTTAGGATCCATGTTGTTAAACTCTCCCCTCCAAAATAACACAACCTTTATTAACCATGTTGTTAAACTCTCCACTCCAACATAACACAACCTTTAGTTTCCATGTTGTTAAACTCTCCCCTCCAACATAACACAACCTTTAGTTACCATGTTGTTAAACTCTCCCCTCCAATATAACACAACCTTTAGTATCCATGTTGTTATACTCTCCCCTCCATCATAACACAACCTTTAGTAACCATGTTGTTAAACTCTCCATCTCCACTCCAACATAACACAACCTTTAGTAACCATGTTGTTAAACTCTCCCCTCCAACATAACACAACCTTTAGTATCCATGTTGTTAAACTCTCCCCTCCAACATAACACAACCTTTAGTATCCATGTTGTTAAACTATCCATCTCCCCTCCAACATAACACAACCTTTAGTATCCATGTTGTTAAACTCTCCACTCCAACATAACACAACCTTTACTATCCATGCTGTTAAGCTCTCCACTCCAACATTACACAACCTTTAGTAACCATGTTGTTATACTCTCCATCTCCCCTCCAACATAACACAACCTTTAGTATCCATGTTGTTAAACTCTCCACTCCAACATAACACAACCTTTAGTATCCATGTTGTTAAACTCTCCATCTCCACTCCAACACAACACAACTTTTAGTAAGCATGTTGTTAAACTCTCCATCTCCCCTCCAACATAACACAACCTTTAGTATCCATGTTGTTAAACTCTCCCCTCCAACATAACGCAACCTTTAGTAACCATGTTGTTAAACTCTCCATCTCCCCTCCAACATAACACAACCTTTAGTAACCATGTTGTTAAACTCTCCCCTCCAACATAACACAACCTTTAGTTACCATGTTGTTAAACTCTCCCCTCCAACATAACACAACCTTTAGTATCCATGTTGTTAAACTCTCCCATCCAACAAAACACAACCTTTATTATCCATGTTGTTAAACTCTCCCCTCCAACATAACACAACCTTTAGTAACCATGTTGTTAAACTCTCCATCTCCCCTCCAACATAACACAACCTTCAGTAACCATGTGTTTAAACTCTCCCCTCCAACGTAACACAACCTTTAGTAACCATGTTGTTAAACTCTCCCCTCCAACATAACACAACCTTTAGTATCCATGTTGTTAAACTCTCCCCTCCAATATAACACAACCTTTAGTATCCATGTTGTTAAACTCTCCCCTCCAACATAACACAACCGTTAGAATCCATGTTGTTAAACTCTCCATCTCCACTCCAACACAACACAACTTTTAGTAACCATGTTGTTAAACTCTCCATCTCCCCTCCAACATAACACAACCTTTAGTATCCATGTTGTAAAAACTCTCCCCTCCAACATAACACAACCTTTAGAATCAATGTTGTTAAACTTTCCCCTCCAACATAACACAACCTTTATTATCAATGCTGTTAAACTCTCCCCTCCAACATAACACAACCTTTAGTTACCATGTTGTTAAACTCTCCCCTCCAACATAACACAACCTTTAGTAATTATGTTGTTAAACTCTCCCCTCCAACATAACACAACCTTTAGTATCCATGTTGTTAAACTCTCCACTCCAAGATAACACAACCTTTAGTTTCCATGTTGTTAAACTCTCCCCTCCAACATAACACAACCTTTAGTTACCATGTTGTTAAACTCTCCCCTCCAACATAACACAACCTTTAGTTACCATGTTGTTAAACTCTCCCCTCCAATATAACACAACCTTTAGTATCCATGTTGTTAAACTCTCCCCTCAAACATAACACAACCTTTAGTAACCATGTTGTTAAACTCTCCACTCCAACATAACTCAACCTTTAGTAACCATGTTGTTAAACTCTCCACTCCAACATAACACAACCTTTAGTAACCATGTTGTTATACTCTCCATCTCCCCTCCAACATAACACAACCTTTAGTATCCATGTTGTTAAACTCTCCACTCCAACATAACACAACCTTTAGTAACCATGTTGTTAAACTCTCCATCTCCCCTCCAACATAACACAACCTTTAGTAACCATGTTGTTAAACTCTCCCCTCCATCATAACACAACCTTTAGTATCCATGTTGTTAAACTCTCCACTCCAAGATAACACAACCTTTAGTTTCCATGTTGTTAAACTCTCCCCTCCAACATAACACAACCTTTAGTTACCATGTTGTTAAACTCTCCACTCCATTATAACACAACCTTTAGTATCCATGTTGTTAAACTCTCCCCTCAAACATAACACAACCTTTAGTAACCATGTTGTTAAACTCTCCACTCCAACATAACACAACCTTTAGTAACCATGTTGTTAAACTCTCCACTCCAACATAACACAACCTTTAGTAACCATGTTGTTAAACTCTCCCCTCCAACATAACACAACCTTTAGGATCCATGTTGTTAAACTCTCCCCTCCAAAATAACACAACCTTTATTAACCATGTTGTTAAACTCTCCACTCCAACATAACACAACCTTTAGTTTCCATGTTGTTAAACTCTCCCCTCCAACATAACACAACCTTTAGTTACCATGTTGTTAAACTCTCCCCTCCAATATAACACAACCTTTAGTATCCATGTTGTTATACTCTCCCCTCCATCATAACACAACCTTTAGTAACCATGTTGTTAAACTCTCCATCTCCACTCCAACATAACACAACCTTTAGTAACCATGTTGTTAAACTCTCCCCTCCAACATAACACAACCTTTAGTATCCATGTTGTTAAACTCTCCCCTCCAACATAACACAACCTTTAGTATCCATGTTGTTAAACTATCCATCTCCCCTCCAACTAAACACAACCTTTAGTATCCATGTTGTTAAACTCTCCACTCCAACATAACACAACCTTTACTATCCATGCTGTTAAGCTCTCCACTCCAACATTACACAACCTTTAGTAACCATGTTGTTATACTCTCCATCTCCCCTCCAACATAACACAACCTTTAGTATCCATGTTGTTAAACTCTCCACTCCAACATAACACAACCTTTAGTATCCATGTTGTTAAACTCTCCATCTCCACTCCAACACAACACAACTTTTAGTAAGCATGTTGTTAAACTCTCCATCTCCCCTCCAACATAACACAACCTTTAGTATCCATGTTGTTAAACTCTCCCCTCCAACATAACGCAACCTTTAGTAACCATGTTGTTAAACTCTCCATCTCCCCTCCAACATAACACAACCTTTAGTAACCATGTTGTTAAACTCTCCCCTCCAACATAACACAACCTTTAGTTACCATGTTGTTAAACTCTCCCCTCCAACATAACACAACCTTTAGTATCCATGTTGTTAAACTCTCCCATCCAACAAAACACAACCTTTATTATCCATGTTGTTAAACTCTCCCCTCCAACATAACACAACCTTTAGTAACCATGTTGTTAAACTCTCCATCTCCCCTCCAACATAACACAACCTTCAGTAACCATGTGTTTAAATTCTCCCCTCCAACGTAACACAACCTTTAGTAACCATGTTGTTAAACTCTCCCCTCCAACATAACACAACCTTTAGTATCCATGTTGTTAAACTCTCCCCTCCAATATAACACAACCTTTAGTATCCATGTTGTTAAACTCTCCCCTCCAACATAACACAACCGTTAGAATCCATGTTGTTAAACTCTCCATCTCCACTCCAACACAACACAACTTTTAGTAACCATGTTGTTAAACTCTCCATCTCCCCTCCAACATAACACAACCTTTAGTATCCATGTTGTAAAAACTCTCCCCTCCAACATAACACAACCTTTAGAATCAATGTTGTTAAACTTTCCCCTCCAACATAACACAACCTTTATTATCAATGCTGTTAAACTCTCCCCTCCAACATAACACAACCTTTAGTAACCATGTTGTTAAACTCTCCATCTCCCCTCCAACATAACACAACCTTTATTAACCATGTTGTTAAACTCTCCCCTCCAACATAACACAACCTTTAGTTACCATGTTGTTAAACTCTCCCCTCCAACATAACACAACCTTTAGTAACCATGTTGTTAAACTCTCCCCTCCAACATAACACAACCTTTAGTATCCATGTTGTTAAACTCTCCACTCCAAGATAACACAACCTTTAGTTTCCATGTTGTTAAACT
Source organism: Salmo salar (assembly GCF_965601325.2). Classification (NCBI taxonomy): domain Eukaryota; kingdom Metazoa; phylum Chordata; class Actinopteri; order Salmoniformes; family Salmonidae; genus Salmo; species Salmo salar. Next base: position 66,397,481 of record NC_138301.1, read on the forward strand.
CTCCCCTCCAACATAACACAACATTTAGTTACCATGTTGTTAAACTCTCCCCTCCAACATAACACAACCTTTAGTTACCATGTTGTTAAACTCTCCCCTCCAATATAACACAACCTTTAGTATCCATGTTGTTAAACTCTCCCCTCAAACATAACACAACCTTTAGTAACCATGTTGTTAAACTCTCCACTCCAACATAACTCAACCTTTAGTAACCATGTTGTTAAACTCTCCACTCCAACATAACACAATCTTTAGTAACCATGATGTTAAACTCTCCCCTCCAACATAACACAACCTTTAGGATCCATGTTGTTAAACTCTCCCCTCCAAAATAACACAACCTTTATTAACCATGTTGTTAAACTCTCCACTCCAACATAACACAACCTTTAGTTTCCATGTTGTTAAACTCTCCCCTCCAACATAACACAACCTTTAGTTACCATGTTGTTAAACTCTCCCCTCCAATATAACACAACCTTTAGTATCCATGTTGTTATACTCTCCCCTCCATCATAACACAACCTTTAGTAACCATGTTGTTAAACTCTCCATCTCCACTCCAACATAACACAACCTTTAGTAACCATGTTGTTAAACTCTCCCCTCCAACATAACACAACCTTTAGTATCCATGTTGTTAAACTCTCCCCTCCAACATAACACAACCTTTAGTATCCATGTTGTTAAACTATCCATCTCCCCTCCAACATAACACAACCTTTAGTATCCATGTTGTTAAACTCTCCACTCCAACATAACACAACCTTTACTATCCATGCTGTTAAGCTCTCCACTCCAACATTACACAACCTTTAGTAACCATGTTGTTATACTCTCCATCTCCCCTCCAACATAACACAACCTTTAGTATCCATGTTGTTAAACTCTCCACTCCAACATAACACAACCTTTAGTATCCATGTTGTTAAACTCTCCATCTCCACTCCAACACAACACAACTTTTAGTAAGCATGTTGTTAAACTCTCCATCTCCCCTCCAACATAACACAACCTTTAGTATCCATGTTGTTAAACTCTCCCCTCCAACATAACGCAACCTTTAGTAACCATGTTGTTAAACTCTCCATCTCCCCTCCAACATAACACAACCTTTAGTAACCATGTTGTTAAACTCTCCCCTCCAACATAACACAACCTTTAGTTACCATGTTGTTAAACTCTCCCCTCCAACATAACACAACCTTTAGTATCCATGTTGTTAAACTCTCCCATCCAACAAAACACAACCTTTATTATCCATGTTGTTAAACTCTCCCCTCCAACATAACACAACCTTTAGTAACCATGTTGTTAAACTCTCCATCTCCCCTCCAACATAACACAACCTTCAGTAACCATGTGTTTAAACTCTCCCCTCCAACGTAACACAACCTTTAGTAACCATGTTGTTAAACTCTCCCCTCCAACATAACACAACCTTTAGTATCCATGTTGTTAAACTCTCCCCTCCAATATAACACAACCTTTAGTATCCATGTTGTTAAACTCTCCCCTCCAACATAACACAACCGTTAGAATCCATGTTGTTAAACTCTCCATCTCCACTCCAACACAACACAACTTTTAGTAACCATGTTGTTAAACTCTCCATCTCCCCTCCAACATAACACAACCTTTAGTATCCATGTTGTAAAAACTCTCCCCTCCAACATAACACAACCTTTAGAATCAATGTTGTTAAACTTTCCCCTCCAACATAACACAACCTTTATTATCAATGCTGTTAAACTCTCCCCTCCAACATAACACAACCTTTAGTAACCATGTTGTTAAACTCTCCATCTCCCCTCCAACATAACACAACCTTTATTAACCATGTTGTTAAACTCTCCCCTCCAACATAACACAACCTTTAGTTACCATGTTGTTAAACTCTCCCCTCCAACATAACACAACCTTTAGTAATTATGTTGTTAAACTCTCCCCTCCAACATAACACAACCTTTAGTATCCATGTTGTTAAACTCTCCACTCCAAGATAACACAACCTTTAGTTTCCATGTTGTTAAACTCTCCCCTCCAACATAACACAACCTTTAGTTACCATGTTGTTAAACTCTCCACTCCATTATAACACAACCTTTAGTATCCATGTTGTTAAACTCTCCCCTCAAACATAACACAACCTTTAGTAACCATGTTGTTAAACTCTCCACTCCAACATAACACAACCTTTAGTAACCATGTTGTTAAACTCTCCACTCCAACATAACACAACCTTTAGTAACCATGTTGTTAAACTCTCCCCTCCAACATAACACAACCTTTAGGATCCATGTTGTTAAACTCTCCCCTCCAAAATAACACAACCTTTATTAACCATGTTGTTAAACTCTCCACTCCAACATAACACAACCTTTAGTTTCCATGTTGTTAAACTCTCCCCTCCAACATAACACAACCTTTAGTTACCATGTTGTTAAACTCTCCCCTCCAATATAACACAACCTTTAGTATCCATGTTGTTATACTCTCCCCTCCATCATAACACAACCTTTAGTAACCATGTTGTTAAACTCTCCATCTCCACTCCAACATAACACAACCTTTAGTAACCATGTTGTTAAACTCTCCCCTCCAACATAACACAACCTTTAGTATCCATGTTGTTAAACTCTCCCCTCCAACATAACACAACCTTTAGTATCCATGTTGTTAAACTATCCATCTCCCCTCCAACTAAACACAACCTTTAGTATCCATGTTGTTAAACTCTCCACTCCAACATAACACAACCTTTACTATCCATGCTGTTAAGCTCTCCACTCCAACATTACACAACCTTTAGTAACCATGTTGTTATACTCTCCATCTCCCCTCCAACATAACACAACCTTTAGTATCCATGTTGTTAAACTCTCCACTCCAACATAACACAACCTTTAGTATCCATGTTGTTAAACTCTCCATCTCCACTCCAACACAACACAACTTTTAGTAAGCATGTTGTTAAACTCTCCATCTCCCCTCCAACATAACACAACCTTTAGTATCCATGTTGTTAAACTCTCCCCTCCAACATAACGCAACCTTTAGTAACCATGTTGTTAAACTCTCCATCTCCCCTCCAACATAACACAACCTTTAGTAACCATGTTGTTAAACTCTCCCCTCCAACATAACACAACCTTTAGTTACCATGTTGTTAAACTCTCCCCTCCAACATAACACAACCTTTAGTATCCATGTTGTTAAACTCTCCCATCCAACAAAACACAACCTTTATTATCCATGTTGTTAAACTCTCCCCTCCAACATAACACAACCTTTAGTAACCATGTTGTTAAACTCTCCATCTCCCCTCCAACATAACACAACCTTCAGTAACCATGTGTTTAAATTCTCCCCTCCAACGTAACACAACCTTTAGTAACCATGTTGTTAAACTCTCCCCTCCAACATAACACAACCTTTAGTATCCATGTTGTTAAACTCTCCCCTCCAATATAACACAACCTTTAGTATCCATGTTGTTAAACTCTCCCCTCCAACATAACACAACCGTTAGAATCCATGTTGTTAAACTCTCCATCTCCACTCCAACACAACACAACTTTTAGTAACCATGTTGTTAAACTCTCCATCTCCCCTCCAACATAACACAACCTTTAGTATCCATGTTGTAAAAACTCTCCCCTCCAACATAACACAACCTTTAGAATCAATGTTGTTAAACTTTCCCCTCCAACATAACACAACCTTTATTATCAATGCTGTTAAACTCTCCCCTCCAACATAACACAACCTTTAGTAACCATGTTGTTAAACTCTCCATCTCCCCTCCAACATAACACAACCTTTATTAACCATGTTGTTAAACTCTCCCCTCCAACATAACACAACCTTTAGTTACCATGTTGTTAAACTCTCCCCTCCAACATAACACAACCTTTAGTAACCATGTTGTTAAACTCTCCCCTCCAACATAACACAACCTTTAGTATCCATGTTGTTAAACTCTCCACTCCAAGATAACACAACCTTTAGTTTCCATGTTGTTAAACTCTCCCCTCCAACATAACACAACATTTAGTTACCATGTTGTTAAACTCTCCCCTCCAACATAACACAACCTTTAGTTACCATGTTGTTAAACTCTCCCCTCCAATATAACACAACCTTTAGTATCCATGTTGTTAAACTCTCCCCTCAAACATAACACAACCTTTAGTAACCATGTTGTTAAACTCTCCACTCCAACATAACTCAACCTTTAGTAACCATGTTGTTAAACTCTCCACTCCAACATAACACAATCTTTAGTAACCATGATGTTAAACTCTCCCCTCCAACATAACACAACCTTTAGGATCCATGTTGTTAAACTCTCCCCTCCAAAATAACACAACCTTTATTAACCATGTTGTTAAACTCTCCACTCCAACATAACACAACCTTTAGTTTCCATGTTGTTAAACTCTCCCCTCCAACATAACACAACCTTTAGTTACCATGTTGTTAAACTCTCCCCTCCAATATAACACAACCTTTAGTATCCATGTTGTTATACTCTCCCCTCCATCATAACACAACCTTTAGTAACCATGTTGTTAAACTCTCCATCTCCACTCCAACATAACACAACCTTTAGTAACCATGTTGTTAAACTCTCCCCTCCAACATAACACAACCTTTAGTATCCATGTTGTTAAACTCTCCCCTCCAACATAACACAACCTTTAGTATCCATGTTGTTAAACTATCCATCTCCCCTCCAACATAACACAACCTTTAGTATCCATGTTGTTAAACTCTCCACTCCAACATAACACAACCTTTACTATCCATGCTGTTAAGCTCTCCACTCCAACATTACACAACCTTTAGTAACCATGTTGTTATACTCTCCATCTCCCCTCCAACATAACACAACCTTTAGTATCCATGTTGTTAAACTCTCCACTCCAACATAACACAACCTTTAGTATCCATGTTGTTAAACTCTCCATCTCCACTCCAACACAACACAACTTTTAGTAAGCATGTTGTTAAACTCTCCATCTCCCCTCCAACATAACACAACCTTTAGTATCCATGTTGTTAAACTCTCCCCTCCAACATAACGCAACCTTTAGTAACCATGTTGTTAAACTCTCCATCTCCCCTCCAACATAACACAACCTTTAGTAACCATGTTGTTAAACTCTCCCCTCCAACATAACACAACCTTTAGTTACCATGTTGTTAAACTCTCCCCTCCAACATAACACAACCTTTAGTATCCATGTTGTTAAACTCTCCCATCCAACAAAACACAACCTTTATTATCCATGTTGTTAAACTCTCCCCTCCAACATAACACAACCTTTAGTAACCATGTTGTTAAACTCTCCATCTCCCCTCCAACATAACACAACCTTCAGTAACCATGTGTTTAAACTCTCCCCTCCAACGTAACACAACCTTTAGTAACCATGTTGTTAAACTCTCCCCTCCAACATAACACAACCTTTAGTATCCATGTTGTTAAACTCTCCCCTCCAATATAACACAACCTTTAGTATCCATGTTGTTAAACTCTCCCCTCCAACATAACACAACCGTTAGAATCCATGTTGTTAAACTCTCCATCTCCACTCCAACACAACACAACTTTTAGTAACCATGTTGTTAAACTCTCCATCTCCCCTCCAACATAACACAACCTTTAGTATCCATGTTGTAAAAACTCTCCCCTCCAACATAACACAACCTTTAGAATCAATGTTGTTAAACTTTCCCCTCCAACATAACACAACCTTTATTATCAATGCTGTTAAACTCTCCCCTCCAACATAACACAACCTTTAGTAACCATGTTGTTAAACTCTCCATCTCCCCTCCAACATAACACAACCTTTATTAACCATGTTGTTAAACTCTCCCCTCCAACATAACACAACCTTTAGTTACCATGTTGTTAAACTCTCCCCTCCAACATAACACAACCTTTAGTAATTATGTTGTTAAACTCTCCCCTCCAACATAACACAACCTTTAGTATCCATGTTGTTAAACTCTCCACTCCAAGATAACACAACCTTTAGTTTCCATGTTGTTAAACTCTCCCCTCCAACATAACACAACCTTTAGTTACCATGTTGTTAAACTCTCCCCTCCAACATAACACAACCTTTAGTTACCATGTTGTTAAACTCTCCCCTCCAATATAACACAACCTTTAGTATCCATGTTGTTAAACTCTCCCCTCAAACATAACACAACCTTTAGTAACCATGTTGTTAAACTCTCCACTCCAACATAACTCAACCTTTAGTAACCATGTTGTTAAACTCTCCACTCCAACATAACACAACCTTTAGTAACCATGTTGTTATACTCTCCATCTCCCCTCCAACATAACACAACCTTTAGTATCCATGTTGTTAAACTCTCCACTCCAACATAACACAACCTTTAGTAACCATGTTGTTAAACTCTCCATCTCCCCTCCAACATAACACAACCTTTAGTAACCATGTTGTTAAACTCTCCCCTCCATCATAACACAACCTTTAGTATCCATGTTGTTAAACTCTCCACTCCAAGATAACACAACCTTTAGTTTCCATGTTGTTAAACTCTCCCCTCCAACATAACACAACCTTTAGTTACCATGTTGTTAAACTCTCCACTCCATTATAACACAACCTTTAGTATCCATGTTGTTAAACTCTCCCCTCAAACATAACACAACCTTTAGTAACCATGTTGTTAAACTCTCCACTCCAACATAACACAACCTTTAGTAACCATGTTGTTAAACTCTCCACTCCAACATAACACAACCTTTAGTAACCATGTTGTTATACTCTCCATCTCCCCTCCAACATAACACAACCTTTAGTATCCATGTTGTTAAACTCTCCACTCCAACATAACACAACCTTTAGTAACCATGTTGTTAAACTCTCCACTCCAAGATAACACAACCTTTAGTTTCCATGTTGTTAAACTCTCCCCTCCAACATAACACAACCTTTAGTTACCATGTTGTTAAACTCTCCCCTCCATTATAACACAACCTTTAGTATCTATGTTGTTAAACTCTCCCCTCAAACATAACACAACCTTTAGTAACCATGTTGTTAAACTCTCAAATCCAACATAACACAACCTTTAGTATTCTTGTTGTTAAACTCTCCATCTCCCCTCCAACATAACACAACCTTTAATATCCATGTTGTTAAACTCTCCGCTCCAACATAACACAACCTTTAGTATCCATGTTGTTAAACTCTCCATCTCCCCTCCATCATAACACAACCTTTAGTTACGATGTTGTTAAACTCTCCCCTCCAACATAACACAACCTTTAGTTACCATGTTGTTAAACTCTCCCCTCCAATATAACACAACCTTTAGTATCCATGTTGTTAAACTCTCCCCTCAAACATAACACAACCTTTAGTAACCATGTTGTTAAACTCTCCACTCCAACATAACACAACCTTTAGTAACCATGTTGTTAAACTCTCCACTCCAACATAACACAACCTTTAGTAACCATGTTGTTATACTCTCCATCTCCCCTCCAACATAACACAACCTTTAGTATCCATGTTGTTAAACTCTCCCCTCCAACATAACACAACCTTTAGTAACCATGTTGGTAAGCTCTTCATCTCCAACATAACACAACCTTTAGTAACCATGTTGTTAAACTCTCCATCTGCCCTCCATCATAACACAACCTTTAGTAACCATGTTGTTAAACTCTCCATCTCCCCTCCAACATAACACAACCTTCAGTAACCATGTGTTTAAACTCTCCCCTCCAACATAACACAACCTTTAGTAACCATGTTGTTAAACTCTCCCCTCCAACATAACACAACCTTTAGTATCCATGTTGTTAAACTCTCCACTCCAACATAACACAACCTTTAGTTTCCATGTTGATAAACTCTCCCCTCCAACATAACACAACCTTTAGTTACCATGTTGTTAAACTCTCCCCTCCAATATAACACAACCTTTAGTATCCATGTTGTTAAACTCTCCCCTCAAACATAACACAACCTTTAGTAACCATGTTGTTAAACTCTCCGCTCCAACATAACACAACATTTAGTATCCATGTTGTTAAACTCTCCACTCCAACATAACACAACCTTTAGTATCCATGTTGTTAAACTCTCCACTCCAACATAACACAATCTTTAGTAACCATGATGTTAAACTCTCCCCTCCAACATAACACAACGTTTAGGATCCATGTTGTTAAACTCTCCCCTCCAAAATAACACAACCTTTATTAACCATGTTGTTAAACTCTCCACTCCAACATAACACAACCTTTAGTTTCCATGTTGTTAAACTCTCCCCTCCAACATAACACAACCTTTAGTTACCATGTTGTTAAACTCTCCCCTCCAATATAACACAACCTTTAGTATCCATGTTGTTATACTCTCCCCTCCATCATAACACAACCTTTAGTAACCATGTTGTTAAACTCTCCATCTCCACTCCAACATAACACAACCTTTAGTAACCATGTTGTTAAACTCTCCCCTCCAACATAACACAACCTTTAGTATCCATGTTGTTAAACTCTCCCCTCCAACATAACACAACCTTTAGTATCCATGTTGTTAAACTATCCATCTCCCCTCCAACATAACACAACCTTTAGTATCCATGTTGTTAAACTCTCCACTCCAACATAACACAACCTTTACTATCCATGCTGTTAAGCTCTCCACTCCAACATTACACAACCTTTAGTAACCATGTTGTTATACTCTCCATCTCCCCTCCAACATAACACAACCTTTAGTATCCATGTTGTTAAACTCTCCACTCCAACATAACACAACCTTTAGTATCCATGTTGTTAAACTCTCCATCTCCACTCCAACACAACACAACTTTTAGTAAGCATGTTGTTAAACTCTCCATCTCCCCTCCAACATAACACAACCTTTAGTATCCATGTTGTTAAACTCTCCCCTCCAACATAACGCAACCTTTAGTAACCATGTTGTTAAACTCTCCATCTCCCCTCCAACATAACACAACCTTTAGTAACCATGTTGTTAAACTCTCCCCTCCAACATAACACAACCTTTAGTTACCATGTTGTTAAACTCTCCCCTCCAACATAACACAACCTTTAGTATCCATGTTGTTAAACTCTCCCATCCAACAAAACACAACCTTTAGTATCCATGTTGTTAAACTCTCCACTCCAAGATAACACAACCTTTAGTTTCCATGTTGTTAAACTCTCCCCTCCAACATAACACAACCTTTAGTTACCATGTTGTTAAACTCTCCCCTCCAACATAACACAACCTTTAGTTACCATGTTGTTAAACTCTCCCCTCCAATATAACACAACCTTTAGTATCCATGTTGTTAAACTCTCCCCTCAAACATAACACAACCTTTAGTAACCATGTTGTTAAACTCTCCACTCCAACATAACACAACCTTTAGTAACCATGTTGTTAAACTCTCCACTCCAACATAACACAACCTTTAGTAACCATGTTGTTATACTCTCCATCTCCCCTCCAACATAACACAACCATTAGTATCCATGTTGTTAAACTCTCCACTCCAACATAACACAACCTTTAGTAACCATGTTGTTAAACTCTCCATCTCCCCTCCAACATAACACAACCTTTAGTAACCATGTTGTTAAACTCTCCCCTCCATCATAACACAACCTTTAGTATCCATGTTGTTAAACTCTCCACTCCAAGATAACACAACCTTTAGTTTCCATGTTGTTAAACTCTCCCCTCCAACATAACACAACCTTTAGTTACCATGTTGTTAAACTCTCCCCTCCATTATAACACAACCTTTAGTATCCATTTTGTTAAACTCTCCCCTCAAACATAACACAACCTTTAGTAACCATGTTGTTAAACTCTCCACTCCAACATAACACAACCTTTAGTAACCATGTTGTTAAACTCTCCACTCCAACATAACACAACCTTTAGTAACCATGTTGTTATACTCTCCATCTCCCCTCCAACATAACACAACCTTTAGTATCCATTTTGTTAAACTCTCCCCTCAAACATAACACAACCTTTAGTAACCATGTTGTTAAACTCTCCACTCCAACATAACACAACCTTTAGTAACCATGTTGTTAAACTCTCCACTCCAACATAACACAACCTTTAGTAACCATGTTGTTATACTCTCCATCTCCCCTCCAACATAACACAACCTTTAGTAACCATGTTGTTAAACTCTCCCCTCCATCATAACACAACCTTTAGTATCCATGTTGTTAAACTCTCCACTCCAAGATAACACAACCTTTAGTTTCCATGTTGTTAAACTCTCCCCTCCAACATAACACAACCTTTAGTTACCATGTTGTTAAACTCTCCCCTCCATTATAACACAACCTTTAGTATCCATGTTGTTAAACTCTCCCCTCAAACATAACACAACCTTTAGTATCCATGTTGTTAAACTCTCCCATCCAACATAACACAACCTTTAGTATCCATGTTGTTAAACTCTCCCATCCAACACAACACAACCTTTAGTATTCATGTTGTTAAACTCTCCATCTCCCCTCCAACATAACACAACCTTTAGTAACCATGTTGTTAAACTCTCCCATCCAACACAACACAACCTTTAGTATTCATGTTGTTAAACTCTCCATCTCCCCTCCAACATAACACAACCTTTAATATCCATGTTGTTAAACTCTCCGCTCCAACATAACACAACCTTTAGTATCCATGTTGTTAAACTCTCCATCTCCCCTCCATCATAACACAACCTTTAGTTACCATGTTGTTAAACTCTCCCCTCCAACATAACACAACCTTTAGTTACCATGTTGTTAAACTCTCCCCTCCAATATAACACAACCTTTAGTATCCATGTTGTTAAACTCTCCCCTCAAACATAACACAACCTTTAGTAACCATGTTGTTAAACTCTCCACTCCAACATAACACAACCTTTAGTAACCATGTTGTTAAACTCTCCACTCCAACATAACACAACCTTTAGTAACCATGTTGTTATACTCTCCATCTACCCCTCCAACATAACACAACCTTTAGTATCCATGTTGTTAAACTCTCCACTCCAACATAACACAACCTTTAGTAACCATGTTGTTAAACTCTCCATCTCCCCTCCATCATAACACAACCTTTAGTAACCATGTTGTTAAACTCTCCATCTCCACTCCAACATACCACAACCTTTAGTACCCATGTTGTTAAACTCTCCCCTCCAACATAACACAACCTTTAGTAACTATGTTGTTAAACTCTCCCCTCCAACATAACACAAACTTTAGTATCCATGTTGTTAAACTCTCCCCTCCAACATAACACAACCTTTAGTATCCATGTTGTTAAACTCTCCATCTCCACTCCAACACAACACAACTTTTAGTAAGCATGTTGTTAAACTCTCCATCTCCCCTCCAACATAACACAACCTTTAGTATCCATGTTGTTAAACTCTCCCCTCCAATATAACACAACCTTTAGTATCCATGTTGTTAAACTCTCCCCTCCAACATAACACAACCTTTAGTATCCATGTTGTTAAACTCTCCATCTCCACTCCAACACAACACAACTTTTAGTAACCATGTTGTTAAACTATCCATCTCCCCTCCAACATAACACAACCTTTAGTATCCATGTTGTTAAACTCTCCCCTCCAACATAACACAACCTTTAGTAACCATGTTGTTAAACTCTCCATCTCCCCTCCAACATAACACAACCTTTAGTAACCATGTTGTTAAACTCTCCCCTCCAACATAACACAACCTTTAGTTACCATGTTGTTAAACTCTCCCCTCCAATATAACACAACCTTTAGTATCCATGTTGTTAAACTCTCCCCTCCAACATAACACAACCTTTAGTTACCATGTTGTTAAACTCTCCACTCCAATATAACACAACCTTTAGTATCCATGTTGTTAAACTCTCCCCTCCATCATAACACAACCTTTAGTAACCATGTTGTTAAGCTCTTCATCTCCAACATAACACAACCTTTAGTAACCATGTTGTTAAACTCTCCATCTCCCCTCCATCATAACACAACCTTTAGTAACCATGTTGTTAAACTCTCCATCTCCCCTCCAACATAACATAACCTTCAGTAACCATGTGTTTAAACTCTCCCCTCCAACATAACACAACCTTTAGTAACCATGTTGTTAAACTCTCCCCTCCAACATAACACAACCTTTAGTATCCATGTTGTTAAACTCTCCACTCCAACATAACACAACCTTTAGTTTCCATGTTGTTAAACTCTCCCCTCCAACATAACACAACCTTTAGTTACCATGTTGTTAAACTCTCCCCTCCAATATAACACAACCTTTAGTATCCATGTTGTTAAACTCTCCCCTCAAACATAACACAACCTTTAGTAACCATGTTGTTAAACTCTCCGCTCCAACATAACACAACATTTAGTATCCATGTTGTTAAACTCTCCACTCCAACATAACACAAACTTTAGTATCCATGTTGTTAAACTCTCCACTCCAACATAACACAATCTTTAGTAACCATGATGTTAAACTCTCCCCTCCAACATAACACAACCTTTAGAATCCATGTTGTTAAACTCTCCCCTCCAAAATAACACAACCTTTATTAACCATGTTGTTAAACTCTCCATCTCCAACATAATACAACCTTTAGTAACCATGTTGTTAAACTCTCCATCTCCCCTCCAACATAACACAACCTTTAGTATCCATGTTGTTATACTCTCCCCTCCATCATAACACAACCCTTAGTAACCATGTTGTTAAACTCTCCATCTCCACTCCAACATAACACAACCTTTAGTAACCATGTTGTTAATCTCTCCCCTCCAACATAACACAACCTTTAGTATCCATGTTGTTAAACTCTCCCCTCCAACATAACACAACCTTTAGTATCCATGTTGTTAAACTATCCATCTCCCCTCCAACATAACACAACCTTTAGTATCCATGTTGTTAAACTCTCCCCTCCAATATAACACAACCTTTAGTATCCATGTTGTTAAACTCTCCCCTCCAACATAACACAACCGTTAGAATCCATGTTGTTAAACTCTCCATCTCCACTCCAACACAACACAACTTTTAGTAACCATGTTGTTAAACTCTCCATCTCCCCTCCAACATAACACAACCTTTAGTATCCATGTTGTTAAACTCTCCCCTCCAACATAACACAACCTTTAGAATCAATGTTGTTAAACTTTCCCCTCCAACATAACACAACCTTTATTATCAATGTTGTTAAACTCTCCCCTCCAACATAACACAACCTTTAGTAACCATGTTGTTAAACTCTCCATCTCCCCTCCAACATAACACAACCTTTAGTAACCATGTTGTTAAACTCTCCCCTCCAACATAACACAACCTTTAGTTACCATGTTGTTAAACTCTCCCCTCCAACATAACACAACCTTTAGTAACCATGTTGTTAAACTCTCCCCTCCAACATAACACAACCTTTAGTATCCATGTTGTTAAACTCTCCACTCCAAGATAACACAACCTTTAGTTTCCATGTTGTTAAACTCTCCCCTCCAACATAACACAACCTTTAGTATCCATGTTGTTAAACTCTCCCCTCCAATATAACACAACCTTTAGTATCCATGTTGTTAAACTCTCCCCTCCAACATAACACAACCTTTAGTATCCATGTTGTTAAACTCTCCATCTCCACTCCAACACAACACAACTTTTAGTAACCATGTTGTTAAACTATCCATCTCCCCTCCAACATAACACAACCTTTAGTATCCATGTTGTTAAACTCTCACCTCCAACATAACACAACCTTTAGTAACCATGTTGTTAAACTCTCCATCTCCCCTCCAACATAACACAACCTTTAGTAACCATGTTGTTAAACTCTCCCCTCCAACATAACACAACCTTTAGTTACCATGTTGTTAAACTCTCCCCTCCAACATAACACAACCTTTAGTATCCATGTTGTTAAACTCTCCCATCCAACAAAACACAACCTTTATTATCCATGTTGTTAAACTCTCCCCTCCAACATAACACAACCTTTAGTAACCATGTTGTTAAACTCTCCATCTCCCCTCCAACATAACACAACCTTCAGTAACCATGTGTTTAAACTCTCCCCTCCAACGTAACACAACCTTTAGTAACCATGTTGTTAAACTCTCCCCTCCAACATAACACAACCTTTAGTATCCATGTTGTTAAACTCTCCCCTCCAATATAACACAACCTTTAGTATCCATGTTGTTAAACTCTCCCCTCCAACATAACACAACCGTTAGAATCCATGTTGTTAAACTCTCCATCTCCACTCCAACACAACAAAACTTTTAGTAACCATGTTGTTAAACTCTCCATCTCCCCTCCAACATAACACAACCTTTAGTATCCATGTTGTAAAAACTCTCCCCTCCAACATAACACAACCTTTAGAATCAATGTTGTTAAACTTTCCCCTCCAACATAACACAACCTTTATTATCAATGTTGTTAAACTCTCCCCTCCAACATAACACAACCTTTAGTAACCATGTTGTTAAACTCTCCATCTCCCCTCCAGCATAACACAACCTTTAGTAACCATGTTGTTAAACTCTCCCCTCCAACATAACACAACCTTTAGTTACCATGCTGTTAAACTCTCCCCTCCAACATAACACAACCTTTAGTAACCATGTTGTTAAACTCTCCCCTCCAACATAACACAACCTTTAGTTTCCATGTTGTTAAACTCTCCCCTCCAACATAACACAACCTTTAGTTACCATGTTGTTAAACTCTCCCCTCCAACATAACACAACCTTTAGTATCCATGTTGTTAAACTCTCCCCTCCAATATAACACAACCTTTAGTATCCATGTTGTTAAACTCTCCCCTCAAACTTAACACAACCTTTAGTATCCATGTTGTTAAACTCTCCATCTCCCCTCCATCATAACACAACCTTTAGTTACCATGTTGTTAAACTCTCCCCTCCAACATAACACAACCTTTAGTTACCATGTTGTTAAACTCTCCCCTCCAATAAAACACAACCTTTAGTATCCATGTTGTTAAACTCTCCCCTCAAACATAACACAACCTTTAGTAACCATGTTGTTAAACTCTCCACTCCAACATAACACAACCTTTAGTAACCATGTTGTTAAACTCTCCACTCCAACATAACACAACCTTTAGTAACCATGTTGTTATACTCTCCATCTCCCCTCCAACATAAAACAACCTTTAGTATCCATGTTGTTAAACTCTCCACTCCAACATAACACAACCTTTAGTAACCATGTTGTTAAACTCTCCATCTCCCCTCCAACATAACACAACCTTTAGTAACCATGTTGTTAAACTCTCCCCTCCAACATAACACAACCTTTAGTAACCATGTTGGTAAGCTCTTCATCTCCAACATAACACAACCTTTAGTAACCATGTTGTTAAACTCTCCATCTGCCCTCCATCATAACACAACCTTTAGTAACCATGTTGTTAAACTCTCCATCTCCCCTCCAACATAACACAACCTTCAGTAACCATGTGTTTAAACTCTCCCCTCCAACATAACACAACCTTTAGTAACCATGTTGTTAAACTCTCCCCTCCAACATAACACAACCTTTAGTATCCATGTTGTTAAACTCTCCACTCCAACATAACACAACCTTTAGTTTCCATGTTGATAAACTCTCCCCTCCAACATAACACAACCTTTAGTTACCATGTTGTTAAACTCTCCCCTCCAATATAACACAACCTTTAGTATCCATGTTGTTAAACTCTCCCCTCAAACATAACACAACCTTTAGTAACCATGTTGTTAAACTCTCCGCTCCAACATAACACAACATTTAGTATCCATGTTGTTAAACTCTCCACTCCAACATAACACAACCTTTAGTATCCATGTTGTTAAACTCTCCACTCCAACATAACACAATCTTTAGTAACCATGATGTTAAACTCTCCCCTCCAACATAACACAACGTTTAGGATCCATGTTGTTAAACTCTCCCCTCCAAAATAACACAACCTTTATTAACCATGTTGTTAAACTCTCCACTCCAACATAACACAACCTTTAGTTTCCATGTTGTTAAACTCTCCCCTCCAACATAACACAACCTTTAGTTACCATGTTGTTAAACTCTCCCCTCCAATATAACACAACCTTTAGTATCCATGTTGTTATACTCTCCCCTCCATCATAACACAACCTTTAGTAACCATGTTGTTAAACTCTCCATCTCCACTCCAACATAACACAACCTTTAGTATCCATGTTGTTATACTCTCCCCTCCAACATAACACAACCTTTAGTATCCATGTTGTTAAACTCTCCCCTCCAACATAACACAACCTTTAGTATCCATGTTGTTAAACTATCCATCTCCCCTCCAACATAACACAACCTTTAGTATCCATGTTGTTAAACTCTCCACTCCAACATAACACAACCTTTACTATCCATGCTGTTAAGCTCTCCACTCCAACATTACACAACCTTTAGTAACCATGTTGTTATACTCTCCATCTCCCCTCCAACATAACACAACCTTTAGTATCCATGTTGTTAAACTCTCCACTCCAACATAACACAACCTTTAGTATCCATGTTGTTAAACTCTCCATCTCCACTCCAACACAACACAACTTTTCATTAAGCATGTTGTTAAACTCTCCATCTCCCCTCCAACATAACACAACCTTTAGTATCCATGTTGTTAAACTCTCCCCTCCAACATAACGCAACCTTTAGTAACCATGTTGTTAAACTCTCCATCTCCCCTCCAACATAACACAACCTTTAGTAACCATGTTGTTAAACTCTCCCCTCCAACATAACACAACCTTTAGTTACCATGTTGTTAAACTCTCCCCTCCAACATAACACAACCTTTAGTATCCATGTTGTTAAACTCTCCCATCCAACAAAACACAACCTTTATTATCCATGTTGTTAAACTCTCCCCTCCAACATAACACAACCTTTAGTAACCATGTTGTTAAACTCTCCATCTCCCCTCCAACATAACACAACCTTCAGTAACCATGTGTTTAAACTCTCCCCTCCAACGTAACACAACCTTTAGTAACCATGTTGTTAAACTCTCCCCTCCAACATAACACAACCTTTAGTATCCATGTTGTTAAACTCTCCCCTCCAACATAACACAACCTTTAGTATCCATGTTGTTAAACTCTCCCCTCCAATATAACACAACCTTTAGTATCCATGTTGTTAAACTCTCCCCTCCAACATAACACAACCGTTAGAATCCATGTTGTTAAACTCTCCACTCCAACATAACACAACCTTTAGTATCCATGTTGTTAAACTCTCCATCTCCACTCCAACACAACACAACTTTTAGTAACCATGTTGTTAAACTCTCCATCTCCCCTCCAACATAACACAACCTTTAGTATCCATGTTGTAAAAACTCTCCCCTCCAACATAACACAACCTTTAGAATCAATGTTGTTAAACTTTCCCCTCCAACATAACACAACCTTTATTATCAATGCTGTTAAACTCTCCCCTCCAACATAACACAACCTTTAGTAACCATGTTGTTAAACTCTCCATCTCCCCTCCAACATAACACAACCTTTATTAACCATGTTGTTAAACTCTCCCCTCCAACATAACACAACCTTTAGTTACCATGTTGTTAAACTCTCCCCTCCAACATAACACAACCTTTAGTAACCATGTTGTTAAACTCTCCCCTCCAACATAAGACAACCTTTAGTATCCATGTTGTTAAACTCTCCACTCCAAGATAACACAACCTTTAGTTTCCATGTTGTTAAACTCTCCCCTCCAACATAACACAACCTTTAGTTACCATGTTGTTAAACTCTCCCCTCCAACATAACACAACCTTTAGTTACCATGTTGTTAAACTCTCCCCTCCAATATAACACAACCTTTAGTATCCATGTTGTTAAACTCTCCCCTCAAACATAACACAACCTTTAGTAACCATGTTGTTAAACTCTCCACTCCAACATAACACAACCTTTAGTAACCATGTTGTTAAACTCTCCACTCCAACATAACACAACCTTTAGTAACCATGTTGTTATACTCTCCATCTCCCCTCCAACATAACACAACCATTAGTATCCATGTTGTTAAACTCTCCACTCCAACATAACACAACCTTTAGTAACCATGTTGTTAAACTCTCCATCTCCCCTCCAACATAACACAACCTTTAGTAACCATGTTGTTAAACTCTCCCCTCCATCATAACACAACCTTTAGTATCCATGTTGTTAAACTCTCCACTCCAAGATAACACAACCTTTAGTTTCCATGTTGTTAAACTCTCCCCTCCAACATAACACAACCTTTAGTTACCATGTTGTTAAACTCTCCCCTCCATTATAACACAACCTTTAGTATCCATTTTGTTAAACTCTCCCCTCAAACATAACACAACCTTTAGTAACCATGTTGTTAAACTCTCCCCTCCATTATAACACAACCTTTAGTATCCATGTTGTTAAACTCTCCCCTCAAACATAACACAACCTTTAGTATTCATGTTGTTAAACTCTCCATCTCCCCTCCAACATAACACAACCTTTAATATCCATGTTGTTAAACTCTCCGCTCCAACATAACACAACCTTTAGTATCCATGTTGTTAAACTCTCCATCTCCCCTCCATCATAACACAACCTTTAGTTACAATGTTGTTAAACTCTCCCCTCCAACATAACACAACCTTTAGTTACCATGTTGTTAAACTCTCCCCTCCAATATAACACAACCTTTAGTATCCATGTTGTTAAACTCTCCCCTCAAACATAACACAACCTTTAGTAACCATGTTGTTAAACTCTCCACTCCAACATAACACAACCTTTAGTAACCATGTTGTTAAACTCTCCACTCCAACATAACACAACCTTTAGTAACCATGTTGTTATACTCTCCATCTACCCCTCCAACATAACACAACCTTTAGTATCCATGTTGTTAAACTCTCCACTCCAACATAACACAACCTTTAGTAACCATGTTGTTAAACTCTCCATCTCCCCTCCATCATAACACAACCTTTAGTAACCATGTTGTTAAACTCTCCATCTTCACTCCAACATACCACAACCTTTAGTACCCATGTTGTTAAACTCTCCCCTCCAACATAACACAACCTTTAGTAACTATGTTGTTAAACTCTCCCCTCCAACATAACACAAACTTTAGTATCCATGTTGTTAAACTCTCCCCTCCAACATAACACAACCTTTAGTATCCATGTTGTTAAACTCTCCATCTCCACTCCAACACAACACAACTTTTAGTAAGCATGTTGTTAAACTCTCCATCTCCCCTCCAACATAACACAACCTTTAGTATCCATGTTGTTAAACTCTCCCCTCCAATATAACACAACCTTTAGTATCCATGTTGTTAAACTCTCCCCTCCAACATAACACAACCTTTAGTATCCATGTTGTTAAACTCTCCATCTCCACTCCAACACAACACAACTTTTAGTAACCATGTTGTTAAACTCTCCATCTCCCCTCCAACATAACACAACCTTTAGTAACCATGTTGTTAAACTCTCCCCTCCAACATAACACAACCTTTAGTTACCATGTTGTTAAACTCTCCCCTCCAATATAACACAACCTTTAGTATCCATGTTGTTAAACTCTCCCCTCCAACATAACACAACCTTTAGTTACCATGTTGTTAAACTCTCCACTCCAATATAACACAACCTTTAGTATCCATGTTGTTAAACTCTCCCCTCCATCATAACACAACCTTTAGTAACCATGTTGTTAAGCTCTTCATCTCCAACATAACACAACCTTTAGTAACCATGTTGTTAAACTCTCCATCTCCCCTCCATCATAACACAACCTTTAGTAACCATGTTGTTAAACTCTCCATCTCCCCTCCAACATAACATAACCTTCAGTAACCATGTGTTTAAACTCTCCCCTCCAACATAACACAACCTTTAGTAACCATGTTGTTAAACTCTCCCCTCCAACATAACACAACCTTTAGTATCCATGTTGTTAAACTCTCCACTCCAACATAACACAACCTTTAGTTTCCATGTTGCTAAACTCTCCCCTCCAACATAACACAACCTTTAGTTACCATGTTGTTAAACTCTCCCCTCCAATATAACACAACCTTTAGTATCCATGTTGTTAAACTCTCCCCTCAAACATAACACAACCTTTAGTAACCATGTTGTTAAACTCTCCGCTCCAACATAACACAACATTTAGTATCCATGTTGTTAAACTCTCCACTCCAACATAACACAAACTTTAGTATCCATGTTGTTAAACTCTCCACTCCAACATAACACAATCTTTAGTAACCATGATGTTAAACTCTCCCCTCCAACATAACACAACCTTTAGAATCCATGTTGTTAAACTCTCCCCTCCAAAATAACACAACCTTTATTAACCATGTTGTTAAACTCTCCATCTCCAACATAATACAACCTTTAGTAACCATGTTGTTAAACTCTCCATCTCCCCTCCAACATAACACAACCTTTAGTATCCATGTTGTTATACTCTCCCCTCCATCATAACACAACCTTTAGTAACCATGTTGTTAAACTCTCCATCTCCACTCCAACATAACACAAACTTTAGTAACCATGTTGTTAATCTCTCCCCTCCAACATAACACAACCTTTAGTATCCATGTTGTTAAACTCTCCCCTCCAACATAACACAACCTTTAGTATCCATGTTGTTAAACTATCCATCTCCCCTCCAACATAACACAACCTTTAGTATCCATGTTGTTAAACTCTCCCCTCCAATATAACACAACCTTTAGTATCCATGTTGTTAAACTCTCCCCTCCAACATAACACAACCGTTAGAATCCATGTTGTTAAACTCTCTATCTCCACTCCAACACAACACAACTTTTAGTAACCATGTTGTTAAACTCTCCATCTCCCCTCCAACATAACACAACCTTTAGTATCCATGTTGTTAAACTCTCCCCTCCAACATAACACAACCTTTAGAATCAATGTTGTTAAACTTTCCCCTCCAACATAACACAACCTTTATTATCAATGTTGTTAAACTCTCCCCTCCAACATAACACAACCTTTAGTAACCATGTTGTTAAACTCTCCATCTCCCCTCCAACATAACACAACCTTTAGTAACCATGTTGTTAAACTCTCCCCTCCAACATAACACAACCTTTAGTTACCATGTTGTTAAACTCTCCCCTCCAACATAACACAACCTTTAGTAACCATGTTGTTAAACTCTCCCCTCCAACATAACACAACCTTTAGTATCCATGTTGTTAAACTCTCCACTCCAAGATAACACAACCTTTAGTTTCCATGTTGTTAAACTCTCCCCTCCAACATAACACAACCTTTAGTATCCATGTTGTTAAACTCTCCCCTCCAATATAACACAACCTTTAGTATCCATGTTGTTAAACTCTCCCCTCCAACATAACACAACCTTTAGTATCCATGTTGTTAAACTCTCCATCTCCACTCCAACACAACACAACTTTTAGTAACCATGTTGTTAAACTATCCATCTCCCCTCCAACATAACACAACCTTTAGTATCCATGTTGTTAAACTCTCACCTCCAACATAACACAACCTTTAGTAACCATGTTGTTAAACTCTCCATCTCCCCTCCAACATAACACAACCTTTAGTAACCATGTTGTTAAACTCTCCCCTCCAACATAACACAACCTTTAGTTACCATGTTGTTAAACTCTCCCCTCCAACATAACACAACCTTTAGTATCCATGTTGTTAAACTCTCCCATCCAACAAAACACAACCTTTATTATCCATGTTGTTAAACTCTCCCCTCCAACATAACACAACCTTTAGTAACCATGTTGTTAAACTCTCCATCTCCCCTCCAACATAACACAACCTTCAGTAACCATGTGTTTAAACTCTCCCCTCCAACGTAACACAACCTTTAGTAACCATGTTGTTAAACTCTCCCCTCCAACATAACACAACCTTTAGTATCCATGTTGTTAAACTCTCCCCTCCAATATAACACAACCTTTAGTATCCATGTTGTTAAACTCTCCCCTCCAACATAACACAACCGTTAGAATCCATGTTGTTAAACTCTCCATCTCCACTCCAACACAACAAAACTTTTAGTAACCATGTTGTTAAACTCTCCATCTCCCCTCCAACATAACACAACCTTTAGTATCCATGTTGTAAAAACTCTCCCCTCCAACATAACACAACCTTTAGAATCAATGTTGTTAAACTTTCCCCTCCAACATAACACAACCTTTATTATCAATGTTGTTAAACTCTCCCCTCCAACATAACACAACCTTTAGTAACCATGTTGTTAAACTCTCCATCTCCCCTCCAGCATAACACAACCTTTAGTAACCATGTTGTTAAACTCTCCCCTCCAACATAACACAACCTTTAGTTACCATGCTGTTAAACTCTCCCCTCCAACATAACACAACCTTTAGTAACCATGTTGTTAAACTCTCCCCTCCAACATAACACAACCTTTAGTTTCCATGTTGTTAAACTCTCCCCTCCAACATAACACAACCTTTAGTTACCATGTTGTTAAACTCTCCCCTCCAACATAACACAACCTTTAGTATCCATGTTGTTAAACTCTCCCCTCCAATATAACACAACCTTTAGTATCCATGTTGTTAAACTCTCCCCTCAAACTTAACACAACCTTTAGTATCCATGTTGTTAAACTCTCCATCTCCCCTCCATCATAACACAACCTTTAGTTACCATGTTGTTAAACTCTCCCCTCCAACATAACACAACCTTTAGTTACCATGTTGTTAAACTCTCCCCTCCAATAAAACACAACCTTTAGTATCCATGTTGTTAAACTCTCCCCTCAAACATAACACAACCTTTAGTAACCATGTTGTTAAACTCTCCACTCCAACATAACACAACCTTTAGTAACCATGTTGTTAAACTCTCCACTCCAACATAACACAACCTTTAGTAACCATGTTGTTATACTCTCCATCTCCCCTCCAACATAACACAACCTTTAGTATCCATGTTGTTAAACTCTCCACTCCAACATAACACAACCTTTAGTAACCATGTTGTTAAACTCTCCATCTCCCCTCCAACATAACACAACCTTTAGTAACCATGTTGTTAAACTCTCCCCTCCATCATAACACAACCTTTAGTATCCATGTTGTTAAACTCTCCACTCCAAGATAACACAACCTTTAGTTTCCATGTTGTTAAACTCTCCCCTCCAACATAACACAACCTTTAGTTACCATGTTGTTAAACTCTCCCCTCCATTATAACACAACCTTTAGTATCCATGTTGTTAAACTCTCCCCTCAAACATAACACAACCTTTAGTAACCATGTTGTTAAACTCTCCGCTCCAACATAACACAACCTTTAGTATCCATGTTGTTAAACTCTCCATCTCCCCTCCATCATAACACAACCTTTAGTTACCATGTTGTTAAACTCTCCCCTCCAACATAACACAACCTTTAGTAACTATGTTGTTAAACTCTCCCCTCCAACATAACACAAACTTTAGTATCCATGTTGTTAAACTCTCCCCTCCAACATAACACAACCTTTAGTATCCATGTTGTTAAACTCTCCATCTCCACTCCACTCCAACACAACACAACTTTTAGTAAGCATGTTGTTAAACTCTCCATCTCCCCTCCAACATAACACAACCTTTAGTATCCATGTTGTTAAACTCTCCCCTCCAATATAACACAACCTTTAGTATCCATGTTGTTAAACTCTCCCCTCCAACATAACACAACCTTTAGTATCCATGTTGTTAAACTCTCCATCTCCACTCCAACACAACACAACTTTTAGTAACCATGTTGTTAAACTATCCATCTCCCCTCCAACATAACACAACCTTTAGTATCCATGTTGTTAAACTCTCCCCTCCAACATAACACAACCTTTAGTAACCATGTTGTTAAACTCTCCATCTCCCCTCCAACATAACACAACCTTTAGTAACCATGTTGTTAAACTCTCCCCTCCAACATAACACAACCTTTAGTTACCATGTTGTTAAACTCTCCCCTCCAATATAACACAACCTTTAGTATCCATGTTGTTAAACTCTCCCCTCCAACATAACACAACCTTTAGTTACCATGTTGTTAAACTCTCCCCTCCAACATAACACAACCTTTAGTTACCATGCTGTTAAACTCTCCCCTCCAACATAACACAACCTTTAGTATCCATGTTGTTAAACTCTCCCCTCCAATATAACACAACCTTTAGTATCCATGTTGTTAAACTCTCCCCTCAAACATAACACAACCTTTAGTATCCATGTTGTTAAACTCTCCATCTCCCCTCCATCATAACACAACCTTTAGTTACCATGTTGTTAAACTCTCCCCTCCAACATAACACAACCTTTAGTTACCATGTTGTTAAACTCTCCCCTCCAATATAACACAACCTTTAGTATCCATGTTGTTAAACTCTCCCCTCAAACATAACACAACCTTTAGTAACCATGTTGTTAAACTCTCCACTCCAACATAACACAACCTTTAGTAACCATGTTCTTAAACTCTCCACTCCAACATAACACAACCTTTAGTAACCATGTTGTTATACTCTCCATCTCCCCTCCAACATAACACAACCTTTAGTATCCATGTTGTTAAACTCTCCACTCCAACATAACACAACCTTTAGTAACCATGTTGTTAAACTCTCCTTCTCCCCTCCAACATAACACAACCTTTAGTAACCATGTTGTTAAACTCTCCCCTCCATCATAACACAACCTTTAGTATCCATGTTGTTAAACTCTCCACTCCAAGATAACACAACCTTTAGTTTCCATGTTGTTAAACTCTCCCCTCCAACATAACACAACCTTTAGTTACCATGTTGTTAAACTCTCCCCTCCATTATAACACAACCTTTAGTATCCATGTTGTTAAACTCTCCCCTCAAACATAACACAACCTTTAGTAACCATGTTGTTAAACTCTCAAATCCAACATAACACAACCTTTAGTATTCATGTTGTTAAACTCTCCATCTCCCCTCCAACATAACACAACCTTTAATATCCATGTTGTTAAACTCTCCGCTCCAACATAACACAACCTTTAGTATCCATGTTGTTAAACTCTCCATCTCCCCTCCATCATAACACAACCTTTAGTTACCATGTTGTTAAACTCTCCCCTCCAACATAACACAACCTTTAGTAACTATGTTGTTAAACTCTCCCCTCCAACATAACACAAACTTTAGTATCCATGTTGTTAAACTCTCCCCTCCAACATAACACAACCTTTAGTATCCATGTTGTTAAACTCTCCATCTCCACTCCAACACAACACAACTTTTAGTAAGCATGTTGTTAAACTCTCCATCTCCCCTCCAACATAACACAACCTTTAGTATCCATGTTGTTAAACTCTCCCCTCCAATATAACACAACCTTTAGTATCCATGTTGTTAAACTCTCCCCTCCAACATAACACAACCTTTAGTATCCATGTTGTTAAACTCTCCATCTCCACTCCAACACAACACAACTTTTAGTAACCATGTTGTTAAACTATCCATCTCCCCTCCAACATAACACAACCTTTAGTATCCATGTTGTTAAACTCTCCCCTCCAACATAACACAACCTTTAGTAACCATGTTGTTAAACTCT
This sequence comes from Salmo salar, assembly GCF_965601325.2. Taxonomy (NCBI): domain Eukaryota; kingdom Metazoa; phylum Chordata; class Actinopteri; order Salmoniformes; family Salmonidae; genus Salmo; species Salmo salar. The sequence continues at coordinate 66,423,233 of NC_138301.1, forward strand.
CCATCTCCCCTCCAACATAACACAACCTTTAGTAACCATGTTGTTAAACTCTCCCCTCCAACATAACACAACCTTTAGTTACCATGTTGTTAAACTCTCCCCTCCAATATAACACAACCTTTAGTATCCATGTTGTTAAACTCTCCCCTCCAACATAACACAACCTTTAGTTACCATGTTGTTAAACTCTCCCCTCCAATATAACACAACCTTTAGTATCCATGTTGTTAAACTCTCCCCTCCAACATAACACAACCTTTAGTAACCATGTTGTTAAGCTCTTCATCTCCAACATAACACAACCTTTAGTAACCATGTTGTTAAACTCTCCATCTCCCCTCCATCATAACACAACCTTTAGTAACCATGTTGTTAAACTCTCCATCTCCCCTCCAACATAACATAACCTTCAGTAACCATGTGTTTAAACTCTCCCCTCCAACATAACACAACCTTTAGTAACCATGTTGTTAAACTCTCCCCTCCAACATAACACAACCTTTAGTATCCATGTTGTTAAACTCTCCACTCCAACATAACACAACCTTTAGTTTCCATGTTGTTAAACTCTCCCCTCCAACATAACACAACCTTTAGTTACCATGTTGTTAAACTCTCCCCTCCAATATAACACAACCTTTAGTATCCATGTTGTTAAACTCTCCACTCCAACATAACACAATCTTTAGTAACCATGATGTTAAACTCTCCCCTCCAACATAACACAACCTTTAGAATCCATGTTGTTAAACTCTCCCCTCCAAAATAACACAACCTTTATTAACCATGTTGTTAAACTCTCCATCTCCAACATAATACAACCTTTAGTAACCATGTTGTTAAACTCTCCATCTCCCCTCCAACATAACACAACCTTTAGTATCCATGTTGTTATACTCTCCCCTCCATCATAACACAACCTTTAGTAACCATGTTGTTAAACTCTCCATCTCCACTCCAACATAACACAACCTTTAGTAACCATGTTGTTAAACTCTCCCCTCCAACATAACACAACCTTTAGTATCCATGTTGTTAAACTCTCCATCTCCACTCCAACACAACACAACTTTTAGTAACCATGTTGTTAAACTATCCATCTCCCCTCCAACATAACACAACCTTTAGTATCCATGTTGTTAAACTCTCCCCTCCAACATAACACAACCTTTAGTAACCATGTTGTTAAACTCTCCATCTCCCCTCCAACATAACACAACCTTTAGTAACCATGTTGTTAAACTCTCCCCTCCAACATAACACAACCTTTAGTTACCATGTTGTTAAACTCTCCCCTCCAATATAACACAACCTTTAGTATCCATGTTGTTAAACTCTCCCCTCCAACATAACACAACCTTTAGTTACCATGTTGTTAAACTCTCCCCTCCAACATAACACAACCTTTAGTTACCATGCTGTTAAACTCTCCCCTCCAACATAACACAACCTTTAGTAACCATGTTGTTAAACTCTCCCCTCCAACATAACACAACCTTTAGTATCCATGTTGTTAAACTCTCCACTCCAAGATAACACAACCTTTAGTTTCCATGTTGTTAAACTCTCCCCTCCAACATAACACAACCTTTAGTTACCATGTTGTTAAACTCTCCCCTCCAACATAACACAACCTTTAGTATCCATGTTGTTAAACTCTCCCCTCCAACATAACACAACCTTTAGTATCCATGTTGTTAAACTCTCCCCTCCAATATAACACAACCTTTAGTATCCATGTTGTTAAACTCTCCCCTCAAACATAACACAACCTTTAGTATCCATGTTGTTAAACTCTCCATCTCCCCTCCATCATAACACAACCTTTAGTTACCATGTTGTTAAACTCTCCCCTCCAACATAACACAACCTTTAGTTACCATGTTGTTAAACTCTCCCCTCCAATATAACACAACCTTTAGTATCCATGTTGTTAAACTCTCCCCTCCAACATAACACAACCTTTAGTATCCATGTTGTTAAACTCTCCATCTCCACTCCAACACAACACAACTTTTAGTAACCATGTTGTTAAACTATCCATCTCCCCTCCAACATAACACAACCTTTAGTATCCATGTTGTTAAACTCTCCCCTCCAACATAACACAACCTTTAGTAACCATGTTGTTAAACTCTCCATCTCCCCTCCAACATAACACAACCTTTAGTAACCATGTTGTTAAACTCTCCCCTCCAACATAACACAACCTTTAGTTACCATGTTGTTAAACTCTCCCCTCCAATATAACACAACCTTTAGTATCCATGTTGTTAAACTCTCCCCTCCAACATAACACAACCTTTAGTTACCATGTTGTTAAACTCTCCCCTCCAATATAACACAACCTTTAGTATCCATGTTGTTAAACTCTCCCCTCCAACATAACACAACCTTTAGTAACCATGTTGTTAAGCTCTTCATCTCCAACATAACACAACCTTTAGTAACCATGTTGTTAAACTCTCCATCTCCCCTCCATCATAACACAACCTTTAGTAACCATGTTGTTAAACTCTCCATCTCCCCTCCAACATAACATAACCTTCAGTAACCATGTGTTTAAACTCTCCCCTCCAACATAACACAACCTTTAGTAACCATGTTGTTAAACTCTCCCCTCCAACATAACACAACCTTTAGTATCCATGTTGTTAAACTCTCCACTCCAACATAACACAACCTTTAGTTTCCATGTTGTTAAACTCTCCCCTCCAACATAACACAACCTTTAGTTACCATGTTGTTAAACTCTCCCCTCCAATATAACACAACCTTTAGTATCCATGTTGTTAAACTCTCCACTCCAACATAACACAATCTTTAGTAACCATGATGTTAAACTCTCCCCTCCAACATAACACAACCTTTAGAATCCATGTTGTTAAACTCTCCCCTCCAAAATAACACAACCTTTATTAACCATGTTGTTAAACTCTCCATCTCCAACATAATACAACCTTTAGTAACCATGTTGTTAAACTCTCCATCTCCCCTCCAACATAACACAACCTTTAGTATCCATGTTGTTATACTCTCCCCTCCATCATAACACAACCTTTAGTAACCATGTTGTTAAACTCTCCATCTCCACTCCAACATAACACAACCTTTAGTAACCATGTTGTTAAACTCTCCCCTCCAACATAACACAACCTTTAGTATCCATGTTGTTAAACTCTCCATCTCCACTCCAACACAACACAACTTTTAGTAACCATGTTGTTAAACTATCCATCTCCCCTCCAACATAACACAACCTTTAGTATCCATGTTGTTAAACTCTCCCCTCCAACATAACACAACCTTTAGTAACCATGTTGTTAAACTCTCCATCTCCCCTCCAACATAACACAACCTTTAGTAACCATGTTGTTAAACTCTCCCCTCCAACATAACACAACCTTTAGTTACCATGTTGTTAAACTCTCCCCTCCAATATAACACAACCTTTAGTATCCATGTTGTTAAACTCTCCCCTCCAACATAACACAACCTTTAGTTACCATGTTGTTAAACTCTCCCCTCCAACATAACACAACCTTTAGTTACCATGCTGTTAAACTCTCCCCTCCAACATAACACAACCTTTAGTAACCATGTTGTTAAACTCTCCCCTCCAACATAACACAACCTTTAGTATCCATGTTGTTAAACTCTCCACTCCAAGATAACACAACCTTTAGTTTCCATGTTGTTAAACTCTCCCCTCCAACATAACACAACCTTTAGTTACCATGTTGTTAAACTCTCCCCTCCAACATAACACAACCTTTAGTATCCATGTTGTTAAACTCTCCCCTCCAACATAACACAACCTTTAGTATCCATGTTGTTAAACTCTCCCCTCCAATATAACACAACCTTTAGTATCCATGTTGTTAAACTCTCCCCTCAAACATAACACAACCTTTAGTATCCATGTTGTTAAACTCTCCATCTCCCCTCCATCATAACACAACCTTTAGTTACCATGTTGTTAAACTCTCCCCTCCAACATAACACAACCTTTAGTTACCATGTTGTTAAACTCTCCCCTCCAATATAACACAACCTTTAGTATCCATGTTGTTAAACTCTCCCCTCAAACATAACACAACCTTTAGTAACCATGTTGTTAAACTCTCCACTCCAACATAACACAACCTTTAGTAACCATGTTCTTAAACTCTCCACTCCAACATAACACAACCTTTAGTAACCATGTTGTTATACTCTCCATCTCCCCTCCAACATAACACAACCTTTAGTATCCATGTTGTTAAACTCTCCACTCCAACATAACACAACCTTTAGTAACCATGTTGTTAAACTCTCCTTCTCCCCTCCAACATAACACAACCTTTAGTAACCATGTTGTTAAACTCTCCCCTCCATCATAACACAACCTTTAGTATCCATGTTGTTAAACTCTCCACTCCAAGATAACACAACCTTTAGTTTCCATGTTGTTAAACTCTCCCCTCCAACATAACACAACCTTTAGTTACCATGTTGTTAAACTCTCCCCTCCATTATAACACAACCTTTAGTATCCATGTTGTTAAACTCTCCCCTCAAACATAACACAACCTTTAGTAACCATGTTGTTAAACTCTCAAATCCAACATAACACAACCTTTAGTATTCATGTTGTTAAACTCTCCATCTCCCCTCCAACATAACACAACCTTTAATATCCATGTTGTTAAACTCTCCGCTCCAACATAACACAACCTTTAGTATCCATGTTGTTAAACTCTCCATCTCCCCTCCATCATAACACAACCTTTAGTTACCATGTTGTTAAACTCTCCCCTCCAACATAACACAACCTTTAGTAACTATGTTGTTAAACTCTCCCCTCCAACATAACACAAACTTTAGTATCCATGTTGTTAAACTCTCCCCTCCAACATAACACAACCTTTAGTATCCATGTTGTTAAACTCTCCCCTCCAACATAACACAAACTTTAGTATCCATGTTGTTAAACTCTCCCCTCCAACATAACACAACCTTTAGTATCCATGTTGTTAAACTCTCCACTCCAACATAACACAACCTTTACTATCCATGCTGTTAAGCTCTCCACTCCAACATTACACAACCTTTAGTAACCATGTTGTTATACTCTCCATCTCCCCTCCAACATAACACAACCTTTAGTATCCATGTTGTTAAACTCTCCCCTCCAACATAACACAACCTTTAGTATCCATGTTGTTAAACTCTCCATATCCAACATAACACAAATTTTAGTAACCATGTTGTTAAACTCTCCACTCCAACATAACACAACCTTTAGTATCCATGTTGTTAAACTCTCCCCTCCAACATAACACAACCTTTAGTTACCATGTTGTTAAACTCTCCCCTCCAATATAACACAACCTTTAGTATCCATGTTGACTCTCCCCTCCAACATAACACAACCTTTAGTATCCATGTTGTTAAACTCTCCATCTCCACTCCAACACAACACAACTTTTAGTAACCATGTTGTTAAACTCTCCATCTCCCCTCCAACATGACACAACCTTTAGTATCCATGTTGTTAAACTCTCCACTCCAACATAACACAACCTTTAGTATCCATGTTGTTAAACTCTCCACTCCAACATAACACAACCTTTAGTATCCATGTTGTTAAACTCTCCATCTCCACTCCAACATAACACAACCTTTAGTATCCATGTTGTTAAACTCTCCATATCCAACATAACACAAATTTTTGTAACCATGTTGTTAAACTCTCCACTCCAACATAACACAACCTTTAGTATCCATGTTGTTAAACTCTCCCCTCCAACATAACACAACCTTTATTATCCATGTTGTTAAACTCTCCCCTCCAACATAACACAACCTTTACTAACCATGTTGTTAAACTCTCCATCTCCCCTCCAACATAACACAACCTTCAGTAACCATGAGTTTAAACTCTCCCCTCCAACATAACACAACCTTTAGTAACCATGTTGTTAAACTCTCCACTCCAACATAACACAACCTTTAGTTTCCATGTTGTTAAACTCTCCCCTCCAACATAACACAACCTTTAGTTACCATGTTGTTAAACTCTCCCCTCCAATATAACACAACCTTTAGTATCCATGTTGTTATACTCTCCCCTCCATCATAACACAACCTTTAGTAACCATGTTGTTAAACTCTCCATCTCCACTCCAACATAACACAACCTTTAGTAACCATGTTGTTAAACTCTCCCCTCCAACATAACACAACCTTTAGTATCCATGTTGTTAAACTCTCCCCTCCAACATAACACAACCTTTAGTATCCATGTTGTTAAACTATCCATCTCCCCTCCAACATAACACAACCTTTAGTATCCATGTTGTTAAACTCTCCACTCCAACATAACACAACCTTTACTATCCATGCTGTTAAGCTCTCCACTCCAACATTACACAACCTTTAGTAACCATGTTGTTATACTCTCCATCTCCCCTCCAACATAACACAACCTTTAGTATCCATGTTGTTAAACTCTCCACTCCAACATAACACAACCTTTAGTATCCATGTTGTTAAACTCTCCATCTCCACTCCAACATAACACAACCTTTAGTATCCATGTTGTTAAACTCTCCATATCCAACATAACACAAATTTTAGTAACCATGTTGTTAAACTCTCCACTCCAACATAACACAACCTTTAGTATCCATGTTGTTAAACTCTCCCCTCCAACATAACACAACCTTTAGTTACTATGTTGTTAAACTCTCCCCTCCAATATAACACAACCTTTAGTATCCATGTTGTTAAACTCTCCCCTCCAACATAACACAACCTTTAGTATCCATGTTGTTAAACTCTCCATCTCCACTCCAACACAACACAACTTTTAGTAACCATGTTGTTAAACTCTCCATCTCCCCTCCAACATAACACAACCTTTAGTATCCATGTTGTTAAACTCTCCGCTCCAACATAACACAACATTTAGTATCCATGTTGTTAAACTCTCCACTCCAACATAACACAACCTTTAGTATCCATGTTGTTAAACTCTCCACTCCAACATAACACAATCTTTAGTAACCATGATGTTAAACTCTCCCCTCCAACATAACACAACCTTTAGTATCCATGTTGTTAAACTCTCCCCTCCAAAATAACACAACCTTTATTAACCATGTTGTTAAACTCTCCATCTCCAACATAATACAACCTTTAGTAACCATGTTGTTATACTCTCCCCTCCATCATAACACAACCTTTAGTAACCATGTTGTTAAACTCTCCATCTCCACTCCAACATAACACAACCTTTAGTAACCATGTTGTTAAACTCTCCCCTCCAACATAACACAACCTTTAGTATCCATGTTGTTAAACTATCCATCTCCCCTCCAACATAACACAACCTTTAGTATCCATGTTGTTAAACTCTCCACTCCAACATAACACAACCTTTACTATCCATGCTGTTAAGCTCTCCACTCCAACATTACACAAGCTTTAGTAACCATGTTGTTATACTCTCCATCTCCCCTCCAACATAACACAACCTTTAGTATCCATGTTGTTAAACTCTCCCCTCCAACATAACACAAACTTTAGTATCCATGTTGTTAAACTCTCCCCTCCAACATAACACAACCTTTAGTATCCATGTTGTTAAACTCTCCACTCCAACATAACACAACCTTTACTATCCATGCTGTTAAGCTCTCCACTCCAACATTACACAACCTTTAGTAACCATGTTGTTATACTCTCCATCTCCCCTCCAACATAACACAACCTTTAGTATCCATGTTGTTAAACTCTCCCCTCCAACATAACACAACCTTTAGTATCCATGTTGTTAAACTCTCCATATCCAACATAACACAAATTTTAGTAACCATGTTGTTAAACTCTCCACTCCAACATAACACAACCTTTAGTATCCATGTTGTTAAACTCTCCCCTCCAACATAACACAACCTTTAGTTACCATGTTGTTAAACTCTCCCCTCCAATATAACACAACCTTTAGTATCCATGTTGACTCTCCCCTCCAACATAACACAACCTTTAGTATCCATGTTGTTAAACTCTCCATCTCCACTCCAACACAACACAACTTTTAGTAACCATGTTGTTAAACTCTCCATCTCCCCTCCAACATGACACAACCTTTAGTATCCATGTTGTTAAACTCTCCACTCCAACATAACACAACCTTTAGTATCCATGTTGTTAAACTCTCCACTCCAACATAACACAACCTTTAGTATCCATGTTGTTAAACTCTCCATCTCCACTCCAACATAACACAACCTTTAGTATCCATGTTGTTAAACTCTCCATATCCAACATAACACAAATTTTTGTAACCATGTTGTTAAACTCTCCACTCCAACATAACACAACCTTTAGTATCCATGTTGTTAAACTCTCCCCTCCAACATAACACAACCTTTATTATCCATGTTGTTAAACTCTCCCCTCCAACATAACACAACCTTTACTAACCATGTTGTTAAACTCTCCATCTCCCCTCCAACATAACACAACCTTCAGTAACCATGAGTTTAAACTCTCCCCTCCAACATAACACAACCTTTAGTAACCATGTTGTTAAACTCTCCACTCCAACATAACACAACCTTTAGTTTCCATGTTGTTAAACTCTCCCCTCCAACATAACACAACCTTTAGTTACCATGTTGTTAAACTCTCCCCTCCAATATAACACAACCTTTAGTATCCATGTTGTTAAACTCTCCCCTCAAACATAACACAACCTTTAGTAACCATGTTGTTAAACTCTCCCATCCAACATAACACAACCTTTAGTATTCATGTTGTTAAACTCTCCATCTCCCCTCCAACATAACACAACCTTTAATATCCATGTTGTTAAACTCTCCGCTCCAACATAACACAACCTTTAGTATCCATGTTGTTAAACTCTCCATCTCCCCTCCAACATGCCACAACCTTTAGTACCCATTTTGTTAAACTCTCCCCTCCAACATAACACAACCTTTAGTAACTATGTTGTTAAACTCTCCCCTCCAACATAACACAAACTTTAGTATCCATGTTGTTAAACTCTCCCCTCCAACATAACACAACCTTTAGTATCCATGTTGTTAAACTCTCCATCTCCACTCCAACACAACACAACTTTTAGTAAGCATGTTGTTAAACTCTCCATCTTCCCTCCAACATAACACAACCTTTAGTATCCATGTTGTTAAACTCTCCCCTCCAATATAACACAGCCTTTAGTATCCATGTTGTTAAACTCTCCCCTCCAACATAACACAACCTTTAGTATCCATGTTGTTAAACTCTCCATCTCCACTCCAACACAACACAACTTTTAGTAACCATGTTGTTAAACTATCCATCTCCCCTCCAACATAACACAACCTTTAGTATCCATGTTGTTAAACTCTCCCCTCCAACATAACACAACCTTTAGTAACCATGTTGTTAAACTCTCCATCTCCCCTCCAACATAACACAACCTTTAGTAACCATGTTGTTAAACTCTCCCCTCCAACATAACACAACCTTTAGTTACCATGTTGTTAAACTCTCCCCTCCAATATAACACAACCTTTAGTATCCATGGTGTTAAACTCTCCCCTCCAACATAACACAACCTTTAGTTACCATGTTGTTAAACTCTCCCCTCCAATATAACACAACCTTTAGTATCCATGTTGTTAAACTCTCCCCTCCAACATAACACAACCTTTAGTAACCATGTTGTTAAGCTCTTCATCTCCAACATAACACAACCTTTAGGAACCATGTTGTTAAACTCTCCATCTCCCCTCAATCATAACACAACCTTTAGTACCCATGTTGTTAAACTCTCCATCTCCACTCCAACATAACACAACCTTTAGTATCCATGTTGTGAAACTCTCCATCTCCAACATAACACAACCTTTAGTATCCATGTTGTTAAACTCTCCCCTCCAACATAACACAACCTTTAGTAACCATGTTGTTAAACTCTCCATCTCCCCTCCAACATAACACAACCTTTAGTATCCATGTTGTTAAACTCTCCCCTCCATCATAACACAACCTTTAGTAACCATGTTGTTAAACTCTCCATCTCCACTCCAACATAACACAACCTTTAGTAACCATGTTGTTAAACTCTCCCCTCCAACATAACACAACCTTTAGTATCCATGTTGTTAAACTCTCCATCTCCAACATAACACAACCTTTAGTAACCATGTTGTTAAACTCTCCACTCCAACATAACACAACCTTTAGTAACCATGTTGTTATACTCTCCATCTCCAACATAACACAACCTTTATTCTTCCTTCTACTTCTATTTTCTAACAAACACTAGTCTGGTCTGGATCACATCACCTCCGTCTTCCTCCCACAGACAAAAGCAGAATAAACCCGCTGACATCAACACACACACACACACACACACACACACACACACACACACACACACACACACCCACACCCACACACACACACACACACACACACACACACACACACACACACACACACACACACACACACACACACACACACACACACACACACCAGCGGAGGCTGGGGGGAGAAGCTATAGGAGGATGGGCTCATTGTAGTGGCTTGAATGGCATAAATGGAACAGATTCAAACATGTGGTGTCCATGTGTTTAATACATGCCGTCGATTCCATTACAAAGAGCCCGTCCTCCTATATATCCTCCCACCAACCTCCTCTGACACACGAGCACGTCTCTCTACTACAACCAGAACCTTCCAGACCAATGAAATTGTGTCTTGTCAAATATTACATGCATGGCACAGATTCTGGATCCGAATGTTAACAAGCTAGTCAAAATGAGTCTACTAGTCTGGCTGGCCAGTGGCCGGAAAGTAGAGCATTGCAGTAGTCCAGCCTAGAAGTAACAAAAGCATGGATTAATTTTTCTGCGTCATTTTTGGACAGAAAATTTCTGATTTTTGCAATGTTACGTAGATGGAAAAAAGCTGTCCTTGAAACAGTCTTGATATGTTCTTCAAAAGAGAGATCAGGGTCCAGAGTAACGCCGAGGTCCTTCACAGTTTTATTTGAGACGACTGTACAACCATCCAGATTAATTGTCAGATTCAACAGAAGATCTCTTTGTTTCTTGGGACCTAGAACAAGCATCTCTGTTTTGTCCGAGTTTAAAAGTAGAAAGTTTGCAGCCATCCACTTCTTTATGTCTGAAACACAGGCTTCTAGCGAGGGCAATTTTGGGGCTTCACCATGTTTCATTGAAATGTACAGCTGTGTGTCGTCTGCATAGCAGTGAAATTTAACATTATGTTTTCGAATGACATCCCCAAGAGGTAAAATATATAGTGAAAACAATAGTGGTCCTAAAACGGAACCTTGAGGAACACCGAAATTTACAATTGATTTGTCAGAGGACAAACCATTCACAGAGACAAACTGATATCTTTCCGACAGATAAGATCTAAACCAGGCCAGAACTTGTCCATGTAGACCAATTTGGGTTTCCAATCTCTCCAAAAGAATGTGGTGATCGATGGTATCAAAAGCGGCACTAAGATCTAGGAGCACGAGGACAGATGCAGAGCCTCGGTCTGACGTCATTAAAAGGTCATTTACCACCTTCACAAGTGCAGTCTCAGTGCTATGATGGGGTCTAAAACCAGACTGAAGCGTTTCGTATACATTGTTTGTCTTCAGGAAGGCAGTCAGTTGCTGTGCAACAGCTTTTTCTAAAATTTTGGAGAGGAATGGAAGATTCGATATAGGCCGATAGTTTTTTATAATTTCTGGATCAAGATTCGGCTTTTTCAAGAGAGGCTTTATTACTGCCACTTTTAGTGAGCTTGGTACACATCCGGTGGATAGAGAGCCGTTTATTATGTTCAACATAGGAGGGCCAAGCACAGGAAGCAGCTCTTTCAGTAGTTTAGTTGGAATAGGGTCCAGTATGCAGCTTGAGGGTTTGGAGGCCATGATTATTTTCATCATTGCGTCAAGAGATATAGTACTAAAACACTTTAGTATCTCCCTTGATCCTAGGTCCTGGCAGAGTTGTGCAGACTCAGGACAATGGAGCTTTGGAGGAATACCCAGATTTAAAGAGGAGTCTGTAATTTGCTTTCTAATGATCATGATCTTTTCCTCAAAGAAGTTCATAAATTTATTACTGCTGAAGTGAAAGCCATCCTCCATTTGCGAAGGCTGCTTTTTAGTTAGCTTTGCGACAGTATCAAAAAGAAATTTCGGATTGTTCTTATTTTCCTCAATTAAGTTGGAAAAATAGGATGATCGAGCAGCAGTAAGGGCTCTTCGATACTGCACGGTACTGTCTTTCCAAGCTAGTCGGAAGACTTCCAGTTTGGTGTGGCGCCATTTCCGTTCCAATTTTCTGGAAGCTTGCTTCAGAGCTCGTGTATTTTCTGTATACCAGGGAGCTAGTTTCTTATGACAGATGTTTTTAGTTTTTAGGGGTGCAACTGCATCTAGGGTATTGCGCAAGGTTAAATTGAGTTCCTCGGTTAGGTGGTTAACTGATTTTTGTCCTCTGACGTCCTTGGGTAGGCAGAGGCAGTCTGGAAGGGCATCAAGGAATCTTTGGGTTGTCTGAGAATTTATAGCACGACTTTTAATGCTCCTTGGTTGGGGTCTGAGCAGATTATTTGTTGCAATTGCAAACGTAATAAAATGGTGGTCCGATAGTCCAGGATTATGAGGAAAAACATTTAGATCCACAACATTTATTCCATGGGACAAAACTAGGTCCAGAGTATGACTGTGGCAGTGAGTAGGTCCAGAGACATGTTGGACAAAACCCACTGAGTCGATGATGGCTCCGAAAGCCTTTTGGAGTGGGTCTGTGGACTTTTCCATGTGAATGTTAAAGTCACCAAAAATTAGAATATTATCTGCTATGACTACAAGATCCGATAGGAATTCAGGGAACTCAGTGAGGAACACTGCATATGGCCCAGGAGGCCTATAAACAGTAGCTATAAAAAGTGAGTGAGTAGGCTGCATAGATTTCATGACTAGAAGCTCAAAAGACGAAAACGTCATTGTTGGTTTTTTTTTTGTAAATTGAAATTTGCTATCGTAAATGTTAGCAACACCTCCGCCTTTGCCGGATGCACGGGGGGTATGGTCACTAATGTAACCTGGGGGTGAGGCCTCATTTAACACAGTAAATTCATCAGGCTTAAGCCATGTTTCAGTCAGGCCAATCACATCAAGATTATTATCAGTGATTAGTTCATTGACTATAACTGCCTTGGAAGTGAGGGATCTAACATTAAGTAACCCAATTTTGAGATGTGAGGTATCACAATCTCTTTCAATAATGGCAGGAATGGAGGAGGTCTTTATACTAGTGAGATTGCTAAAGCGAACACCGCCATTTTTAATTTTGCCCAACCTAGATCGAGGCACAGACACGGTCTCAATGGGGGAAGCTGAGCTGACTACACTGACTGTGCTAGTGGCAGACTCCACTAAGCTGGCAGGCTGGCTAACAGCCTGCTGCCTGGCCTGCACCCTATTTCATTGTGGAGCTAGAGGAGTTAGAGCCCTGTCTATGTTCGTAGATAAGATGAGAGCACCCCTCCAGCTAGGATGGAGTCCGTCACTCCTCAACAGGCCAGGCTTGGTCCTGTTTGTGGGTGAGTCCCAGAAAGAGGGCCAATTATCTACAAATTCTATCTTTTGGGAGGGGCAGAAAACAGTTTTCAACCAGCGATTGAGTTGTGAGACTCTGCTGTAGAGCTCATCACTCCCCCTAACTGGGAGGGGGCCAGAGACAATTAATCGATGCCGACACATCTTTCTAGCTGATTTACACGCTGAAGCTATGTTGAGCTTGGTGACCTCTGACTGTTTCATCCTAACATCGTTGGTGCCGACGTGGATAACAATATCTCTATACTCTCTACACTCGCCAGTTTTAGCTTTAGCCAGCACCGTCTTTAGATTAGCCTTAACGTCGGTAGCCCTGCCCCCTGGTAAACAGTGTATGATCGCTGGATGATTAGTTTTAAGTCTAATACTGCGGGTAATGGAGTCGCCAATGACTAGGGTTTTCAATTTGTCAGAGCTAATGGTGGGAGCCATCGGCGTCTCAGACCCCACAACGGGAGGAGTAGAGACCAGAGAAGTCTCGGCCTCCGACTCCGACTCGCTTAATGGGGAGAACCGGTTGAAAGTTTCTGTCGGCTGAATAAGCGACACCGGTTGAGCATTCCTACAGCGTTTCCCTCCAGAAGCCATGAGAAAGATGTCCGGCTGCGGGGACCGTGCGAGGGGGTTTATACTAACGTTACTATCTGTACTTACTGGTGGCACAGACGCTGTTTCATCCTTTCCTACACTGAAATTACCCTTGCCTAACGATCGCGTCTGAAGCTGGGCTTGCAGCACAGCTATCCTTGCCGTAAGGCGATCGTTCTCCTGTATATTATAAGTACAACGACTGCAATTAGAAGGCATCATGTTAATGTTACTTAGCTTCGGCTGTTTGAAGTCCTGACGAACCATGTCCAGATAAAACCTCCGGGGATGAATGAAAAAAGTTGAGTGAGGGAAAAAGTAAAAATATACGGTAATGAAAAAGTAAAAAAACTCACCTGACTAGATCAGACACTCATCTGGCTGGCCAGTGGTCAAACCCCTCCCTGTTTAGATCAGACACTCGCCTGGCTGGCAAGTGGTCAAACCCCTCCCTGTTTAGATCAGACACTCATCTGGCTGGCCAGTGGCCAAACCCCTCCCTGTTTAGATCAGACACTCACCTGGCTGGCCAGTGGCCAAACCCCTCCCTGACTAGATCAGACACTCACCTGTCTGGCCAGTAGCCAAACCCCTCCCTGTTTACATCAGACACTCATCTGGCTGGCCAGTGGCCAAACCCCTCCCTGTTTAGATCAGACACTCATCTGGCTGGCCAGTAGCCAGACCCCTCCCTATTTAGATCAGACACTCACCTGGCTGGCCAGTGGCCAAACCCCTCCCTGACTATATCAGACACTCACCTGGCTGGCCAGTGGCCAAACCCCTCCCTGTTTACATCAGACACTCATCTGGCTGGCCAGTGGCCAAACCCCTCCCTGTTTAGATCAGACACTCATCTGGCTGGCCAGTAGCCAAACCCCTCCCTATTTAGATCAGACACTCACCTGGCTGGCCAGTAGCCAAACCTCTCCCTGACTAGATCAGACACTCACCTGGCTGGCCAGTAGCCAGACCCCTCCCTGTTTAGATCAGACACTCATCTGGCTGGCCAGTGGCCAAACCCCTCCCTGACTAGATCAGACACTCACCTGTCTGGCCAGAAGCCAAACCCCTCCCTCACTAGATCAGACACTCATCTGGCTGGCCAGTGGCCAAACCCCTCCCTGTTTAGATCAGACACTCACCTGGCTGGCCAGTGGCCAAACCCCTCCCTGACTAGATCAGACACTCACCTGGCTGGCCAGTAGTCAGACCCCTCCCTGTTTAGATCAGACACTCATCTGGCTGGCCAGTAGCCAGACCCCTCCCTATTTAGATCAGACACTCACCTGGCTGGCCAGTGGCCAAACCCCTCCCTGACTATATCAGACACTCACCTGGCTGGCCAGTGGCCAAACCCCTCCCTGTTTACATCAGACACTCATCTGGCTGGCCAGTGGCCAAACCCCTCCCTGTTTAGATCAGACACTCATCTGGCTGGCCAGTAGCCAAACCCCTCCCTATTTAGATCAGACACTCACCTGGCTGGCCAGTAGCCAAACCTCTCCCTGACTAGATCAGACACTCACCTGGCTGGCCAGTGGCCAAACCCCTCCCTGTTTAGATCAGACACTCATCTGGCTGGCCAGTAGCCAGACCCCTCCCTGTTTAGATCAGACACTCATCTGGCTGGCCAGTGGCCAAACCCCTCCCTGACTAGATCAGACACTCACCTGTCTGGCCAGAAGCCAAACCCCTCCCTCACTAGATCAGACACTCATCTGGCTGGCCAGTGGCCAAACCCCTCCCTGTTTAGATCAGACACTCACCTGGCTGGCCAGTGGCCAAACCCCTCCCTGACTAGATCAGACACTCACCTGGCTGGCCAGTAGTCAGACCCCTCCCTGTTTAGATCAGACACTCATCTGGCTGGCCAGTAGCCAGACCCCTCCCTGACTAGATCAGACACTCACCTGGCTGGCCAGTAGCCAGACCCCTCCCTGACTAGATCAGACACTCATCTGGCTGGCCAGTAGCCAGACCCCTCCCTGACTATATCAGACACTCACCACAACACAGAGCCTCTACCTGAGGTGTTATTGTGACAAAACACTCATTAGCTACATTAATGTCTTAAAGGGCATGTCTCCACCACAACCACCACTGCTTAACCACAGGGCCTAACAGAGCCTCTGACTTTAAACAACCCTATCCCTTTAATTACACCATCATCATACAGGGGTTGGCGTGACTTCTGGGACAAATATTTGCTCTATCCTCTGACTATGTCCCAAATGGCACCCTATTCCCTATATAGCCCAATAGGTCCTGGTCTAAAGTAATGCACTTTATAGGGAATAGGGTGCCATAGGGCTCTGGTCTAAAGTAGTGCACTATATAGGGAATAAGGTGCCATAGGGCTCTGGTCTAAAGTAGTGCACTGTATAGGGAATAGGGTGCCATAGGGCTTTGTTCTAAAGTAGTACACTATATAGGGAATAGGGTGCCATAGGGCTCTGGTCTAAAGTTGTTATTAAAGGAATTTTATATCTTAATAATAATAATCAATAATCAATTCGCCTTGACTAATGCCCAAGGTTTATAAAACAATGGGTTATAATAATTAGGCAAGGACTCAGCTTTCTGCAAAAGGTTTCTGTAGCTTTATTCAGAGAACGTTCTGAGGTCAGGATAACAAAACAGTCAAAATATAGTTCTTACTTTCTTACGCACATGCATTTACACACAAACTATTGGTGACCTGCATCCCCCATAGACTTCTCACACTGTTTATCACTATCCAGAGCTCAGCCTGTTCCCTCAAGGTTAGGACTCTTTGAAGCTTTTACTCCCTTGACCATCTGTCTCTCTATCTCTCTATACTAATTGCATACACACATTTCTTTCCCTCTCCAGTGGTTCCTGGACTTTCCGGAACTAATCAGACTAATCGATCCCTACATTGATCATTACATTGGTTATTCATTAACCATGCTGTATGACTAATAATTCATCATGGTTTATTGATTCATTTACCTTTATTAGATACTTCTCTTATCAGTAGTGCACTATATATAGGGAATAGGGTGGCATTTGGGATGCTACCTTGCTCTTTCCTGTCTGTTTTGACTAGAGAAGACATTCTCAGCATTGTATAATACAGCCCCAAAGACAACCTTTAGATTTGTGGTATGAAGACTCAAAGGGGAGGTTTCCCGGACACAGATTTAGTCTAGTTCTGGCCTAAAAAGTTCTCATTGGAGAATCTCTATTTAAACTTTTAAGTCCAGGACTTGGCTTAATGTCTGAGAAATCGTCTCCTTAAAAAGGTTTATTTTGGAAGTACCCAGCTGTACTGTTAATCGCGTTCAGCTTTAGGCCTACGAGGTAAGACCCCCTCTGTGAAACGCTGGCTGCTTTTAGAGAGGAGATGTAGCTGTGTGGTTCTGATTTTAACATCAGTCTCCTTACCATATTTTCCAGTTCATAAAAAAAAAACACAGACTATTACAGTTGTTTGGCTTGTTGTGAAGCAATGATGCCGGTGCTTCCAATACTGTATGGAGCTCCAGCAGTCAGCTGGATTACCTATGTCCTAAATGGCACCCTATTCCCTATATAGTGCACTACTTTAGACCAGAGCCCTATGGCACCCTATTCCCTATATAGTGCACTACTTTAGACCAGAGTCCTATGGCACCCTATTCCCTATATATAGTGCACTACTTTTGACCAGGGCCATTAGGGACGGGCACATCCACTGCTACCATGAATCCTGATTCCCTCTGGGATCTCACTTCTGTGTTAACGACACACTCAAACTATAGGCTTGTGTCCCAAATTGCACCCCATTGCCTATAAAGTGCCCTATATTTTAGACCAGAGCCTGATAGGCCCATTTGGGACGAAGCCGTCCTGTTAATTTTCTTAGAAGTCATAAACCCCTCAGCAAAGACAGCATCACAACGGCTGTAAATCAATACAAATGTTCCAGAATAAATATAATTTAAGAAATTGAGCTGAATAAAGCTCCACTCCCTGTGGTGTTTGACTGGCCTGCCAGCTATGGGAGACTGTTACAGAGCAAGACAGAGAGCTGTGTGGGGGCGGAAGCACTTTGGAACCGTTTGGAAGAGTGTGAGACAAGTGAAAATATGGACTCTTTGCTCCGCTGAGACGAAGCAGGATTGGGAAAGAGAAGAGGGACGCAGAAGAACACTGGTTGTTTATGGGTAGTTTGCTGCCTGCATGGGTGGTAGGCAGGCAAGGGACACAGGCAGGGAGACAGACAGGGATACAGACAGCAGGCAGGGAGACAGGCAGGCATGGGAGGTAGGCAGACAGGCAGGCAGGGAGACAGAAAGGCAGGCAGGCAGGCAGGCAAGGAGACAGAAAGACAGGGAGACAGGCAGGCAGGGAGACAGGCAGAGAGACAGGCAGACAAGTAGGCAGGCAGGGAGACATGCAGACAAGTAGGCAGGCAGGGAGACATGCAGACAAGTAGGCAGGCAGACAGGCAGGGAGACAGGGAGGATGGCATGGACACAGGCAGACAGGCCTTTCCCTCGATCCTGAAAAACATCCCCACAGCATGATGCTGCCACCACCATGCTTCATCGTAGGGATGGTGCCAGGTTTCCTCCAGACGTGACACTTGGCATTCAGGCCAGAGAGTTCAATCTTGGTTTCATCAAACCAGAGAATCCTGTTTATCATGATCTGAATGTCCTTTATTTGTCTTTTGGCAAACTCCAAGCGGGCTGTCATGTGCTTTTTACTGAGGAGTGGCTTCCGTCTGGCCACTCTACCATAAAGGCCTGATTGGTGGAGTGCTGCAGAGACGGTTGTCCTTCTGGAAGTTTCTCCAATCTCCACAGAGGAACTCTGGAGCTCTGTTTAGGTGACCATCGGGTTCTTGGTCACCTCCCTGACCAAGGCCCTTCTCCACTGGGCAGCCAGCTCTGGGAAGAGTCCTGGTGGTTCCAAACTTCTTCCATTTAAGAATGATGGAGGCCACTGTGTGTTCCTGGGGACCTTCAATGCTGCAGAAATATTTTGATACACTTCCCCAGATCTGTGCATCGACATAATCCTGTCTCTAGAGCTCTACGGACAATTCCTTCCACCTCATGGCTTGGTTTTGGCTCTGACATGCACTGTCAACTGTGAGACCTTTATTTAGACAGGTGTGTGCCTTTCCAAATCATGTCAAATCAATTGAATTTACCAGCATCAGATACATGGACTACATACAGTAAGACATAGGGGCTGCTGTTTCAGTCACTCGGATGCTTTCAGCCACTCAGATTGGCCTCTGCATGGGGGGCATCCAAATCACTAAGTCCACCCCTGATTTAGTCATGAAGTTGATATTTTGGATGAATGGGGGTGGTGGGGGGTGGGTTAGGCTACACTAAGTGAATATGATGACATTTAGTGCTGAGGCGATGTAATTCCAGGAGCCAATGGGATCAAAGGTAGAAGAATGGAGCAGGACAGAGTCGAGACTGGCTGGATGAATCTCTGGTTTATGTGTGTAAAACCTGCCATCTAGTGGACTAGTCTGGTAAGGTAGTATTTTTGACTTGGCACTTTTTCTTCGTTTTTTTTGCCAGTCGTTTTCAATAATGAGTTTACAGTTTGAGAATATGATTTAAGATAATTTGGTGTTATTGTAAACAAAAACAACAAAAAATGTATTTTTTTTTTTTTTTTTTAGAGGGTTCAATGACATCACAAGATATCAGATATGAATTCAATAACAATGACTTCTTCTATCTAGATAACAGGTCAGTGGTTTCAGAGGAATCCTCTGAGAAAGAGGCCTTGGTCTCAGCATGACCTCCCTGTTGAAATAAAGGATTTAAAGAAAAATAAAACAGAACGAAACAATATCTTTTCCAGTTACTGTAAAACAGATTATTATTTCCAAGGACTGAACTAATCTAGTTAGACCTCTGGGCCCTTTAATAGTAGTGCACTATGCAGAAGACAGGGTGCCATTTGGGACACACACATTTCCTGGCAGTAGATCTGGGTAACTACTTTATATACTATACCAGATGAGACACACAACACCACACCACACAGCACCACACAGCACCACACCACGCAGCACCACACAGCACCACACAACCCCACACCACGCAGCGCAGCACCACGCAGCACCACACAGCACCACGCAGCACCACACAGCACCACACCACACAGCACCACACAGCACCACACCACGCAGCACCACGCAGCACCACACAGCACCACGCAGCACCACGCAGCACCACACAGCACCACGCAGCACCACGCAGCACCACACAGCACCACACAACAGGACAATAAGACATACAGTTGAAGTTGGTAGTTTACATCCACTTAGGTTGGAGTCATTTTTCAAACACTCCACAAATTTCTTGTTAACAAACTATGGTTTTGTCAAGTCGGTTAGGACATCTACTTTTGTGCATTACACAAGTAATTTTTCCAACAATTGTTTACAGACAGATTATTTCACTTATAATTCACTGTATCGCAATTCCAGTGGGCCAGAAGTTTACATACACTAAGTTGACTGTGCCTTTAAACAGCTTGGAAAATTCCAGAAAATGATTTCATGGCTTTAGAAGCTTCTGATAGGCTAATTGACATCATTTGAGTCAATTGGAGGTGTACCTGTGGATGTATTTCAAGGCCTACCTTCAAACTCAGTGCCTCTTTGCTTAACATCATGGGAAAATCAAAAGAAATCAGCCAAGTACTCAGAATTTTTTTTTGTAGACCTCCACAAGTCTGGTTCATCCTTGGGAGCAATTTTGAAATGCCATGTTCATCTGTACAAACAATAGTACGCAAATATAAACACCATGGGACCACGCAGCCGTCATACCGCTCAGGAAGAAGATGCGTTCTGTCTCTTAGAGATGAACGTACTTTGGTGCGGAAAGTGCAAATCAATCCCAGAACAAAAGCAAAGGACCTTGTGAAGATGCTGGAGGAAACAGGTACAAAAGTATCTATATCCACAGTAAAACAAGTCCTATATGGACATAACCTGAAAGGCTGCTCAGCAAGGAAGAAGCCACTGCTCCAAAACCACCATAAAAAAGCCAGACTACGGTTTGCAACTGCACATGGGGACAAAGATCGTACTTTTTGGAGAAATGTCCTCTGGTCTGATGAAACAAAAATAGAACTGTTTGGCCACAATGACGATCGTTATTTTTGGAGGAAAAAGGGGGAGGCTTGCAAGCTGAAGAACACCATCCCAACCGTGAAGCACGGGGGTGGCAGCATCATGTTGTGGGGATGCTTTGCTGCAGGAGAGAATGGTGCACTTTACAAAATAGATGGCATCATGAGGGAGGAAAATGATGTGGATATATTGAAGCAGCATCTCAAGACATCAGTCAGGAAGTTAAAGCTTGGTCGCAAATGGGTCTTCCAAATGAACAATGACCCCAAGCATACTTCCAAAGTTGTGGCAAAATGGCTTAAGGACAACAAAGTCAAGGTATTGGGAGTGGCCACCACAAAGATCTGACCTCAATCCAATAGAAAATATGTGGCCAGAACTGAAAAAGTGTGTGCGAGCATGGAGGCCTGCAAACCTGACTCAGTTACCTCAGCTCTGTCAGGAGGAATGGGCCAAAATTCAAACAACTTATTGTGGGAAGGTTGTGGAAGGCTACCCAATCGTTTGACCCAAGTTAAACAATTTAAAGGCAATGCTACCAAATACTAATTGAGTTTATATGTAATCTTCTGACCCACTGGGAATGTGATGAAAGAAATAAAAGCTGAAATAAATAATTCTCTCTACTATTATTCTGACATTTCACATTCTTAAAATAAAGTGGTGATCCTAACTGACCTAAAACAGGGAATTTTTACTAGGATTAAATGTCAGGAATTATGAAAAACGGAGTTTAAATGAATTTGGTTAAGGTGTATATAAACTTTCCTCCCCTACTACAGTAGATAGGTCTTATTGTCCTGTTAGAGACTGTCCCCTCCTACAGTAGATAGGTCTTATTGTCCTGTTAGAGAATGCCCCCTCCTACAGTAGATAGGTCTTATTGTCCTGTTAGAGACTGTCCTCCCCTCCTACAGTAGATAGGTCTTATTGTCCTATTAGAGACTTTCCCCTCCTATAGTAGATAGGTCTTATTGTCCTGTTAGAGACTGTCCACCCCTCCAACAGTAGATAGGTCTTATTGTCCTGTTAGAGACTGTCCCCTCCTACAGTAGATAGGTCTTATTGTCCTGTTAGAGACTGCCCCCTCCTACAGTAGATAGGTCTTATTGTCCTGTTAGAGACTGTCCTCCCCTCCTACAGTAGATAGGTGTTATTGTCCTGTTAGAGACTGTCCTCCCCTCCTACAGTAGATAGGTCTTATTGTCCTAATAGAGACTTTCCCCTCCTATAGTAGATAGGTCTTATTGTCCTTTTAGAGACTGACCTCTCCTCCTACAGTAGATAGGTCTTACTGTCCTGTTAGAGAATGTCCACCCCTCCTACAGTAGATAGGTCGTATTGTCCTGTTAGAGACTGTCCCCTTCTACAGTAGATAGGTCTTATTGTCCTGTTAGAGACTGCCACCTGCTACAGTAGATAGGTCTTATTGTCCTGATAGAGACTGTCCTCCCCTCCTACAGTAGATAGGTCTTATTGTCCTGTTAGAGACTGTCCTCCCCTCCTACAGTAGTTAGGTCTTATTGTCCTGTTATAGACTGTCCTCTCCTCCTACAGTAGATAGGTCTTATTGTCCTGTTAGAGACTGTCCTCCCCTCCTACAGTAGATAGGTCTTATTGTCCTGTTAGAGACTGTCCTCCCATCCTACAGTAGATAGGCCTTATTGTCCTGTTAGAGACTGTCCTCTCCTCCTACAGTAGATAGGTCATATTGTCCTGTTAGAGACTGTCCTCCCCTCCTACAGTAGATAGGTCTTATTGTCCTGTTAGAGACTGTCCTCCCCTCCTACAGTAGATCGGTCTTATTGTCCTGTTAAAGACTGTCCTCCCCTCTTACAGTAGATAGGTGTTATTGTCCTGTTAGAGACTGTCCTCCCCTCCTACAGTAGATAGGTCTTATTGTCCAATTAGAGACTTTCCCCTCCTATAGTAGATAGGTCTTATTGTCCTGTTAGAGACTGACCTCTCCTCCTACAGTAGATAGGTCTTACTGTCCTGTTAGAGAATGTCCACCCCTACTACAGTAGATAGGTCGTATTGTCCTGTTAGAGACTGTCCCCTTCTACAGTAGATAGGTCTTATTGTCCTGTTAGAGACTGCCACCTCCTACAGTAGATAGGTCTTATTGTCCTGTTAGAGACTGTCCTCCCCTCCTACAGTAGACAGGTCTTTTTGTCCTGTTAGAGACTGTCCTCCCCTCCTACAGTAGATAGGTCTTATTGTCCTGTTAGAGACTGTCCTCTCCTCCTACAGTAGATAGGTCTTATTGTCCTGTTAGAGACTGTCCTCCCCTCCTACAGTAGATAGGTCTTATTGTCCTGTTAGAGACTGTCCTCTCCTCCTACAGTAGATAGGTCATATTGTCCTGTTAGAGACTGTCCTCCCCTCCTACAGTAGATAGGTCTTATTGTCCTGTTAGAGACTGTCCTCCCCTGCTACAGTAGATAGGTCTTATTGTCCTGTTAGAGACTGTCCTCCAATCCTACAGTAGATAGGTCTTATTGTCCTGTTATAGACTGTCCTCCCCTCCTACAGTAGATAGGTCTTATTGTCCTGTTAGAGACTGTCCTCCCCTCCTACAGTAGATAGGTCTTATTGTCCTGTTAGAGACTGTCCTCCCCTCCTACAGTAGATAGGTCTTATTGTCGTGTTAGAGACTGTCCTCCCCTCCTACAGTAGATAGGCCTTATTGTCCTGTTAGAGACTGTCCTCTCCTCCTACAGTAGATAGGTCATATTGTCCTGTTAGAGACTGTCCTCCCCTCCTACACTAGATAGGTCTTATTGTCCTGTTAGAGACTGTCCTCCCCTCCTACAGTAGATAGGTCTTATTGTCCTGTTAAAGACTGTCCTCCCCTCCTACAGTAGATAGGTGTTATTGTCCTGTTAGAGACTGTCCTCCTCTCCTACAGTAGATAGGTCTTATTGTCCAATTAGAGACTTTCCCCTCCTATAGTAGATAGGTCTTATTGTCCTGTTAGAGACTGACCTCTCCTCCTACAGTAGATAGGTCTTACTGTCCTGTTAGAGAATGTCCACCCCTCCTACAGTAGATAGGTCTTATTGTCCTGTTAGAGACTGCCACCTCTTACAGTAGATAGGTCTTAATGTCCTGATAGAGACTGTCCTCCCCTCCTACAGTAGATAGGTCTTATTGTCCTGTTAGAGACTGTCCTCCCCTCCTACAGTAGATAGGTCTTATTGTCCTGTTAGAGAATGTCCTCCCCTCCTACAGTAGATAGGTCTTATTGTCCTGTTAGAGACTGTCCTCTCCTCCTACAGTAGAAAGGTCTTATTGTCCTGTTAGAGACTGTCCTCCCCTCCTACAGTAGTTAGGTCTTATTGTCCTGTTATAGACTGTCCTCTCCTCCTACAGTAGATAGGTCTTATTGTCCTGTTAGAGACTGTCCTCCCATCCTACAGTAGATAGGCCTTATTGTCCTGTTAGAGACTGTCCTCTCCTCCTACAGTAGATAGGTCATATTGTCCTGTTAGAGACTGTCCTCCCCTCCTACAGTAGATCGGTCTTATTGTCCTGTTAAAGACTGTCCTCCCCTCTTACAGTAGATAGGTGTTATTGTCCTGTTAGAGACTGTCCTCCCCTCCTACAGTAGATAGGTCTTATTGTCCAATTAGAGACTTTCCCCTCCTATAGTAGATAGGTCTTATTGTCCTGTTAGAGACTGACCCCTCCTCCTACAGTAGATAGGTCTTACTGTCCTGTTAGAGAATGTCCACCCCTACTACAGTAGATAGGTCGTATTGTCCTGTTAGAGACTGTCCCCTTCTACAGTAGATAGGTCTTATTGTCCTGTTAGAGACTGCCACCTCCTACAGTAGATAGGTCTTATTGTCCTGTTAGAGACTGTCCTCCCCTCCTACAGTAGACAGGTCTTTTTGTCCTGTTAGAGACTGTCCTCCCCTCCTACAGTAGATAGGTCTTATTGTCCTTTTAGAGACTGTCCTCTCCTCCTACAGTAGATAGGTCTTATTGTCCTGTTAGAGACTGTCCTCCCCTCCTACAGTAGATAGGTCTTATTGTCCTGTTAGAGACTGTCCTCTCCTCCTACAGTAGATAGGTCATATTGTCCTGTTAGAGACTGTCCTCCCCTCCTACAGTAGATAGGTCTTATTGTCCTGTTAGAGACTGTCCTCCCCTCCTACAGTAGATAGGTCTTATTGTCCTGTTAGAGACTGTCCTCCAATCCTACAATAGATAGGTCTTATTGTCCTGTTATAGACTGTCCTCCCCTCCTACAGTAGATAGGTCTTATTGTCCTGTTAGAGACTGTCCTCCCCTCCTATAGTAGATAGGTCTTATTGTCCTGTTAGAGACTGACCTCTCCTCCTACAGTAGATAGGTCTTACTGTCCTGTTAGAGAATGTCCACCCCTCCTACAGTAGATAGGTCGTATTGTCCTGTTAGAGACTGTCCCCTTCTACAGTAGATAGGTCTTATTGTCCTGTTAGAGACTGCCACCTCTTACAGTAGATAGGTCTTATTGTCCTGATAGAGACTGTCCTCCCCTCCTACAGTAGATAGGTCTTATTGTCCTGTTAGAGACTGTCCTCCCCTCCTACAGTAGATAGGTCTTATTGTCCTGTTAGAGAATGTCCTCCCCTCCTACAGTAGATAGGTCTTATTGTCCTGTTAGAGACTGTCCTCTCCTCCTACAGTAGAAAGGTCTTATTGTCCTGTTAGAGACTGTCCTCCCCTCCTACAGTAGTTAGGTCTTATTGTCCTGTTATAGACTGTCCTCTCCTCCTACAGTAGATAGGTCATATTGTCCTGTTAGAGACTGTCCTCCCCTCCTACAGTAGATAGGTCTTATTGTCCTGTTAGAGACTGTCCTCCCCTCCTACAGTAGATCGGTCTTATTGTCCTGTTAAAGACTGTCCTCCCATCCTACAGTAGATAGGTCGTATTGTCCTGTTAGAGACTGTCCCCTTCTACAGTAGATAGGTCTTATTGTCCTGTTAGAGACTGTCCTCTCCTCCTACAGTAGAAAGGTCTTATTGTCCTGTTAGAGACTGTCCTCCCCTCCTACAGTAGATAGGTCTTATTATCCAATTAGAGACTTTCCCCTCCTATAGTAGATAGGTCTTATTGTCCTGTTAGAGACTGACCTCTCCTCCTACAGTAGATAGGTCTTACTGTCCTGTTAGAGACTGCCACCTTCTACAGTAGATAGGTCTTATTGTCCTGTTAGAGACTGTCCTCCCCTCATACAGTAGATAGGTCTTATTGTCCTGTTAGAGACTGTCCTCCCCTCCTACAGTAGATAGGTCTTATTGTCCTGTTAGAGACTGTCCTCCCCTCCTACAGTAGATAGGTCTTATTGTCCTGTTAGAGACTGTCCTCCCCTCCTACAGTAGATAGGTCTTATTGTCCTGTTAGAGAATATCCTCCCCTCCTACAGTAGATAGGTCTTATTGTCCTGTTAGAGACTGTCCTCTCCTCCTACAGTAGAAAGGTCTTATTGTCCTGTTAGAGACTGTCCTCCCCTCCTACAGTAGTTAGGTCTTATTGTCCTGTTATAGACTGTCCTCTCCTCCTACAGTAGATAGGTCTTATTGTCCTGTTAGAGACTGTCCTCCCCTCCTACAGTAGATAGGTCTTATTGTCCTGTTAGAGACTGTCCTCCCATCCTACAGTAGATAGGCCTTATTGTCCTGTTAGAGACTGTCCTCTCCTCCTACAGTAGATAGGTCATATTGTCCTGTTAGAGACTGTCCTCCCCTCCTACAGTAGATCGGTCTTATTGTCCTGTTAAAGACTGTCCTCCCCTCTTACAGTAGATAGGTGTTATTGTCCTGTTAGAGACTGTCCTCCCCTCCTACAGTAGATAGGTCTTATTGTCCAATTAGAGACTTTCCCCTCCTATAGTAGATAGGTCTTATTGTCCTGTTAGAGACTGACCCCTCCTCCTACAGTAGATAGGTCTTACTGTCCTGTTAGAGAATGTCCACCCCTACTACAGTAGATAGGTCGTATTGTCCTGTTAGAGACTGTCCCCTTCTACAGTAGATAGGTCTTATTGTCCTGTTAGAGACTGCCACCTCCTACAGTAGATATGTCTTATTGTCCTGTTAGAGACTGTCCTCCCCTCCTACAGTAGACAGGTCTTTTTGTCCTGTTAGAGACTGTCCTCCCCTCCTATAGTAGATAGGTCTTATTGTCCTGTTAGAGACTGTCCTCCAATCATACAGTAGATAGGTCTTATTGTCCTGTTAGAGACTGTCCTCCCCTCCTATAGTAGATAGGTCTTATTGTCCTGTTAGAGACTGACCTCTCCTCCTACAGTAGATAGGTCTTACTGTCCTGTTAGAGAATGTCCACCCCTCCTACAGTAGATAGGTCGTATTGTCCTGTTAGAGACTGTCCCCTTCTACAGTAGATAGGTCTTATTGTCCTGTTAGAGACTGCCACCTCCTACAGTAGATAGGTCTTATTGTCCTGATAGAGACTGTCCTCCCCTCCTACAGTAGATAGGTCTTATTGTCCTGTTAGAGACTGTCCTCCCCTCCTACAGTAGATAGGTCTTATTGTCCTGTTAGAGAATGTCCTCCCCTCCTACAGTAGATAGGTCTTATTGTCCTGTTAGAGACTGTCCTCTCCTCCTACAGTAGAAAGGTCTTATTGTCCTGTTAGAGACTGTCCTCCCCTCCTACAGTAGTTAGGTCTTATTGTCCTGTTATAGACTGTCCTCTCCTCCTACAGTAGATAGGTCATATTGTCCTGTTAGAGACTGTCCTCCCCTCCTACAGTAGATAGGTCTTATTGTCCTGTTAGAGACTGTCCTCCCCTCCTACAGTAGATCGGTCTTATTGTCCTGTTAAAGACTGTCCTCCCATCCTACAGTAGATAGGTCTTACTGTCCTGTTAGAGAATGTCCACCCCTCCTACAGTAGATAGGTCGTATTGTCCTGTTAGAGACTGTCCCCTTCTACAGTAGATAGGTCTTATTGTCCTGTTAGAGACTGCCACCTCCTACAGTAGATAGGTCTTATTGTCCTGATAGAGACTGTCCTCCCCTCCTACAGTAGATAGGTCTTATTGTCCTGTTAGAGACTGTCCTCCCCTCCTACAGTAGATAGGTCTTATTGTCCTGTTAGAGAATGTCCTCCCCTCCTACAGTAGATAGGTCTTATTGTCCTGTTAGAGACTGTCCTCTCCTCCTACAGTAGAAAGGTCTTATTGTCCTGTTAGAGACTGTCCTCCCCTCCTACAGTAGTTAGGTTTATTGTCCTGTTATAGACTGTCCTCCCCTCCTACAGTAGATAGGTCTTATTGTCCAATTAGAGACTTTCCCCTCCTATAGTAGATAGGTCTTATTGTCCTGTTAGAGACTGACCTCTCCTCCTACAGTAGATAGGTCTTACTGTCCTGTTAGAGACTGCCACCTCCTACAGTAGATAGGTCTTATTGTCCTGTTAGAGACTGTCCTCCCCTCCTACAGTAGATAGGTCTTATTGTCCTGTTAGAGACTGTCCTCCCCTCCTACAGTAGATAGGTCTTATTGTCCTGTTAGAGACGTTCCTCCCCTCCTACAGTAGATAGGTCTTATTGTCCTGTTAGAGACTGTCCTCCCCTCCTACAGTAGATAGGTCTTATTGTCCTGTTAGAGAATGTCCTCCCCTCCTACAGTAGATAGGTCTTATTGTCCTGTTAGAGACTGTCCTCTCCTCCTACAGTAGAAAGGTCTTATTGTCCTGTTAGAGACTGTCCTCCCCTCCTACAGTAGTTAGGTCTTATTGTCCTGTTATAGACTGTCCTCTCCTCCTACAGTAGATAGGTCTTATTGTCCTGTTAGAGACTGTCCTCCCCTCCTACAGTAGATAGGTCTTATTGTCCTGTTAGAGACTGTCCTCCCATCCTACAGTAGATAGGCCTTATTGTCCTGTTAGAGACTGTCCTCTCCTCCTACAGTAGATAGGTCATATTGTCCTGTTAGAGACTGTCCTCCCCTCTTACAGTAGATAGGTCTTATTGTCCTGTTAGAGACTGTCCTCCCCTCCTACAGTAGATCGGTCTTATTGTCCTGTTAAAGACTGTCCTCCACTCTTACAGTAGATAGGTGTTATTGTCCTGTTAGAGACTGTCCTCCCCTCCTACAGTAGATAGGTCTTATTGTCCAATTAGAGACTTTCCCCTCCTATAGTAGATAGGTCTTATTGTCCTGTTAGAGACTGACCTCTCCTCCTACAGTAGATAGGTCTTACTGTCCTGTTAGAGAATGTCCACCCCTACTACAGTAGATAGGTCGTATTGTCCTGTTAGAGACTGTCCCCTTCTACGTAGATAGGTCTTATTGTCCTGTTAGAGACTGTCCTCCCCTCCTACAGTAGACAGGTCTTTTTGTCCTGTTAGAGACTGTCCTCCCCTCCTACAGTAGATAGGTCTTATTGTCCTGTTAGAGACTGTCCTCTCCTCCTACAGTAGATAGATCTTATTGTCCTGTTAGAGACTGTCCTCCCCTCCTACAGTAGATAGGTCTTATTGTCCTGTTAGAGACTGTCCTCTCCTCCTACAGTAGATAGGTCATATTGTCCTGTTAGAGACTGTCCTCCCCTCCTACAGTAGATAGGTCTTATTGTCCTGTTAGAGACTGTCCTCCCCTCCTACAGTAGATAGGTCTTATTGTCCTGTTAGAGACTGTCCCCTTCTACAGTAGATAGGTCTTATTGTCCTGTTAGAGACTGCCACCTCCTACAGTAGATAGGTCTTATTGTCCTGATAGAGACTGTCCTCCCCTCCTACAGTAGATAGGTCTTATTGTCCTGTTAGAGACTGTCCTCCCCTCCTACAGTAGATAGGTCTTATTGTCCTGTTAGAGAATGTCCTCCCCTCCTACAGTAGATAGGTCTTATTGTCCTGTTAGAGACTGTCCTCTCCTCCTACAGTAGAAAGGTCTTATTGTCCTGTTAGAGACTGTCCTCCCCTCCTACAGTAGTTAGGTTTATTGTCCTGTTATAGACTGTCCTCCCCTCCTACAGTAGATAGGTCTTATTGTCCAATTAGAGACTTTCCCCTCCTATAGTAGATAGGTCTTATTGTCCTGTTAGAGACTGACCTCTCCTCCTACAGTAGATAGGTCTTACTGTCCTGTTAAAGACTGCCACCTCCTACAGTAGATAGGTCTTATTGTCCTGTTAGAGACTGTCCTCCCCTCCTACAGTAGATAGGTCTTATTGTCCTGTTAGAGACTGTCCTCCCCTCCTACAGTAGATAGGTCTTATTGTCCTGTTAGAGACGTTCCTCCCCTCCTACAGTAGATAGGTCTTATTGTCCTGTTAGAGACTGTCCTCCCCTCCTACAGTAGATAGGTCTTATTGTCCTGTTAGAGAATGTCCTCCCCTCCTACAGTAGATAGGTCTTATTGTCCTGTTAGAGACTGTCCTCTCCTCCTACAGTAGAAAGGTCTTATTGTCCTGTTAGAGACTGTCCTCCCCTCCTACAGTAGTTAGGTCTTATTGTCCTGTTATAGACTGTCCTCTCCTCCTACAGTAGATAGGTCTTATTGTCCTGTTAGAGACTGTCCTCCCCTCCTACAGTAGATAGGTCTTATTGTCCTGTTAGAGACTGTCCTCCCATCCTACAGTAGATAGGCCTTATTGTCCTGTTAGAGACTGTCCTCTCCTCCTACAGTAGATAGGTCATATTGTCCTGTTAGAGACTGTCCTCCCCTCTTACAGTAGATAGGTCTTATTGTCCTGTTAGAGACTGTCCTCCCCTCCTACAGTAGATCGGTCTTATTGTCCTGTTAAAGACTGTCCTCCCCTCTTACAGTAGATAGGTGTTATTGTCCTGTTAGAGACTGTCCTCCCCTCCTACAGTAGATAGGTCTTATTGTCCAATTAGAGACTTTCCCCTCCTATAGTAGATAGGTCTTATTGTCCTGTTAGAGACTGACCTCTCCTCCTACAGTAGATAGGTCTTACTGTCCTGTTAGAGAATGTCCACCCCTACTACAGTAGATAGGTCGTATTGTCCTGTTAGAGACTGTCCCCTTCTACGTAGATAGGTCTTATTGTCCTGTTAGAGACTGTCCTCCCCTCCTACAGTAGACAGGTCTTTTTGTCCTGTTAGAGACTGTCCTCCCCTCCTACAGTAGATAGGTCTTATTGTCCTGTTAGAGACTGTCCTCTCCTCCTACAGTAGATAGATCTTATTGTCCTGTTAGAGACTGTCCTCCCCTCCTACAGTAGATAGGTCTTATTGTCCTGTTAGAGACTGTCCTCTCCTCCTACAGTAGATAGGTCATATTGTCCTGTTAGAGACTGTCCTCCCCTCCTACAGTAGATAGGTCTTATTGTCCTGTTAGAGACTGTCCTCCCCTCCTACAGTAGATAGGTCTTATTGTCCTGTTAGAGACTGTCCTCCAATCCTACAGTAGATAGGTCTTATTGTCCTGTTATAGACTGTCCTCCCCTCCTACAGTAGATAGGTGTTATTGTCCTGTTAGAGACTGTCCTCCTCTCCTACAGTAGATAGGTCTTATTGTCCTGTTAGAGACTGTCCTCCCCTCCTACAGTAGATAGGTCTTATTGTCCTGTTAGAGACTGTCCTCCCATCCTACAGTAGATAGGCCTTATTGTCCTGTTAGAGACTGTCCTCTCCTCCTACAGTAGATAGGTCATATTGTCCTGTTAGAGACTGTCCTCCCCTCTTACAGTAGATAGGTCTTATTGTCCTGTTAGAGACTGTCCTCCCCTCCTACAGTAGATCGGTCTTATTGTCCTGTTAAAGACTGTCCTCCACTCTTACAGTAGATAGGTGTTATTGTCCTGTTAGAGACTGTCCTCCCCTCCTACAGTAGATAGGTCTTATTGTCCAATTAGAGACTTTCCCCTCCTATAGTAGATAGGTCTTATTGTCCTGTTAGAGACTGACCTCTCCTCCTACAGTAGATAGGTCTTACTGTCCTGTTAGAGAATGTCCACCCCTACTACAGTAGATAGGTCGTATTGTCCTGTTAGAGACTGTCCCCTTCTACGTAGATAGGTCTTATTGTCCTGTTAGAGACTGTCCTCCCCTCCTACAGTAGACAGGTCTTTTTGTCCTGTTAGAGACTGTCCTCCCCTCCTACAGTAGATAGGTCTTATTGTCCTGTTAGAGACTGTCCTCTCCTCCTACAGTAGATAGATCTTATTGTCCTGTTAGAGACTGTCCTCCCCTCCTACAGTAGATAGGTCTTATTGTCCTGTTAGAGACTGTCCTCTCCTCCTACAGTAGATAGGTCATATTGTCCTGTTAGAGACTGTCCTCCCCTCCTACAGTAGATAGGTCTTATTGTCCTGTTAGAGACTGTCCTCCCCTCCTACAGTAGATAGGTCTTATTGTCCTGTTAGAGACTGTCCCCTTCTACAGTAGATAGGTCTTATTGTCCTGTTAGAGACTGCCACCTCCTACAGTAGATAGGTCTTATTGTCCTGATAGAGACTGTCCTCCCCTCCTACAGTAGATAGGTCTTATTGTCCTGTTAGAGACTGTCCTCCCCTCCTACAGTAGATAGGTCTTATTGTCCTGTTAGAGAATGTCCTCCCCTCCTACAGTAGATAGGTCTTATTGTCCTGTTAGAGACTGTCCTCTCCTCCTACAGTAGAAAGGTCTTATTGTCCTGTTAGAGACTGTCCTCCCCTCCTACAGTAGTTAGGTTTATTGTCCTGTTATAGACTGTCCTCCCCTCCTACAGTAGATAGGTCTTATTGTCCAATTAGAGACTTTCCCCTCCTATAGTAGATAGGTCTTATTGTCCTGTTAGAGACTGACCTCTCCTCCTACAGTAGATAGGTCTTACTGTCCTGTTAAAGACTGCCACCTCCTACAGTAGATAGGTCTTATTGTCCTGTTAGAGACTGTCCTCCCCTCCTACAGTAGATAGGTCTTATTGTCCTGTTAGAGACTGTCCTCCCCTCCTACAGTAGATAGGTCTTATTGTCCTGTTAGAGACGTTCCTCCCCTCCTACAGTAGATAGGTCTTATTGTCCTGTTAGAGACTGTCCTCCCCTCCTACAGTAGATAGGTCTTATTGTCCTGTTAGAGAATGTCCTCCCCTCCTACAGTAGATAGGTCTTATTGTCCTGTTAGAGACTGTCCTCTCCTCCTACAGTAGAAAGGTCTTATTGTCCTGTTAGAGACTGTCCTCCCCTCCTACAGTAGTTAGGTCTTATTGTCCTGTTATAGACTGTCCTCTCCTCCTACAGTAGATAGGTCTTATTGTCCTGTTAGAGACTGTCCTCCCCTCCTACAGTAGATAGGTCTTATTGTCCTGTTAGAGACTGTCCTCCCATCCTACAGTAGATAGGCCTTATTGTCCTGTTAGAGACTGTCCTCTCCTCCTACAGTAGATAGGTCATATTGTCCTGTTAGAGACTGTCCTCCCCTCTTACAGTAGATAGGTCTTATTGTCCTGTTAGAGACTGTCCTCCCCTCCTACAGTAGATCGGTCTTATTGTCCTGTTAAAGACTGTCCTCCCCTCTTACAGTAGATAGGTGTTATTGTCCTGTTAGAGACTGTCCTCCCCTCCTACAGTAGATAGGTCTTATTGTCCAATTAGAGACTTTCCCCTCCTATAGTAGATAGGTCTTATTGTCCTGTTAGAGACTGACCTCTCCTCCTACAGTAGATAGGTCTTACTGTCCTGTTAGAGAATGTCCACCCCTACTACAGTAGATAGGTCGTATTGTCCTGTTAGAGACTGTCCCCTTCTACGTAGATAGGTCTTATTGTCCTGTTAGAGACTGTCCTCCCCTCCTACAGTAGACAGGTCTTTTTGTCCTGTTAGAGACTGTCCTCCCCTCCTACAGTAGATAGGTCTTATTGTCCTGTTAGAGACTGTCCTCTCCTCCTACAGTAGATAGATCTTATTGTCCTGTTAGAGACTGTCCTCCCCTCCTACAGTAGATAGGTCTTATTGTCCTGTTAGAGACTGTCCTCTCCTCCTACAGTAGATAGGTCATATTGTCCTGTTAGAGACTGTCCTCCCCTCCTACAGTAGATAGGTCTTATTGTCCTGTTAGAGACTGTCCTCCCCTCCTACAGTAGATAGGTCTTATTGTCCTGTTAGAGACTGTCCTCCAATCCTACAGTAGATAGGTCTTATTGTCCTGTTATAGACTGTCCTCCCCTCCTACAGTAGATAGGTGTTATTGTCCTGTTAGAGACTGTCCTCCTCTCCTACAGTAGATAGGTCTTATTGTCCAATTAGAGACTTTCCCCTCCTATAGTAGATAGGTCTTATTGTCCTGTTAGAGACTGACCTCTCCTCCTACAGTAGATAGGTCTTACTGTCCTGTTAGAGAATGTCCACCCTTCCTACAGTAGATAGGTCGTATTGTCCTGTTAGAGACTGTCCCCTTCTACAGTAGATAGGTCTTATTGTCCTGTTAGAGACTGCCACCTCCTACAGTAGATAGGTCTTATTGTCCTGTTAGAGACTGTCCTCCCCTCCTACAGTAGATAGGTCTTATTGTCCTGTTAGAGACTGTCCTCCCCTCCTACAGTAGATCGGTCTTATTGTCCTGTTAAAGACTGTCCTCCCATCCTACAGTAGATAGGTCTTACTGTCCTGTTAGAGAATGTCCACCCCTCCTACAGTAGATAGGTCGTATTGTCCTGTTAGAGACTGTCCCCTTCTACAGTAGATAGGTCTTATTGTCCTGTTAGAGACTGCCACCTCCTACAGTAGATAGGTCTTATTGTCCTGATAGAGACTGTCCTCCCCTCCTACAGTAGATAGGTCTTATTGTCCTGTTAGAGACTGTCCTCCCCTCCTACAGTAGATAGGTCTTATTGTCCTGTTAGAGAATGTCCTCCCCTCCTACAGTAGATAGGTCTTATTGTCCTGTTAGAGACTGTCCTCTCCTCCTACAGTAGAAAGGTCTTATTGTCCTGTTAGAGACTGTCCTCCCCTCCTACAGTAGTTAGGTTTATTGTCCTGTTATAGACTGTCCTCTCCTCCTACAGTAGATAGGTCTTATTGTCCTGTTAGAGACTGTCCTCCCATCCTACAGTAGATAGGCCTTATTGTCCTGTTAGAGACTGTCCTCTCCTCCTACAGTAGATAGGTCATATTGTCCTGTTAGAGACTGTCCTCCACCCCTACAGTAGATAGGTCTTATTGTCCTGTTAGAGACTGTCCTCCCCTCCTACAGTAGATCGGTCTTATTGTCCTGTTAAAGACTGTCCTCCCATCCTACAGTAGATAGGTGTTATTGTCCTGTTAGAGACTGTCCTCCCCTCCTACAGTAGATAGGTCTTATTGTCCAATTAGAGACTTTCCCCTCCTATAGTAGATAGGTCTTATTGTCCTGTTAGAGACTGACCTCTCCTCCTACAGTAGATAGGTCTTACTGTCCTGTTAGAGACTGCCACCTCCTACAGTAGATAGGTCTTATTGTCCTGTTAGAGACTGTCCTCCCCTCCTACAGTAGATAGGTCTTATTGTCCTGTTATAGACTGTCCTCCCCTCCTACAGTAGATAGGTGTTATTGTCCTGT
Organism: Salmo salar; assembly: GCF_965601325.2. NCBI lineage: Eukaryota > Metazoa > Chordata > Actinopteri > Salmoniformes > Salmonidae > Salmo > Salmo salar. Next base: position 66,459,106 of record NC_138301.1, read on the forward strand.
TAGAGACTGTCCTCCTCTCCTACAGTAGATAGGTCTTATTGTCCAATTAGAGACTTTCCCCTCCTATAGTAGATAGGTCTTATTGTCCTGTTAGAGACTGACCTCTCCTCCTACAGTAGATAGGTCTTACTGTCCTGTTAGAGAATGTCCACCCTTCCTACAGTAGATAGGTCGTATTGTCCTGTTAGAGACTGTCCCCTTCTACAGTAGATAGGTCTTATTGTCCTGTTAGAGACTGCCACCTCCTACAGTAGATAGGTCTTATTGTCCTGTTAGAGACTGTCCTCCCCTCCTACAGTAGATAGGTCTTATTGTCCTGTTAGAGACTGTCCTCCCCTCCTACAGTAGATCGGTCTTATTGTCCTGTTAAAGACTGTCCTCCCATCCTACAGTAGATAGGTCTTACTGTCCTGTTAGAGAATGTCCACCCCTCCTACAGTAGATAGGTCGTATTGTCCTGTTAGAGACTTTCCCCTCCTACAGTAGATAGGTCTTACTGTCCTGTTAGAGACTGCAACCTCCTACAGTAGATAGGTCTTATTGTCCTGTTAGAGACTGTCCTCCCCTCCTACAGTAGATAGGTCTTATTGTCCTGTTAGAGACTGTCCTCCCCTCCTACAGTAGATAGGTCTTATTGTCCTGTTAGAGACTGTCCTCCCCTCCTACAGTAGATAGGTCTTATTGTCCTGTTAGAGACTGTCCTCCCCTCCTACAGTAGATAGGTCTTATTGTCCTGTTAGAGAATGTCCTCCCCTCCTACAGTAGATAGGTCTTATTGTCCTGTTAGAGACTGTCCTCTCCTCCTACAGTAGAAAGGTCTTATTGTCCTGTTAGAGACTGTCCTCCCCTCCTACAGTAGTTAGGTCTTATTGTCCTGTTATAGACTGTCCTCTCCTCCTACAGTAGATAGGTCTTATTGTCCTGTTAGAGACTGTCCTCCCCTCCTACAGTAGATAGGTCTTATTGTCCTGTTAGAGACTGTCCTCCCATCCTACAGTAGATAGGCCTTATTGTCCTGTTAGAGACTGTCCTCTCCTCCTACAGTAGATAGGTCATATTGTCCTGTTAGAGACTGTCCTCCCCTCTTACAGTAGATAGGTCTTATTGTCCTGTTAGAGACTGTCCTCCCCTCCTACAGTAGATCGGTCTTATTGTCCTGCTAAAGACTGTCCTCCCCTCTTACAGTAGATAGGTGTTATTGTCCTGTTAGAGACTGTCCTCCCCTCCTACAGTAGATAGGTCTTATTGTCCAATTAGAGACTTTCCCCTCCTATAGTAGATAGGTCTTATTGTCCTGTTAGAGACTGACCTCTCCTCCTACAGTAGATAGGTCTTACTGTCCTGTTAGAGAATGTCCACCCCTACTACAGTAGATAGGTCGTATTGTCCTGTTAGAGACTGTCCCCTTCTACAGTAGATAGGTCTTATTGTCCTGTTAGAGACTGTCCTCCCCTCCTACAGTAGACAGGTCTTTTTGTCCTGTTAGAGACTGTCCTCCCCTCCTACAGTAGATAGGTCTTATTGTCCTGTTAGAGACTGTCCTCTCCTCCTACAGTAGATAGGTCTTATTGTCCTGTTAGAGACTGTCCTCCCCTCCTACAGTAGATAGGTCTTATTGTCCTGTTAGAGACTGTCCTCTCCTCCTACAGTAGATAGGTCATATTGTCCTGTTAGAGACTGTCCTCCCCTCCTACAGTAGATAGGTCTTATTGTCCTGTTAGAGACTGTCCTCCCCTCCTACAGTAGATAGGTCTTATTGTCCTGTTAGAGACTGTCCTCCAATCCTACAGTAGATAGGTCTTATTGTCCTGTTATAGACTGTCCTCCCCTCCTACAGTAGATAGGTGTTATTGTCATGTTAGAGACTGTCCTCCTCTCCTACAGTAGATAGGTCTTATTGTCCAATTAGAGACTTTCCCCTCCTATAGTAGATAGGTCTTATTGTCCTGTTAGAGACTGACCTCTCCTCCTACAGTAGATAGGTCTTACTGTCCTGTTAGAGAATGTCCACCCTTCCTACAGTAGATAGGTCGTATTGTCCTGTTAGAGACTGTCCCCTTCTACAGTAGATAGGTCTTATTGTCCTGTTAGAGACTGCCACCTCCTACAGTAGATAGGTCTTATTGTCCTATTAGAGACTTTCCCCTCCTATAGTAGATAGGTCTTATTGTCCTTTTAGAGACTGAACTCTCCTCCTACAGTAGATAGGTCTTACTGTCCTGTTAGAGAATGTCCACCCCTCCTACAGTAGATAGGTCGTATTGTCCTGTTAGAGACTGTCCCCTTCTACAGTAGATAGGTCTTATTGTCCTGTTAGAGACTGCCACCTCCTACAGTAGATAGGTCTTATTGTCCTGATAGAGACTGTCCTCCCCTCCTACAGTAGATAGGTCTTATTGTCCTGTTAGAGACTGTCCTCCCCTCCTACAGTAGATAGGTGTTATTGTACTGTTAGAGAATGTCCTCCCCTCCTACAGTAGATAGGTCTTATTGTCCTGTTAGAGACTGTCCTCTCCTCCTACAGTAGAAAGGTCTTATTGTCCTGTTAGAGACTGTCCTCCCCTCCTACAGTAGTTAGGTCTTATTGTCCTGTTATAGACTGTCCTCTCCTCCTACAGTAGATAGGTCTTATTGTCCTGTTAGAGACTGTCCTCCCCTCCTACAGTAGATAGGTCTTATTGTCCTGTTAGAGACTGTCCTCCCATCCTACAGTAGATAGGCCTTATTGTCCTGTTAGAGACTGTCCTCTCCTCCTACAGTAGATAGGTCATATTGTCCTGTTAGAGACTGTCCTCCCCTCTTACAGTAGATAGGTCTTATTGTCCTGTTAGAGACTGTCCTCCCCTCCTACAGTAGATCGGTCTTATTGTCCTGTTAAAGACTGTCCTCCCCTCTTACAGTAGATAGGTGTTATTGTCCTGTTAGAGACTGACCTCTCCTCCTACAGTAGATAGGTCTTATTGTCCAATTAGAGACTTTCCCCTCCTATAGTAGATAGGTCTTATTGTCCTGTTAGAGACTGACCCCTCCTCCTACAGTAGATAGGTCTTACTGTCCTGTTAGAGAATGTCCACCCCTACTACAGTAGATAGGTCGTATTGTCCTGTTAGAGACTGTCCCCTTCTACAGTAGATAGGTCTTATTGTCCTGTTAGAGACTGCCACCTCCTACAGTAGATAGGTCTTATTGTCCTGTTAGAGACTGTCCTCCCCTCCTACAGTAGACAGGTCTTTTTGTCCTGTTAGAGACTGTCCTCCCCTCCTACAGTAGATAGGTCTTATTGTCCTGTTAGAGACTGTCCTCTCCTCCTACAGTAGATAGGTCTTATTGTCCTGTTAGAGACTGTCCTCCCCTCCTACAGTAGATAGGTCTTATTGTCCTGTTAGAGACTGTCCTCTCCTCCTACAGTAGATAGGTCATATTGTCCTGTTAGAGACTGTCCTCCCCTCCTACAGTAGATAGGTCTTATTGTCCTGTTAGAGACTGTCCTCCCCTCCTACAGTAGATAGGTCTTATTGTCCTGTTAGAGACTGTCCTCCAATCCTACAGTAGATAGGTCTTATTGTCCTGTTATAGACTGTCCTCCCCTCCTACAGTAGATAGGTCTTATTGTCCAATTAGAGACTTTCCCCTCCTATAGTAGATAGGTCTTATTGTCCTGTTAGAGACTGACCTCTCCTCCTACAGTAGATAGGTCTTACTGTCCTGTTAGAGAATGTCCACCCTTCCTACAGTAGATAGGTCGTATTGTCCTGTTAGAGACTGTCCCCTTCTACAGCAGATAGGTCTTATTGTCCTGTTAGAGACTGCCACCTCCTACAGTAGATAGGTCTTATTGTCCTATTAGAGACTTTCCCCTCCTATAGTAGATAGGTCTTATTGTCAATTTAGAGACTGAACTCTCCTTCTACAGTAGATAGGTCTTACTGTCCTGTTAGAGAATGTCCACCCCTCCTACAGTAGATAGGTCGTATTGTCCTGTTAGAGACTGTCCCCTTCTACAGTAGATAGGTCTTATTGTCCTGTTAGAGACTGCCACCTCCTACAGTAGATAGGTCTTATTGTCCTGATAGAGACTGTCCTCCCCTCCTACAGTAGATAGGTCTTATTGTCCTGTTAGAGACTGTCCTCCCCTCCTACAGTAGATAGGTGTTATTGTCCTGTTAGAGAATGTCCTCCCCTCCTACAGTAGATAGGTCTTATTGTCCTGTTAGAGACTGTCCTCTCCTCCTACAGTAGAAAGGTCTTATTGTCCTGTTAGAGACTGTCCTCCCCTCCTACAGTAGTTAGGTCTTATTGTCCTGTTATAGACTGTCCTCTCCTCCTACAGTAGATAGGTCTTATTGTCCTGTTAGAGACTGTCCTCCCCTCCTACAGTAGATAGGTCTTATTGTCCTGTTAGAGACTGTCCTCCCATCCTACAGTAGATAGGCCTTATTGTCCTGTTAGAGACTGTCCTCTCCTCCTACAGTAGATAGGTCATATTGTCCTGTTAGAGACTGTCCTCCCCTCTTACAGTAGATAGGTCTTATTGTCCTGTTAGAGACTGTCCTCCCCTCCTACAGTAGATCGGTCTTATTGTCCTGTTAAAGACTGTCCTCCCCTCTTACAGTAGATAGGTGTTATTGTCCTGTTAGAGACTGTCCTCCCCTCCTACAGTAGATAGGTCTTATTGTCCAATTAGAGACTTTCCCCTCCTATAGTAGATAGGTCTTATTGTCCTGTTAGAGACTGACCCCTCCTCCTACAGTAGATAGGTCTTACTGTCCTGTTAGAGAATGTCCACCCCTAATACAGCAGATAGGTCGTATTGTCCTGTTAGAGACTGTCCCCTTCTACAGTAGATAGGTCTTATTGTCCTGTTAGAGACTGCCACCTCCTACAGTAGATAGGTCTTATTGTCCTGTTAGAGACTGTCCTCCCCTCCTACAGTAGACAGGTCTTTTTGTCCTGTTAGAGACTGTCCTCCCCTCCTACAGTAGATAGGTCTTATTGTCCTGTTAGAGACTGTCCTCTCCTCCTACAGTAGATAGGTCTTATTGTCCTGTTAGAGACTGTCCTCCCCTCCTACAGTAGATAGGTCTTATTGTCCTGTTAGAGACTGTCCTCTCCTCCTACAGTAGATAGGTCATATTGTCCTGTTAGAGACTGTCCTCCCCTCCTACAGTAGATAGGTCTTATTGTCCTGTTAGAGACTGTCCTCCCCTCCTACAGTAGATAGGTCTTATTGTCCTGTTAGAGACTGTCCTCCAATCCTACAGTAGATAGGTCTTATTGTCCTGTTATAGACTGTCCTCCCCTCCTACAGTAGATAGGTCTTATTGTCCTGTTAGAGACTGTCCTCCCCTCCTACAGTAGATAGGTCTTATTGTCCTGTTAGAGACTGTCCTCCCCTCCTACAGTAGATAGGTCTTATTGTCCTGTTAGAGACTGTCCTCCCCTCCTACAGTAGATAGGCCTTATTGTCCTGTTAGAGACTGTCCTCTCCTCCTACAGTAGATAGGTCATATTGTCCTGTTAGAGACTGTCCTCCCCTCCTACAGTAGATAGGTCTTATTGTCCTGTTAGAGACTGTCCTCCCCTCCTACAGTAGATAGGTCTTATTGTCCTGTTAAAGACTGTCCTCCCCTCCTACAGTAGATAGGTGTTATTGTCCTGTTAGAGACTGTCCTCCTCTCCTACAGTAGATAGGTCTTATTGTCCAATTAGAGACTTTCCCCTCCTATAGTAGATAGGTCTTATTGTCCTGTTACAGACTGACCTCTCCTCCTACAGTAGATAGGTCTTACTGTCCTGTTAGAGAATGTCCACCCCTCCTACAGTAGATAGGTCGTATTGTCCTGTTAGAGACTGTCCCCTTCTACAGTAGATAGGTCTTATTGTCCTGTTAGAGACTGCCACCTCCTACAGTAGATAGGTCTTATTGTCCTGATAGAGACTGTCCTCCCCTCCTACAGTAGATAGGTCTTATTGTCCTGTTAGAGACTGTCCTCCCCTCCTACAGTAGATAGGTCTTATTGTCCTATTAGAGAATTTCCTCCCCTCCTACAGTAGATAGGTCTTATTGTCCTGTTAGAGACTGTCCTCTCCTCCTACAGTAGAAAGGTCTTATTGTCCTGTTAGAGACTGTCCTCCCCTCCTACAGTAGTTAGGTCTTATTGTCCTGTTATAGACTGTCCTCTCCTCCTACAGTAGATAGGTCTTATTGTCCTGTTAGAGACTGTCCTCCCCTCCTACAGTAGATAGGTCTTATTGTCCTGTTAGAGACTGTCCTCCCATCCTACAGTAGATAGGCCTTATTGTCCTGTTAGAGACTGTCCTCTCCTCCTACAGTAGATAGGTCATATTGTCCTGTTAGAGACTGTCCTCCCCTCCTACAGTAGATAGGTCTTATTGTCCTGTTAGAGACTGTCCTCCCCTCCTACAGTAGATCGGTCTTATTGTCCTGTTAAAGACTGTCCTCCCATCCTACAGTAGATAAGTCTTACTGTCCTGTTAGAGAATGTCCACCCCTCCTACAGTAGATAGGTCGTATTGTCCTGTTAGAGACTGTCCCCTTCTACAGTAGATAGGTCTTATTGTCCTGTTAGAGACTGCCACCTCCTACAGTAGATAGGTCTTATTGTCCTGATAGAGACTGTCCTCCCCTCCTACAGTAGATAGGTCTTATTGTCCTGTTAGAGACTGTCCTCCCCTCCTACAGTAGATAGGTCTTATTGTCCTGTTAGAGAATGTCCTCCCCTCCTACAGTAGATAGGTCTTATTGTCCTGTTAGAGACTGTCCTCTCCTCCTACAGTAAAAAGGTCTTATTGTCCTGTTAGAGACTGTCCTCCCCTCCTACAGTAGTTAGGTTTATTGTCCTGTTATAGACTGTCCTCTCCTCCTACAGTAGATAGGTCTTATTGTCCTGTTAGAGACTGTCCTCCCATCCTACAGTAGATAGGCCTTATTGTCCTGTTAGAGACTGTCCTCTCCTCCTACAGTAGATAGGTCATATTGTCCTGTTAGAGACTGTCCTCCCCTCCTACAGTAGATAGGTCTTATTGTCCTGTTAGAGACTGTCCTCCCCTCCTACAGTAGATCGGTCTTATTGTCCTGTTAAAGACTGTCCTCCCATCCTACAGTAGATAGGTGTTATTGTCCTGTTAGAGACTGTCCTCCCCTCCTACAGTAGATAGGTCTTATTGTCCAATTAGAGACTTTCCCCTCCTATAGTAGATAGGTCTTATTGTCCTGTTAGAGACTGACCTCTCCTCCTACAGTAGATAGGTCTTACTGTCCTGTTAGAGACTGCCACCTCCTACAGTAGATAGGTCTTATTGTCCTGTTAGAGACTGTCCTCCCCTCCTACAGTAGATAGGTCTTATTGTCCTGTTAGAGACTGTCCTCCCCTCCTACAGTAGATAGGTCTTATTGTCCTGTTAGAGACTGTCCTCCCCTCCTACAGTAGATAGGTCTTATTGTCCTGTTAGAGACTGTCCTCCCCTCCTACAGTAGATAGGTCTTATTGTCCTGTTAGAGACTGTCCTCCAATCCTACAGTAGATAGGTCTTATTGTCCTGTTATAGACTGTCCTCCCCTCCTACAGTAGATAGGTCTTATTGTCCTGTTAGAGACTGTCCTCCTCTCCTACAGTAGATAGGTCTTATTGTCCTGTTAGAGACTGTCCTCCCCTCCTACAGTAGATAGGTCTTATTGTCCTGTTAGAGACTGTCCTCCCCTCCTACAGTAGATAGGCCTTATTGTCCTGTTAGAGACTGTCCTCTCCTCCTACAGTAGATAGGTCATATTGTCCTGTTAGAGACTGTCCTCCCCTCCTACAGTAGATAGGTCTTATTGTCCTGTTAGAGACTGTCCTCCCCTCCTACAGTAGATAGGTCTTATTGTCCTGTTAAAGACTGTCCTCCGCTCCTACAGTAGATAGGTGTTATTGTCCTGTTAGAGACTGTCCTCCTCTCCTACAGTAGATAGGTCTTATTGTCCAATTAGAGACTTTCCCCTCCTATAGTAGATAGGTCTTATTGTCCTGTTAGAGACTGACCTCTCCTCCTACAGTAGATAGGTCTTACTGTCCTGTTAGAGAATGTCCACCCCTCCTACAGTAGATAGGTCGTATTGTCCTGTTAGAGACTGTCCCCTTCTACAGTATATAGGTCTTATTGTCCTGTTAGAGACTGCCACCTCCTACAGTAGATAGGTCTTATTGTCCTGATAGAGACTGTCCTCCCCTCCTACAGTAGATAGGTCTTATTGTCCTGTTAGAGACTGTCCTCCCCTCCTACAGTAGATAGGTCTTATTGTCCTGTTAGAGAATGTCCTCCCCTCCTACAGTAGATAGGTCTTATTGTCCTGTTAGAGACTGTCCTCTCCTCCTACAGTAGAAAGGTCTTATTGTCCTGTTAGAGACTGTCCTCTCCTCCTACAGTAGATAGGTCATATTGTCCTGTTAGAGACTGTCCTCCCCTCCTACAGTAGATAGGTCTTATTGTCCTGTTAGAGACTGTCCTCCCCTCCTACAGTAGATCGGTCTTATTGTCCTGTTAAAGACTGTCCTCCCATCCTACAGTAGATAGGTCTTACTGTCCTGTTAGAGAATGTCCTCTCCTCCTACAGTAGAAAGGTCTTATTGTCCTGTTAGAGACTGTCCTCCCCTCCTACAGTAGTTAGGTCTTATTGTCCTGTTATAGACTGTCCTCTCCTCCTACAGTAGATAGGTCTTATTGTCCTGTTAGAGACTGTCCTCCCCTCCTACAGTAGATAGGTCTTATTGTCCTGTTAGAGACTGTCCTCCCATCCTACAGTAGATAGGCCTTATTGTCCTGTTAGAGACTGTCCTCTCCTCCTACAGTAGATAGGTCATATTGTCCTGTTAGAGACTGTCCTCCCCTCTTACAGTAGATAGGTCTTATTGTCCTGTTAGAGACTGTCCTCCCCTCCTACAGTAGATCGGTCTTATTGTCCTGTTAAAGACTGTCCTCCCCTCTTACAGTAGATAGGTGTTATTGTCCTGTTAGAGACTGTCCTCCCCTCCTACAGTAGATAGGTCTTATTGTCCAATTAGAGACTTTCCCCTCCTATAGTAGATAGGTCTTATTGTCCTGTTAGAGACTGACCCCTCCTCCTACAGTAGATAGGTCTTACTGTCCTGTTAGAGAATGTCCACCCCTAATACAGCAGATAGGTCGTATTGTCCTGTTAGAGACTGTCCCCTTCTACAGTAGATAGGTCTTATTGTCCTGTTAGAGACTGCCACCTCCTACAGTAGATAGGTCTTATTGTCCTGTTAGAGACTGTCCTCCCCTCCTACAGTAGACAGGTCTTTTTGTCCTGTTAGAGACTGTCCTCCCCTCCTACAGTAGATAGGTCTTATTGTCCTGTTAGAGACTGTCCTCTCCTCCTACAGTAGATAGGTCTTATTGTCCTGTTAGAGACTGTCCTCCCCTCCTACAGTAGATAGGTCTTATTGTCCTGTTAGAGACTGTCCTCTCCTCCTACAGTAGATAGGTCATATTGTCCTGTTAGAGACTGTCCTCCCCTCCTACAGTAGATAGGTCTTATTGTCCTGTTAGAGACTGTCCTCCCCTCCTACAGTAGATAGGTCTTATTGTCCTGTTAGAGACTGTCCTCCAATCCTACAGTAGATAGGTCTTATTGTCCTGTTATAGACTGTCCTCCCCTCCTACAGTAGATAGGTCTTATTGTCCTGTTAGAGACTGTCCTCCCCTCCTACAGTAGATAGGTCTTATTGTCCTGTTAGAGACTGTCCTCCCCTCCTACAGTAGATAGGTCTTATTGTCCTGTTAGAGACTGTCCTCCCCTCCTACAGTAGATAGGCCTTATTGTCCTGTTAGAGACTGTCCTCTCCTCCTACAGTAGATAGGTCATATTGTCCTGTTAGAGACTGTCCTCCCCTCCTACAGTAGATAGGTCTTATTGTCCTGTTAGAGACTGTCCTCCCCTCCTACAGTAGATAGGTCTTATTGTCCTGTTAAAGACTGTCCTCCCCTCCTACAGTAGATAGGTGTTATTGTCCTGTTAGAGACTGTCCTCCTCTCCTACAGTAGATAGGTCTTATTGTCCAATTAGAGACTTTCCCCTCCTATAGTAGATAGGTCTTATTGTCCTGTTAGAGACTGACCTCTCCTCCTACAGTAGATAGGTCTTACTGTCCTGTTAGAGAATGTCCACCCCTCCTACAGTAGATAGGTCGTATTGTCCTGTTAGAGACTGTCCCCTTCTACAGTAGATAGGTCTTATTGTCCTGTTAGAGACTGCCACCTCCTACAGTAGATAGGTCTTATTGTCCTGATAGAGACTGTCCTCCCCTCCTACAGTAGATAGGTCTTATTGTCCTGTTAGAGACTGTCCTCCCCTCCTACAGTAGATAGGTCTTATTGTCCTATTAGAGAATTTCCTCCCCTCCTACAGTAGATAGGTCTTATTGTCCTGTTAGAGACTGTCCTCTCCTCCTACAGTAGAAAGGTCTTATTGTCCTGTTAGAGACTGTCCTCCCCTCCTACAGTAGTTAGGTCTTATTGTCCTGTTATAGACTGTCCTCTCCTCCTACAGTAGATAGGTCTTATTGTCCTGTTAGAGACTGTCCTCCCCTCCTACAGTAGATAGGTCTTATTGTCCTGTTAGAGACTGTCCTCCCATCCTACAGTAGATAGGCCTTATTGTCCTGTTAGAGACTGTCCTCTCCTCCTACAGTAGATAGGTCATATTGTCCTGTTAGAGACTGTCCTCCCCTCCTACAGTAGATAGGTCTTATTGTCCTGTTAGAGACTGTCCTCCCCTCCTACAGTAGATCGGTCTTATTGTCCTGTTAAAGACTGTCCTCCCATCCTACAGTAGATAAGTCTTACTGTCCTGTTAGAGAATGTCCACCCCTCCTACAGTAGATAGGTCGTATTGTCCTGTTAGAGACTGTCCCCTTCTACAGTAGATAGGTCTTATTGTCCTGTTAGAGACTGCCACCTCCTACAGTAGATAGGTCTTATTGTCCTGATAGAGACTGTCCTCCCCTCCTACAGTAGATAGGTCTTATTGTCCTGTTAGAGACTGTCCTCCCCTCCTACAGTAGATAGGTCTTATTGTCCTGTTAGAGAATGTCCTCCCCTCCTACAGTAGATAGGTCTTATTGTCCTGTTAGAGACTGTCCTCTCCTCCTACAGTAAAAAGGTCTTATTGTCCTGTTAGAGACTGTCCTCCCCTCCTACAGTAGTTAGGTTTATTGTCCTGTTATAGACTGTCCTCTCCTCCTACAGTAGATAGGTCTTATTGTCCTGTTAGAGACTGTCCTCCCATCCTACAGTAGATAGGCCTTATTGTCCTGTTAGAGACTGTCCTCTCCTCCTACAGTAGATAGGTCATATTGTCCTGTTAGAGACTGTCCTCCCCTCCTACAGTAGATAGGTCTTATTGTCCTGTTAGAGACTGTCCTCCCCTCCTACAGTAGATCGGTCTTATTGTCCTGTTAAAGACTGTCCTCCCATCCTACAGTAGATAGGTGTTATTGTCCTGTTAGAGACTGTCCTCCCCTCCTACAGTAGATAGGTCTTATTGTCCAATTAGAGACTTTCCCCTCCTATAGTAGATAGGTCTTATTGTCCTGTTAGAGACTGACCTCTCCTCCTACAGTAGATAGGTCTTACTGTCCTGTTAGAGACTGCCACCTCCTACAGTAGATAGGTCTTATTGTCCTGTTAGAGACTGTCCTCCCCTCCTACAGTAGATAGGTCTTATTGTCCTGTTAGAGACTGTCCTCCCCTCCTACAGTAGATAGGTCTTATTGTCCTGTTAGAGACTGTCCTCCCCTCCTACAGTAGATAGGTCTTATTGTCCTGTTAGAGACTGTCCTCCCCTCCTACAGTAGATAGGTCTTATTGTCCTGTTAGAGACTGTCCTCCAATCCTACAGTAGATAGGTCTTATTGTCCTGTTATAGACTGTCCTCCCCTCCTACAGTAGATAGGTCTTATTGTCCTGTTAGAGACTGTCCTCCTCTCCTACAGTAGATAGGTCTTATTGTCCTGTTAGAGACTGTCCTCCCCTCCTACAGTAGATAGGTCTTATTGTCCTGTTAGAGACTGTCCTCCCCTCCTACAGTAGATAGGCCTTATTGTCCTGTTAGAGACTGTCCTCTCCTCCTACAGTAGATAGGTCATATTGTCCTGTTAGAGACTGTCCTCCCCTCCTACAGTAGATAGGTCTTATTGTCCTGTTAGAGACTGTCCTCCCCTCCTACAGTAGATAGGTCTTATTGTCCTGTTAAAGACTGTCCTCCGCTCCTACAGTAGATAGGTGTTATTGTCCTGTTAGAGACTGTCCTCCTCTCCTACAGTAGATAGGTCTTATTGTCCAATTAGAGACTTTCCCCTCCTATAGTAGATAGGTCTTATTGTCCTGTTAGAGACTGACCTCTCCTCCTACAGTAGATAGGTCTTACTGTCCTGTTAGAGAATGTCCACCCCTCCTACAGTAGATAGGTCGTATTGTCCTGTTAGAGACTGTCCCCTTCTACAGTATATAGGTCTTATTGTCCTGTTAGAGACTGCCACCTCCTACAGTAGATAGGTCTTATTGTCCTGATAGAGACTGTCCTCCCCTCCTACAGTAGATAGGTCTTATTGTCCTGTTAGAGACTGTCCTCCCCTCCTACAGTAGATAGGTCGTATTGTCCTGTTAGAGAATGTCCTCCCCTCCTACAGTAGATAGGTCTTATTGTCCTGTTAGAGACTGTCCTCTCCTCCTACAGTAGAAAGGTCTTATTGTCCTGTTAGAGACTGTCCTCTCCTCCTACAGTAGATAGGTCATATTGTCCTGTTAGAGACTGTCCTCCCCTCCTACAGTAGATAGGTCTTATTGTCCTGTTAGAGACTGTCCTCCCCTCCTACAGTAGATCGGTCTTATTGTCCTGTTAAAGACTGTCCTCCCATCCTACAGTAGATAGGTCTTACTGTCCTGTTAGAGAATGTCCACCCCTCCTACAGTAGATAGGTCGTATTGTCCTGTTAGAGACTGTCCCCTTCTACAGTAGATAGGTCTTATTGTCCTGTTAGAGACTGCCACCTCCTACAGTAGATAGGTCTTATTGTCCTGATAGAGACTGTCCTCCCCTCCTACAGTAGATAGGTCTTATTGTACTGTTAGAGACTGTCCTCCCCTCCTACAGTAGATAGGTCTTATTGTCCTGTTAGAGAATGTCCTCCCCTCCTACAGTAGATAGTTCTTATTGTCCTGTTAAAGACTGTCCTCCCCTCCTACAGTAGATAGGTGTTATTGTCCTGTTAGAGACTGTCCTCCTCTCCTACAGTAGATAGGTCTTATTGTCCAATTAGAGACTTTCCCCTCCTATAGTAGATAGGTCTTATTGTCCTGTTAGAGACTGACCTCTCCTCCTACAGTAGATAGGTCTTACTGTCCTGTTAGAGAATGTCCACCCCTCCTACAGTAGATAGGTCGTATTGTCCTGTTAGAGACTGTCCCCTTCTACAGTAGATAGGTCTTATTGTCCTGTTAGAGACTGCCACCTCCTACAGTAGATAGGTCTTATTGTCCTGATAGAGACTGTCCTCCCCTCCTACAGTAGATAGGTCTTATTGTCCTGTTAGAGACTGTCCTCCCCTCCTACAGTAGATAGGTCTTATTGTCCTATTAGAGAATTTCCTCCCCTCCTACAGTAGATAGGTCTTATTGTCCTGTTAGAGACTGTCCTCTCCTCCTACAGTAGAAAGGTCTTATTGTCCTGTTAGAGACTGTCCTCCCCTCCTACAGTAGTTAGGTCTTATTGTCCTGTTATAGACTGTCCTCTCCTCCTACATTAGATAGGTCTTATTGTCCTGTTAGAGACTGTCCTCCCCTCCTACAGTAGATAGGTCTTATTGTCCTGTTAGAGACTGTCCTCCCATCCTACAGTAGATAGGCCTTATTGTCCTGTTAGAGACTGTCCTCTCCTCCTACAGTAGATAGGTCATATTGTCCTGTTAGAGACTGTCCTCCCCTCCTACAGTAGATAGGTCTTATTGTCCTGTTAGAGACTGTCCTCCCCTCCTACAGTAGATCGGTCTTATTGTCCTGTTAAAGACTGTCCTCCCATCCTACAGTAGATAAGTCTTACTGTCCTGTTAGAGAATGTCCACCCCTCCTACAGTAGATAGGTCGTATTGTCCTGTTAGAGACTGTCCCCTTCTACAGTAGATAGGTCTTATTGTCCTGTTAGAGACTGCCACCTCCTACAGTAGATAGGTCTTATTGTCCTGATAGAGACTGTCCTCCCCTCCTACAGTAGATAGGTCTTATTGTCCTGTTAGAGACTGTCCTCCCCTCCTACAGTAGATAGGTCTTATTGTCCTGTTAGAGAATGTCCTCCCCTCCTACAGTAGATAGGTCTTATTGTCCTGTTAGAGACTGTCCTCTCCTCCTACAGTAAAAAGGTCTTATTGTCCTGTTAGAGACTGTCCTCCCCTCCTACAGTAGTTAGGTTTATTGTCCTGTTATAGACTGTCCTCTCCTCCTACAGTAGATAGGTCTTATTGTCCTGTTAGAGACTGTCCTCCCATCCTACAGTAGATAGGCCTTATTGTCCTGTTAGAGACTGTCCTCTCCTCCTACAGTAGATAGGTCATATTGTCCTGTTAGAGACTGTCCTCCCCTCCTACAGTAGATAGGTCTTATTGTCCTGTTAGAGACTGTCCTCCCCTCCTACAGTAGATCGGTCTTATTGTCCTGTTAAAGACTGTCCTCCCATCCTACAGTAGATAGGTGTTATTGTCCTGTTAGAGACTGTCCTCCCCTCCTACAGTAGATAGGTCTTATTGTCCAATTAGAGACTTTCCCCTCCTATAGTAGATAGGTCTTATTGTCCTGTTAGAGACTGACCTCTCCTCCTACAGTAGATAGGTCTTACTGTCCTGTTAGAGACTGCCACCTCCTACAGTAGATAGGTCTTATTGTCCTGTTAGAGACTGTCCTCCCCTCCTACAGTAGATAGGTCTTATTGTCCTGTTAGAGACTGTCCTCCCCTCCTACAGTAGATAGGTCTTATTGTCCTGTTAGAGACTGTCCTCCCCTCCTACAGTAGATAGGTCTTATTGTCCTGTTAGAGACTGTCCTCCCCTCCTACGGTAGATAGGTCTTATTGTCCTGTTAGAGACTGTCCTCCAATCCTACAGTAGATAGGTCTTATTGTCCTGTTATAGACTGTCCTCCCCTCCTACAGTAGATAGGTCTTATTGTCCTGTTAGAGACTGTCCTCCCCTCCTACAGTAGATAGGTCTTATTGTCCTGTTAGAGACTGTCCTCCCCTCCTACAGTAGATAGGTCTTATTGTCCTGTTAGAGACTGTCCTCCCCTCCTACAGTAGATAGGCCTTATTGTCCTGTTAGAGACTGTCCTCTCCTCCTACAGTAGATAGGTCATATTGTCCTGTTAGAGACTGTCCTCCCCTCCTACAGTAGATAGGTCTTATTGTCCTGTTAGAGACTGTCCTCCCCTCCTACAGTAGATAGGTCTTATTGTCCTGTTAAAGACTGTCCTCCCCTCCTACAGTAGATAGGTGTTATTGTCCTGTTAGAGACTGTCCTCCTCTCCTACAGTAGATAGGTCTTATTGTCCAATTAGAGACTTTCCCCTCCTATAGTAGATAGGTCTTATTGTCCTTTTAGAGACTGACCTCTCCTCCTACAGTAGATAGGTCTTACTGTCCTGTTAGAGAATGTCCACCACTCCTACAGTAGATAGGTCGTATTGTCCTGTTAGAGACTGTCCCCTTCTACAGTAGATAGGTCTTATTGTCCTGTTAGAGACTGCCACCTCCTACAGTAGATAGGTCTTATTGTCCTGATAGAGACTGTCCTCCCCTCCTACAGTAGATAGGTCTTATTGTCCTGTTAGAGACTGTCCTCCCCTCCTACAGTAGATAGGTCTTATTGTCCTATTAGAGAATTTCCTCCCCTCCTACAGTAGATAGGTCTTATTGTCCTGTTAGAGACTGTCCTCTCCTCCTACAGTAGAAAGGTCTTATTGTCCTGTTAGAGACTGTCCTCCCCTCCTACAGTAGTTAGGTCTTATTGTCCTGTTATAGACTGTCCTCTCCTCCTACAGTAGATAGGTCTTATTGTCCTGTTAGAGACTGTCCTCCCCTCCTACAGTAGATAGGTCTTATTGTCCTGTTAGAGACTGTCCTCCCATCCTACAGTAGATAGGCCTTATTGTCCTGTTAGAGACTGTCCTCTCCTCCTACAGTAGATAGGTCATATTGTCCTGTTAGAGACTGTCCTCCCCTCCTACAGTAGATAGGTCTTATTGTCCTGTTAGAGACTGTCCTCCCCTCCTACAGTAGATCGGTCTTATTGTCCTGTTAAAGACTGTCCTCCCATCCTACAGTAGATAGGTCTTACTGTCCTGTTAGAGAATGTCCACCCCTCCTACAGTAGATAGGTCGTATTGTCCTGTTAGAGACTGTCCCCTTCTACAGTAGATAGGTCTTATTGTCCTGTTAGAGACTGCCACCTCCTACAGTAGATAGGTCTTATTGTCCTGATAGAGACTGTCCTCCCCTCCTACAGTAGATAGGTCTTATTGTCCTGTTAGAGACTGTCCTCCCCTCCTACAGTAGATAGGTCTTATTGTCCTGTTAGAGAATGTCCTCCCCTCCTACAGTAGATAGGTCTTATTGTCCTGTTAGAGACTGTCCTCTCCTCCTACAGTAGAAAGGTCTTATTGTCCTGTTAGAGACTGTCCTCCCCTCCTACAGTAGTTAGGTTTATTGTCCTGTTATAGACTGTCCTCTCCTCCTACAGTAGATAGGTCTTATTGTCCTGTTAGAGACTGTCCTCCCATCCTACAGTAGATAGGCCTTATTGTCCTGTTAGAGACTGTCCTCTCCTCCTACAGTAGATAGGTCATATTGTCCTGTTAGAGACTGTCCTCCCCTCCTACAGTAGATAGGTCTTATTGTCCTGTTAGAGACTGTCCTCCCCTCCTACAGTAGATCGGTCTTATTGTCCTGTTAAAGACTGTCCTCCCATCCTACAGTAGATAGGTGTTATTGTCCTGTTAGAGACTGTCCTCCCCTCCTACAGTAGATAGGTCTTATTGTCCAATTAGAGACTTTCCCCTCCTATAGTAGATAGGTCTTATTGTCCTGTTAGAGACTGACCTCTCCTCCTACAGTAGATAGGTCTTACTGTCCTGTTAGAGACTGCCACCTCCTACAGTAGATAGGTCTTATTGTCCTGTTAGAGACTGTCCTCCCCTCCTACAGTAGATAGGTCTTATTGTCCTGTTAGAGACTGTCCTCCCCTCCTACAGTAGATAGGTCTTATTGTCCTGTTAGAGACTGTCCTCCCCTCCTACAGTAGATAGGTCTTATTGTCCTGTTAGAGACTGTCCTCCCCTCCTACAGTAGATAGGTCTTATTGTCCTGTTAGAGACTGTCCTCCAATCCTACAGTAGATAGGTCTTATTGTCCTGTTATAGACTGTCCTCCCCTCCTACAGTAGATAGGTCTTATTGTCCTGTTAGAGACTGTCCTCCTCTCCTACAGTAGATAGGTCTTATTGTCCTGTTAGAGACTGTCCTCCCCTCCTACAGTAGATAGGTCTTATTGTCCTGTTAGAGACTGTCCTCCCCTCCTACAGTAGATAGGCCTTATTGTCCTGTTAGAGACTGTCCTCTCCTCCTACAGTAGATAGGTCATATTGTCCTGTTAGAGACTGTCCTCCCCTCCTACAGTAGATAGGTCTTATTGTCCTGTTAGAGACTGTCCTCCCCTCCTACAGTAGATAGGTCTTATTGTCCTGTTAAAGACTGTCCTCCGCTCCTACAGTAGATAGGTGTTATTGTCCTGTTAGAGACTGTCCTCCTCTCCTACAGTAGATAGGTCTTATTGTCCAATTAGAGACTTTCCCCTCCTATAGTAGATAGGTCTTATTGTCCTGTTAGAGACTGACCTCTCCTCCTACAGTAGATAGGTCTTACTGTCCTGTTAGAGAATGTCCACCCCTCCTACAGTAGATAGGTCGTATTGTCCTGTTAGAGACTGTCCCCTTCTACAGTATATAGGTCTTATTGTCCTGTTAGAGACTGCCACCTCCTACAGTAGATAGGTCTTATTGTCCTGATAGAGACTGTCCTCCCCTCCTACAGTAGATAGGTCTTATTGTCCTGTTAGAGACTGTCCTCCCCTCCTACAGTAGATAGGTCTTATTGTCCTGTTAGAGAATGTCCTCCCCTCCTACAGTAGATAGGTATTATTGTCCTGTTAGAGACTGTCCTCTCCTCCTACAGTAGAAAGGTCTTATTGTCCTGTTAGAGACTGTCCTCCCCTCCTACAGTAGTTAGGTCTTATTGTCCTGTTATAGACTGTCCTCTCCTCCTACAGTAGATAGGTCTTATTGTCCTGTTAGAGACTGTCCTCCCCTCCTACAGTAGATAGGTCTTATTGTCCTGTTAGAGACTGTCCTCCCATCCTACAGTAGATAGGCCTTATTGTCCTGTTAGAGACTGTCCTCTCCTCCTACAGTAGATAGGTCATATTGTCCTGTTAGAGACTGTCCTCCCCTCCTACAGTAGATAGGTCTTATTGTCCTGTTAGAGACTGTCCTCCCCTCCTACAGTAGATCGGTCTTATTGTCCTGTTAAAGACTGTCCTCCCATCCTACAGTAGATAGGTCTTACTGTCCTGTTAGAGAATGTCCACCCCTCCTACAGTAGATAGGTCGTATTGTCCTGTTAGAGACTGTCCCCTTCTACAGTAGATAGGTCTTATTGTCCTGTTAGAGACTGCCACCTCCTACAGTAGATAGGTCTTATTGTCCTGATAGAGACTGTCCTCCCCTCCTACAGTAGATAGGTCTTATTGTCCTGTTAGAGACTGTCCTCCCCTCCTACAGTAGATAGGTCTTATTGTCCTGTTAGAGAATGTCCTCCCCTCCTACAGTAGATAGGTCTTATTGTCCTGTTAGAGACTGTCCTCTCCTCCTACAGTAGAGAGGTCTTATTGTCCTGTTAGAGACTGTCCTCCCCTCCTACAGTAGTTAGGTTTATTGTCCTGTTATAGACTGTCCTCTCCTCCTACAGTAGATAGGTCTTATTGTCCTGTTAGAGACTGTCCTCCCATCCTACAGTAGATAGGTCTTATTGTCCTGTTAGAGACTGTCCTCCAATCCTACAGTAGATAGGTCTTATTGTCCTGTTATAGACTGTCCTCCCCTCCTACAGTAGATAGGTCTTATTGTCCTGTTAGAGACTGTCCTCCTCTCCTACAGTAGATAGGTCTTATTGTCCTGTTAGAGACTGTCCTCCCCTCCTACAGTAGATAGGTCTTATTGTCCTGTTAGAGACTGTCCTCCCCTCCTACAGTAGATAGGCCTTATTGTCCTGTTAGAGACTGTCCTCTCCTCCTACAGTAGATAGGTCATATTGTCCTGTTAGAGACTGTCCTCCCCTCCTACAGTAGATAGGTCTTATTGTCCTGTTAGAGACTGTCCTCCCCTCCTACAGTAGATAGGTCTTATTGTCCTGTTAAAGACTGTCCTCCGCTCCTACAGTAGATAGGTGTTATTGTCCTGTTAGAGACTGTCCTCCTCTCCTACAGTAGATAGGTCTTATTGTCCAATTAGAGACTTTCCCCTCCTATAGTAGATAGGTCTTATTGTCCTGTTAGAGACTGACCTCTCCTCCTACAGTAGATAGGTCTTACTGTCCTGTTAGAGAATGTCCACCCCTCCTACAGTAGATAGGTCGTATTGTCCTGTTAGAGACTGTCCCCTTCTACAGTATATAGGTCTTATTGTCCTGTTAGAGACTGCCACCTCCTACAGTAGATAGGTCTTATTGTCCTGATAGAGACTGTCCTCCCCTCCTACAGTAGATAGGTCTTATTGTCCTGTTAGAGACTGTCCTCCCCTCCTACAGTAGATAGGTCTTATTGTCCTGTTAGAGAATGTCCTCCCCTCCTACAGTAGATAGGTATTATTGTCCTGTTAGAGACTGTCCTCTCCTCCTACAGTAGAAAGGTCTTATTGTCCTGTTAGAGACTGTCCTCCCCTCCTACAGTAGTTAGGTCTTATTGTCCTGTTATAGACTGTCCTCTCCTCCTACAGTAGATAGGTCTTATTGTCCTGTTAGAGACTGTCCTCCCCTCCTACAGTAGATAGGTCTTATTGTCCTGTTAGAGACTGTCCTCCCATCCTACAGTAGATAGGCCTTATTGTCCTGTTAGAGACTGTCCTCTCCTCCTACAGTAGATAGGTCATATTGTCCTGTTAGAGACTGTCCTCCCCTCCTACAGTAGATAGGTCTTATTGTCCTGTTAGAGACTGTCCTCCCCTCCTACAGTAGATCGGTCTTATTGTCCTGTTAAAGACTGTCCTCCCATCCTACAGTAGATAGGTCGTATTGTCCTGTTAGAGACTGTCCCCTTCTACAGTAGATAGGTCTTATTGTCCTGTTAGAGACTGCCACCTCCTACAGTAGATAGGTCTTATTGTCCTGATAGAGACTGTCCTCCCCTCCTACAGTAGATAGGTCTTATTGTCCTGTTAGAGACTGTCCTCCCCTCCTACAGTAGATAGGTCTTATTGTCCTGTTAGAGAATGTCCTCCCCTCCTACAGTAGATAGGTCTTATTGTCCTGTTAGAGACTGTCCTCTCCTCCTACAGTAGAAAGGTCTTATTGTCCTGTTAGAGACTGTCCTCCCCTCCTACAGTAGTTAGGTTTATTGTCCTGTTATAGACTGTCCTCTCCTCCTACAGTAGATAGGTCTTATTGTCCTGTTAGAGACTGTCCTCCCATCCTACAGTAGATAGGCCTTATTGTCCTGTTAGAGACTGTCCTCTCCTCCTACAGTAGATAGGTCATATTGTCCTGTTAGAGACTGTCCTCCCCTCCTACAGTAGATAGGTCTTATTGTCCTGTTAGAGACTGTCCTCCCCTCCTACAGTAGATCGGTCTTATTGTCCTGTTAAAGACTGTCCTCCCATCCTACAGTAGATAGGTGTTATTGTCCTGTTAGAGACTGTCCTCCCCTCCTACAGTAGATAGGTCTTATTGTCCAATTAGAGACTTTCCCCTCCTATAGTAGATAGGTCTTATTGTCCTGTTAGAGACTGACCTCTCCTCCTACAGTAGATAGGTCTTACTGTCCTGTTAGAGACTGCCACCTCCTACAGTAGATAGGTCTTATTGTCCTGTTAGAGACTGTCCTCCCCTCCTACAGTAGATAGGTCTTATTGTCCTGTTAGAGACTGTCCTCCCCTCCTACAGTAGATAGGTCTTATTGTCCTGTTAGAGACTGTCCTCCCCTCCTACAGTAGATAGGTCTTATTGTCCTGTTAGAGACTGTCCTCCCCTCCTACGGTAGATAGGTCTTATTGTCCTGTTAGAGACTGTCCTCCAATCCTACAGTAGATAGGTCTTATTGTCCTGTTATAGACTGTCCTCCCCTCCTACAGTAGATAGGTCTTATTGTCCTGTTAGAGACTGTCCTCCCCTCTTACAGTAGATAGGTCTTATTGTCCTGTTAGAGACTGTCCTCCCCTCCTACAGTAGATAGGTCTTATTGTCCTGTTAGAGACTGTCCTCCCCTCCTACAGTAGATAGGCCTTATTGTCCTGTTAGAGACTGTCCTCTCCTCCTACAGTAGATAGGTCATATTGTCCTGTTAGAGACTGTCCTCCCCTCCTACAGTAGATAGGTCTTATTGTCCTGTTAGAGACTGTCCTCCCCTCCTACAGTAGATAGGTCTTATTGTCCTGTTAAAGACTGTCCTCCCCTCCTACAGTAGATAGGTGTTATTGTCCTGTTAGAGACTGTCCTCCTCTCCTACAGTAGATAGGTCTTATTGTCCAATTAGAGACTTTCCCCTCCTATAGTAGATAGGTCTTATTGTCCTTTTAGAGACTGACCTCTCCTCCTACAGTAGATAGGTCTTACTGTCCTGTTAGAGAATGTCCACCACTCCTACAGTAGATAGGTCGTATTGTCCTGTTAGAGACTGTCCCCTTCTACAGTAGATAGGTCTTATTGTCCTGTTAGAGACTGCCACCTCCTACAGTAGATAGGTCTTATTGTCCTGATAGAGACTGTCCTCCCCTCCTACAGTAGATAGGTCTTATTGTCCTGTTAGAGACTGTCCTCCCCTCCTACAGTAGATAGGTCTTATTGTCCTGTTAGAGAATGTCCTCCCCTCCTACAGTAGATAGGTCTTATTGTCCTGTTAGAGACTGTCCTCTCCTCCTACAGTAGAAAGGTCTTATTGTCCTGTTAGAGACTGTCCTCCCCTCCTACAGTAGTTAGGTCTTATTGTCCTGTTATAGACTGTCCTCTCCTCCTACAGTAGATAGGTCTTATTGTCCTGTTAGAGACTGTCCTCCCCTCCTACAGTAGATAGGTCTTATTGTCCTGTTAGAGACTGTCCTCCCATCCTACAGTAGATAGGCCTTATTGTCCTGTTAGAGACTGTCCTCTCCTCCTACAGTAGATAGGTCATATTGTCCTGTTAGAGACTGTTCTCCCCTCCTACAGTAGATAGGTCTTATTGTCCTGTTAGAGACTGTCCTCCCCTCCTACAGTAGATAGGTCTTATTGTCCTGTTATAGACTGTCCTCCCCTCCTACAGTAGATAGGTCTTATTGTCCTGTTAGAGACTGTCCTCCCCTCCTACAGTAGATAGGCCTTATTGTCCTGTTAGAGACTGTCCTCTCCTCCTACAGTAGATAGGTCATATTGTCCTGTTAGAGTTTGTCCTCCCCTCCTACAGTAGATAGGTCTTATTGTCCTGTTAGAGACTGTCCTCCCCTCCTACAGTAGATAGGTCTTATTGTCCTGTTAAAGACTGTCCTCCCCTCATACAGTAGATAGGTGTTATTGTCCTGTTAGAGACTGTCCTCCTCTCCTACAGTAGATAGGTCTTATTGTCCAATTAGAGACTTTCCCCTCCTATAGTAGATAGGTCTTATTGTCCTGTTAGAGACTGACCTCTCCTCCTACAGTAGATAGGTCTTACTGTCCTGTTAGAGAATGTCCACCCCTCCTACAGTAGATAGGTCGTATTGTCCTGTTAGAGACTGTCCTCCCATCCTACAGTAGATAGGTGTTATTGTCCTGTTAGAGACTGTCCTCCCCTCCTACAGTAGATAGGTCTTATTGTCCAATTAGAGACTTTCCCCTCCTATAGTAGATAGGTCTTATTGTCCTGTTAGAGACTGACCTCTCCTCCTACAGTAGATAGGTCTTATTGTCCTGTTAGAGACTGTTCTCCCCTCCTACAGTAGATAGGTCTTATTGTCCTGTTAGAGACTGTCCTCCCCTCCTACAGTAGATAGGTCTTATTGTCCTGTTATAGACTGTCCTCCCCTCCTACAGTAGATAGGTCTTATTGTCCTGTTAGAGACTGTCCTCCCCTCCTACAGTAGATAGGCCTTATTGTCCTGTTAGAGACTGTCCTCTCCTCCTACAGTAGATAGGTCATATTGTCCTGTTAGAGTTTGTCCTCCCCTCCTACAGTAGATAGGTCTTATTGTCCTGTTAGAGACTGTCCTCCCCTCCTACAGTAGATAGGTCTTATTGTCCTGTTAGAGACTGTCCTCCCCTCCTACAGTAGATAGGCCTTATTGTCCTGTTAGAGACTGTCCTCTCCTCCTACAGTAGATAGGTCATATTGTCCTGTTAGAGACTGTCCTCCCCTCCTACAGTAGATAGGCCTTATTGTCCTGTTAGAGACTGTCCTCTCCTCCTACAGTAGATAGGTCATATTGTCCTGTTAGAGTTTGTCCTCCCCTCCTACAGTAGATAGGTCTTATTGTCCTGTTAGAGACTGTCCTCCCCTCCTACAGTAGATAGGTCTTATTGTCCTGTTAAAGACTGTCCTCCCCTCATACAGTAGATAGGTGTTATTGTCCTGTTAGAGACTGTCCTCCTCTCCTACAGTAGATAGGTCTTATTGTCCAATTAGAGACTTTCCCCTCCTATAGTAGATAGGTCTTATTGTCCTGTTAGAGACTGACCTCTCCTCCTACAGTAGATAGGTCTTACTGTCCTGTTAGAGAATGTCCACCCCTCCTACAGTAGATAGGTCGTATTGTCCTGTTAGAGACTGTCCTCCCATCCTACAGTAGATAGGTGTTATTGTCCTGTTAGAGACTGTCCTCCCCTCCTACAGTAGATAGGTCTTATTGTCCAATTAGAGACTTTCCCCTCCTATAGTAGATAGGTCTTATTGTCCTGTTAGAGACTGACCTCTCCTCCTACAGTAGATAGGTCTTATTGTCCTGTTAGAGACTGTTCTCCCCTCCTACAGTAGATAGGTCTTATTGTCCTGTTAGAGACTGTCCTCCCCTCCTACAGTAGATAGGTCTTATTGTCCTGTTATAGACTGTCCTCCCCTCCTACAGTAGATAGGTCTTATTGTCCTGTTAGAGACTGTCCTCCCCTCCTACAGTAGATAGGCCTTATTGTCCTGTTAGAGACTGTCCTCTCCTCCTACAGTAGATAGGTCATATTGTCCTGTTAGAGTTTGTCCTCCCCTCCTACAGTAGATAGGTCTTATTGTCCTGTTAGAGACTGTCCTCCCCTCCTACAGTAGATAGGTCTTATTGTCCTGTTAGAGACTGTCCTCCCCTCCTACGGTAGATAGGTCTTATTGTCCTGTTAGAGACTGTCCTCCAATCCTACAGTAGATAGGTCTTATTGTCCTGTTATAGACTGTCCTCCCCTCCTACAGTAGATAGGTCTTATTGTCCTGTTAGAGACTGTCCTCCCCTCCTACAGTAGATAGGTCTTATTGTCCTGTTAGAGACTGTCCTCCCCTCCTACAGTAGATAGGTCTTATTGTCCTGTTAGAGACTGTCCTCCCCTCCTACAGTAGATAGGCCTTATTGTCCTGTTAGAGACTGTCCTCTCCTCCTACAGTAGATAGGTCATATTGTCCTGTTAGAGACTGTCCTCCCCTCCTACAGTAGATAGGTCTTATTGTCCTGTTAGAGACTGTCCTCCCCTCCTACAGTAGATAGGTCTTATTGTCCTGTTAAAGACTGTCCTCCCCTCCTACAGTAGATAGGTGTTATTGTCCTGTTAGAGACTGTCCTCCTCTCCTACAGTAGATAGGTCTTATTGTCCAATTAGAGACTTTCCCCTCCTATAGTAGATAGGTCTTATTGTCCTTTTAGAGACTGACCTCTCCTCCTACAGTAGATAGGTCTTACTGTCCTGTTAGAGAATGTCCACCACTCCTACAGTAGATAGGTCGTATTGTCCTGTTAGAGACTGTCCCCTTCTACAGTAGATAGGTCTTATTGTCCTGTTAGAGACTGCCACCTCCTACAGTAGATAGGTCTTATTGTCCTGATAGAGACTGTCCTCCCCTCCTACAGTAGATAGGTCTTATCGTCCTGTTAGAGACTGTCCTCCCCTCCTACAGTAGATAGGTCTTATTGTCCTGTTAGAGACTGTCCTCCCATCCTACAGTAGATAGGCCTTATTGTCCTGTTAGAGACTGTCCTCTCCTCCTACAGTAGATAGGTCATATTGTCCTGTTAGAGACTGTCCTCCCCTCCTACAGTAGATAGGTCTTATTGTCCTGTTAGAGACTGTCCTCCCCTCCTACAGTAGATCGGTCTTATTGTCCTGTTAAAGACTGTCCTCCCATCCTACAGTAGATAGGTGTTATTGTCCTGTTAGAGACTGTCCTCCCCTCCTACAGTAGATAGGTCTTATTGTCCAATTAGAGACTTTCCCCTCCTATAGTAGATAGGTCTTATTGTCCTGTTAGAGACTGACCTCTCCTCCTACAGTAGATAGGTCTTACTGTCCTGTTAGAGACTGCCACCTCCTACAGTAGATAGGTCTTATTGTCCTGTTAGAGACTGTCCTCCCCTCCTACAGTAGATAGGTCTTATTGTCCTGTTAGAGACTGTCCTCCCCTCCTACAGTAGATAGGTCTTATTGTCCTGTTAGAGACTGTCCTCCAATCCTACAGTAGATAGGTCTTATTGTCCTGTTATAGACTGTCCTCCCCTCCTACAGTAGATAGGTCTTATTGTCCTGTTAGAGACTGTCCTCCCCTCCTACAGTAGATAGGTCTTATTGTCCTTTTAGAGACTGTCCTCCCCTCCTAAAGTAGATAGGTCTTATTGTCCTGTTAGAGACTGTCCTCCCCTCCTACAGTAGATAGGCCTTATTGTCCTGTTAGAGACTGTCCTCTCCTCCTACAGTAGATAGGTCATATTGTCCTGTTAGAGACTGTCCTCCCCTCCTACAGTAGATAGGTCTTATTGTCCTGTTAGAGACTGTCCTCCCCTCCTACAGTAGATAGGTCTTATTGTCCTGTTAGAGACTGACCTCTCCTCCTACAGTAGATAGGTCTTACTGTCCTGTTAGAGAATGTCCACCCCTCCTACAGTAGATAGGTCGTATTGTCCTGTTAGAGACTGTCCCCTTCTACAGTAGATAGGTCTTATTGTCCTGTTAGAGACTGCCACCTCCTACAGTAGATAGGTCTTATTGTCCTGATAGAGACTGTCCTCCCCTCATACAGTAGATAGGTCTTATTGTCCTGTTAGAGACTGTCCTCCCCTCCTACAGTAGATAGGTCTTATTGTCCTGTTAGAGAATGTCCTCCCCTCCTACAGTAGATAGGTCTTATTGTCCTGTTAGAGACTGTCCTCTCCTCCTACAGTAGAAAGGTCTTATTGTCCTGTTAGAGACTGTCCTCCCCTCCTACAGTAGTTAGGTCTTATTGTCCTGTTATAGACTGTCCTCTCCTCCTACAGTAGATAGGTCTTATTGTCCTGTTAGAGACTGTCCTCCCCTCCTACAGTAGATAGGTCTTATTGTCCTGTTAGAGACTGTCCTCCCATCCTACAGTAGATAGGCCTTATTGTCCTGTTAGAGACTGTCCTCTCCTCCTACAGTAGATAGGTCATATTGTCCTGTTAGAGACTGTCCTCCCCTCCTACAGTAGATAGGTCTTATTGTCCTGTTAGAGACTGTCCTCCCCTCCTACAGTAGATCGGTCTTATTGTCCTGTTAAAGACTGTCCTCCCATCCTACAGTAGATAGGTGTTATTGTCCTGTTAGAGACTGTCCTCCCCTCCTACAGTAGATAGGTCTTATTGTCCAATTAGAGACTTTCCCCTCCTATAGTAGATAGGTCTTATTGTCCTGTTAGAGACTGACCTCTCCTCCTACAGTAGATAGGTCTTACTGTCCTGTTAGAGACTGCCACCTCCTACAGTAGATAGGTCTTATTGTCCTGTTAGAGACTGTCCTCCCCTCCTACAGTAGATAGGTCTTATTGTCCTGTTAGAGACTGTCCTCCCCTCCTACAGTTGATAGGTCTTATTGTCCTGTTAGAGACTGTCCTCCCCTCCTACAGTAGATAGGTCTTATTGTCCTGTTAGAGACTGTCCTCCCCTCCTACAGTAGATAGGTCTTATTGTCCTGTTAGAGACTGTCCTCCAATCCTACAGTAGATAGGTCTTATTGTCCTGTTATAGACTGTCCTCCCCTCCTACAGTAGATAGGTCTTATTGTCCTGTTAGAGACTGTCCTCCCCTCCTACAGTAGATAGGTGTTATTGTCCTGTTAGAGACTGTCCTCCTCTCCTACAGTAGATAGGTCTTATTGTCCAATTAGAGACTTTCCCCTCCTATAGTAGATAGGTCTTATTGTCCTGTTAGAGACTGCCACCTCCTACAGTAGATAGGTCTTATTGTCCTGTTAGAGACTGACCTCTCCTCCTACAGTAGATAGGTCTTACTGTCCTGTTAGAGAATGTCCACCCCTCCTACAGTAGATAGGTCGTATTGTCCTGTTAGAGACTGTCCCCTTCTACAGTAGATAGGTCTTATTGTCCTGTTAGAGACTGCCACCTCCTACAGTAGATAGGTCTTATTGTCCTGATAGAGACTGTCCTCCCCTCCTACAGTAGATAGGTCTTATTGTCCTGTTAGAGACTGTCCTCCCCTCCTACAGTAGATAGGTCTTATTGTCCTGTTAGAGAATGTCCTCCCCTCCTACAGTAGATAGGTATTATTGTCCTGTTAGAGACTGTCCTCTCCTCATACAGTAGAAAGGTCTTATTGTCCTGTTAGAGACTGTCCTCACCTCCTACAGTAGTTAGGTCTTATTGTCCTGTTATAGACTGTCCTCTCCTCCTACAGTAGATAGGTCTTATTGTCCTGTTAGAGACTGTCCTCCCCTCCTACAGTAGATAGGTCTTATTGTCCTGTTAGAGACTGTCCTCCCCTCCTACAGTAGATAGGTCTTATTGTCCTGTTAGAGACTGTCCTCCCCTCCTACAGTAGATAGGTCTTATTGTCCTGTTAGAGACTGTCCTCCCCTCCTACAGTAGATAGGTCTTATTGTCCTGTTAGAGACTGTCCTCCCCTCCTACAGTAGATAGGCCTTATTGTCCTGTTAGAGACTGTCCTCTCCTCCTACAGTAGATAGGTCATATTGTCCTGTTAGTGACTGTCCTCCCCTCCTACAGTAGATAGGTCTTATTGTCCTGTTAGAGACTGTCCTCCCCTCCTACAGTAGATAGGTCTTATTGTCCTGTTAAAGACTGTCCTCCCCTCCTACAGTAGATAGGTGTTATTGTCCTGTTAGAGACTGTCCTCCTCTCCTACAGTAGATAGGTCTTATTGTCCAATTAGAGACTTTCCCCTCCTATAGTAGATAGGTCTTATTGTCCTGTTAGAGACTGACCTCTCCTCCTACAGTAGATAGGTCTTACTGTCCTGTTAGAGAATGTCCACCCCTCCTACAGTAGATAGGTCGTATTGTCCTGTTAGAGACTGTCCCCTTCTACAGTAGATAGGTCTTATTGTCCTGTTAGAGACTGCCACCTCCTACAGTAGATAGGTCTTATTGTCCTGATAGAGACTGTCCTCCTCTCCTACAGTAGATAGGTCTTATTGTCCAATTAGAGACTTTCCCCTCCTATAGTAGATAGGTCTTATTGTCCTGTTAGAGACTGACCTCTCCTCCTACAGTAGATAGGTCTTACTGTCCTGTTAGAGAATGTCCACCCCTCCTACAGTAGATAGGTCGTATTGTCCTGATAGAGACTGTCCCCTTCTACAGTAGATAGGTCTTATTGTCCTGTTAGAGACTGCCACCTCCTACAGTAGATAGGTCTTATTGTCCTATTAGAGACTTTCCCCTCCTATAGTAGATAGGTCTTATTGTCCTTTTAGAGACTGAACTCTCCTCCTACAGTAGATAGGTCTTACTGTCCTGTTAGAGAATGTCCACCCCTCCTACAGTAGATAGGTCGTATTGTCCTGTTAGAGACTGTCCCCTTCTACAGTAGATAGGTCTTATTGTCCTGTTAGAGACTGCCACCTCCTACAGTAGATAGGTCTTATTGTCCTGATAGAGACTGTCCTCCCCTCCTACAGTAGATAGGTCTTATTGTCCTGTTAGAGACTGTCCTCCCCTCCTACAGTAGATAGGTCTTATTGTCCTGTTAGAGAATGTCCTCCCCTCCTACAGTAGATAGGTCTTATTGTCCTGTTAGTGACTGTCCTCTCCTCCTACAGTAGAAAGGTCTTATTGTCCTGTTAGAGACTGTCCTCCCCTCCCACAGTAGTTAGGTCTTATTGTCCTGTTATAGACTGTCCTCTCCTCCTACAGTAGATAGGTCTTATTGTCCTGTTAGAGACTGTCCTCCCCTCCTACAGTAGATAGGTCTTATTGTCCTGTTAGAGACTGTCCTCCCATCCTACAGTAGATAGGCCTTATTGTCCTGTTAGAGACTGTCCTCTCCTCCTACAGTAGATAGGTCATATTGTCCTGTTAGAGACTGTCCTCCCCTCCTACAGTAGATAGGTCTTATTGTCCTGTTAGAGACTGTCCTCCCCTCCTACAGTAGATCGGTCTTATTGTCCTGTTAGAGACTGTCCTCCCCTCCTACAGTAGATAGGTCGTATTGTCCTGATAGAGACTGTCCCCTTCTACAGTAGATAGGTCTTATTGTCCTGTTAGAGACTGCCACCTCCTACAGTAGATAGGTCTTATTGTCCTATTAGAGACTTTCCCCTCCTATAGTAGATAGGTCTTATTGTCCTTTTAGAGACTGAACTCTCCTCCTACAGTAGATAGGTCTTACTGTCCTGTTAGAGAATGTCCACCCCTCCTACAGTAGATAGGTCGTATTGTCCTGTTAGAGACTGTCCCCTTCTACAGTAGATAGGTCTTATTGTCCTGTTAGAGACTGCCACCTCCTACAGTAGATAGGTCTTATTGTCCTGATAGAGACTGTCCTCCCCTCCTACAGTAGATAGGTCTTATTGTCCTGTTAGAGACTGTCCTCCCCTCCTACAGTAGATAGGTCTTATTGTCCTGTTAGAGAATGTCCTCCCCTCCTACAGTAGATAGGTCTTATTGTCCTGTTAGTGACTGTCCTCTCCTCCTACAGTAGAAAGGTCTTATTGTCCTGTTAGAGACTGTCCTCCCCTCCCACAGTAGTTAGGTCTTATTGTCCTGTTATAGACTGTCCTCTCCTCCTACAGTAGATAGGTCTTATTGTCCTGTTAGAGACTGTCCTCCCCTCCTACAGTAGATAGGTCTTATTGTCCTGTTAGAGACTGTCCTCCCATCCTACAGTAGATAGGCCTTATTGTCCTGTTAGAGACTGTCCTCTCCTCCTACAGTAGATAGGTCATATTGTCCTGTTAGAGACTGTCCTCCCCTCCTACAGTAGATAGGTCTTATTGTCCTGTTAGAGACTGTCCTCCCCTCCTACAGTAGATCGGTCTTATTGTCCTGTTAAAGACTGTCCTCCCCTCTTACAGTAGATAGGTGTTATTGTCCTGTTAGAGACTGTCCTCCCCTCCTACAGTAGATAGGTCTTATTGTCCAATTAGAGACTTTCCCCTCCTATAGTAGATAGGTCTTATTGTCCTGTTAGAGACTGACCTCTCCTCCTACAGTAGATAGGTCTTACTGTCCTGTTAGAGAATGTCCACCCTTACTACAGTAGATAGGTCGTATTGTCCTGTTAGAGACTGTCCCCTTCTACAGTAGATAGGTCTTATTGTCCTGTTAGAGACTGCCACCTCCTACAGTAGATAGGTCTTATTGTCCTGTTAGAGACTGTCCTCCCCTCCTACAGTAGACAGGTCTTTTTGTCCTGTTAGAGACTGTCCTCCCCTCCTACAGTAGATAGATCTTATTGTCCTGTTAGAGACTGTCCTCTCCTCCTACAGTAGATAGGTCTTATTGTCCTGTTAGAGACTGTCCTCCCCTCCTACAGTAGATAGGTCTTATTGTCCTGTTAGAGACTGTCCTCTCCTCCTACAGTAGATAGGTCATATTGTCCTGTTAGAGACTGTCCTCCCCTCCTACAGTAGATAGGTCTTATTGTCCTGTTAGAGACTGTCCTCCCCTCCTACAGTAGATAGGTCTTATTGTCCTGTTAGAGACTGTCCTCCAATCCTACAGTAGATAGGTCTTATTGTCCTGTTATAGACTGTCCTCCCCTCCTACAGTAGATAGGTCTTATTGTCCTGTTAGAGACTGTCCTCCCCTCCTACAGTAGATAGGTCTTATTGTCCTGTTAGAGACTGTCCTCCCCTCCTACAGTAGATAGGTCTTATTGTCCTGTTAGAGACTGTCCTCCCCTCCTACAGTAGATAGGTCTTATTGTCCTGTTAAAGACTGTCCTCCCCTCCTACAGTAGATAGGTGTTATTGTCCTGTTAGAGACTGTCCTCCTCTCCTACAGTAGATAGGTCTTATTGTCCAATTAGAGACTTTCCCCTCCTATAGTAGATAGGTCTTATTGTCCTGTTAGAGACTGACCTCTCCTCCTACAGTAGATAGGTCTTACTGTCCTGTTAGAGAATGTCCACCCCTCCTACAGTAGATAGGTCGTATTGTCCTGTTAGAGACTGTCCCCTTCTACAGTAGATAGGTCTTATTGTCCTGTTAGAGACTGCCACCTCCTACAGTAGATAGGTCTTATTGTCCTGATAGAGACTGTCCTCCCCTCCTACAGTAGATAGGTCTTATTGTCCTGTTAGAGACTGTCCTCCCCTCCTACAGTAGATAGGTCTTATTGTCCTGTTAGAGAATGTCCTCCCCTCCTACAGTAGATAGGTCTTATTGTCCTGTTAGAGAATGTCCTCTCCTCCTACAGTAGAAAGGTCTTATCGTCCTGTTAGAGACTGTCCTCCCCTCCTACAGTAGTTAGGTCTTATTGTCCTGATAGAGACTGTCCTCCCCTCCTACAGTAGATAGGTCTTATTGTCCTGTTAAAGACTGTCCTCCCCTCCTACAGTAGATAGGTGTTATTGTCCTGTTAGAGACTGT
Organism: Salmo salar; assembly: GCF_965601325.2. Classification (NCBI taxonomy): domain Eukaryota; kingdom Metazoa; phylum Chordata; class Actinopteri; order Salmoniformes; family Salmonidae; genus Salmo; species Salmo salar. The sequence goes on from NC_138301.1 coordinate 66,491,427, forward strand.
CCTCCTCTCCTACAGTAGATAGGTCTTATTGTCCAATTAGAGACTTTCCCCTCCTATAGTAGATAGGTCTTATTGTCCTGTTAGAGACTGACCTCTCCTCCTACAGTAGATAGGTCTTACTGTCCTGTTAGAGAATGTCCACCCCTCCTACAGTAGATAGGTCGTATTGTCCTGTTAGAGACTGTCCCCTTCTACAGTAGATAGGTCTTATTGTCCTGTTAGAGACTGCCACCTCCTACAGTAGATAGGTCTTATTGTCCTGATAGAGACTGTCCTCCCCTCCTACAGTAGATAGGTCTTATTGTCCTGTTAGAGACTGTCCTCCCCTCCTACAGTAGATAGGTCTTATTGTCCTGTTAGAGAATGTCCTCCCCTCCTACAGTAGATAGGTCTTATTGTCCTGTTAGAGACTGTCCTCTCCTCCTACAGTAGAAAGGTCTTATCGTCCTGTTAGAGACTGTCCTCCCCTCCTACAGTAGTTAGGTCTTATTGTCCTGTTATAGCCTGTCCTATCCTCCTACAGTAGATAGGTCTTATTGTCCTGTTAGAGACTGTCCTCCCCTCCTACAGTAGATAGGTCTTATTGTCCTGTTAGAGACTGTCCTCCCATCCTACAGTAGATAGGCCTTATTGTCCTGTTAGAGACTGTCCTCTCCTCCTACAGTAGATAGGTCTTATTGTCCTGTTAGAGACTGTCCTCCCATCCTACAGTAGAAAGGTCTTATCGTCCTGTTAGAGACTGTCCTCCCCTCCTACAGTAGTTAGGTCTTATTGTCCTGTTATAGACTGTCCTATCCTCCTACAGTAGATAGGTCTTATTGTCCTGTTAGAGACTGTCCTCCCCTCCTACAGTAGATAGGTCTTATTGTCCTGTTAGAGACTGTCCTCCCATCCTACAGTAGATAGGCCTTATTGTCCTGTTAGAGACTGTCCTCCCCTCCTACAGTAGATAGGTCTTAATGTCCTGTTAGAGACTGTCCTCCCCTCCTACAGTAGATAGGTCTTATTGTCCTGTTAGAGACTGTCCTCCCCTCCTACAGTAGATAGGTCTTATTGTCCTGTTAGAGACTGTCCTCCCCTCCTACAGTAGATAGGCCTTATTGTCCTGTTAGAGACTGTCCTCTCCTCCTACAGTAGATAGGTCATATTGTCCTGTTAGAGACTGTCCTCCCCTCCTACAGTAGATTGGTCTTATTGTCCTGTTAGAGACTGTCCTCCCCTCCTACAGTAGATAGGTCTTATTGTCCTGTTAAAGACTGTCCTCCCCTCCTACAGTAGATAGGTGTTATTGTCCTGTTAGAGACTGTCCTCCTCTCCTACAGTAGATAGGTCTTATTGTCCAATTAGAGACTTTCCCCTCCTATAGTAGATAGTTCTTATTGTCCTGTTAGAGACTGACCTCTCCTCCTACAGTAGATAGGTCTTACTGTCCTGTTAGAGAATGTCCACCCCTCCTACAGTAGATAGGTCGTATTGTCCTGTTAGAGACTGTCCCCTTCTACAGTAGATAGGTCTTATTGTCCTGTTAGAGACTGCCACCTCCTACAGTAGATAGGTCTTATTGTCCTGATAGAGACTGTCCTCCCCTCCTACAGTAGATAGGTCTTATTGTCCTGTTAAAGACTGTCCTCCCCTCCTACAGTAGATAGGTGTTATTGTCCTGTTAGAGACTGTCCTCCTCTCCTACAGTAGATAGGTCTTATTGTCCAATTAGAGACTTTCCCCTCCTATAGTAGATAGGTCTTATTGTCCTGTTAGAGACTGACCTCTCCTCCTACAGTAGATAGGTCTTACTGTCCTGTTAGAGAATGTCCACCCCTCCTACAGTAGATAGGTCGTATTGTCCTGTTAGAGACTGTCCCCTTCTACAGTAGATAGGTCTTATTGTCCTGTTAGAGACTGCCACCTCCTACAGTAGATAGGTCTTATTGTCCTGATAGAGACTGTCCTCCCCTCCTACAGTAGATAGGTCTTATTGTCCTGTTAGAGACTGTCCTCCCCTCCTACAGTAGATAGGTCTTATTGTCCTGTTAGAGAATGTCCTCCCCTCCTACAGTAGATAGGTCTTATTGTCCTGTTAGAGACTGTCCTCTCCTCCTACAGTAGAAAGGTCTTATCGTCCTGTTAGAGACTGTCCTCCCCTCCTACAGTAGTTAGGTCTTATTGTCCTGTTATAGACTGTCCTATCCTCCTACAGTAGATAGGTCTTATTGTCCTGTTAGAGACTGTCCTCCCCTCCTACAGTAGATAGGTCTTATTGTCCTGTTAGAGACTGTCCTCCCATCCTACAGTAGATAGGCCTTATTGTCCTGTTAGAGACTGTCCTCTCCTCCTACAGTAGATAGGTCATATTGTCCTGTTAGAGACTGTCCTCCCCTCCTACAGTAGATAGGTCTTATTGTCCTGTTAGAGACTGTCCTCCCCTCCTACAGTAGATCGGTCTTATTGTCCTGTTAAAGACTGTCCTCCCATCCTACAGTAGATAGGTGTTATTGTCCTGTTAGAGACTGTCCTCCCCTCCTACAGTAGATAGGTCTTATTGTCCAATTAGAGACTTTCCCCTCCTATAGTAGATAGGTCTTATTGTCCTGTTAGAGCCTGACCTCTCCTCCTACAGTAGATAGGTCTTACTGTCCTGTTAGAGAATGTCCACCCCTCCTACAGTAGATAGGTCGTATTGTCCTGTTAGAGACTGTCCCTTTCTACATTAGATAGGTCTTATTGTCCTGTTAGAGACTGCCACCTCCTACAGTAGATAGGTCTTATTGTCCTGTTAGAGACTGTCCTCCCCACCTACAGTAGATAGGTCTTATTGTCCTGTTAGAGACTGTCCTCGCCTCCTACAGTAGATAGGTCTTATTGTCCTGTTAGAGACTGTCCTCCCCTCCTACAGTAGATAGGTCTTATTGTCCTGTTATAGACTGTCCTCCCCTCCTACAGTAGATAGGTCTTTTTGTCCTGTTAGAGACTGTCCTCCCCTCCTACAGTAGATAGGTCTTATTGTCCTGTTAGAGACTGTCCTCCCCTCCTACAGTAGATAGGTCTTATTGTCCTGTTAGAGACTGTCCTCCCCTCCTACAGTAGATAGGCCTTATTGTCCTGTTAGAGACTGTCCTCTCCTCCTACAGTAGATAGGTCATATTGTCCTGTTAGAGACTGTCCTCCCCTCCTACAGTAGATAGGTCTTATTGTCCTGTTAAAGACTGTCCTCCCCTCCTACAGTAGATAGGTGTTATTGTCCTGTTAGAGACTGTCCTCCTCTCCTACAGTAGATAGGTCTTATTGTCCAATTAGAGACTTTCCCCTCCTATAGTAGATAGGTCTTATTGTCCTGTTAGAGACTGACCTCTCCTCCTACAGTAGATAGGTCTTACTGTCCTGTTAGAGAATGTCCACCCCTCCTACAGTAGATAGGTCGTATTGTCCTGTTAGAGACTGTCCCCTTCTACAGTAGATAGGTCTTATTGTCCTGTTAGAGACTGCCACCTTCTACAGTAGATAGGTCTTATTGTCCTGATAGAGACTGTCCTCCTCTCCTACAGTAGATAGGTCTTATTGTCCAATTAGAGACTTTCCCCTCCTATAGTAGATAGGTCTTATTGTCCTGTTAGAGACTGACCTCTCCTCCTACAGTAGATAGGTCTTACTGTCCTGTTAGAGAATGTCCACCCCTCCTACAGTAGATAGGTCGTATTGTCCTGTTAGAGACTGTCCCCTTCTACAGTAGATAGGTCTTATTGTCCTGTTAGAGACTGCCACCTCCTACAGTAGATAGGTCTTATTGTCCTATTAGAGACTTTCCCCTCCTATAGTAGATAGGTCTTATTGTCCTTTTAGAGACTGAACTCTCCTCCTACAGTAGATAGGTCTTACTGCCCTGTTAGAGAATGTCCACCCCTCCTACAGTAGATAGGTCGTATTGTCCTGTTAGAGACTGTCCCCTTCTACAGTAGATAGGTCTTATTGTCCTGTTAGAGACTGCCACCTCCTACAGTAGATAGGTCTTATTGTCCTGATAGAGACTGTCCTCCCCTCCTACAGTAGATAGGTCTTATTGTCCTGTTAGAGACTGTCCTCCCCTCCTACAGTAGATAGGTCTTATTGTCCTGTTAGAGAATGTCCTCCCCTCCTACAGTAGATAGGTCTTATTGTCCTGTTAGAGACTGTCCTCTCCTCCTACAGTAGAAAGGTCTTATTGTCCTGTTAGAGACTGTCCTCCAATCCTACAGTAGATAGGCCTTATTGTCCTGTTAGAGACTGTCCTCCCCTCCTACAGTAGATAGGTCTTAATGTCCTGTTAGAGACTGTCCTCCCCTCCTACAGTAGATAGGTCTTATTGTCCTGTTAGAGACTGTCCTCCCCTCCTACAGTAGATAGGTCTTAATGTCCTGTTAGAGACTGTCCTCCCCTCCTACAGTAGATAGGTCTTATTGTCCTGTTAGAGACTGTCCTCCCCTCCTACAGTAGATAGGTCTTATTGTCCTGTTAGAGACTGTCCTCCCCTCCTACAGTAGATAGGCCTTATTGTCCTGTTAGAGACTGTCCTCTCCTCCTACAGTAGATAGGTCATATTGTCCTGTTAGAGACTGTCCTCCCCTCCTACAGTAGATAGGTCTTATTGTCCTGTTAGAGACTGTCCTCCCCTCCTACAGTAGATAGGTCTTATTGTCCTGTTAAAGACTGTCCTCCCCTCCTACAGTAGATAGGTGTTATTGTCCTGTTAGAGACTGTCCTCCTCTCCTACAGTAGATAGGTCTTATTGTCCAATTAGAGACTTTCCCCTCCTATAGTAGATAGGTCTTATTGTCCTGTTAGAGACTGACCTCTCCTCCTACAGTAGATAGGTCTTACTGTCCTGTTAGAGAATGTCCACCCCTCCTACAGTAGATAGGTCGTATTGTCCTGTTAGAGACTGTCCCCTTCTACAGTAGATAGGTCTTATTGTCCTGTTAGAGACTGCCACCTCCTACAGTAGATAGGTCTTATTGTCCTGATAGAGACTGTCCTCCCCTCCTACAGTAGATAGGTCTTATTGTCCTGTTAAAGACTGTCCTCCCCTCCTACAGTAGATAGGTGTTATTGTCCTGTTAGAGACTGTCCTCCTCTCCTACAGTAGATAGGTCTTATTGTCCAATTAGAGACTTTCCCCTCCTATAGTAGATAGGTCTTATTGTCCTGTTAGAGACTGACCTCTCCTCCTACAGTAGATAGGTCTTACTGTCCTGTTAGAGAATGTCCACCCCTCCTACAGTAGATAGGTCGTATTGTCCTGTTAGAGACTGTCCCCTTCTACAGTAGATAGGTCTTATTGTCCTGTTAGAGACTGCCACCTCCTACAGTAGATAGGTCTTATTGTCCTGATAGAGACTGTCCTCCCCTCCTACAGTAGATAGGTCTTATTGTCCTGTTAGAGACTGTCCTCCCCTCCTACAGTAGATAGGTCTTATTGTCCTGTTAGAGAATGTCCTCCCCTCCTACAGTAGATAGGTCTTATTGTCCTGTTAGAGACTGTCCTCTCCTCCTACAGTAGAAAGGTCTTATCGTCCTGTTAGAGACTGTCCTCCCCTCCTACAGTAGTTAGGTCTTATTGTCCTGTTATAGACTGTCCTATCCTCCTACAGTAGATAGGTCTTATTGTCCTGTTAGAGACTGTCCTCCCCTCCTACAGTAGATAGGTCTTATTGTCCTGTTAGAGACTGTCCTCCCATCCTACAGTAGATAGGCCTTATTGTCCTGTTAGAGACTGTCCTCTCCTCCTACAGTAGATAGGTCATATTGTCCTGTTAGAGACTGTCCTCCCCTCCTACAGTAGATAGGTCTTATTGTCCTGTTAGAGACTGTCCTCCCCTCCTACAGTAGATCGGTCTTATTGTCCTGTTAATGACTGTCCTCCCATCCTACAGTAGATAGGTGTTATTGTCCTGTTAGAGACTGTCCTCCCCTCCTACAGTAGATAGGTCTTATTGTCCAATTAGAGACTTTCCCCTCCTATAGTAGATAGGTCTTATTGTCCTGTTAGAGCCTGACCTCTCCTCCTACAGTAGATAGGTCTTACTGTCCTGTTAGAGAATGTCCACCCCTCCTACAGTAGATAGGTCGTATTGTCCTGTTAGAGACTGTCCCTTTCTACATTAGATAGGTCTTATTGTCCTGTTAGAGACTGCCACCTCCTACAGTAGATAGGTCTTATTGTCCTGTTAGAGACTGTCCTCCCCTCCTACAGTAGATAGGTCTTATTGTCCTGTTAGAGACTGTCATCCCCTCCTACAGTAGATAGGTCTTATTGTCCTGTTAGAGACTGTCCTCCCCTCCTACAGTAGATAGGTCTTATTGTCCTGTTATAGACTGTCCTCCCCTCCTACAGTAGATAGGTCTTTTTGTCCTGTTAGAGACTGTCCTCCCCTCCTACAGTAGATAGGTCTTATTGTCCTGTTAGAGACTGTCCTCCCCTCCTACAGTAGATAGGTCTTATTGTCCTGTTAGAGACTGTCCTCCCCTCCTACAGTAGATAGGCCTTATTGTCCTGTTAGAGACTGTCCTCTCCTCCTACAGTAGATAGGTCATATTGTCCTGTTAGAGACTGTCCTCCCCTCCTACAGTAGATAGGTCTTATTGTCCTGTTAAAGACTGTCCTCCCCTCCTACAGTAGATAGGTGTTATTGTCCTGTTAGAGACTGTCCTCCTCTCCTACAGTAGATAGGTCTTATTGTCCAATTAGAGACTTTCCCCTCCTATAGTAGATAGGTCTTATTGTCCTGTTAGAGACTGACCTCTCCTCCTACAGTAGATAGGTCTTACGGTCCTGTTAGAGAATGTCCACCCCTCCTACAGTAGATAGGTCGTATTGTCCTGTTAGAGACTGTCCCCTTCTACAGTAGATAGGTCTTATTGTCCTGTTAGAGACTGCCACCTCCTACAGTAGATAGGTCTTATTGTCCTGATAGAGACTGTCCTCCTCTCCTACAGTAGATAGGTCTTATTGTCCAATTAGAGACTTTCCCCTCCTATAGTAGATAGGTCTTATTGTCCTGTTAGAGACTGACCTCTCCTCCTACAGTAGATAGGTCTTACTGTCCTGTTAGAGAATGTCCACCCCTCCTACAGTAGATAGGTCGTATTGTCCTGTTAGAGACTGTCCCCTTCTACAGTAGATAGGTCTTATTGTCCTGTTAGAGACTGCCACCTCCTACAGTAGATAGGTCTTATTGTCCTATTAGAGACTTTCCCCTCCTATAGTAGATAGGTCTTATTGTCCTTTTAGAGACTGAACTCTCCTCCTACAGTAGATAGGTCTTACTGTCCTGTTAGAGAATGTCCACCCCTCCTACAGTAGATAGGTCGTATTGTCCTGTTAGAGACTGTCCCCTTCTACAGTAGATAGGTCTTATTGTCCTGTTAGAGACTGCCACCTCCTACAGTAGATAGGTCTTATTGTCCTGATAGAGACTGTCCTCCCCTCCTACAGTAGATAGGTCTTATTGTCCTGTTAGAGACTGTCCTCCCCTCCTACAGTAGATAGGTCTTATTGTCCTGTTAGAGAATGTCCTCCCCTCCTACAGTAGATAGGTCTTATTGTCCTGTTAGAGACTGTCCTCTCCTCCTACAGTAGAAAGGTCTTATTGTCCTGTTAGAGACTGTCCTCCCCTCCTACAGTAGTTAGGTCTTATTGTCCTGTTATAGACTGTCCTCTCCTCCTACAGTAGATAGGTCTTATTGTCCTGTTAGAGACTGTCCTCCCCTCCTACAGTAGATAGGTCTTATTGTCCTGTTAGAGACTGTCCTCCCATCCTACAGTAGATAGGCCTTATTGTCCTGTTAGAGACTGTCCTCTCCTCCTACAGTAGATAGGTCATATTGTCCTGTTAGAGACTGTCCTCCCCTCCTACAGTAGAAAGGTCTTATCGTCCTGTTAGAGACTGTCCTCCCCTCCTACAGTAGTTAGGTCTTATTGTCCTGTTATAGACTGTCCTATCCTCCTACAGTAGATAGGTCTTATTGTCCTGTTAGAGACTGTCCTCCCCTCCTACAGTAGATAGGTCTTATTGTCCTGTTAGAGACTGTCCTCCCATCCTACAGTAGATAGGCCTTATTGTCCTGTTAGAGACTGTCCTCCCCTCCTACAGTAGATATGTCTTAATGTCCTGTTAGAGACTGTCCTCCCCTCCTACAGTAGATAGGTCTTATTGTCCTGTTAGAGACTGTCCTCCCCTCCTACAGTAGATAGGTCTTATTGTCCTGTTAAAGACTGTCCTCCCCTCCTACTGTAGATAGGTGTTATTGTCCTGTTAGAGACTGTCCTCCTCTCCTACAGTAGATAGGTCTTATTGTCCAATTAGAGACTTTCCCCTCCTATAGTAGATAGGTCTTATTGTCCTGTTAGAGACTGACCTCTCCTCCTACAGTAGATAGGTCTTACTGTCCTGTTAGAGAATGTCCACCCCTCCTACAGTAGATAGGTCGTATTGTCCTGTTAGAGACTGTCCCCTTCTACAGTAGATAGGTCTTATTGTCCTGTTAGAGACTGCCACCTCCTACAGTAGATAGGTCTTATTGTCCTGATAGAGACTGTCCTCCCCTCCTACAGTAGATAGGTCTTATTGTCCTGTTAAAGACTGTCCTCCCCTCCTACAGTAGATAGGTGTTATTGTCCTGTTAGAGACTGTCCTCCTCTCCTACAGTAGATAGGTCTTATTGTCCAATTAGAGACTTTCCCCTCCTATAGTAGATAGGTCTTATTGTCCTGTTAGAGACTGACCTCTCCTCCTACAGTAGATAGGTCTTACTGTCCTGTTAGAGAATGTCCACCCCTCCTACAGTAGATAGGTCGTATTGTCCTGTTAGAGACTGTCCCCTTCTACAGTAGATAGGTCTTATTGTCCTGTTAGAGACTGCCACCTCCTACAGTAGATAGGTCTTATTGTCCTGATAGAGACTGTCCTCCCCTCCTACAGTAGATAGGTCTTATTGTCCTGTTAGAGACTGTCCTCCCCTCCTACAGTAGATAGGTCTTATTGTCCTGTTAGAGAATGTCCTCCCCTCCTACAGTAGATAGGTCTTATTGTCCTGTTAGAGACTGTCCTCTCCTCCTACAGTAGAAAGGTCTTATTGTCCTGTTAGAGACTGTCCTCCCCTCCTACAGTAGTTAGGTCTTATTGTCCTGTTATAGACTGTCCTATCCTCCTACAGTTGATAGGTCTTATTGTCCTGTTAGAGACTGTCCTCCCCTCCTACAGTAGATAGGTCTTATTGTCCTGTTAGAGACTGTCCTCCCATCCTACAGTAGATAGGCCTTATTGTCCTGTTAGAGACTGTCCTCTCCTCCTACAGTAGATAGGTCATATTGTCCTGTTAGAGACTGTCCTCCCCTCCTACAGTAGATAGGTCTTATTGTCCTGTTAGAGACTGTCCTCCCCTCCTACAGTAGATCGGTCTTATTGTCCTGTTAAAGACTGTCCTCCCATCCTACAGTAGATAGGTGTTATTGTCCTGTTAGAGACTGTCCTCCCCTCCTACAGTAGATAGGTCTTATTGTCCAATTAGAGACTTTCCCCTCCTATAGTAGATAGGTCTTATTGTCCTGTTAGAGCCTGACCTCTCCTCCTACAGTAGATAGGTCTTACTGTCCTGTTAGAGAATGTCCACCCCTCCTACAGTAGATAGGTCGTATTGTCCTGTTAGAGACTGTCCCTTTCTACATTAGATAGGTCTTATTGTCCTGTTAGAGACTGCCACCTCCTACAGTAGATAGGTCTTATTGTCCTGTTAGAGACTGTCCTCCCCTCCTACAGTAGATAGGTCTTATTGTCCTGTTAGAGACTGTCCTCCCCTCCTACAGTAGATAGGTCTTATTGTCCTGTTATAGACTGTCCTCCCCTCCTACAGTAGATAGGTCTTATTGTCCTGTTAGAGACTGTCCTCCCCTCCTACAGTAGATAGGTCTTATTGTCCTGTTAGAGACTGTCCTCCCCTCCTACAGTAGATAGGTCTTATTGTCCTGTTAGAGACTGTCCTCCCCTCCTACAGTAGATAGGCCTTATTGTCCTGTTAGAGACTGTCCTCTCCTCCTACAGTAGATAGGTCATATTGTCCTGTTAGAGACTGTCCTCCCCTCCTACAGTAGATAGGTCTTATTGTCCTGTTAAAGACTGTCCTCCCCTCCTACAGTAGATAGGTGTTATTGTCCTGTTTGAGACTGTCCTCCTCTCCTACAGTAGATAGGTCTTATTGTCCAATTAGAGACTTTCCCCTCCTATAGTAGATAGGTCTTATTGTCCTGTTAGAGACTGACCTCTCCTCCTACAGTAGATAGGTCTTACTGTCCTGTTAGAGAATGTCCACCCCTCCTACAGTAGATAGGTCGTATTGTCCTGTTAGAGACTGTCCCCTTCTACAGTAGATAGGTCTTATTGTCCTGTTAGAGACTGCCACCTCCTACAGTAGATAGGTCTTATTGTCCTGATAGAGACTGTCCTCCTCTCCTACAGTAGATAGGTCTTATTGTCCAATTAGAGACTTTCCCCTCCTATAGTAGATAGGTCTTATTGTCCTGTTAGAGACTGACCTCTCCTCCTACAGTAGATAGGTCTTACTGTCCTGTTAGAGAATGTCCACCCCTCCTACAGTAGATAGGTCGTATTGTCCTGTTAGAGACTGTCCCCTTCTACAGTAGATAGGTCTTATTGTCCTGTTAGAGACTGCCACCTCCTACAGTAGATAGGTCTTATTGTCCTATTAGAGACTTTCCCCTCCTATATTAGATAGGTCTTATTGTCCTTTTAGAGACTGAACTCTCCTCCTACAGTAGATAGGTCTTACTGTCCTGTTAGAGAATGTCCACCCCTGCTACAGTAGATAGGTCGTATTGTCCTGTTAGAGACTGTCCCCTTCTACAGTAGATAGGTCTTATTGTCCTGTTAGAGACTGCCACCTCCTACAGTAGATAGGTCTTATTGTCCTGATAGAGACTGTCCTCCCCTCCTACAGTAGATAGGTCTTATTGTCCTGTTAGAGACTGTCCTCCCCTCCTACAGTAGATAGGTCTTATTGTCCTGTTAGAGAATGTCCTCCCCTCCTACAGTAGATAGGTCTTATTGTCCTGTTAGAGACTGTCCTCTCCTCCTACAGTAGAAAGGTCTTATTGTCCTGTTAGAGACTGTCCTCCCCTCCTACAGTAGTTAGGTCTTATTGTCCTGTTATAGACTGTCCTCTCCTCCTACAGTAGATAGGTCTTATTGTCCTGTTAGAGACTGTCCTCCCCTCCTACAGTAGATAGGTCTTATTGTCCTGTTAGAGACTGTCCTCCCATCCTACAGTAGATAGGCCTTATTGTCCTGTTAGAGACTGTCCTCTCCTCCTACAGTAGATAGGTCATATTGTCCTGTTAGAGACTGTCCTCCCCTCCTACAGTAGATAGGTCTTATTGTCCTGTTAGAGACTGTCCTCCCCTCCTACAGTAGATCGGTCTTATTGTCCTGTTAAAGACTGTCCTCCCCTCTTACAGTAGATAGGTGTTATTGTCCTGTTAGAGACTGTCCTCCCCTCCTACAGTAGATAGGTCTTATTGTCCAATTAGAGACTTTCCCCTCCTATAGTAGATAGGTCTTATTGTCCTGTTAGAGACTGACCTCTCCTCCTACAGTAGATAGGTCTTACTGTCCTGTTAGAGAATGTCCACCCCTACTACAGTAGATAGGTCGTATTGTCCTGTTAGAGACTGTCCCCTTCTACAGTAGATAGGTCTTATTGTCCTGTTAGAGACTGCCACCTCCTACAGTAGATAGGTCTTATTGTCCTGTTAGAGACTGTCCTCCCCTCCTACAGTAGACAGGTCTTTTTGTCCTGTTAGAGACTGTCCTCCCTCCTATAGTAGATAGGTCTTATTGTCCTGTTAGAGACTGTCCTCTCCTCCTACAGTAGATAGGTCTTATTGTCCTGTTAGAGACTGTCCTCCCCTCCTACAGTAGATAGGTCTTATTGTCCTGTTAGAGACTGTCCTCTCCTCCTACAGTAGATAGGTCATATTGTCCTGTTAGAGACTGTCCTCCCCTCCTACAGTAGATAGGTCTTATTGTCCTGTTAGAGACTGTCCTCCCCTCCTACAGTAGATAGGTCTTATTGTCCTGTTAGAGACTGTCCTCCAATCCTACAGTAGATAGGTCTTATTGTCCTGTTATAGACTGTCCTCCCCTCCTACAGTAGATAGGTCTTAATGTCCTGTTAGAGACTGTCCTCCCCTACTACAGTAGATAGGTCTTATTGTCCTGTTAGAGACTGTCCTCCCCTCCTACAGTAGATAGGTCTTATTGTCCTGTTAGAGACTGTCCTCCCCTCCTACAGTAGATAGGCCTTATTGTCCTGTTAGAGACTGTCCTCTCCTCCTACAGTAGATAGGTCATATTGTCCTGTTAGAGACTGTCCTCCCCTCCTACAGTAGATAGGTCTTATTGTCCTGTTAGAGACTGTCCTCCCCTCCTACAGTAGATAGGTCTTATTGTCCTGTTAAAGACTGTCCTCCCCTCCTACAGTAGATAGGTGTTATTGTCCTGTTAGAGACTGTCCTCCTCTCCTACAGTAGATAGGTCTTATTGTCCAATTAGAGACTTTCCCCTCCTATAGTAGATAGGTCTTATTGTCCTGTTAGAGACTGACCTCTCCTCCTACAGTAGATAGGTCTTACTGTCCTGTTAGAGAATGTCCACCCCTCCTACAGTAGATAGGTCGTATTGTCCTGTTAGAGACTGTCCCCTTCTACAGTAGATAGGTCTTATTGTCCTGTTAGAGACTGCCACCTCCTACAGTAGATAGGTCTTATTGTCCTGATAGAGACTGTCCTCCCCTCCTACAGTAGATAGGTCTTATTGTCCTGTTAGAGACTGTCCTCCCCTCCTACAGTAGATAGGTCTTATTGTCCTGTTAGAGAATGTCCTCCCCTCCTACAGTAGATAGGTCTTATTGTCCTGTTAGAGACTGTCCTCTCCTCCTACAGTAGAAAGGTCTTATTGTCCTGTTAGAGACTGTCCTCCCCTCCTACAGTAGTTAGGTCTTATTGTCCTGTTATAGACTGTCCTCTCCTCCTACAGTAGATAGGTCTTATTGTCCTGTTAGAGACTGTCCTCCCCTCCTACAGTAGATAGGTCTTATTGTCCTGTTAGAGACTGTCCTCCCATCCTACAGTAGATAGGCCTTATTGTCCTGTTAGAGACTGTCCTCTCCTCCTACAGTAGATAGGTCATATTGTCCTGTTAGAGACTGTCCTCCCCTCCTACAGTAGAAAGGTCTTATCGTCCTGTTAGAGACTGTCCTCCCCTCCTACAGTAGTTAGGTCTTATTGTCCTGTTATAGACTGTCCTATCCTCCTACAGTAGATAGGTCTTATTGTCCTGTTAGAGACTGTCCTCCCCTCCTACAGTAGATAGGTCTTATTGTCCTGTTAGAGACTGTCCTCCCATCCTACAGTAGATAGGCCTTATTGTCCTGTTAGAGACTGTCCTCCCCTCCTACAGTAGATAGGTCTTAATGTCCTGTTAGAGACTGTCCTCCCCTCCTAAAGTAGATAGGTCTTATTGTCCTGTTAGAGACTGTCCTCCCCTCCTACAGTAGATAGGTCTTATTGTCCTGTTAGAGACTGTCCTCCCCTCCTACAGTAGATAGGCCTTATTGTCCTGTTAGAGACTGTCCTCTCCTCCTACAGTAGATAGGTCATATTGTCCTGTTAGAGACTGTCCTCCCCTCCTACAGTAGATAGGTCTTATTGTCCTGTTAGAGACTGTCCTCCCCTCCTACAGTAGATAGGTCTTATTGTCCTGTTAAAGACTGTCCTCCCCTCCTACAGTAGATAGGTGTTATTGTCCTGTTAGAGACTGTCCTCCTCTCCTACAGTAGATAGGTCTTATTGTCCAATTAGAGACTTTCCCCTCCTATAGTAGATAGGTCTTATTGTCCTGTTAGAGACTGACCTCTCCTCCTACAGTAGATAGGTCTTACTGTCCTGTTAGAGAATGTCCACCCCTCCTACAGTAGATAGGTCGTATTGTCCTGTTAGAGACTGTCCCCTTCTACAGTAGATAGGTCTTATTGTCCTGTTAGAGACTGCCACCTCCTACAGTAGATAGGTCTTATTGTCCTGATAGAGACTGTCCTCCCCTCCTACAGTAGATAGGTCTTATTGTCCTGTTAAAGACTGTCCTCCCCTCCTACAGTAGATAGGTGTTATTGTCCTGTTAGAGACTGTCCTCCTCTCCTACAGTAGATAGATCTTATTGTCCAATTAGAGACTTTCCCCTCCTATAGTAGATAGGTCTTATTGTCCTGTTAGAGACTGACCTCTCCTCCTACAGTAGATAGGTCTTACTGTCCTGTTAGAGAATGTCCACCCCTCCTACAGTAGATAGGTCGTATTGTCCTGTTAGAGACTGTCCCCTTCTACAGTAGATAGGTCTTATTGTCCTGTTAGAGACTGCCACCTCCTACAGTAGATAGGTCTTATTGTCCTGATAGAGACTGTCCTCCCCTCCTACAGTAGATAGGTCTTATTGTCCTGTTAGAGACTGTCCTCCCCTCCTACAGTAGATAGGTCTTATTGTCCTGTTAGAGAATGTCCTCCCCTCCTACAGTAGATAGGTCTTATTGTCCTGTTAGAGACTGTCCTCTCCTCCTACAGTAGAAAGGTCTTATCGTCCTGTTAGAGACTGTCCTCCCCTCCTACAGTAGTTAGGTCTTATTGTCCTGTTATAGACTGTCCTATCCTCCTACAGTTGATAGGTCTTATTGTCCTGTTAGAGACTGTCCTCCCCTCCTACAGTAGATAGGTCTTATTGTCCTGTTAGAGACTGTCCTCCCATCCTACAGTAGATAGGCCTTATTGTCCTGTTAGAGACTGTCCTCTCCTCCTACAGTAGATAGGTCATATTGTCCTGTTAGAGACTGTCCTCCCCTCCTACAGTAGATAGGTCTTATTGTCCTGTTAGAGACTGTCCTCCCCTCCTACAGTAGATCGGTCTTATTGTCCTGTTAAGGACTGTCCTCCCATCCTACAGTAGATAGGTGTTATTGTCCTGTTAGAGACTGTCCTCCCCTCCTACAGTAGATAGGTCTTATTGTCCAATTAGAGACTTTCCCCTCCTATAGTAGATAGGTCTTATTGTCCTGTTAGAGCCTGACCTCTCCTCCTACAGTAGATAGGTCTTACTGTCCTGTTAGAGAATGTCCACCCCTCCTACAGTAGATAGGTCGTATTGTCCTGTTAGAGACTGTCCCTTTCTACATTAGATAGGTCTTATTGTCCTGTTAGAGACTGCCACCTCCTACAGTAGATAGGTCTTATTGTCCTGTTAGAGACTGTCCTCCCCTCCTACAGTAGATAGGTCTTATTGTCCTGTTAGAGACTGTCCTCCCCTCCTACAGTAGATAGGTCTTATTGTCCTGTTAGAGACTGTCCTCCCCTCCTACAGTAGATAGGTCTTATTGTCCTGTTATAGACTGTCCTCCCCTCCTACAGTAGATAGGTCTTATTGTCCTGTTAGAGACTGTCCTCCCCTCCTACAGTAGATAGGTCTTATTGTCCTGTTAGAGACTGTCCTCCCCTCCTACAGTAGATAGGTCTTATTGTCCTGTTAGAGACTGTCCTCCCCTCCTACAGTAGATAGGCCTTATTGTCCTGTTAGAGACTGTCCTCTCCTCCTACAGTAGATAGGTCATATTGTCCTGTTAGAGACTGTCCTCCCCTCCTACAGTAGATAGGTCTTATTGTCCTGTTAAAGACTGTCCTCCCCTCCTACAGTAGATAGGTGTTATTGTCCTGTTTGAGACTGTCCTCCTCTCCTACAGTAGATAGGTCTTATTGTCCAATTAGAGACTTTCCCCTCCTATAGTAGATAGGTCTTATTGTCCTGTTAGAGACTGACCTCTCCTCCTACAGTAGATAGGTCTTACTGTCCTGTTAGAGAATGTCCACCCCTCCTACAGTAGATAGGTCGTATTGTCCTGTTAGAGACTGTCCCCTTCTACAGTAGATAGGTCTTATTGTCCTGTTAGAGACTGCCACCTCCTACAGTAGATAGGTCTTATTGTCCTGATAGAGACTGTCCTCCTCTCCTACAGTAGATAGGTCTTATTGTCCAATTAGAGACTTTCCCCTCCTATAGTAGATAGGTCTTATTGTCCTGTTAGAGACTGACCTCTCCTCCTACAGTAGATAGGTCTTACTGTCCTGTTAGAGAATGTCCACCCCTCCTACAGTAGATAGGTCGTATTGTCCTGTTAGAGACTGTCCCCTTCTACAGTAGATAGGTCTTATTGTCCTGTTAGAGACTGCCACCTCCTACAG
Organism: Salmo salar; assembly: GCF_965601325.2. Taxonomy (NCBI): domain Eukaryota; kingdom Metazoa; phylum Chordata; class Actinopteri; order Salmoniformes; family Salmonidae; genus Salmo; species Salmo salar. The sequence goes on from NC_138301.1 coordinate 66,507,751, forward strand.
TAGATAGGTCTTATTGTCCTATTAGAGACTTTCCCCTCCTATATTAGATAGGTCTTATTGTCCTTTTAGAGACTGAACTCTCCTCCTACAGTAGATAGGTCTTACTGTCCTGTTAGAGAATGTCCACCCCTCCTACAGTAGATAGGTCGTATTGTCCTGTTAGAGACTGTCCCCTTCTACAGTAGATAGGTCTTATTGTCCTGTTAGAGACTGCCACCTCCTACAGTAGATAGGTCTTATTGTCCTGATAGAGACTGTCCTCCCCTCCTACAGTAGATAGGTCTTATTGTCCTGTTAGAGACTGTCCTCCCCTCCTACAGTAGATAGGTCTTATTGTCCTGTTAGAGAATGTCCTCCCCTCCTACAGTAGATAGGTCTTATTGTCCTGTTAGAGACTGTCCTCTCCTCCTACAGTAGAAAGGTCTTATTGTCCTGTTAGAGACTGTCCTCCCCTCCTACAGTAGTTAGGTCTTATTGTCCTGTTATAGACTGTCCTCTCCTCCTACAGTAGATAGGTCTTATTGTCCTGTTAGAGACTGTCCTCCCCTCCTACAGTAGATAGGTCTTATTGTCCTGTTAGAGACTGTCCTCCCATCCTACAGTAGATAGGCCTTATTGTCCTGTTAGAGACTGTCCTCTCCTCCTACAGTAGATAGGTCATATTGTTCTGTTAGAGACTGTCCTCCCCTCCTACAGTAGATAGGTCTTATTGTCCTGTTAGAGACTGTCCTCCCCTCCTACAGTAGATCGGTCTTATTGTCCTGTTAAAGACTGTCCTCCCCTCTTACAGTAGATAGGTGTTATTGTCCTGTTAGAGACTGTCCTCCCCTCCTACAGTAGATAGGTCTTATTGTCCAATTAGAGACTTTCCCCTCCTATAGTAGATAGGTCTTATTGTCCTGTTAGAGACTGACCTCTCCTCCTACAGTAGATAGGTCTTACTGTCCTGTTAGAGAATGTCCACCCCTACTACAGTAGATAGGTCGTATTGTCCTGTTAGAGACTGTCCCCTTCTACAGTAGATAGGTCTTATTGTCCTGTTAGAGACTGCCACCTCCTACAGTAGATAGGTCTTATTGTCCTGTTAGAGACTGTCCTCCCCTCCTACAGTAGACAGGTCTTTTTGTCCTGTTAGAGACTGTCCTCCCTCCTATAGTAGATAGGTCTTATTGTCCTGTTAGAGACTGTCCTCTCCTCCTACAGTAGATAGGTCTTATTGTCCTGTTAGAGACTGTCCTCCCCTCCTACAGTAGATAGGTCTTATTGTCCTGTTAGAGACTGTCCTCTCCTCCTACAGTAGATAGGTCATATTGTCCTGTTAGAGACTGTCCTCCCCTCCTACAGTAGATAGGTCTTATTGTCCTGTTAGAGACTGTCCTCCCCTCCTACAGTAGATAGGTCTTATTGTCCTGTTAGAGACTGTCCTCCAATCCTACAGTAGATAGGTCTTATTGTCCTGTTATAGACTGTCCTCCCCTCCTACAGTAGATAGGTCTTAATGTCCTGTTAGAGACTGTCCTCCCCTACTACAGTAGATAGGTCTTATTGTCCTGTTAGAGACTGTCCTCCCCTCCTACAGTAGATAGGTCTTATTGTCCTGTTAGAGACTGTCCTCCCCTCCTACAGTAGATAGGCCTTATTGTCCTGTTAGAGACTGTCCTCTCCTCCTACAGTAGATAGGTCATATTGTCCTGTTAGAGACTGTCCTCCCCTCCTACAGTAGATAGGTCTTATTGTCCTGTTAGAGACTGTCCTCCCCTCCTACAGTAGATAGGTCTTATTGTCCTGTTAAAGACTGTCCTCCCCTCCTACAGTAGATAGGTGTTATTGTCCTGTTAGAGACTGTCCTCCTCTCCTACAGTAGATAGGTCTTATTGTCCAATTAGAGACTTTCCCCTCCTATAGTAGATAGGTCTTATTGTCCTGTTAGAGACTGACCTCTCCTCCTACAGTAGATAGGTCTTACTGTCCTGTTAGAGAATGTCCACCCCTCCTACAGTAGATAGGTCGTATTGTCCTGTTAGAGACTGTCCCCTTCTACAGTAGATAGGTCTTATTGTCCTGTTAGAGACTGCCACCTCCTACAGTAGATAGGTCTTATTGTCCTGATAGAGACTGTCCTCCCCTCCTACAGTAGATAGGTCTTATTGTCCTGTTAGAGACTGTCCTCCCCTCCTACAGTAGATAGGTCTTATTGTCCTGTTAGAGAATGTCCTCCCCTCCTACAGTAGATAGGTCTTATTGTGCTGTTAGAGACTGTCCTCTCCTCCTACAGTAGAAAGGTCTTATTGTCCTGTTAGAGACTGTCCTCCCCTCCTACAGTAGTTAGGTCTTATTGTCCTGTTATAGACTGTCCTCTCCTCCTACAGTAGATAGGTCTTATTGTCCTGTTAGAGACTGTCCTCCCCTCCTACAGTAGATAGGTCTTATTGTCCTGTTAGAGACTGTCCTCCCATCCTACAGTAGATAGGCCTTATTGTCCTGTTAGAGACTGTCCTCTCCTCCTACAGTAGATAGGTCATATTGTCCTGTTAGAGACTGTCCTCCCCTCCTACAGTAGATAGGTCTTATTGTCCTGTTAGAGACTGTCCTCCCCTCCTACAGTAGATCGGTCTTATTGTCCTGTTAAAGACTGTCCTCCCATCCTACAGTAGATAGGTCTTACTGTCCTGTTAGAGAATGTCCACCCCTCCTACAGTAGATAGGTCGTATTGTCCTGTTAGAGACTGTCCCCTTCTACAGTAGATAGGTCTTATTGTCCTGTTAGAGACTGCCACCTCCTACAGTAGATAGGGCTTATTGTCCTGATAGAGACTGTCCTCCCCTCCTACAGTAGATAGGTCTTATTGTCCTGTTAGAGACTGTCCTCCCCTCCTACAGTAGATAGGTCTTATTGTCCTGTTAGAGAATGTCCTCCCCTCCTACAGTAGATAGGTCTTATTGTCCTGTTAGAGACTGTCCTCCCATCCTACAGTAGATAGGTCTTATTGTCCTGTTAGAGACTGTCCTCCCCTCCTACAGTAGATAGGTCTTATTGTCCTGTTAGAGACTGTCCTCCCCTCCTACAGTAGATAGGTCTTATTGTCCTGTTATAGACTGTCCTCCCCTCCTACAGTAGATAGGTCTTATTGTCCTGTTAGAGACTGTCCTCCCCTCCTACAGTAGATAGGTCTTATTGTCCTGTTAGAGACTGTCCTCCCCTCCTACAGTAGATAGGTCTTATTGTCCTGTTAGAGACTGTCCTCCCCTCCTACAGTAGATAGGCCTTATTGTCCTGTTAGAGACTGTCCTCTCCTCCTACAGTTGATAGGTCATATTGTCCTGTTAGAGACTGTCCTCCCCTCCTACAGTAGATAGGTCTTATTGTCCTGTTAGAGACTGTCCTCCCCTCCTACAGTAGATAGGTCTTATTGTCCTGTTAAAGACTGTCCTCCCCTCCTACAGTAGATAGGTGTTATTGTCCTGTTAGAGACTGTCCTCCTCTCCTACAGTAGATAGGTCTTATTGTCCAATTAGAGACTTTCCCGTCCTATAGTAGATAGGTCTTATTGTCCTGTTAGAGACTGACCTCTCCTCCTACAGTAGATAGGTCTTACTGTCCTGTTAGAGAATGTCCACCCCTCCTACAGTAGATAGGTCGTATTGTCCTGTTAGAGACTGTCCCCTTCTACAATAGATAGGTCTTATTGTCCTGTTAGAGACTGCCACCTCCTACAGTAGATAGGTCTTATTGTCCTGATAGAGACTGTCCTCCTCTCCTACAGTACATAGGTCTTATTGTCCAATTAGAGACTTTCCCCTCCTATAGTAGATAGGTCTTATTGTCCTGTTAGAGACTGACCTCTCCTCCTACAGTAGATAGGTCTTACTGTCCTGTTAGAGAATGTCCACCCCTCCTACAGTAGATAGGTCGTATTGTCCTGATAGAGACTGTCCCCTTCTACAGTAGATAGGTCTTATTGTCCTGTTAGAGACTGCCACCTCCTACAGTAGATAGGTCTTATTGTCCTATTAGAGACTTTCCCCTCCTATATTAGATAGGTCTTATTGTCCTTTTAGAGACTGAACTCTCCTCCTACAGTAGATAGGTCTTACTGTCCTGTTAAAGAATGTCCACCCCTCCTACAGTAGATAGGTCGTATTGTCCTGTTAGAGACTGTCCCCTTCTACAGTAGATAGGTCTTATTGTCCTGTTAGAGACTGCCACCTCCTACAGTAGATAGGTCTTATTGTCCTGATAGAGACTGTCCTCCCCTCCTACAGTAGATAGGTCTTATTGTCCTGTTAGAGACTGTCCTCCCCTCCTACAGTAGATAGGTCTTATTGTCCTGTTAGAGAATGTCCTCCCCTCCTACAGTAGATAGGTCTTATTGTCCTGTTAGAGACTGTCCTCTCCTCCTACAGTAGAAAGGTCTTATTGTCCTGTTAGAGACTGTCCTCCCCTCCTACAGTAATTAGGTCTTATTGTCCTGTTATAGACTGTCCTCTCCTCCTACAGTAGATAGGTCTTATTGTCCTGTTAGAGACTGTCCTCCCCTCCTACAGTAGATAGGTCTTATTGTCCTGTTAGAGACTGTCCTCCCATCCTACAGTAGATAGGCCTTATTGTCCTGTTAGAGACTGTCCTCTCCTCCTACAGTAGATAGGTCATATTGTCCTGTTAGAGACTGTCCTCCCCTCCTACAGTAGATAGGTCTTATTGTCCTGTTAGAGACTGTCCTCCCCTCCTACAGTAGATAGGTCTTATTGTCCTGTTAGAGACTGTCCTCCCCTCCTACAGTAGATAGGTCTTATTGTCCTGTTAAAGACTGTCCTCCCCTCCTACAGTAGATAGGTGTTATTGTCCTGTTAGAGACTGTCCTCCTCTCCTACAGTAGATAGGTCTTATTGTCCAATTAGAGACTTTCCCCTCCTATAGTAGATAGGTCTTATTGTCCTGTTAGAGACTGACCTCTCCTCCTACAGTAGATAGGTCTTACTGTCCTGTTAGAGAATGTCCACCCCTCCTACAGTAGATAGGTCGTATTGTCCTGTTAGAGACTGTCCCCTTCTACAGTAGATAGGTCTTATTGTCCTGTTAGAGACTGCCACCTCCTACAGTAGATAGGTCTTATTGTCCTGATAGAGACTGTCCTCCTCTCCTACAGTAGATAGGTGTTATTGTCCAATTAGAGACTTTCCCCTCCTATAGTAGATAGGTCTTATTGTCCTGTTAGAGACTGACCTCTCCTCCTACAGTAGATAGGTCTTACTGTCCTGTTAGAGAATGTCCACCCCTCCTACAGTAGATAGGTCGTATTGTCCTGATAGAGACTGTCCCCTTCTACAGTAGATAGGTCTTATTGTCCTGTTAGAGACTGCCACCTCCTACAGTAGATAGGTCTTATTGTCCTATTAGAGACTTTCCCCTCCTATAGTAGATAGGTCTTATTGTCCTTTTAGAGACTGAACTCTCCTCCTACAGTAGATAGGTCTTACTGTCCTGTTAGAGAATGTCCACCCCTCCTACAGTAGATAGGTCGTATTGTCCTGTTAGAGACTGTCCCCTTCTACAGTAGATAGGTCTTATTGTCCTGTTAGAGACTGCCACCTCCTACAGTAGATAGGTCTTATTGTCCTGATAGAGACTGTCCTCCCCTCCTACAGTAGATAGGTCTTATTGTCCTGTTAGAGACTGTCCTCCCCTCCTACAGTAGATAGGTCTTATTGTCCTGTTAGAGAATGTCCTCCCCTCCTACAGTAGATAGGTCTTATTGTCCTGTTAGAGACTGTCCTCTCCTCCTACAGTAGAAAGGTCTTATTGTCCTGTTAGAGACTGTCCTCCCCTCCTACAGTAGTTAGGTTTTATTGTCCTGTTATAGACTGTCCTCTCCTCCTACAGTAGATAGGTCTTATTGTCCTGTTAGAGACTGTCCACCCCTCCTACAGTAGATAGGTCTTATTGTCCTGTTAGAGACTGTCCTCCCATCCTACAGTAGATAGGCCTTATTGTCCTGTTAGAGACTGTCCTCTCCTCCTACAGTAGATAGGTCATATTGTCCTGTTAGAGACTGTCCTCCCCTCCTACAGTAGATAGGTCTTATTGTCCTGTTAGAGACTGTCCTCCCATCCTACAGTAGATCGGTCTTATTGTCCTGTTAAAGACTGTCCTCCCCTCTTACAGTAGATAGGTGTTATTGTCCTGTTAGAGACTGTCCTCCCCTCCTACAGTAGATAGGTCTTATTGTCCAATTAGAGACTTTCCCCTCCTATAGTAGATAGGTCTTATTGTCCTGTTAGAGACTGACCTCTCCTCCTACAGTAGATAGGTCTTACTGTCCTGTTAGAGAATGTCCACCCCTACTACAGTAGATAGGTCGTATTGTCCTGTTAGAGACTGTCCCCTTCTACAGTAGATAGGTCTTATTGTCCTGTTAGAGACTGCCACCTCCTACAGTAGATAGGTCTTATTGTCCTGTTAGAGACTGTCCTCCCCTCCTACAGTAGACAGGTCTTTTTGTCCTGTTAGAGACTGTCCTCCCCTCCTACAGTAGATAGGTCTTATTGTCCTGTTAGAGACTGTCCTCTCCTCCTACAGTATATAGGTCTTATTGTCCTGTTAGAGACTGTCCTCCCCTCCTACAGTAGATAGGTGTTATTGTCCTGTTAGAGACTGTCCTCTCCTCCTACAGTAGATAGGTCATATTGTCCTGTTAGAGACTGTCCTCCCCTCCTACAGTAGATAGGTCTTATTGTCCTGTTAGAGACTGTCCTCCCCTCCTACAGTAGATAGGTCTTATTGTCCTGTTAGAGACTGTCCTCCAATCCTACAGTAGATAGGTCTTATTGTCCTGTTATAGACTGTCCTCCCCTCCTACAGTAGATAGGTCTTATTGTCCTGTTAGAGACTGTCCCCTTCTACAGTAGATAGGTCTTATTGTCCTTTTAGAGACTGCCACCTCCTACAGTAGATAGGTCTTATTGTCCTGATAGAGACTGTCCTCCACTCCTACAGTAGATAGGTCTTATTGTCCTGTTAGAGACTGTCCTCCCCTCCTACAGTAGATAGGTCTTATTGTCCTGTTAGAGAATGTCCTCCCCTCCTACAGTAGATAGGTCTTATTGTCCTGTTAGAGACTGTCCTCTCCTCCTACAGTAGAAAGGTCTTATTGTCCTGTTAGAGACTGTCCTCCCCTCCTACAGTAGTTAGGTTTATTGTCCTGTTATAGACTGTCCTCTCCTCCTACAGTAGATAGGTCTTATTGTCCTGTTAGAGACTGTCCTCCCATCCTACAGTAGATAGGCCTTATTGTCCTGTTAGAGACTGTCCTCTCCTCCTACAGTAGATAGGTCATATTGTCCTGTTAGAGACTGTCCTCCCCTCCTACAGTAGATAGGTGTTATTGTCCTGTTAGAGACTGTCCTCCCCTCCTACAGTAGATAGGTCTTATTGTCCAATTAGAGACTTTCCCCTCCTATAGTAGATAGGTCTTATTGTCCTGTTAGAGACTGACCTCTCCTCCTACAGAAGATAGGTCTTACTGTCCTGTTAGAGAATGTCCACCCCTCCTACAGTAGATAGGTCGAATTGTCCTGTTAGAGACTGTCCTCCCCTCCTACAGTAGATCGGTCTTATTGTCCTGTTAAAGACTGTCCTCCCATCCTACAGTAGATAGGTCTTACTGTCCTGTTAGAGACTGCCACCTCCTACAGTAGATAGGTCTTATTGTCCTGATAGAGACTGTCCTCCCCTCCTACAGTAGATAGGTCTTATTGTCCTGTTAGAGACTGTCCTCCCCTCCTACAGTAGATAGGTCTTATTGTCCTGTTAGAGAATGTCCTCCCCTCCTACAGTAGATAGGTCTTATTGTCCTGTTAGAGAATGTCCTCTCCTCCTACAGTAGAAAGGTCTTATTGTCCTGTTAGAGACTGTCCTCCCCTCCTACAGTAGTTAGGTTTATTGTCCTGTTATAGACTGTCCTCTCCTCCTACAGTAGATAGGTCTTATTGTCCTGTTAGAGACTTTCCTCCCATCCTACAGTAGATAGGTGTTATTGTCCTGTTAGAGACTGTCCTCCCCTCCTACAGTAGATAGGTCTTATTGTCCAATTAGAGACTTTCCCCTCCTATAGTAGATAGGTCTTATTGTCCTGTTAGAGACTGACCTCTCCTCCTACAGTAGATAGGTCTTACTGTCCTGTTAGAGAATGTCCACCCCTCCTACAGTAGATAGGTCTTATTGTCCTGTTAGAGACTGTCCTCCAATCCTACAGTAGATAGGTCTTATTGTCCTGTTATAGACTGTCCTCCCCTCCTACAGTAGATAGGTCTTATTGTCCTGTTATAGACTGTCCTCCCCTCCTACAGTAGATAGGCCTTATTGTCCTGTTAGAGACTGTCCTCTCCTCCTACAGTAGATAGGTCATATTGTCCTGTTAGAGACTGTCCTCCCCTCCTACAGTAGATAGGTCTTATTGTCCTGTTAGAGACTGTCCTCCCCTCCTACAGTAGATAGGTCTTATTGTCCTGTTAAAGACTGTCCTCCCCTCCTACAGTAGATAGGTGTTATTGTCCTGTTAGAGACTGTCCTCCTCTCCTACAGTAGATAGGTCTAATTGTCCAATTAGAGACTTTCCCCTCCTATAGTAGATAGGTCTTATTGTCCTTTTAGAGACTGACCTCTCCTCCTACAGTAGATAGGTCTTACTGTCCTGTTAGAGAATGTCCACCCCTCCTACAGTAGATAGGTTGTATTGTCCTGTTAGAGACTGTCCCCTTCTACAGTAGATAGGTCTTATTGTCCTGTTAGAGACTGCCACCTCCTACAGTAGATAGGTCTTATTGTCCTGTTAGAGACTGTCCTCCCCTCCTACAGTAGTTAGGTCTTATTGTCCTGTTATAGACTGTCCTCTCCTCCTACAGTAGATAGGTCTTATTGTCCTGTTAGAGACTGTCCTCCCCTCCTACAGTAGATAGGTCTTATTGTCCTGTTAGAGACTGTCCTCCCATCCTACAGTAGATAGGCCTTATTGTCCTGTTAGAGACTGTCCTCTCCTCCTACAGTAGAAAAGTCTTATTGTCCTGTTAGAGACTGTCCTCCCCTCCTACAGTAGTTAGGTTTATTGTCCTGTTATAGACTGTCCTCTCCTCCTACAGTAGATAGGTCTTATTGTCCTGTTAGAGACTGTCCTCCCATCCTACAGTAGATAGGCCTTATTGTCCTGTTAGAGACTGTCCTCTCCTCCTACAGTAGATAGGTCATATTGTCCTGTTAGAGACTGTCCTCCCCTCCTACAGTAGATAGGTGTTATTGTCCTGTTAGAGACTGTCCTCCCCTCCTACAGTAGATAGGTCTTATTGTCCAATTAGAGACTTTCCCCTCCTATAGTAGATAGGTCTTATTGTCCTGTTAGAGACTGACCTCTCCTCCTACAGTAGATAGGTCTTACTGTCCTGTTAGAGAATGTCCACCCCTCCTACAGTAGATAGGTCGAATTGTCCTGTTAGAGACTGTCCTCCCCTCCTACAGTAGATCGGTCTTATTGTCCTGTTAAAGACTGTCCTCCCATCCTACAGTAGATAGGTCTTACTGTCCTGTTAGAGACTGCCACCTCCTACAGTAGATAGGTCTTATTGTCCTGATAGAGACTGTCCTCCCCTCCTACAGTAGATAGGTCTTATTGTCCTGTTAGAGACTGTCCTCCCCTCCTACAGTAGATAGGTCTTATTGTCCTGTTAGAGAATGTCCTCCCCTCCTACAGTAGATAGGTCTTATTGTCCTGTTAGAGACTGTCCTCTCCTCCTACAGTAGAAAGGTCTTATTGTCCTGTTAGAGACTGTCCTCCCCTCCTACAGTAGTTAGGTTTATTGTCCTGTTATAGACTGTCCTCTCCTCCTACAGTAGATAGGTCTTATTGTCCTGTTAGAGACTTTCCTCCCATCCTACAGTAGATAGGCCTTATTGTCCTGTTAGAGACTGTCCTCTCCTCCTACAGTAGATAGGTCATATTGTCCTGTTAGAGACTGTCCTCCCCTCCTACAGTAGATAGGTGTTATTGTCCTGTTAGAGACTGTCCTCCCCTCCTACAGTAGATAGGTCTTATTGTCCAATTAGAGACTTTCCCCTCCTATAGTAGATAGGTCTTATTGTCCTGTTAGAGACTGACCTCTCCTCCTACAGTAGATAGGTCTTACTGTCCTGTTAGAGAATGTCCACCCCTCCTACAGTAGATAGGTCTTATTGTCCTGTTAGAGACTGTCCTCCAATCCTACAGTAGATAGGTCTTATTGTCCTGTTATAGACTGTCCTCCCCTCCTACAGTAGATAGGTCTTATTGTCCTGTTATAGACTGTCCTCCCCTCCTACAGTAGATAGGCCTTATTGTCCTGTTAGAGACTGTCCTCTCCTCCTACAGTAGATAGGTCATATTGTCCTGTTAGAGACTGTCCTCCCCTCCTACAGTAGATAGGTCTTATTGTCCTGTTAGAGACTGTCCTCCCCTCCTACAATAGATAGGTCTTATTGTCCTGTTAAAGACTGTCCTCCCCTCCTACAGTAGATAGGTGTTATTGTCCTGTTAGAGACTGTCCTCCTCTCCTACAGTAGATAGGTCTAATTGTCCAATTAGAGACTTTCCCCTCCTATAGTAGATAGGTCTTATTGTCCTTTTAGAGACTGACCTCTCCTCCTACAGTAGATAGGTCTTACTGTCCTGTTAGAGAATGTCCACCCCTCCTACAGTAGATAGGTTGTATTGTCCTGTTAGAGACTGTCCCCTTCTACAGTAGATAGGTCTTATTGTCCTGTTAGAGACTGCCACCTCCTACAGTAGATAGGTCTTATTGTCCTGTTAGAGACTTTCCTCCCCTCCTACAGTAGTTAGGTCTTATTGTCCTGTTAGAGACTGTCCTCCCCTCCTACAGTAGATAGGTCTTATTGTCCTGTTAGAGACTGTCCTCCCCTCCTACAGTAGATAGGTCTTATTGTCCTGTTAGAGACTGTCCTCCCCTCCTACAGTAGATAGGTCTTATTGTCCTGTTAGAGACTGTCCTCCAATCCTACAGTAGATAGGTCTTATTGTCCTGTTATAGACTGTCCTCCCCTCCTACAGTAGATAGGTCTTATTGTCCTGTTAGAGACTCTCCTCCCCTCCTACAGTAGATAGGTCTTATTGTCCTGTTAGAGACTGTCCTCCCCTCCTACAGTAGATAGGTCTTATTGTCCTGTTAGAGACTGTCCTCCCCTCCTACAGTAGATAGGCCTTATTGTCCGTTAGAGACTGTCCTCTCCTCCTACAGTAGATAGGTCATATTGTCCTGTTAGAGACTGTCCTCCCCTCCTACAGTAGATAGGTCTTATTGTCCTGTTAGAGACTGTCCTCCCCTCCTACAGTAGATAGGTCTTATTGTCCTGTTAAAGACTGTCCTCCCCTCCTACAGTAGATAGGTGTTATTGTCCTGTTAGAGACTGTCCTCCTCTCCTACAGTAGATAGGTCTTATTGTCCAATTAGAGACTTTCCCCTCCTATAGTAGATAGGTCTTATTGTCCTTTTAGAGACTGACCTCTCCTCCTACAGTAGATAGGTCTTACTGTCCTGTTAGAGAATGTCCACCCCTCCTACAGTAGATAGGTCGTATTGTCCTGTTAGAGACTGTCCCCTTCTACAGTAGATAGGTCTTATTGTCCTGTTAGAGACTGCCACCTCCTACAGTAGATAGGCCTTATTGTCCTGATAGAGACTGTCCTCCCCTCCTACAGTAGATAGGTCTTATTGTCCTGTTAGAGACTGTCCTCCCCTCCTACAGTAGATAGGTCTTATTGTCCTGTTAGAGAATGTCCTCCCCTCCTACATTAGATAGGTCTTATTGTCCTGTTAGAGACTGTCCTCTCCTCCTACAGTAGAAAGGTCTTATTGTCCTGTTAGAGACTGTCCTCCCCTCCTACAGTAGTTAGGTCTTATTGTCCTGTTATAGACTGTCCTCTCCTCCTACAGTAGATAGGTCTTATTGTCCTGTTAGAGACTGTCCTCCCCTCTTACAGTAGATAGGTCTTATTGTCCTGTTAGAGACTGTCCTCCCATCCTACAGTAGATAGGCCTTATTGTCCTGTTAGAGACTGTCCTCTCCTCCTACAGTAGATAGGTCATATTGTCCTGTTAGAGACTGTCCTCCCCTCCTACAGTAGATAGGTCTTATTGTCCTGTTAGAGACTGTCCTCCCCTCCTACAGTAGATCGGTCTTATTGTCCTGTTAAAGACTGTCCTCCCCTCTTACAGTAGATAGGTGTTATTGTCCTGTTAGAGACTGTCCTCCCCTCCTACAGTAGATAGGTCGTATTGTCCAATTAGAGACTGTCCCCTTCTACAGTAGATAGGTCTTATTGTCCTGTTAGAGACTGCCACCTCCTACAGTAGATAGGTCTTATTGTCCTGTTAGAGACTGTCCTCCCCTCCTACAGTAGATAGGTCTTATTGTCCTGTTAGAGACTGTCCTCCCCTCCTACAGTAGATAGGTCTTATTGTCCTGTTAGAGACTGTCCTCCCCTCCTACAGTAGATAGGTCTTATTGTCCTGTTAGAGACTGTCCTCCCCTCCTACAGTAGATAGGTCTTATTGTCCTGTTAGAGACTGTCCTCCAATCCTACAGTAGATAGGTCTTATTGTCCTGTTATAGACTGTCCTCCCCTCCTACAGTAGATAGGTCTTTCGTCCTGTTAGAGACTGTCCTCCCCTCCTACAGTAGATAGGTCTTATTGTCCTGTTAGAGACTGTCCTCCCCTCCTACAGTAGATAGGTCTTATTGTCCTGTTAGAGACTGTCCTCCCCTTCTACAGTAGATAGGCCTTATTGTCCTGTTAGAGACTGTCCTCTCCTCCTACAGTAGATAGGTCATATTGTCCTGTTTGAGACTGTCCTCCCCTCCTACAGTAGATAGGTCTTATTGTCCTGTTAGAGACTGTCCTCCCCTCCTACAGTAGATAGGTCTTATTGTCCTGTTAAAGACTGTCCTCCCCTCCTACAGTAGATAGGTGTTATTGTCCTGTTAGAGACTGTCGTCCTCTCCTACAGTAGATAGGTCTTATTGTCCAATTAGAGACTTTCCCCTCCTATAGTAGATAGGACTTATTGTCCTTTTAGAGACTGACCTCTCCTCCTACAGTAGATAGGTCTTACTGTCCTGTTAGAGAATGTCCACCCCTCCTACAGTAGATAGGTCGTATTGTCCTGTTAGAGACTGTCCTCCCATCCTACAGTAGATAGGTCTTACTGTCCTGTTAGAGACTGCCACCTCCTACAGTAGATAGGTCTTATTGTCCTGATAGAGACTGTCCTCCCCTCCTACAGTAGATAGGTCTTATTGTCCTGTTAGAGACTGTCCTCCCCTCCTACAGTAGATAGGTCTTATTGTCCTGTTAGAGAATGTCCTCCCCTCCTACAGTAGATAGGTCTTATTGTCCTGTTAGAGACTGTCCTCTCCTCCTACAGTAGAAAGGTCTTATTGTCCTGTTAGAGACTGTCCTCCCCTCCTACAGTAGTTAGGTTTATTGTCCTGTTATAGACTGTCCTCTCCTCCTACAGTAGATAGGTCTTATTGTCCTGTTAGAGACTTTCCTCCCATCCTACAGTAGATAGGCCTTATTGTCCTGTTAGAGACTGTCCTCTCCTCCTACAGTAGATAGGTCATATTGTCCTGTTAGAGACTGTCCTCCCCTCCTACAGTAGATAGGTGTTATTGTCCTGTTAGAGACTGTCCTCCCCTCCTACAGTAGATAGGTCTTATTGTCCAATTAGAGACTTTCCCCTCCTATAGTAGATAGGTCTTATTGTCCTGTTAGAGACTGACCTCTCCTCCTACAGTAGATAGGTCTTACTGTCCTGTTAGAGAATGTCCACCCCTCCTACAGTAGATAGGTCTTATTGTCCTGTTAGAGACTGTCCTCCAATCCTACAGTAGATAGGTCTTATTGTCCTGTTATAGACTGTCCTCCCCTCCTACAGTAGATAGGTCTTATTGTCCTGTTATAGACTGTCCTCCCCTCCTACAGTAGATAGGCCTTATTGTCCTGTTAGAAACTGTCCTCTCCTCCTACAGTAGATAGGTCATATTGTCCTGTTAGAGACTGTCCTCCCCTCCTACAGTAGATAGGTCTTATTGTCCTGTTAGAGGCTGTCCTCCCCTCCTACAGTAGATAGGTCTTATTGTCCTGTTAAAGACTGTCCTCCCCTCCTACAGTAGATAGGTGTTATTGTCCTGTTAGAGACTGTCCTCCTCTCCTACAGTAGATAGGTCTAATTGTCCAATTAGAGACTTCCCCTCCTATAGTAGATAGGTCTTATTGTCCTTTTAGAGACTGACCTCTCCTCCTACAGTAGATAGGTCTTACTGTCCTGTTAGAGAATGTCCACCCCTCCTACAGTAGATAGGTTGTATTGTCCTGTTAGAGACTGTCCCCTTCTACAGTAGATAGGTCTTATTGTCCTGTTAGAGACTGTCCTCCCATCCTACAGTAGATAGGTCTTACTGTCCTGTTAGAGACTGCCACCTCCTACAGTAGATAGGTCTTATTGTCCTGATAGAGACTGTCCTCCCCTCCTACAGTAGATAGGTCTTATTGTCCTGTTAGAGACTGTCCTCCCCTCCTACAGTAGATAGGTCTTATTGTCCTGTTAGAGAATGTCCTCCCCTCCTACAGTAGATAGGTCTTATTGTCCTGTTAGAGACTGTCCTCTCCTCCTACAGTAGAAAGGTCTTATTGTCCTGTTAGAGACTGTCCTCCCCTCCTACAGTAGTTAGGTTTATTGTCCTGTTATAGACTGTCCTCTCCTCCTACAGTAGATAGGTCTTATTGTCCTGTTAGAGACTTTCCTCCCATCCTACAGTAGATAGGCCTTATTGTCCTGTTAGAGACTGTCCTCTCCTCCTACAGTAGATAGGTCATATTGTCCTGTTAGAGACTGTCCTCCCCTCCTACAGTAGATAGGTGTTATTGTCCTGTTAGAGACTGTCCTCCCCTCCTACAGTAGATAGGTCTTATTGTCCAATTAGAGACTTTCCCCTCCTATAGTAGATAGGTCTTATTGTCCTGTTAGAGACTGACCTCTCCTCCTACAGTAGATAGGTCTTACTGTCCTGTTAGAGAATGTCCACCCCTCCTACAGTAGATAGGTCTTATTGTCCTGTTAGAGACTGTCCTCCAATCCTACAGTAGATAGGTCTTATTGTCCTGTTATAGACTGTCCTCCCCTCCTACAGTAGATAGGTCTTATTGTCCTGTTATAGACTGTCCTCCCCTCCTACAGTAGATAGGCCTTATTGTCCTGTTAGAAACTGTCCTCTCCTCCTACAGTAGATAGGTCATATTGTCCTGTTAGAGACTGTCCTCCCCTCCTACAGTAGATAGGTCTTATTGTCCTGTTAGAGGCTGTCCTCCCCTCCTACAGTAGATAGGTCTTATTGTCCTGTTAAAGACTGTCCTCCCCTCCTACAGTAGATAGGTGTTATTGTCCTGTTAGAGACTGTCCTCCTCTCCTACAGTAGATAGGTCTAATTGTCCAATTAGAGACTTCCCCTCCTATAGTAGATAGGTCTTATTGTCCTTTTAGAGACTGACCTCTCCTCCTACAGTAGATAGGTCTTACTGTCCTGTTAGAGAATGTCCACCCCTCCTACAGTAGATAGGTTGTATTGTCCTGTTAGAGACTGTCCCCTTCTACAGTAGATAGGTCTTATTGTCCTGTTAGAGACTGCCACCTCCTACAGTAGATAGGTCTTATTGTCCTGTTAGAGACTGTCCTCCCCTCCTACAGTAGTTAGGTCTTATTGTCCTGTTATAGACTGTCCTCTCCTCCTACAGTAGATAGGTCTTATTGTCCTGTTAGAGACTGTCCTCCCCTCCTACAGTAGATAGGTCTTATTGCCCTGTTAGAGACTGTCCTCCCATCCTACAGTAGATAGGCCTTATTGTCCTGTTAGAGACTGTCCTCTCCTCCTACAGTAGAAAGGTCTTATTGTCCTGTTAGAGACTGTCCTCCCCTCCTACAGTAGTTAGGTTTATTGTCCTGTTATAGACTGTCCTCTCCTCCTACAGTAGATAGGTCTTATTGTCCTGTTAGAGACTGTCCTCCCATCCTACAGTAGATAGGCCTTATTGTCCTGTTAGAGACTGTCCTCTCCTCCTACAGTAGATAGGTCATATTGTCCTGTTAGAGACTGTCCTCCCCTCCTACAGTAGATAGGTGTTATTGTCCTGTTAGAGACTGTCCTCCCCTCCTACAGTAGATAGGTCTTATTGTCCAATTAGAGACTTTCCCCTCCTATAGTAGATAGGTCTTATTGTCCTGTTAGAGACTGACCTCTCCTCCTACAGTAGATAGGTCTTACTGTCCTGTTAGAGAATGTCCACCCCTCCTACAGTAGATAGGTCGAATTGTCCTGTTAGAGACTGTCCTCCCCTCCTACAGTAGATCGGTCTTATTGTCCTGTTAAAGACTGTCCTCCCATCCTACAGTAGATAGGTCTTACTGTCCTGTTAGAGACTGCCACCTCCTACAGTAGATAGGTCTTATTGTCCTGATAGAGACTGTCCTCCCCTCCTACAGTAGATAGGTCTTATTGTCCTGTTAGAGACTGTCCTCCCCTCCTACAGTAGATAGGTCTTATTGTCCTGTTAGAGAATGTCCTCCCCTCCTACAGTAGATAGGTCTTATTGTCCTGTTAGAGACTGTCCTCTCCTCCTACAGTAGAAAGGTCTTATTGTCCTGTTAGAGACTGTCCTCCCCTCCTACAGTAGTTAGGTTTATTGTCCTGTTATAGACTGTCCTCTCCTCCTACAGTAGATAGGTCTTATTGTCCTGTTAGAGACTTTCCTCCCATCCTACAGTAGATAGGCCTTATTGTCCTGTTAGAGACTGTCCTCTCCTCCTACAGTAGATAGGTCATATTGTCCTGTTAGAGACTGTCCTCCCCTCCTACAGTAGATAGGTGTTATTGTCCTGTTAGAGACTGTCCTCCCCTCCTACAGTAGATAGGTCTTATTGTCCAATTAGAGACTTTCCACTCCTATAGTAGATAGGTCTTATTGTCCTGTTAGAGACTGACCTCTCCTCCTACAGTAGATAGGTCTTACTGTCCTGTTAGAGAATGTCCACCCCTCCTACAGTAGATAGGTATTATTGTCCTGTTAGAGACTGTCCTCCAATCCTACAGTAGATAGGTCTTATTGTCCTGTTATAGACTGTCCTCTCCTCCTACAGTAGATAGGTCATATTGTCCTGTTAGAGACTGTCCTCCCCTCCTACAGTAGATAGGTCTTATTGTCCTGTTAGAGACTGTCCTCCCCTCCTACAGTAGATAGGTCTTATTGTCCTGTTAAAGACTGTCCTCCCCTCCTACAGTAGATAGGTGTTATTGTCCTGTTAGAGACTGTCCTCCTCTCCTACAGTAGATAGGTCTAATTGTCCAATTAGAGACTTTCCCCTCCTATAGTAGATAGGTCTTATTGTCCTTTTAGAGACTGACCTCTCCTCCTACAGTAGATAGGTCTTACTGTCCTGTTAGAGAATGTCCACCCCTCCTACAGTAGATAGGTTGTATTGTCCTGTTAGAGACTGTCCCCTTCTACAGTAGATAGGTCTTATTGTCCTGTTAGAGACTGCCACCTCCTACAGTAGATAGGTCTTATTGTCCTGTTAGAGACTGTCCTCCCCTCCTACAGTAGTTAGGTCTTATTGTCCTGTTATAGACTGTCCTCTCCTCCTACAGTAGATAGGTCTTATTGTCCTGTTAGAGACTGTCCTCCCCTCCTACAGTAGATAGGTCTTATTGTCCTGTTAGAGACTGTCCTCCCATCCTACAGTAGATAGGCCTTATTGTCCTGTTAGAGAATGTCCTCTCCTCCTACAGTAGATAGGTCATATTGTCCTGTTAGAGACTGTCCTCCCCTCCTACAGTAGATAGGTCTTATTGTCCTGTTAGAGACTGTCCTCCCCTCCTACAGTAGATCGGTCTTATTGTCCTGTTAAAGACTGTCCTCCCATCCTACAGTAGATAGGTCTTACTGTCCTGTTAGAGAATGTCCACCCCTCCTACAGTAGATAGGTCGTATTGTCCTGTTAGAGACTGTCCCCTTCTACAGTAGATAGGTCTTATTGTCCTGTTAGAGACTGTCCTCCCCTCCTACAGTAGATAGGTCTTATTGTCCTGTTAGAGACTTTCCTCCCATCCTACAGTAGATAGGCCTTATTGTCCTGTTAGAGACTGTCCTCTCCTCCTACAGTAGATAGGTCATATTGTCCTGTTAGAGACTGTCCTCCCCTCCTACAGTAGATAGGTGTTATTGTCCTGTTAGAGACTGTCCTCCCCTCATACAGTAGATAGGTCTTATTGTCCAATTAGAGACTTTCCCCTCCTATAGTAGATAGGTCTTATTGTCCTGTTAGAGACTGACCTCTCCTCCTACAGTAGATAGGTCTTACTGTCCTGTTAGAGAATGTCCACCCCTCCTACAGTAGATAGGTCTTATTGTCCTGTTAGAGACTGTCCTCCAATCCTACAGTAGATAGGTCTTATTGTCCTGTTATAGACTGTCCTCCCCTCCTACAGTAGATAGGTCTTATTGTCCTGTTATAGACTGTCCTCCCCTCCTACAGTAGATAGGCCTTATTGTCCTGTTAGAGACTGTCCTCTCCTCCTACAGTAGATAGGTCATATTGTCCTGTTAGAGACTGTCCTCCCCTCCTACAGTAGATAGGTCTTATTGTCCTGTTAGAGACTGTCCTCCCCTCCTACAGTAGATAGGTTGTATTGTCCTGTTAGAGACTGTCCCCTTCTACAGTAGATAGGTCTTATTGTCCTGTTAGAGACTGCCACCTCCTACAGTAGATAGGTCTTATTGTCCTGTTAGAGACTGTCCTCCCCTCCTACAGTAGTTAGGTCTTATTGTCCTGTTATAGACTGTCCTCTCCTCCTACAGTAGATAGGTCTTATTGTCCTGTTAGAGACTGTCCTCCCCTCCTACAGTAGATAGGTCTTATTGCCCTGTTAGAGACTGTCCTCCCATCCTACAGTAGATAGGCCTTATTGTCCTGTTAGAGACTGTCCTCTCCTCCTACAGTAGAAAGGTCTTATTGTCCTGTTAGAGACTGTCCTCCCCTCCTACAGTAGTTAGGTTTATTGTCCTGTTATAGACTGTCCTCTCCTCCTACAGTAGATAGGTCTTATTGTCCTGTTAGAGACTGTCCTCCCATCCTACAGTAGATAGGCCTTATTGTCCTGTTAGAGACTGTCCTCTCCTCCTACAGTAGATAGGTCATATTGTCCTGTTAGAGACTGTCCTCCCCTCCTACAGTAGATAGGTGTTATTGTCCTGTTAGAGACTGTCCTCCCCTCCTACAGTAGATAGGTCTTATTGTCCAATTAGAGACTTTCCCCTCCTATAGTAGATAGGTCTTATTGTCCTGTTAGAGACTGACCTCTCCTCCTACAGTAGATAGGTCTTACTGTCCTGTTAGAGAATGTCCACCCCTCCTACAGTAGATAGGTCGAATTGTCCTGTTAGAGACTGTCCTCCCCTCCTACAGTAGATCGGTCTTATTGTCCTGTTAAAGACTGTCCTCCCATCCTACAGTAGATAGGTCTTACTGTCCTGTTAGAGACTGCCACCTCCTACAGTAGATAGGTCTTATTGTCCTGATAGAGACTGTCCTCCCCTCCTACAGTAGATAGGTCTTATTGTCCTGTTAGAGACTGTCCTCCCCTCCTACAGTAGATAGGTCTTATTGTCCTGTTAGAGAATGTCCTCCCCTCCTACAGTAGATAGGTCTTATTGTCCTGTTAGAGACTGTCCTCTCCTCCTACAGTAGAAAGGTCTTATTGTCCTGTTAGAGACTGTCCTCCCCTCCTACAGTAGTTAGGTTTATTGTCCTGTTATAGACTGTCCTCTCCTCCTACAGTAGATAGGTCTTATTGTCCTGTTAGAGACTTTCCTCCCATCCTACAGTAGATAGGCCTTATTGTCCTGTTAGAGACTGTCCTCTCCTCCTACAGTAGATAGGTCATATTGTCCTGTTAGAGACTGTCCTCCCCTCCTACAGTAGATAGGTGTTATTGTCCTGTTAGAGACTGTCCATCCCTCCTACAGTAGATAGGTCTTATTGTCCAATTAGAGACTTTCCACTCCTATAGTAGATAGGTCTTATTGTCCTGTTAGAGACTGACCTCTCCTCCTACAGTAGATAGGTCTTACTGTCCTGTTAGAGAATGTCCACCCCTCCTACAGTAGATAGGTATTATTGTCCTGTTAGAGACTGTCCTCCAATCCTACAGTAGATAGGTCTTATTGTCCTGTTATAGACTGTCCTCCCCTCCTACAGTAGATAGGTCTTATTGTCCTGTTATAGACTGTCCTCCCCTCCTACAGTAGATAGGCCTTATTGTCCTGTTAGAGACTGTCCTCTCCTCCTACAGTAGATAGGTCATATTGTCCTGTTAGAGACTGTCCTCCCCTCCTACAGTAGATAGGTCTTATTGTCCTGTTAGAGACTGTCCTCCCCTCCTACAGTAGATAGGTCTTATTGTCCTGTTAAAGACTGTCCTCCCCTCCTACAGTAGATAGGTGTTATTGTCCTGTTAGAGACTGTCCTCCTCTCCTACAGTAGATAGGTCTAATTGTCCAATTAGAGACTTTCCCCTCCTATAGTAGATAGGTCTTATTGTCCTTTTAGAGACTGACCTCTCCTCCTACAGTAGATAGGTCTTACTGTCCTGTTAGAGAATGTCCACCCCTCCTACAGTAGATAGGTTGTATTGTCCTGTTAGAGACTGTCCCCTTCTACAGTAGATAGGTCTTATTGTCCTGTTAGAGACTGCCACCTCCTACAGTAGATAGGTCTTATTGTCCTGTTAGAGACTGTCCTCCCCTCCTACAGTAGTTAGGTCTTATTGTCCTGTTATAGACTGTCCTCTCCTCCTACAGTAGATAGGTCTTATTGTCCTGTTAGAGACTGTCCTCCCCTCCTACAGTAGATAGGTCTTATTGTCCTGTTAGAGACTGTCCTCCCATCCTACAGTAGATAGGCCTTATTGTCCTGTTAGAGAATGTCCTCTCCTCCTACAGTAGATAGGTCATATTGTCCTGTTAGAGACTGTCCTCCCCTCCTACAGTAGATAGGTCTTATTGTCCTGTTAGAGACTGTCCTCCCCTCCTACAGTAGATCGGTCTTATTGTCCTGTTAAAGACTGTCCTCCCATCCTACAGTAGATAGGTCTTACTGTCCTGTTAGAGAATGTCCACCCCTCCTACAGTAGATAGGTCGTATTGTCCTGTTAGAGACTGTCCCCTTCTACAGTAGATAGGTCTTATTGTCCTGTTAGAGACTGTCCTCCCCTCCTACAGTAGATAGGTCTTATTGTCCTGTTAGAGACTTTCCTCCCATCCTACAGTAGATAGGCCTTATTGTCCTGTTAGAGACTGTCCTCTCCTCCTACAGTAGATAGGTCATATTGTCCTGTTAGAGACTGTCCTCCCCTCCTACAGTAGATAGGTGTTATTGTCCTGTTAGAGACTGTCCTCCCCTCCTACAGTAGATAGGTCTTATTGTCCAATTAGAGACTTTCCCCTCCTATAGTAGATAGGTCTTATTGTCCTGTTAGAGACTGACCTCTCCTCCTACAGTAGATAGGTCTTACTGTCCTGTTAGAGAATGTCCACCCCTCCTACAGTAGATAGGTCTTATTGTCCTGTTAGAGACTGTCCTCCAATCCTACAGTAGATAGGTCTTATTGTCCTGTTATAGACTGTCCTCCCCTCCTACAGTAGATAGGTCTTATTGTCCTGTTATAGACTGTCCTCCCCTCCTACAGTAGATAGGCCTTATTGTCCTGTTAGAGACTGTCCTCTCCTCCTACAGTAGATAGGTCATATTGTCCTGTTAGAGACTGTCCTCCCCTCCTACAGTAGATAGGTCTTATTGTCCTGTTAGAGACTGTCCTCCCCTCCTACAGTAGATAGGTCTTATTGTCCTGTTAAAGACTGTCCTCCCCTCCTACAGTAGATAGGTGTTATTGTCCTGTTAGAGACTGTCCTCCTCTCCTACAGTAGATAGGTCTAATTGTCCAATTAGAGACTTTCCCCTCCTATAGTAGATAGGTCTTATTGTCCTTTTAGAGACTGACCTCTCCTCCTACAGTAGATAGGTCTTACTGTCCTGTTAGAGAATGTCCACCCCTCCTACAGTAGATAGGTCGTATTGTCCTGTTAGAGACTGTCCCCTTCTACAGTAGATAGGTCTTATTGTCCTGTTAGAGACTGCCACCTCCTACAGTAGATAGGTCTTATTGTCCTGTTAGAGACTGTCCTCCCCTCCTACATTAGATAGGTCTTATTGTCCTGTTAGAGACTGTCCTCCCCTCCTACAGTAGATAGGTCTTATTGTCCTGTTAGAGACTGTCCTCCCCTCCTACAGTAGATAGGTCTTATTGTCCTGTTAGAGACTGTCCTCCCCTCCTACAGTAGATAGGTCTTATTGTCCTGTTAGAGACTGTCCTCCAATCCTACAGTAGATAGGTCTTATTGTCCTGTTATAGACTGTCCTCCCCTCCTACAGTAGATAGGTCTTATTGTCCTGTTAGAGACTGTCCTCCCCTCCTACAGTAGATAGGTCTTATTGTCCTGTTAGAGACTGTCCTCCCCTCCTACAGTAGATAGGTCTTATTGTCCTGTTAGAGACTGTCCTCCCCTCCTACAGTAGATAGGCCTTATTGTCCGTTAGAGACTGTCCTCTCCTCCTACAGTAGATAGGTCATATTGTCCTGTTAGAGACTGTCCTCCCCTCCTACAGTAGATAGGTCTTATTGTCCTGTTAGAGACTGTCCTCCCCTCCTACAGTAGATAGGTCTTATTGTCCTGTTAAAGACTGTCCTCCCCTCCTACAGTAGATAGGTGTTATTGTCCTGTTAGAGACTGTCCTCCTCTCCTACAGTAGATAGTTCTTATTGTCCAATTAGAGACTTTCCCCTCCTATAGTAGATAGGTCTTATTGTCCTTTTAGAGACTGACCTCTCCTCCTACAGTAGATAGGTCTTACTGTCCTGTTAGAGAATGTCCACCCCTCCTACAGTAGATAGGTCGTATTGTCCTGTTAGAGACTGTCCCCTTCTACAGTAGATAGGTCTTATTGTCCTGTTAGAGACTGCCACCTCCTACAGTAGATAGGCCTTATTGTCCTGATAGAGACTGTCCTCCCCTCCTACAGTAGATAGGTCTTATTGTCCTGTTAGAGACTGTCCTCCCCTCCTACAGTAGATAGGTCTTATTGTCCTGTTAGAGAATGTCCTCCCCTCCTACATTAGATAGGTCTTATTGTCCTGTTAGAGACTGTCCTCTCCTCCTACAGTAGAAAGGTCTTATTGTCCTGTTAGAGACTGTCCTCCCCTCCTACAGTAGTTAGGTCTTATTGTCCTGTTATAGACTGTCCTCTCCTCCTACAGTAGATAGGTCTTATTATCCTGTTAGAGACTGTCCTCCCCTCTTACAGTAGATAGGTCTTATTGTCCTGTTAGAGACTGTCCTCCCATCCTACAGTAGATAGGCCTTATTGTCCTGTTAGAGACTGTCCTCTCCTCCTACAGTAGATAGGTCATATTGTCCTGTTAGAGACTGTCCTCCCCTCCTACAGTAGATAGGTCTTATTGTCCTGTTAGAGACTGTCCTCCCCTCCTACAGTAGATCGGTCTTATTGTCCTGTTAAAGACTGTCCTCCCCTCTTACAGTAGATAGGTGTTATTGTCCTGTTAGAGACTGTCCTCCCCTCCTACAGTAGATAGGTCGTATTGTCCAATTAGAGACTGTCCCCTTCTACAGTAGATAGGTCTTATTGTCCTGTTAGAGACTGTCCTCCCCTCCTACAGTAGATAGGTCTTATTGTCCTGTTAGAGACTGTCCTCCCCTCCTACAGTAGATAGGTCTTATTGTCCTGTTAGAGACTGTCCTCCCCTCCTACAGTAGATAGGTCTTATTGTCCTGTTAGAGACTGTCCTCCCCTCCTACAGTAGATAGGTCTTATTGTCCTGTTAGAGACTGTCCTCCAATCCTACAGTAGATAGGTCTTATTGTCCTGTTATAGACTGTCCTCCCCTCCTACAGTAGATAGGTCTTATTGTCCTGTTAGAGACTGTCCTCCCCTCCTACAGTAGATAGGTCTTATTGTCCTGTTAGAGACTGTCCTCCCCTCCTACAGTAGATAGGTCTTATTGTCCTGTTAGAGACTGTCCTCCCCTTCTACAGTAGATAGGCCTTATTGTCCTGTTAGAGACTGTCCTCTCCTCCTACAGTAGATAGGTCATATTGTCCTGTTAGAGACTGTCCTCCCCTCCTACAGTAGATAGGTCTTATTGTCCTGTTAGAGACTGTCCTCCCCTCCTACAGTAGATAGGTCTTATTGTCCTGTTAAAGACTGTCCTCCCCTCCTACAGTAGATAGGTGTTATTGTCCTGTTAGAGACTGTCCTCCTCTCCTACAGTAGATAGGTCTTATTGTCCAATTAGAGACTTTCCCCTCCTATAGTAGATAGGTCTTATTGTCCTTTTAGAGACTGACCTCTCCTCCTACAGTAGATAGGTCTTACTGTCCTGTTAGAGAATGTCCACCCCTCCTACAGTAGATAGGTCGTATTGTCCTGTTAGAGACTGTCCCCTTCTACAGTAGATAGGTCTTATTGTCCTGTTAGAGACTGCCACCTCCTACAGTAGATAGGTCTTATTGTCCTGATAGAGACTGTCCTCCCCTCCTACAGTAGATAGGTCTTATTGTCCTGTTAGAGACTGTCCTCCCCTCCTACAGTAGATAGGCCTTATTGTCCTGTTAGAGACGGTCCTCTCCTCCTACAGTAGATAGGTCATATTGTCCTGTTAGAGACTGTCCTCCCCTCCTACAGTAGATAGGTCTTATTGTCCTGTTAGAGACTGTCCTCCCCTCCTACAGTAGATCGGTCTTATTGTCCTGTTAAAGACTGTCCTCCCCTCTTACAGTAGATAGGTGTTATTGTCCTGTTAGAGACTGTCCTTCCCTCCTACAGTAGATAGGTCTTATTGTCCAATTAGAGACTTTCCCCTCCTATAGTAGATAGATCTTATTGTCCTGTTAGAGACTGACCTCTCCTCCTACAGTAGATAGGTCTTACTGTCCTGTTAGAGAATGTCCACCCCTACTACAGTAGATAGGTCGTATTGTCCTGTTAGAGACTGTCCGCTTCTACAGTAGATAGGTCTTATTGTCCTGTTAGAGACTGCCACCTCCTACAGTAGATAGGTCTTATTGTCCTGTTAGAGACTGTCCACCCCTCCTACAGTAGACAGGTCTTTTTGTCCTGTTAGAGACTGTTCTCCTCTCCTACAGTAGATAGGTCTTATTGTCCTGTTAGAGACTGTCCTCTCCTCCTACAGTAGATAGGTCTTATTGTCCTGTTAGAGACTGTCCTCCCCTCCTACAGTAGATAGGTCTTATTGTCCAATTAGAGACTTTCCCCTCCTATAGTAGATAGGTCTTATTGTCCTGTTAGAGACTGACCTCTCCTCCTACAGTAGATAGGTCTTACTGTCCTGTTAGAGAATGTCCACCCCTACTACAGTAGATAGGTCGTATTGTCCTGTTAGAGACTGTCCCCTTCTACAGTAGATAGGTCTTATTGTCCTGTTAGAGACTGCCACCTCCTACAGTAGATAGGTCTTATTGTCCTGTTAGAGACTGTCCTCCCCTCCTACAGTAGACAGGTCTTTTTGTCCTGTTAGAGACTGTCCTCCCCTCCTACTGTAGATAGGTCTTATTGTCCTGTTAGAGACTGTCCTCTCCTCCTACAGTAGATAGGTCTTATTGTCCTGTTAGAGACTGTCCTCCCCTCCTACAGTAGATAGGTCTTATTGTCCTGTTAGAGACTGTCCTCTCCTCCTACAGTAGATAGGTCATATTGTCCTGTTAGAGACTGTCCTCCCCTCCTACAGTAGATAGGTCTTATTGTCCTGTTAGAGACTGTCCTCCCCTCCTACAGTAGATAGGTCTTATTGTCCTGTTAGAGACTGTCCTCCAATCCTACAGTAGATAGGTCTTATTGTCCTGTTATAGACTGTCCTCCCCTCCTACAGTAGATAGGTCTTATTGTCCTGTTAGAGACTGTCCTCCCCTCCTACAGTAGATAGGTCTTATTGTCCTGTTATAGACTGTCCTCCCCTCCTACAGTAGATAGGTCTTATTGTCCTGTTAGAGACTGTCCTCCCCTCCTACAGTAGATAGGACTTACTGTCCTGTTAGAGAATGTCCACCCCTCCTACAGTAGATAGGTCGTATTGTCCTGTTAGAGACTGTCCCCTTCTACAGTAGATAGGTCTTATTGTCCTGTTAGAGACTGCCACCTCCTACAGTAGATAGGTCGTATTGTCCTGATAGAGACTGTCCTCCCCTCCTACAGTAGATAGGTCTTATTGTCCTGTTAGAGACTGTCCTCCCCTCCTACAGTAGATAGGTCTTATTGTCCTGTTAGAGAATGTCCTCCCCTCCTACAGTAGATAGGTCTTATTGTCCTGTTAGAGACTGTCCTCTCCTCCTACAGTAGAAAGGTCTTATTGTCCTGTTAGAGACTGTCCTCCCCTCCTACAGTAGTTAGGTCTTATTGTCCTGTTATAGACTGTCCTCTCCTCCTACAGTAGATAGGTCTTATTGTCCTGTTAGAGACTGTCCTCCCCTCCTACAGTAGATAGGTCTTATTGTCCTGTTAGAGACTGTCCTCCCATCCTACAGTAGATAGGCCTTATTGTCCTGTTAGAGACTGTCCTCTCCTCCTACAGTAGATAGGTCATATTGTCCTGTTAGAGACTGTCCTCCCTCCTACAGTAGATAGGTCTTATTGTCCTGTTAGAGACTGTCCTCCCCTCCTACAGTAGATCGGTCTTATTGTCCTGTTAAAGACTGTCCTCCCATCCTACAGTAGATAGGCCTTATTGTCCTGTTAGAGACTGTCCTCTCCTCCTACAGTAGATAGGTCATATTGTTCTGTTAGAGACTGTCCTCTCCTCCTACAGTAGATAGGTCTTATTGTCCTGTTAGAGACTGTCCTCCCCTCCTACAGTAGATAGGCCTTATTGTCCTGTTAGAGACTGTCCTCTCCTCCTACAGTAGATAGGTCATATTGTCCTGTTAGAGACTGTCCTCCCCTCCTACAGTAGATAGGTCTTATTGTCCTGTTAGAGACTGTCCTCCCCTCCTACAGTAGATAGGTCTTATTGTCCTGTTAAAGACTGTCCTCCCCTCCTACAGTAGATAGGTGTTATTGTCCTGTTAGAGACTGTCCTCCTCTCCTACAGTAGATAGGTCTTATTGTCCAATTAGAGACTTTCCCCTCCTATAGTAGATAGGTCTTATTGTCCTGTTAGAGACTGACCTCTCCTCCTACAGTAGATAGGTCTTACTGTCCTGTTAGAGAATGTCCACCCCTCCTACAGTAGATAGGTCGTATTGTCCTGTTAGAGACTGTCCCCTTCTACAGTAGATAGGTCTTATTGTCCTGTTAGAGACTGCCACCTCCTACAGTAGATAGGTCTGATTGTCCTGATAGAGACTGTCCTCCCCTCCTACAGTAGATAGGTCTTATTGTCCTGTTAGAGACTGTCCTCCCCTCCTACAGTAGATAGGTCTTATTGTCCTGTTAGAGAATGTCCTCCCCTCCTACAGTAGATAGGTCTTATTGTCCTGTTAGAGACTGTCCTCTCCTCCTACAGTAGAAAGGTCTTATTGTCCTGTTAGAGACTGTCCTCCCCTCCTACAGTAGTTAGGTCTTATTGTCCTGTTATAGACTGTCCTCTCCTCCTACAGTAGATAGGTCTTATTGTCCTGTTAGAGACTGTCCTCCCCTCCTACAGTAGATAGGTCTTATTGTCCTGTTAGAGACTGTCCTCCCATCCTACAGTAGATAGGCCTTATTGTCCTGTTAGAGACTGTCCTCTCCTCCTACAGTAGATAGGTCATATTGTCCTGTTAGAGACTGTCCTCCCTCCTACAGTAGATAGGTCTTATTGTCCTGTTAGAGACTGTCCTCCCCTCCTACAGTAGATCGGTCTTATTGTCCTGTTAAAGACTGTCCTCCCATCCTACAGTAGATAGGTGTTATTGTCCTGTTAGAGACTGTCCTCCCCTCCTACAGTAGATAGGTCTTATTGTCCAATTAGAGACTTTCCCCTCCTATAGTAGATAGGTCTTATTGTCCTGTTAGAGACTGTCCTCCCCTCCTACAGTAGATAGGTCTTATTGTCCTGTTAGAGACTGTCCTCCCCTCCTACAGTAGATAGGTCTTATTGTCCTGTTAGAGACTGTCCTCCAATCCTACAGTAGATAGGTCTTATTGTCCTGTTAGAGACTGTCCTCCCCTCCTACAGTAGATAGGTCTTATTGTCCTGTTAAAGACTGTCCTCCCCTCCTACAGTAGATAGGTGTTATTGTCCTGTTAGAGACTGTCCTCCTCTCCTACAGTAGATAGGTCTTATTGTCCAATTAGAGACTTTCCCCTCCTATAGTAGATAGGTCTTATTGTCCTGTTAGAGACTGACCTCTCCTCCTACAGTAGGTAGGTCTTACTGTCCTGTTAGAGAATGTCCACCCCTCCTACAGTAGATAGGTCGTATTGTCCTGTTAGAGACTGTCCCCTTCTACAGTAGATAGGTCTTATTGTCCTGTTAGAGACTGCCACCTCCTACAGTAGATAGGTCTTATTGTCCTGATAGAGACTGTCCTCCCCTCCTACAGTAGATAGGTCTTATTGTCCTGTTAGAGAATGTCCTCCCCTCCTACAGTAGATAGGTCTTATTGTCCTGTTAGAGACTGTCCTCTCCTCCTACAGTAGAAAGGTCTTATTGTCCTGTTAGAGACTGTCCTCCCCTCCTACAGTAGTTAAGTCTTATTGTCCTGTTATAGACTGTCCTCTCCTCCTACAGTAGATAGGTCTTATTGTCCTGTTAGAGACTGTCCTCCCCTCCTACAGTAGATAGGTCTTATTGTCCTGTTAGAGACTGTCCTCCCCTCCTACAGTAGATAGGTCTTATTGTCCTGTTAGAGACTGTCCTCCAATCCTACAGTAGATAGGTCTTATTGTCCTGTTATAGACTGTCCTCCCCTCCTACAGTAGATAGGTCTTATTGTCCTGTTAGAGACTGTCCTCCCCTCCTACAGTAGATAGGTCTTATTGTCCTGTTAGAGACTGTCCTCCCCTCCTACAGTAGATAGGTCTTATTGTCCTGTTAGAGACTGTCCTCCCCTCCTACAGTAGATAGGCCTTATTGTCCTGTTAGAGACTGTCCTCTCCTCCTATAGTAGATAGGTCATATTGTCCTGTTAGAGACTGTCCTCCCCTCCTACAGTAGATAGGTGTTATTGTCCTGTTAGAGACTGTCCTCCTCTCCTACAGTAGATAGGTCTTATTGTCCAATTAGAGACTTTCCCCTCCTATAGTAGATAGGTCTTATTTTCCTGTTAGAGACTGACCTCTCCTCCTACAGTAGATAGGTCTTACTGTCCTGTTAGAGAATGTCCACCCCTCCTACAGTAGATAGGTCGTATTGTCCTGTTAGAGACTGTCCCCTTCTACAGTAGATAGGTCTTATTGTCCTGTTAGAGACTGCCACCTCCTACAGTAGATAGGTCTTATTGTCCTGATAGAGACTGTCCTCCCATCCTACAGTAGATAGGCCTTATTGTCCTGTTAGAGACTGTCCTCTCCTCCTACAGTAGATAGGTCATATTGTCCTGTTAGAGACTGTCCTCCCTCCTACAGTAGATAGGTCTTATTGTCCTGTTAGAGACTGTCCTCCCCTCCTACAGTAGATCGGTCTTATTGTCCTGTTAAAGACTGTCCTCCCATCCTACAGTAGATAGGCCTTATTGTCCTGTTAGAGACTGTCCTCTCCTCCTACAGTAGATAGGTCATATTGTTCTGTTAGAGACTGTCCTCTCCTCCTACAGTAGATAGGTCTTATTGTCCTGTTAGAGACTGTCCTCCCATCCTACAGTAGATAGGCCTTATTGTCCTGTTAGAGACTGTCCTCTCCTCCTACAGTAGATAGGTCATATTGTCCTGTTAGAGACTGTCCTCCCTCCTACAGTAGATAGGTCTTATTGTCCTGTTAGAGACTGTCCTCCCCTCCTACAGTAGATCGGTCTTATTGTCCTGTTAAAGACTGTCCTCCCATCCTACAGTAGATAGGTGTTATTGTCCTGTTAGAGACTGTCCTCCCCTCCTACAGTAGATAGGTCTTATTGTCCAATTAGAGACTTTCCCCTCCTATAGTAGATAGGTCTTATTGTCCTGTTAGAGACTGTCCTCCCCTCCTACAGTAGATAGGTCTTATTGTCCTGTTAGAGACTGTCCTCCCCTCCTACAGTAGATAGGTCTTATTGTCCTGTTAGAGACTGTCCTCCAATCCTACAGTAGATAGGTCTTATTGTCCTGTTAGAGACTGTCCTCCCCTCCTACAGTAGATAGGTCTTATTGTCCTGTTAAAGACTGTCCTCCCCTCCTACAGTAGATAGGTGTTATTGTCCTGTTAGAGACTGTCCTCCTCTCCTACAGTAGATAGGTCTTATTGTCCAATTAGAGACTTTCCCCTCCTATAGTAGATAGGTCTTATTGTCCTGTTAGAGACTGACCTCTCCTCCTACAGTAGGTAGGTCTTACTGTCCTGTTAGAGAATGTCCACCCCTCCTACAGTAGATAGGTCGTATTGTCCTGTTAGAGACTGTCCCCTTCTACAGTAGATAGGTCTTATTGTCCTGTTAGAGACTGCCACCTCCTACAGTAGATAGGTCTTATTGTCCTGATAGAGACTGTCCTCCCCTCCTACAGTAGATAGGTCTTATTGTCCTGTTAGAGAATGTCCTCCCCTCCTACAGTAGATAGGTCTTATTGTCCTGTTAGAGACTGTCCTCTCCTCCTACAGTAGAAAGGTCTTATTGTCCTGTTAGAGACTGTCCTCCCCTCCTACAGTAGTTAAGTCTTATTGTCCTGTTATAGACTGTCCTCTCCTCCTACAGTAGATAGGTCTTATTGTCCTGTTAGAGACTGTCCTCCCCTCCTACAGTAGATAGGTCTTATTGTCCTGTTAGAGACTGTCCTCCCCTCCTACAGTAGATAGGTCTTATTGTCCTGTTAGAGACTGTCCTCCAATCCTACAGTAGATAGGTCTTATTGTCCTGTTATAGACTGTCCTCCCCTCCTACAGTAGATAGGTCTTATTGTCCTGTTAGAGACTGTCCTCCCCTCCTACAGTAGATAGGTCTTATTGTCCTGTTAGAGACTGTCCTCCCCTCCTACAGTAGATAGGTCTTATTGTCCTGTTAGAGACTGTCCTCCCCTCCTACAGTAGATAGGCCTTATTGTCCTGTTAGAGACTGTCCTCTCCTCCTATAGTAGATAGGTCATATTGTCCTGTTAGAGACTGTCCTCCCCTTCTACAGTAGATAGGTCTTATTGTCCTGTTAGAGACTGTCCTCCCCTCCTACAGTAGATAGGTCTTATTGTCCTGTTAAAGACTGTCCTCCCCTCCTACAGTAGATAGGTGTTATTGTCCTGTTAGAGACTGTCCTCCTCTCCTACAGTAGATAGGTCTTATTGTCCAATTAGAGACTTTCCCCTCCTATAGTAGATAGGTCTTATTTTCCTGTTAGAGACTGACCTCTCCTCCTACAGTAGATAGGTCTTACTGTCCTGTTAGAGAATGTCCACCCCTCCTACAGTAGATAGGTCGTATTGTCCTGTTAGAGACTGTCCCCTTCTACAGTAGATAGGTCTTATTGTCCTGTTAGAGACTGCCACCTCCTACAGTAGATAGGTCTTATTGTCCTGATAGAGACTGTCCTCCCCTCCTACAGTAGATAGGTCTTATTGTCCTGTTAGAGACTGTCCTCCCCTCCTACAGTAGATAGGTCTTATTGTCCTGTTAGAGAATGTCCTCCCCTCCTACAGTAGATAGGTCTTATTGTCCTGTTAGAGACTGTCCTCTCCTCCTACAGTAGAAAGGTCTTATCGTCCTGTTAGAGACTGTCCTCCCCTCCTACAGTAGTTAGGTCTTATTGTCCTGTTATAGACTGTCCTCTCCTCCTACAGTAGATAGGTCTTATTGTCCTGTTAGAGACTGTCCTCCCCTCCTACAGTAGATAGGTCTTATTGTCCTGTTAGAGACTGTCCTCCCATCCTACAGTAGATAGGCCTTATTGTCCTGTTAGAGACTGTCCTCTCCTCCTACAGTAGATAGGTCATATTGTCCTGTTAGAGACTGTCCTCCCCTCCTACAGTAGATAGGTCTTATTGTCCTGTTAGAGACTGTCCTCCCCTCGTACAGTAGATCGGTCTTATTGTCCTGTTAGAGAATGTCCACCCCTCCTACAGTAGATAGGTCGTATTGTCCTGTTAGAGACTGTCCCCTTCTACAGTAGATAGGTCTTATTGTCCTGTTAGAGACTGCCACCTCCTACAGTAGATAGGTCTTATTGTCCTGTTAGAGACTGTCCTCCCCTCCTACAGTAGTTAGGTCTTATTGTCCTGTTAGAGACTGTCCTCCCCTCCTACAGTAGATAGGTCTTATTGTCCTGTTAGAGACTGTCCTCCCCTCCTACAGTAGATAGGTCTTATTGTCCTGTTATAGACTGTCCTCCCCTCCTACAGTAGATAGGTCTTATTGTCCTGTTAGAGACTGTCCTCCCCTCCTACAGTAGATAGGTCTTATTGTCCTGTTAGAGACTGTCCTCCCCTCCTACAGTAGATAGGTCTTATTGTCCTGTTAGAGACTGTCCTCCCCTCCTACAGTAGATAGGCCTTATTGTCCTGTTAGAGACTGTCCTCTCCTCCTACAGTAGATAGGTCATATTGTCCTGTTAGAGACTGTCCTCCCCTCCTACAGTAGATAGGTCTTATTGTCCTGTTAAAGACTCTCCTCCCCTCCTACAGTAGATAGGTGTTATTGTCCTGTTAGAGACTGTCCTCCTCTCCTACAGTAGATAGGTCTTATTGTCCAATTAGAGACTTTCCCCTCCTATAGTAGATAGGTCTTATTGTCCTGTTAGAGACTGACCTCTCCTCCTACAGTAGATAGGTCTTACTGTCCTGTTAGAGAATGTCCACCCCTCCTACAGTAGATAGGTCTTATTGTCCTGATAGAGACTGTCCTCCCCTCCTACAGTAGATAGGTCTTATTGTCCTGTTAGAGACTGTCCTCCCCTCCTACAGTAGATAGGTCTTATTGTCCTGTTAGAGAATGTCCTCCCCTCCTACAGTAGATAGGTCTTATTGTCCTGTTAGAGACTGTCCTCTCCTCCTACAGTAGAAAGGTCTTATTGTCCTGTTAGAGACTGTCCTCCCCTCCTACAGTAGTTAGGTCTTATTGTCCTGTTAGAGACTGTCCTCCCATCCTACAGTAGATAGGCCTTATTGTCCTGTTAGAGACTGTCCTCTCCTCCTACAGTAGATAGGTCATATTGTCCTGTTAGAGACTGTCCTCCCCTCCTACAGTAGATAGGTCTTATTGTCCTGTTAGAGACTGTCCTCCCCTCCTACAGTAGTATGTCTTATTGTCCTGTTAAAGACTGTCCTCCCATCCTACAGTAGATAGGTGTTATTGTCCTGTTAGAGACTGTCCTCCCCTCCTACAGTAGATAGGTCTTATTGTCCAATTAGAGACTTTCCCCTCCTATAGTAGATAGGTCTTATTGTCCTGTTAGAGACTGTCCTCCCCTCCTACAGTAGATAGGTCTTATTGTCCTGTTAGAGACTGCCACCTCCTACAGTAGATAGGTCTTATTGTCCTGATAGAGACTGTCCTCCCCTCCTACAGTAGATAGGTCTTATTGTCCTGTTAGAGACTGTCCTCCCCTCCTACAGTAGATAGGTCTTATTGTCCTGTTAGAGAATGTCCTCCCCTCCTACAGTAGATAGGTCTTATTGTCCTGTTAGAGACTGTCCTCTCCTCCTACAGTAGAAAGGTCTTATCGTCCTGTTAGAGACTGTCCTCCCCTCCTACAGTAGTTAGGTCTTATTGTCCTGTTATAGACTGTCCTCTCCTGCTACAGTAGATAGGTCTTATTGTCCTGTTAGAGACTGTCCTCCCCTCCTACAGTAGATAGGTCTTATTGTCCTGTTAGAGACTGTCCTCCCATCCTACAGTAGATAGGCCTTATTGTCCTGTTAGAGACTGTCCTCTCCTCCTACAGTAGATAGGTCATATTGTCCTGTTAGAGACTGTCCTCCCCTCCTACAGTAGATAGGTCTTATTGTCCTGTTAGAGACTGTCCTCCCCTCCTACAGTAGATCGGTCTTATTGTCCTGTTAAAGACTGTCCTCCCATCCTACAGTAGATAGGTGTTATTGTCCTGTTAGAGACTGTCCTCCCCTCCTACAGTAGATAGGTCTTATTGTCCAATTAGAGAATTTCCCCTCCTATAGTAGATAGGTCTTATTGTCCTGTTAGAGACTGACCTCTCCTCCTACAGTAGATACGTCTTATTGTCCTGTTAGAGACTGTCCTCCCATCCTACAGTAGATAGGCCTTATTGTCCTGTTAGAGACTGTCCTCTCCTCCTACAGTAGATAGGTCATATTGTCCTGTTAGAGACTGTCCTCCCCTCCTACAGTAGATAGGTCTTATTGTCCTGTTAGAGACTGTCCTCCCCTCCTACAGTAGATCGGTCTTATTGTCCTGTTAAAGACTGTCCTCCCATCCTACAGTAGATAGGTGTTATTGTCCTGTTAGAGACTGTCCTCCCCTCCTACAGTAGATAGGTCTTATTGTCCAATTAGAGACTTTCCCCTCCTATAGTAGATAGGTCTTATTGTCCTGTTAGAGACTGACCTCTCCTCCTACAGTAGATAGGTCTTACTGTCCTGTTAGAGAATGTCCACCCCTCCTACAGTAGATAGGTCGTATTGTCCTGTTAGAGACTGTCCCCTTCTACAGTAGATAGGTCTTATTGTCCTGTTAGAGACTGCCACCTCCTACAGTAGATAGGTCTTATTGTCCTGATAGAGACTGTCCTCCCCTCCTACAGTAGATAGGTCTTATTGTCCTGTTAGAGACTGTCCTCCCCTCCTACAGTAGATAGGTCTTATTGTCCTGTTAGAGAATGTCCTCCCCTCCTACAGTAGATAGGTCTTATTGTCCTGTTAGAGACTGTCCTCTCCTCCTACAGTAGAAAGGTCTTATTGTCCTGTTAGAGACTGTCCTCCCCTCCTACAGTAGTTAGGTCTTATTGTCCTGTTAGAGACTGTCCTCCCATCCTACAGTAGATAGGCCTTATTGTCCTGTTAGAGACTGTCCTCTCCTCCTACAGTAGATAGGTCATATTGTCCTGTTAGAGACTGTCCTCCCCTCCTACAGTAGATAGGTCTTATTGTCCTGTTAGAGACTGTCCTCCCCTCCTACAGTAGATCGGTCTTATTGTCCTGTTAAAGACTGTCCTCCCATCCTACAGTAGATAGGTGTTATTGTCCTGTTAGAGACTATCCTCCCCTCCTACAGTAGATAGGTCTTATTGTCCAATTAGAGACTTTCCCCTCCTATAGTAGATAGGTCTTATTGTCCTGTTAGAGACTGTCCTCCCCTCCTACAGTAGATAGGTCTTATTGTCCTGTTAGAGACTGTCCTCCCCTCCTACAGTAGATAGGTCTTATTGTCCTGTTAGAGACTGTCCTCCAATCCTACAGTAGATAGGTCTTATTGTCCTGTTATAGACTGTCCTCCCCTCCTACAGTAGATAGGTCTTATTGTCCTGTTAGAGACTGTCCTCCCCTCCTACAGTAGATAGGTCTTATTGTCCTGTTAGAGACTGACCTCTCCTCCTACAGTAGATAGGTCTTATTGTCCTGTTAGAGACTGTCCTCCCATCCTACAGTAGATAGGCCTTATTGTCCTGTTAGAGACTGTCCTCTCCTCCTACAGTAGATAGGTCATATTGTCCTGTTAGAGACTGTCCTCCCCTCCTACAGTAGATAGGTCTTATTGTCCTGTTAGAGACTGTCCTCCCCTCCTACAGTAGATCGGTCTTATTGTCCTGTTAAAGACTGTCCTCCCATCCTACAGTAGATAGGTGTTATTGTCCTGTTAGAGACTGTCCTCCCCTCCTACAGTAGATAGGTCTTATTGTCCAATTAGAGACTTTCCCCTCCTATAGTAGATAGGTCTTATTGTCCTGTTAGAGACTGACCTCTCCTCCTACAGTAGATAGGTCTTACTGTCCTGTTAGAGAATGTCCACCCCTCCTACAGTAGATAGGTCGTATTGTCCTGTTAGAGACTGTCCCCTTCTACAGTAGATAGGTCTTATTGTCCTGTTAGAGACTGCCACCTCCTACAGTAGATAGGTCTTATTGTCCTGATAGAGACTGTCCTCCCCTCCTACAGTAGATAGGTCTTATTGTCCTGTTAGAGACTGTCCTCCCCTCCTACAGTAGATAGGTCTTATTGTCCTGTTAGAGAATGTCCTCCCCTCCTACAGTAGATAGGTCTTATTGTCCTGTTAGAGACTGTCCTCTCCTCCTACAGTAGAAAGGTCTTATTGTCCTGTTAGAGAATGTCCTCCCCTCCTACAGTAGATAGGTCTTATTGTCCTGTTAGAGACTGTCCTCTCCTCCTACAGTAGAAAGGTCTTATCGTCCTGTTAGAGACTGTCCTCCCCTCCTACAGTAGTTAGGTCTTATTGTCCTGTTAGAGACTGTCCTCCCATCCTACAGTAGATAGGCCTTATTGTCCTGTTAGAGACTGTCCTCTCCTCCTACAGTAGATAGGTCATATTGTCCTGTTAGAGACTGTCCTCCCCTCCTACAGTAGATAGGTCTTATTGTCCTGTTAGAGACTGTCCTCCCCTCCTACAGTAGATCGGTCTTATTGTCCTGTTAAAGACTGTCCTCCCATCCTACAGTAGATAGGTGTTATTGTCCTGTTAGAGACTATCCTCCCCTCCTACAGTAGATAGGTCTTATTGTCCAATTAGAGACTTTCCACTCCTATAGTAGATAGGTCTTATTGTCCTGTTAGAGACTGTCCTCCCCTCCTACAGTAGATAGGTCTTATTGTCCTGTTAGAGACTGTCCTCCCCTCCTACAGTAGATAGGTCTTATTGTCCTGTTAGAGACTGTCCTCCAATCCTACAGTAGATAGGTCTTATTGTCCTGTTATAGACTGTCCTCCCCTCCTACAGTAGATAGGTCTTATTGTCCTGTTAGAGACTGTCCTCCCCTCCTACAGTAGATAGGTCTTATTGTCCTGTTAGAGACTGTCCTCCCCTCCTACAGTAGATAGGTCTTATTGTCCTGTTAGAGACTGTCCTCCCCTCCTACAGTAGATAGGCCTTATTGTCCTGTTAGAGACTGTCCTCTCCTCCTACAGTAGATAGGTCATATTGTCATGTTAGAGACTGTCCTCCCCTCCTACAGTAGATAGGTCTTATTGTCCTGTTAGAGACTGTCCTCCCCTCCTACAGTAGATAGGTCTTATTGTCCTGTTAAAGACTGTCCTCCCCTCCTACAGTAGATAGGTATTATTGTCCTGTTAGAGACTGTCCTCCTCTCCTACAGTAGATAGGTCTTATTGTCCAATTAGAGACTTACCCCTCCTATAGTAGATAGGTCTTATTGTCCTGTTAGAGAATGACCTCTCCTCCTACAGTAGATAGGTCTTACTGTCCTGTTAGAGAATGTCCACCCCTCCTACAGTAGATAGGTCGTATTGTCCTGTTAGAGACTGTCCCCTTCTACAGTAGATAGGTCTTATTGTCCTGTTAGAGACTGCCACCTCCTACAGTAGATAGGTCTTATTGTCCTGATAGAGACTGTCCTCCCCTCCTACAGTAGATAGGTCTTATTGTCCTGTTAGAGACTGTCCTCCCCTCCTACAGTAGATAGGTCTTATTGTCCTGTTAGAGAATGTCCTCCCCTCCTACAGTAGATAGGTCTTATTGTCCTGTTAGAGAGTGTCCTCTCCTCCTACAGTAGAAAGGTCTTATCGTCCTGTTAGAGACTGTCCTCCCCTCCTACAGTAGTTAGGTCTTATTGTCCTGTTATAGACTGTCCTCTCCTCCTACAGTAGATAGGTCTTATTGTCCTGTTAGAGACTGTCCTCCCCTCCTACAGTAGATAGGTCTTATTGTCCTGTTAGAGACTGTCCTCTCCTCCTACAGTAGATAGGTCATATTGTCCTGTTAGAGACTGTCCTCCCCTCCTACAGTAGATAGGTCATATTGTCCTGTTAGAGACTGTCCTCCCCTCCTACAGTAGATAGGTCTTATTGTCCTGTTAGAGACTGTCCTCCCCTCCTACAGTAGATAGGTCTTATTGTCCAGTTAAAGACTGTCCTCCCCTCCTACAGTAGATAGGTATTATTGTCCTGTTAGAGACTGTCCTCCTCTCCTACAGTAGATAGGTCTTATTGTCCAATTAGAGACTTACCCCTCCTATAGTAGATAGGTCTTATTGTCCTGTTAGAGAATGACCTCTCCTCCTACAGTAGATAGGTCTTACTGTCCTGTTAGAGAATGTCCACCCCTCCTACAGTAGATAGGTCGTATTGTCCTGTTAGAGACTGTCCCCTTCTACAGTAGATAGGTCTTATTGTCCTGTTAGAGACTGCCACCTCCTACAGTAGATAGGTCTTATTGTCCTGATAGAGACTGTCCTCCCCTCCTACAGTAGATAGGTCTTATTGTCCTGTTAGAGACTGTCCTCCCCTCCTACAGTAGATAGGTCTTATTGTCCTGTTAGAGAATGTCCTCCCCTCCTACAGTAGATAGGTCTTATTGTCCTGTTAGAGACTGTCCTCTCCTCCTACAGTAGAAAGGTCTTATCGTCCTGTTAGAGACTGTCCTCCCCTCCTACAGTAGTTAGGTCTTATTGTCCTGTTATAGACTGTCCTCTCCTCCTACAGTAGATAGGTCTTATTGTCCTGTTAGAGACTGTCCTCCCCTCCTACAGTAGATAGGTCTTATTGTCCTGTTAAAGACTGTCCTCCCCTCCTACAGTAGATAGGTATTATTGTCATGTTAGAGACTGTCCTCCTCTCCTACAGTAGATAGGTCTTATTGTCCAATTAGAGACTTACCCCTCCTATAGTAGATAGGTCTTATTGTCCTGTTAGAGAATGACCTCTCCTCCTACAGTAGATAGGTCTTACTGTCCTGTTAGAGAATGTCCACCCCTCCTACAGTAGATAGGTCGTATTGTCCTGTTAGAGACTGTCCCCTTCTACAGTAGATAGGTCTTATTGTCCTGTTAGAGACTGCCACCTCCTACAGTAGATAGGTCTTATTGTCCTGATAGAGACTGTCCTCCCCTCCTACAGTAGATAGGTCTTATTGTCCTGTTAGAGACTGTCCTCCCCTCCTACAGTAGATCGGTCTTATTGTCCTGTTAAAGACTGTCCTCCCATCCTACAGTAGATAGGTGTTATTGTCCTGTTAGAGACTATCCTCCCCTCCTACAGTAGATAGGTCTTATTGTCCAATTAGAGACTTTCCCCTCCTATAGTAGATAGGTCTTATTGTCCTGTTAGAGACTGTCCTCCCCTCCTACAGTAGATAGGTCTTATTGTCCTGTTAGAGACTGTCCTCCCCTCCTACAGTAGATAGGTCTTATTGTCCTGTTAGAGACTGTCCTCCAATCCTACAGTAGATAGGTCTTATTGTCCTGTTATAGACTGTCCTCCCCTCCTACAGTAGATAGGTCTTATTGTCCTGTTAGAGACTGTCCTCCCCTCCTACAGTAGATAGGTCTTATTGTCCTGTTAGAGACTGTCCTCCCCTCCTACAGTAGATAGGTCTTATTGTCCTGTTAGAGACTGTCCTCCCCTCCTACAGTAGATAGGCCTTATTGTCCTGTTAGAGACTGTCCTCTCCTCCTACAGTAGATAGGTCATATTGTCATGTTAGAG
Source organism: Salmo salar (assembly GCF_965601325.2). Lineage (NCBI taxonomy): Eukaryota > Metazoa > Chordata > Actinopteri > Salmoniformes > Salmonidae > Salmo > Salmo salar. The sequence continues at coordinate 66,547,669 of NC_138301.1, forward strand.
ACTGTCCTCCCCTCCTACAGTAGATAGGTCTTATTGTCCTGTTAGAGACTGTCCTCCCCTCCTACAGTAGATAGGTCTTATTGTCCTGTTAAAGACTGTCCTCCCCTCCTACAGTAGATAGGTATTATTGTCCTGTTAGAGACTGTCCTCCTCTCCTACAGTAGATAGGTCTTATTGTCCAATTAGAGACTTACCCCTCCTATAGTAGATAGGTCTTATTGTCCTGTTAGAGAATGACCTCTCCTCCTACAGTAGATAGGTCTTACTGTCCTGTTAGAGAATGTCCACCCCTCCTACAGTAGATAGGTCGTATTGTCCTGTTAGAGACTGTCCCCTTCTACAGTAGATAGGTCTTATTGTCCTGTTAGAGACTGCCACCTCCTACAGTAGATAGGTCTTATTGTCCTGATAGAGACTGTCCTCCCCTCCTACAGTAGATAGGTCTTATTGTCCTGTTAGAGACTGTCCTCCCCTCCTACAGTAGATAGGTCTTATTGTCCTGTTAGAGAATGTCCTCCCCTCCTACAGTAGATAGGTCTTATTGTCCTGTTAGAGACTGTCCTCTCCTCCTACAGTAGAAAGGTCTTATCGTCCTGTTAGAGACTGTCCTCCCCTCCTACAGTAGTTAGGTCTTATTGTCCTGTTATAGACTGTCCTCTCCTCCTACAGTAGATAGGTCTTATTGTCCTGTTAGAGACTGTCCTCCCCTCCTACAGTAGATAGGTCTTATTGTCCTGTTAGAGACTGTCCTCTCCTCCTACAGTAGATAGGTCATATTGTCCTGTTAGAGACTGTCCTCCCCTCCTACAGTAGATAGGTCATATTGTCCTGTTAGAGACTGTCCTCCCCTCCTACAGTAGATAGGTCTTATTGTCCTGTTAGAGACTGTCCTCCCCTCCTACAGTAGATAGGTCTTATTGTCCAGTTAAAGACTGTCCTCCCCTCCTACAGTAGATAGGTATTATTGTCCTGTTAGAGACTGTCCTCCTCTCCTACAGTAGATAGGTCTTATTGTCCAATTAGAGACTTACCCCTCCTATAGTAGATAGGTCTTATTGTCCTGTTAGAGAATGACCTCTCCTCCTACAGTAGATAGGTCTTACTGTCCTGTTAGAGAATGTCCACCCCTCCTACAGTAGATAGGTCGTATTGTCCTGTTAGAGACTGTCCCCTTCTACAGTAGATAGGTCTTATTGTCCTGTTAGAGACTGCCACCTCCTACAGTAGATAGGTCTTATTGTCCTGATAGAGACTGTCCTCCCCTCCTACAGTAGATAGGTCTTATTGTCCTGTTAGAGACTGTCCTCCCCTCCTACAGTAGATAGGTCTTATTGTCCTGTTAGAGAATGTCCTCCCCTCCTACAGTAGATAGGTCTTATTGTCCTGTTAGAGACTGTCCTCTCCTCCTACAGTAGAAAGGTCTTATCGTCCTGTTAGAGACTGTCCTCCCCTCCTACAGTAGTTAGGTCTTATTGTCCTGTTATAGACTGTCCTCTCCTCCTACAGTAGATAGGTCTTATTGTCCTGTTAGAGACTGTCCTCCCCTCCTACAGTAGATAGGTCTTATTGTCCTGTTAAAGACTGTCCTCCCCTCCTACAGTAGATAGGTATTATTGTCCTGTTAGAGACTGTCCTCCTCTCCTACAGTAGATAGGTCTTATTGTCCAATTAGAGACTTACCCCTCCTATAGTAGATAGGTCTTATTGTCCTGTTAGAGAATGACCTCTCCTCCTACAGTAGATAGGTCTTACTGTCCTGTTAGAGAATGTCCACCCCTCCTACAGTAGATAGGTCGTATTGTCCTGTTAGAGACTGTCCCCTTCTACAGTAGATAGGTCTTATTGTCCTGTTAGAGACTGCCACCTCCTACAGTAGATAGGTCTTATTGTCCTGATAGAGACTGTCCTCCCCTCCTACAGTAGATAGGTCTTATTGTCCTGTTAGAGACTGTCCTCCCCTCCTACAGTAGATAGGTCTTATTGTCCTGTTAGAGAATGTCCTCCCCTCCTACAGTAGATAGGTCTTATTGTCCTGTTAGAGACTGTCCTCTCCTCCTACAGTAGAAAGGTCTTATCGTCCTGTTAGAGACTGTCCTCCCCTCCTACAGTAGTTAGGTCTTATTGTCCTGTTATAGACTGTCCTCTCCTCCTACAGTAGATAGGTCTTATTGTCCTGTTAGAGACTGTCCTCCCCTCCTACAGTAGATAGGCCTTATTGTCCTGTTAGAGACTGTCCTCTCCTCCTACAGTAGATAGGTCATATTGTCATGTTAGAGACTGTCCTCCCCTCCTACAGTAGATAGGTCTTATTGTCCTGTTAGAGACTGTCCTCCCCTCCTACAGTAGATAGGTCTTATTGTCCTGTTAAAGACTGTCCTCCCCTCCTACAGTAGATAGGTATTATTGTCCTGTTAGAGACTGTCCTCCTCTCCTACAGTAGATAGGTCTTATTGTCCAATTAGAGACTTACCCCTCCTATAGTAGATAGGTCTTATTGTCCTGTTAGAGAATGACCTCTCCTCCTACAGTAGATAGGTCTTACTGTCCTGTTAGAGAATGTCCACCCCTCCTACAGTAGATAGGTCGTATTGTCCTGTTAGAGACTGTCCCCTTCTACAGTAGATAGGTCTTATTGTCCTGTTAGAGACTGCCACCTCCTACAGTAGATAGGTCTTATTGTCCTGATAGAGACTGTCCTCCCCTCCTACAGTAGATAGGTCTTATTGTCCTGTTAGAGACTGTCCTCCCCTCCTACAGTAGATAGGTCTTATTGTCCTGTTAGAGAATGTCCTCCCCTCCTACAGTAGATAGGTCTTATTGTCCTGTTAGAGACTGTCCTCTCCTCCTACAGTAGAAAGGTCTTATCGTCCTGTTAGAGACTGTCCTCCCCTCCTACAGTAGTTAGGTCTTATTGTCCTGTTATAGACTGTCCTCTCCTCCTACAGTAGATAGGTCTTATTGTCCTGTTAGAGACTGTCCTCCCCTCCTACAGTAGATAGGTCTTATTGTCCTGTTAGAGACTGTCCTCTCCTCCTACAGTAGATAGGTCATATTGTCCTGTTAGAGACTGTCCTCCCCTCCTACAGTAGATAGGTCATATTGTCCTGTTAGAGACTGTCCTCCCCTCCTACAGTAGATAGGTCTTATTGTCCTGTTAGAGACTGTCCTCCCCTCCTACAGTAGATAGGTCTTATTGTCCAGTTAAAGACTGTCCTCCCCTCCTACAGTAGATAGGTATTATTGTCCTGTTAGAGACTGTCCTCCTCTCCTACAGTAGATAGGTCTTATTGTCCAATTAGAGACTTACCCCTCCTATAGTAGATAGGTCTTATTGTCCTGTTAGAGAATGACCTCTCCTCCTACAGTAGATAGGTCTTACTGTCCTGTTAGAGAATGTCCACCCCTCCTACAGTAGATAGGTCGTATTGTCCTGTTAGAGACTGTCCCCTTCTACAGTAGATAGGTCTTATTGTCCTGTTAGAGACTGCCACCTCCTACAGTAGATAGGTCTTATTGTCCTGATAGAGACTGTCCTCCCCTCCTACAGTAGATAGGTCTTATTGTCCTGTTAGAGACTGTCCTCCCCTCCTACAGTAGATAGGTCTTATTGTCCTGTTAGAGAATGTCCTCCCCTCCTACAGTAGATAGGTCTTATTGTCCTGTTAGAGACTGTCCTCTCCTCCTACAGTAGAAAGGTCTTATCGTCCTGTTAGAGACTGTCCTCCCCTCCTACAGTAGTTAGGTCTTATTGTCCTGTTATAGACTGTCCTCTCCTCCTACAGTAGATAGGTCTTATTGTCCTGTTAGAGACTGTCCTCCCCTCCTACAGTAGATAGGTCTTATTGTCCTGTTAAAGACTGTCCTCCCCTCCTACAGTAGATAGGTATTATTGTCCTGTTAGAGACTGTCCTCCTCTCCTACAGTAGATAGGTCTTATTGTCCAATTAGAGACTTACCCCTCCTATAGTAGATAGGTCTTATTGTCCTGTTAGAGAATGACCTCTCCTCCTACAGTAGATAGGTCTTACTGTCCTGTTAGAGAATGTCCACCCCTCCTACAGTAGATAGGTCGTATTGTCCTGTTAGAGACTGTCCCCTTCTACAGTAGATAGGTCTTATTGTCCTGTTAGAGACTGCCACCTCCTACAGTAGATAGGTCTTATTGTCCTGATAGAGACTGTCCTCCCCTCCTACAGTAGATAGGTCTTATTGTCCTGTTAGAGACTGTCCTCCCCTCCTACAGTAGATAGGTCTTATTGTCCTGTTAGAGAATGTCCTCCCCTCCTACAGTAGATAGGTCTTATTGTCCTGTTAGAGACTGTCCTCTCCTCCTACAGTAGAAAGGTCTTATCGTCCTGTTAGAGACTGTCCTCCCCTCCTACAGTAGTTAGGTCTTATTGTCCTGTTATAGACTGTCCTCTCCTCCTACAGTAGATAGGTCTTATTGTCCTGTTAGAGACTGTCCTCCCCTCCTACAGTAGATAGGTCTTATTGTCCTGTTAGAGACTGTCCTCTCCTCCTACAGTAGATAGGTCATATTGTCCTGTTAGAGACTGTCCTCCCCTCCTACAGTAGATAGGTCATATTGTCCTGTTAGAGACTGTCCTCCCCTCCTACAGTAGATAGGTCTTATTGTCCTGTTAGAGACTGTCCTCCCCTCCTACAGTAGATAGGTCTTATTGTCCAGTTAAAGACTGTCCTCCCCTCCTACAGTAGATAGGTATTATTGTCCTGTTAGAGACTGTCCTCCTCTCCTACAGTAGATAGGTCTTATTGTCCAATTAGAGACTTACCCCTCCTATAGTAGATAGGTCTTATTGTCCTGTTAGAGAATGACCTCTCCTCCTACAGTAGATAGGTCTTACTGTCCTGTTAGAGAATGTCCACCCCTCCTACAGTAGATAGGTCGTATTGTCCTGTTAGAGACTGTCCCCTTCTACAGTAGATAGGTCTTATTGTCCTGTTAGAGACTGCCACCTCCTACAGTTGATAGGTCTTATTGTCCTGATAGAGACTGTCCTCCCCTCCTACAGTAGATAGGTCTTATTGTCCTGTTAGAGACTGTCCTCCCCTCCTACAGTAGATAGGTCTTATTGTCCTGTTAGAGAATGTCCTCCCCTCCTACAGTAGATAGGTCTTATTGTCCTGTTAGAGACTGTCCTCTCCTCCTACAGTAGAAAGGTCTTATCGTCCTGTTAGAGACTGTCCTCCCCTCCTACAGTAGTTAGGTCTTATTGTCCTGTTATAGACTGTCCTCTCCTCCTACAGTAGATAGGTCTTATTGTCCTGTTAGAGACTGTCCTCCCCTCCTACAGTAGATAGGTCTTATTGTCCTGTTAAAGACTGTCCTCCCCTCCTACAGTAGATAGGTATTATTGTCCTGTTAGAGACTGTCCTCCTCTCCTACAGTAGATAGGTCTTATTGTCCAATTAGAGACTTACCCCTCCTATAGTAGATAGGTCTTATTGTCCTGTTAGAGAATGACCTCTCCTCCTACAGTAGATAGGTCTTACTGTCCTGTTAGAGAATGTCCACCCCTCCTACAGTAGATAGGTCTTATTGTCCTGTTAGAGACTGTCCTCCCCTCCTACAGTAGATAGGTCTTATTGTCCTGTTAGAGACTGTCCTCTCCTCCTACAGTAGATAGGTCATATTGTCCTGTTAGAGACTGTCCTCCCCTCCTACAGTAGATAGGTCATATTGTCCTGTTAGAGACTGTCCTCCCCTCCTACAGTAGATAGGTCTTATTGTCCTGTTAGAGACTGTCCTCCCCTCCTACAGTAGATAGGTCTTATTGTCCAGTTAAAGACTGTCCTCCCCTCCTACAGTAGATAGGTATTATTGTCCTGTTAGAGACTGTCCTCCTCTCCTACAGTAGATAGGTCTTATTGTCCAATTAGAGACTTACCCCTCCTATAGTAGATAGGTCTTATTGTCCTGTTAGAGAATGACCTCTCCTCCTACAGTAGATAGGTCTTACTGTCCTGTTAGAGAATGTCCACCCCTCCTACAGTAGATAGGTCGTATTGTCCTGTTAGAGACTGTCCCCTTCTACAGTAGATAGGTCTTATTGTCCTGTTAGAGACTGCCACCTCCTACAGTAGATAGGTCTTATTGTCCTGATAGAGACTGTCCTCCCCTCCTACAGTAGATAGGTCTTATTGTCCTGTTAGAGACTGTCCTCCCCTCCTACAGTAGATAGGTCTTATTGTCCTGTTAGAGAATGTCCTCCCCTCCTACAGTAGATAGGTCTTATTGTCCTGTTAGAGACTGTCCTCTCCTCCTACAGTAGAAAGGTCTTATCGTCCTGTTAGAGACTGTCCTCCCCTCCTACAGTAGTTAGGTCTTATTGTCCTGTTATAGACTGTCCTCTCCTCCTACAGTAGATAGGTCTTATTGTCCTGTTAGAGACTGTCCTCCCCTCCTACAGTAGATAGGTCTTATTGTCCTGTTAAAGACTGTCCTCCCCTCCTACAGTAGATAGGTATTATTGTCCTGTTAGAGACTGTCCTCCTCTCCTACAGTAGATAGGTCTTATTGTCCAATTAGAGACTTACCCCTCCTATAGTAGATAGGTCTTATTGTCCTGTTAGAGAATGACCTCTCCTCCTACAGTAGATAGGTCTTACTGTCCTGTTAGAGAATGTCCACCCCTCCTACAGTAGATAGGTCGTATTGTCCTGTTAGAGACTGTCCCCTTCTACAGTAGATAGGTCTTATTGTCCTGTTAGAGACTGCCACCTCCTACAGTTGATAGGTCTTATTGTCCTGATAGAGACTGTCCTCCCCTCCTACAGTAGATAGGTCTTATTGTCCTGTTAGAGACTGTCCTCCCCTCCTACAGTAGATAGGTCTTATTGTCCTGTTAGAGAATGTCCTCCCCTCCTACAGTAGATAGGTCTTATTGTCCTGTTAGAGACTGTCCTCTCCTCCTACAGTAGAAAGGTCTTATCGTCCTGTTAGAGACTGTCCTCCCCTCCTACAGTAGTTAGGTCTTATTGTCCTGTTATAGACTGTCCTCTCCTCCTACAGTAGATAGGTCTTATTGTCCTGTTAGAGACTGTCCTCCCCTCCTACAGTAGATAGGTCTTATTGTCCTGTTAAAGACTGTCCTCCCCTCCTACAGTAGATAGGTATTATTGTCCTGTTAGAGACTGTCCTCCTCTCCTACAGTAGATAGGTCTTATTGTCCAATTAGAGACTTACCCCTCCTATAGTAGATAGGTCTTATTGTCCTGTTAGAGAATGACCTCTCCTCCTACAGTAGATAGGTCTTACTGTCCTGTTAGAGAATGTCCACCCCTCCTACAGTAGATAGGTCTTATTGTCCTGTTAGAGACTGTCCTCCCCTCCTACAGTAGATAGGTCTTATTGTCCTGTTAGAGACTGTCCTCTCCTCCTACAGTAGATAGGTCATATTGTCCTGTTAGAGACTGTCCTCCCCTCCTACAGTAGATAGGTCATATTGTCCTGTTAGAGACTGTCCTCCCCTCCTACAGTAGATAGGTCTTATTGTCCTGTTAGAGACTGTCCTCCCCTCCTACAGTAGATAGGTCTTATTGTCCAGTTAAAGACTGTCCTCCCCTCCTACAGTAGATAGGTATTATTGTCCTGTTAGAGACTGTCCTCCTCTCCTACAGTAGATAGGTCTTATTGTCCAATTAGAGACTTACCCCTCCTATAGTAGATAGGTCTTATTGTCCTGTTAGAGAATGACCTCTCCTCCTACAGTAGATAGGTCTTACTGTCCTGTTAGAGAATGTCCACCCCTCCTACAGTAGATAGGTCGTATTGTCCTGTTAGAGACTGTCCCCTTCTACAGTAGATAGGTCTTATTGTCCTGTTAGAGACTGCCACCTCCTACAGTAGATAGGTCTTATTGTCCTGATAGAGACTGTCCTCCCCTCCTACAGTAGATAGGTCTTATTGTCCTGTTAGAGACTGTCCTCCCCTCCTACAGTAGATAGGTCTTATTGTCCTGTTAGAGAATGTCCTCCCCTCCTACAGTAGATAGGTCTTATTGTCCTGTTAGAGACTGTCCTCTCCTCCTACAGTAGAAAGGTCTTATCGTCCTGTTAGAGACTGTCCTCCCCTCCTACAGTAGTTAGGTCTTATTGTCCTGTTATAGACTGTCCTCTCCTCCTACAGTAGATAGGTCTTATTGTCCTGTTAGAGACTGTCCTCCCCTCCTACAGTAGATAGGTCTTATTGTCCTGTTAAAGACTGTCCTCCCCTCCTACAGTAGATAGGTATTATTGTCCTGTTAGAGACTGTCCTCCTCTCCTACAGTAGATAGGTCTTATTGTCCAATTAGAGACTTACCCCTCCTATAGTAGATAGGTCTTATTGTCCTGTTAGAGAATGACCTCTCCTCCTACAGTAGATAGGTCTTACTGTCCTGTTAGAGAATGTCCACCCCTCCTACAGTAGATAGGTCGTATTGTCCTGTTAGAGACTGTCCCCTTCTACAGTAGATAGGTCTTATTGTCCTGTTAGAGACTGCCACCTCCTACAGTAGATAGGTCTTATTGTCCTGATAGAGACGGTCCTCCCCTCCTACAGTAGATAGGTCTTATTGTCCTGTTAGAGACTGTCCTCCCCTCCTACAGTAGATAGGTCTTATTGTCCTGTTAGAGAATGTCCTCCCCTCCTACAGTAGATAGGTCTTATTGTCCTGTTAGAGACTGTCCTCTCCTCCTACAGTAGAAAGGTCTTATCGTCCTGTTAGAGACTGTCCTCCCCTCCTACAGTAGTTAGGTCTTATTGTCCTGTTATAGACTGTCCTCTCCTCCTACAGTAGATAGGTCTTATTGTCCTGTTAGAGACTGTCCTCCCCTCCTACAGTAGATAGGTCTTATTGTCCTGTTAGAGACTGTCCTCTCCTCCTACAGTAGATAGGTCATATTGTCCTGTTAGAGACTGTCCTCCCCTCCTACAGTAGATAGGTCATATTGTCCTGTTAGAGACTGTCCTCCCCTCCTACAGTAGATAGGTCTTATTGTCCTGTTAGAGACTGTCCTCCCCTCCTACAGTAGATAGGTCTTATTGTCCAGTTAAAGACTGTCCTCCCCTCCTACAGTAGATAGGTATTATTGTCCTGTTAGAGACTGTCCTCCTCTCCTACAGTAGATAGGTCTTATTGTCCAATTAGAGACTTACCCCTCCTATAGTAGATAGGTCTTATTGTCCTGTTAGAGAATGACCTCTCCTCCTACAGTAGATAGGTCTTACTGTCCTGTTAGAGAATGTCCACCCCTCCTACAGTAGATAGGTCGTATTGTCCTGTTAGAGACTGTCCCCTTCTACAGTAGATAGGTCTTATTGTCCTGTTAGAGACTGCCACCTCCTACAGTAGATAGGTCTTATTGTCCTGATAGAGACTGTCCTCCCCTCCTACAGTAGATAGGTCTTATTGTCCTGTTAGAGACTGTCCTCCCCTCCTACAGTAGATAGGTCTTATTGTCCTGTTAGAGAATGTCCTCCCCTCCTACAGTAGATAGGTCTTATTGTCCTGTTAGAGACTGTCCTCTCCTCCTACAGTAGAAAGGTCTTATCGTCCTGTTAGAGACTGTCCTCCCCTCCTACAGTAGTTAGGTCTTATTGTCCTGTTATAGACTGTCCTCTCCTCCTACAGTAGATAGGTCTTATTGTCCTGTTAGAGACTGTCCTCCCCTCCTACAGTAGATAGGTCTTATTGTCCTGTTAGAGACTGTCCTCTCCTCCTACAGTAGATAGGTCATATTGTCCTGTTAGAGACTGTCCTCCCCTCCTACAGTAGATAGGTCTTATTGTCCTGTTAGAGACTGTCCTCCCCTCCTACAGTAGATCGGTCTTATTGTCCTGTTAAAGACTGTCCTCCCATCCTACAGTAGATAGGTGTTATTGTCCTGTTAGAGACTGTCCTCCCCTCCTACAGTAGATAGGTCTTATTGTCCAATTAGAGACTTTCCCCTCCTATAGTAGATAGGTCTTATTGTCCTGTTAGAGACTGACCTCTCCTCCTACAGTAGATAGGTCTTACTGTCCTGTTAGAGAATGTCCACCCCTCCTACAGTAGATAGGTCGTATTGTCCTGTTAGAGACTGTCCCCTTCTACAGTAGATAGGTCTTATTGTCCTGTTAGAGACTGCCACCTCCTACAGTAGATAGGTCTTATTGTCCTGATAGAGACTGTCCTCCCCTCCTACAGTAGATAGGTCTTATTGTCCTGTTAGAGACTGTCCTCCCCTCCTACAGTAGATAGGTCTTATTGTCCTGTTAGAGAATGTCCTCCCCTCCTACAGTAGATAGGTCTTATTGTCCTGTTAGAGACTGTCCTCTCCTCCTACAGTAGAAAGGTCTTATCGTCCTGTTAGAGACTGTCCTCCCCTCCTACAGTAGTTAGGTCTTATTGTCCTGTTATAGACTGTCCTCTCCTCCTACAGTAGATAGGTCTTATTGTCCTGTTAGAGACTGTCCTCCCCTCCTACAGTAGATAGGTCTTATTGTCCTGTTAAAGACTGTCCTCCCCTCCTACAGTAGATAGGTATTATTGTCCTGTTAGAGACTGTCCTCCTCTCCTACAGTAGATAGGTCTTATTGTCCAATTAGAGACTTACCCCTCCTATAGTAGATAGGTCTTATTGTCCTGTTAGAGAATGACCTCTCCTCCTACAGTAGATAGGTCTTACTGTCCTGTTAGAGAATGTCCACCCCTCCTACAGTAGATAGGTCGTATTGTCCTGTTAGAGACTGTCCCCTTCTACAGTAGATAGGTCTTATTGTCCTGTTAGAGACTGCCACCTCCTACAGTAGATAGGTCTTATTGTCCTGATAGAGACGGTCCTCCCCTCCTACAGTAGATAGGTCTTATTGTCCTGTTAGAGACTGTCCTCCCCTCCTACAGTAGATAGGTCTTATTGTCCTGTTAGAGAATGTCCTCCCCTCCTACAGTAGATAGGTCTTATTGTCCTGTTAGAGACTGTCCTCTCCTCCTACAGTAGAAAGGTCTTATCGTCCTGTTAGAGACTGTCCTCCCCTCCTACAGTAGTTAGGTCTTATTGTCCTGTTATAGACTGTCCTCTCCTCCTACAGTAGATAGGTCTTATTGTCCTGTTAGAGACTGTCCTCCCCTCCTACAGTAGATAGGTCTTATTGTCCTGTTAGAGACTGTCCTCTCCTCCTACAGTAGATAGGTCATATTGTCCTGTTAGAGACTGTCCTCCCCTCCTACAGTAGATAGGTCATATTGTCCTGTTAGAGACTGTCCTCCCCTCCTACAGTAGATAGGTCTTATTGTCCTGTTAGAGACTGTCCTCCCCTCCTACAGTAGATAGGTCTTATTGTCCAGTTAAAGACTGTCCTCCCCTCCTACAGTAGATAGGTATTATTGTCCTGTTAGAGACTGTCCTCCTCTCCTACAGTAGATAGGTCTTATTGTCCAATTAGAGACTTACCCCTCCTATAGTAGATAGGTCTTATTGTCCTGTTAGAGAATGACCTCTCCTCCTACAGTAGATAGGTCTTACTGTCCTGTTAGAGAATGTCCACCCCTCCTACAGTAGATAGGTCGTATTGTCCTGTTAGAGACTGTCCCCTTCTACAGTAGATAGGTCTTATTGTCCTGTTAGAGACTGCCACCTCCTACAGTAGATAGGTCTTATTGTCCTGATAGAGACTGTCCTCCCCTCCTACAGTAGATAGGTCTTATTGTCCTGTTAGAGACTGTCCTCCCCTCCTACAGTAGATAGGTCTTATTGTCCTGTTAGAGAATGTCCTCCCCTCCTACAGTAGATAGGTCTTATTGTCCTGTTAGAGACTGTCCTCTCCTCCTACAGTAGAAAGGTCTTATCGTCCTGTTAGAGACTGTCCTCCCCTCCTACAGTAGTTAGGTCTTATTGTCCTGTTATAGACTGTCCTCTCCTCCTACAGTAGATAGGTCTTATTGTCCTGTTAGAGACTGTCCTCCCCTCCTACAGTAGATAGGTCTTATTGTCCTGTTAGAGACTGTCCTCTCCTCCTACAGTAGATAGGTCATATTGTCCTGTTAGAGACTGTCCTCCCCTCCTACAGTAGATAGGTCTTATTGTCCTGTTAGAGACTGTCCTCCCCTCCTACAGTAGATCGGTCTTATTGTCCTGTTAAAGACTGTCCTCCCATCCTACAGTAGATAGGTGTTATTGTCCTGTTAGAGACTGTCCTCCCCTCCTACAGTAGATAGGTCTTATTGTCCAATTAGAGACTTTCCCCTCCTATAGTAGATAGGTCTTATTGTCCTGTTAGAGACTGACCTCTCCTCCTACAGTAGATAGGTCTTACTGTCCTGTTAGAGAATGTCCACCCCTCCTACAGTAGATAGGTCGTATTGTCCTGTTAGAGACTGTCCCCTTCTACAGTAGATAGGTCTTATTGTCCTGTTAGAGACTGCCACCTCCTACAGTAGATAGGTCTTATTGTCCTGTTAGAGACTTTCCTCCCCTCCTACAGTAGATAGGTCTTATTGTCCTGTTAGAGACTGTCCTCCCCTCCTACAGTAGATAGGTCTTATTGTCCTGTTAGAGACTGTCCTCCCCTCCTACAGTAGATAGGTCTTATTGTCCTGTTAGAGACTGTCCTCCAATCCTACAGTAGATAGGTCTTATTGTCCTGTTATAGACTGTCCTCCCCTCCTACAGAAGATAGGTCTTATTGTCCTGTTAGAGACTGTCCTCCCCTCCTACAGTAGATAGGTCTTATTGTCCTGTTAGAGAATGACCTCTCCTCCTACAGTAGATAGGTCTTACTGTCCTGTTAGAGAATGTCCACCCCTCCTACAGTAGATAGGTCGTATTGTCCTGTTAGAGACTGTCCCCTTCTACAGTAGATAGGTCTTATTGTCCTGTTAGAGACTGCCACCTCCTACAGTAGATAGGTCTTATTGTCCTGATAGAGACTGTCCTCCCCTCCTACAGTAGATAGGTCTTATTGTCCTGTTAGAGACTGTCCTCCCCTCCTACAGTAGATAGGTCTTATTGTCCTGTTAGAGAATGTCCTCCCCTCCTACAGTAGATAGGTCTTATTGTCCTGTTAGAGACTGTCCTCTCCTCCTACAGTAGAAAGGTCTTATCGTCCTGTTAGAGACTGTCCTCCCCTCCTACAGTAGTTAGGTCTTATTGTCCTGTTATAGACTGTCCTCTCCTCCTACAGTAGATAGGTCTTATTGTCCTGTTAGAGACTGTCCTCCCCTCCTACAGTAGATAGGTCTTATTGTCCTGTTAGAGACTGTCCTCTCCTCCTACAGTAGATAGGTCATATTGTCCTGTTAGAGACTGTCCTCCCCTCCTACAGTAGATAGGTCTTATTGTCCTGTTAGAGACTGTCCTCTCCTCCTACAGTAGAAAGGTCTTATCGTCCTGTTAGAGACTGTCCTCCTCTCCTACAGTAGTTAGGTCTTATTGTCCTGTTATAGACTGTCCTCTCCTCCTACAGTAGATAGGTCTTATTGTCCTGTTAGAGACTGTCCTCCCCTCCTACAGTAGATAGGTCTTATTGTCCTGTTAGAGACTGTCCTCTCCTCCTACAGTAGATAGGTCATATTGTCCTGTTAGAGACTGTCCTCCCCTCCTACAGTAGATAGGTCTTATTGTCCTGTTAGAGACTGTCCACCCCTCCTACAGTAGATAGGTCGTATTGTCCTGTTAGAGACTGTCCCCTTCTACAGTAGATAGGTCTTATTGTCCTGTTAGAGACTGCCACCTCCTACAGTAGATAGGTCTTATTGTCCTGATAGAGACTGTCCTCCCCTCCTACAGTAGATAGGTCTTATTGTCCTGTTAGAGACTGTCCTCCCCTCCTACAGTAGATAGGTCTTATTGTCCTGTTAGAGAATGTCCTCCCCTCCTACAGTAGATAGGTCTTATTGTCCTGTTAGAGACTGTCCTCTCCTCCTACAGTAGAAAGGTCTTATCGTCCTGTTAGAGACTGTCCTCCCCTCCTACAGTAGTTAGGTCTTATTGTCCTGTTATAGACTGTCCTCTCCTCCTACAGTAGATAGGTCTTATTGTCCTGTTAGAGACTGTCCTCCCCTCCTACAGTAGATAGGTCTTATTGTCCTGTTAGAGACTGTCCTCTCCTCCTACAGTAGATAGGTCATATTGTCCTGTTAGAGACTGTCCTCCCCTCCTACAGTAGATAGGTCTTATTGTCCTGTTAGAGACTGTCCTCTCCTCCTACAGTAGATAGGTCTTATTGTCCTGTTAGAGACTGTCCTCCCCTCCTACAGTAGATAGGTCTTATTGTCCTGTTAGAGACTGTCCTCTCCTCCTACAGTAGATAGGTCATATTGTCCTGTTAGAGACTGTCCTCCCCTCCTACAGTAGATAGGTCTTATTGTCCTGTTAGAGACTGTCCTCCCCTCCTACAGTAGATCGGTCTTATTGTCCTGTTAAAGACTGTCCTCCCATCCTACAGTAGATAGGTGTTATTGTCCTGTTAGAGACTGTCCTCCCCTCCTACAGTAGATAGGTCTTATTGTCCAATTAGAGACTTTCCCCTCCTATAGTAGATAGGTCTTATTGTCCTGTTAGAGACTGACCTCTCCTCCTACAGTAGATAGGTCTTACTGTCCTGTTAGAGAATGTCCACCCCTCCTACAGTAGATAGGTCGTATTTTCCTGTTAGAGACTGTCCCCTTCTACAGTAGATAGGTCTTATTGTCCTGTTAGAGACTGCCACCTCCTACAGTAGATAGGTCTTATTGTCCTGTTATAGACTGTCCTCTCCTCCTACAGTAGATAGGTCTTATTGTCCTGTTAGAGACTGTCCTCCCCTCCTACAGTAGATAGGTCTTATTGTCCTGTTAGAGACTGTCCTCTCCTCCTACAGTAGATAGGTCATATTGTCCTGTTAGAGACTGTCCTCCCCTCCTACAGTAGATAGGTCTTATTGTCCTGTTAGAGACTGTCCACCCCTCCTACAGTAGATAGGTCGTATTGTCCTGTTAGAGACTGTCCCCTTCTACAGTAGATAGGTCTTATTGTCCTGTTAGAGACTGCCACCTCCTACAGTAGATAGGTCTTATTGTCCTGATAGAGACTGTCCTCCCCTCCTACAGTAGATAGGTCTTATTGTCCTGTTAGAGACTGTCCTCCCCTCCTACAGTAGATAGGTCTTATTGTCCTGTTAGAGAATGTCCTCCCCTCCTACAGTAGATAGGTCTTATTGTCCTGTTAGAGACTGTCCTCTCCTCCTACAGTAGAAAGGTCTTATCGTCCTGTTAGAGACTGTCCTCCCCTCCTACAGTAGTTAGGTCTTATTGTCCTGTTATAGACTGTCCTCTCCTCCTACAGTAGATAGGTCTTATTGTCCTGTTAGAGACTGTCCTCCCCTCCTACAGTAGATAGGTCTTATTGTCCTGTTAGAGACTGTCCTCTCCTCCTACAGTAGATAGGTCATATTGTCCTGTTAGAGACTGTCCTCCCCTCCTACAGTAGATAGGTCTTATTGTCCTGTTAGAGACTGTCCTCTCCTCCTACAGTAGATAGGTCTTATTGTCCTGTTAGAGACTGTCCTCCCCTCCTACAGTAGATAGGTCTTATTGTCCTGTTAGAGACTGTCCTCTCCTCCTACAGTAGATAGGTCATATTGTCCTGTTAGAGACTGTCCTCCCCTCCTACAGTAGATAGGTCTTATTGTCCTGTTAGAGACTGTCCTCCCCTCCTACAGTAGATCGGTCTTATTGTCCTGTTAAAGACTGTCCTCCCATCCTACAGTAGATAGGTGTTATTGTCCTGTTAGAGACTGTCCTCCCCTCCTACAGTAGATAGGTCTTATTGTCCAATTAGAGACTTTCCCCTCCTATAGTAGATAGGTCTTATTGTCCTGTTAGAGACTGACCTCTCCTCCTACAGTAGATAGGTCTTACTGTCCTGTTAGAGAATGTCCACCCCTCCTACAGTAGATAGGTCGTATTTTCCTGTTAGAGACTGTCCCCTTCTACAGTAGATAGGTCTTATTGTCCTGTTAGAGACTGCCACCTCCTACAGTAGATAGGTCTTATTGTCCTGTTAGAGACTGTCCTCCCCTCCTACAGTAGATAGGTCTTATTGTCCTGTTAGAGACTGTCCTCCCCTCCTACAGTAGATAGGTCTTATTGTCCTGTTAGAGACTGTCCTCCCCTCCTACAGTAGATAGGTCTTATTGTCCTGTTAGAGACTGTCCTCCAATCCTACAGTAGATAGGTCTTATTGTCCTGTTATAGACTGTCCTCCCCTCCTACAGAAGATAGGTCTTATTGTCCTGTTAGAGACTGTCCTCCCCTCCTACAGTAGATAGGTCTTATTGTCCTGTTAGAGACTGTCCTCCCCTCCTACAGTAGATAGGTCTTATTGTCCTGTTAGAGACTGTCCTCCCCTCCGACTGTAGATAGGCCTTATTGTCCTGTTAGAGACTGTCCTCTCCTCCTACAGTAGATAGGTCATATTGTCCTGTTAGAGACTGTTCTCCCCTCCTACAGTAGATAGGTCTTATTGTCCTGTTAGAGAATGACCTCTCCTCCTACAGTAGATAGGTCTTACTGTCCTGTTAGAGAATGTCCACCCCTCCTACAGTAGATAGGTCGTATTGTCCTGTTAGAGACTGTCCCCTTCTACAGTAGATAGGTCTTATTGTCCTGATAGAGACTGTCCTCCCCTCCTACAGTAGATAGGTCTTATTGTCCTGTTAGAGACTGTCCTCCCCTCCTACAGTAGATAGGTCTTATTGTCCTGTTAGAGAATGTCCTCCCCTCCTACAGTAGATAGGTCTTATTGTCCTGTTAGAGACTGTCCTCTCCTCCTACAGTAGAAAGGTCTTATCGTCCTGTTAGAGACTGTCCTCCCCTCCTACAGTAGTTAGGTCTTATTGTCCTGTTATAGACTGTCCTCTCCTCCTACAGTAGATAGGTCTTATTGTCCTGTTAGAGACTGTCCTCCCCTCCTACAGTAGATAGGTCTTATTGTCCTGTTAGAGACTGTCCTCTCCTCCTACAGTAGATAGGTCATATTGTCCTGTTAGAGACTGTCCTCCCCTCCTACAGTAGATAGGTCATATTGTCCTGTTAGAGACTGTCCTCCCCTCCTACAGTAGATAGGTCTTATTGTCCTGTTAGAGACTGTCCTCCCCTCCTACAGTAGATAGGTCTTATTGTCCAGTTAAAGACTGTCCTCCCCTCCTACAGTAGATAGGTATTATTGTCCTGTTAGAGACTGTCCTCCTCTCCTACAGTAGATAGGTCTTATTGTCCAATTAGAGACTTACCCCTCCTATAGTAGATAGGTCTTATTGTCCTGTTAGAGAATGACCTCTCCTCCTACAGTAGATAGGTCTTACTGTCCTGTTAGAGAATGTCCACCCCTCCTACAGTAGATAGGTCGTATTGTCCTGTTAGAGACTGTCCCCTTCTACAGTAGATAGGTCTTATTGTCCTGTTAGAGACTGCCACCTCCTACAGTAGATAGGTCTTATTGTCCTGATAGAGACTGTCCTCCCCTCCTACAGTAGATAGGTCTTATTGTCCTGTTAGAGACTGTCCTCCCCTCCTACAGTAGATAGGTCTTATTGTCCTGTTAGAGAATGTCCTCCCCTCCTACAGTAGATAGGTCTTATTGTCCTGTTAGAGACTGTCCTCTCCTCCTACAGTAGAAAGGTCTTATCGTCCTGTTAGAGACTGTCCTCCCCTCCTACAGTAGTTAGGTCTTATTGTCCTGTTATAGACTGTCCTCTCCTCCTACAGTAGATAGGTCTTATTGTCCTGTTAGAGACTGTCCTCCCCTCCTACAGTAGATAGGTCTTATTGTCCTGTTAGAGACTGTCCTCTCCTCCTACAGTAGATAGGTCATATTGTCCTGTTAGAGACTGTCCTCCCCTCCTACAGTAGATAGGTCTTATTGTCCTGTTAGAGACTGTCCTCCCCTCCTACAGTAGATCGGTCTTATTGTCCTGTTAAAGACTGTCCTCCCATCCTACAGTAGATAGGTGTTATTGTCCTGTTAGAGACTGTCCTCCCCTCCTACAGTAGATAGGTCTTATTGTCCAATTAGAGACTTTCCCCTCCTATAGTAGATAGGTCTTATTGTCCTGTTAGAGACTGACCTCTCCTCCTACAGTAGATAGGTCTTACTGTCCTGTTAGAGAATGTCCACCCCTCCTACAGTAGATAGGTCGTATTGTCCTGTTAGAGACTGTCCCCTTCTACAGTAGATAGGTCTTATTGTCCTGTTAGAGACTGCCACCTCCTACAGTAGATAGGTCTTATTGTCCTGTTAGAGACTGTCCTCCCCTCCTACAGTAGATAGGTCTTATTGTCCTGTTAGAGACTGTCCTCCCCTCCTACAGTAGATAGGTCTTATTGTCCTGTTAGAGACTGTCCTCCCCTCCTACAGTAGATAGGTCTTATTGTCCTTTTAGAGACTGTCCTCCAATCCTACAGTAGATAGTTCTTATTGTCCTGTTATAGACTGTTCTCCCCTCCTACAGTAGATAGGTCTTATTGTCCTGTTAGAGACTGTCCTCCCCTCCTACAGTAGATAGGTCTTATTGTCCTGTTAGAGACTGTCCTCCCCTCCTACAGTAGATAGGTCTTATTGTCCTGTTAGAGACTGTCCTCCCCTCCGACAGTAGATAGGCCTTATTGTCCTGTTAGAGACTGTCCTCTCCTCCTACAGTAGATAGGTCATATTGTCCTGTTAGAGACTGTTCTCCCCTCCTACAGTAGATAGGTCTTATTGTCCTGTTAGAGACTGTCCTCCCCTCCTACAGTAGATAGGTCTTATTGTCCTGTTAAAGACTGTCCTCCCCTCCTACACTAGATAGGTGTTATTGTCCTGTTAGAGACTGTCCTCCTCTCCTACAGTAGATAGGTCTTATTGTCCAATTAGAGACTTTCCCCTCCTATAGTAGATAGGTCTTATTGTCCTGTTAGAGACTGACCTCTCCTCCTACAGTAGATAGGTCTTACTGTCCTGTTAGAGAATGTCCACCCCTCCTACAGTAGATAGGTCGTATTGTCCTGTTAGAGACTGTCCCCTTCTACAGTAGATAGGTCTTATTGTCCTGTTAGAGACTGCCACCTCCTACAGTAGATAGGTCTTATTGTCCTGATAGAGACTGTCCTCCCCTCCTACAGTAGATAGGTCTTATTGTCCTGTTAGAGACTGTCCTCCCCTCATACAGTAGATAGGTGTTATTGTCCTGTTAGAGACTGTCCTCCCCTCCTACAGTAGATAGGTCTTATTGTACTGTTATAGACTGTCCTCCCCTCCTACAGTAGATAGGTCTTATTGTCCTGTTAGAGACTGTCCTCCCCTCCTACAGTAGATAGGTCTTATTGTCCTGTTAGAGACTGTCCTCCCCTCCTACAGTAGATAGGTCTTATTGTCCTGTTAGAGACTGTCCTCCCCTCCTACAGTAGATAGGCCTTATTGTCCTGTTAGAGACTGTCCTCTCCTCCTACAGTAGATAGGTCATATTGTCCTGTTAGAGACTGTCCTCCCCTCCTACAGTAGATAGGTCTTATTGTCCTGTTAGAGACTGTCCTCCCCTCCTACAGTAGATAGGTCTTATTGTCCTGTTAAAGACTGTCCTCCCCTCCTACAGTAGATAGGTGTTATTGTCCTGTTAGAGACTGTCCTCCTCTCCTACAGTAGATAGGTCTTATTGTCCAATTAGAGACTTTCCCCTCCTATAGTAGATAGGTCTTATTGTCCTGTTAGAGACTGACCTCTCCTCCTACAGTAGATAGGTCTTACTGTCCTGTTAGAGAATGTCCACCCCTCCTACAGTAGATAGGTTGTATTGTCCTGTTAGAGACTGTCCCCTTCTACAGTAGATAGGTCTTATTGTCCTGTTAGAGACTGCCACCTCCTACAGTAGATAGGTCTTATTGTCCTGTTAGAGACTGTCCTCCCCTCCTACAGTAGATAGGTCTTATTGTCCTGTTAGAGAATGTCCTCCCCTCCTACAGTAGATAGGTCTTATTGTCCTGTTAGAGACTGTCCTCTCCTCCTACAGTAGAAAGGTCTTATTGTCCTGTTAGAGACTGTCCTCCCCTCCTACAGTAGTTAGGTCTTATTGTCCTGTTAGAGACTGTCCTCCCATCCTACAGTAGATAGGCCTTATTGTCCTGTTAGAGACTGTCCTCTCCTCCTACAGTAGATAGGTCATATTGTCCTGTTAGAGACTGTCCTCCCCTCCTACAGTAGATAGGTCTTATTGTCCTGTTAGAGACTGTCCTCCCCTCCTACAGTAGTTAGGTCTTATTGTCCTGTTAGAGACTGTCCTCCCATCCTACAGTAGATAGGCCTTATTGTCCTGTTAGAGACTGTCCTCCCCTCCTATAGTAGATAGGTCTTATTGTCCTGTTAGAGACTGTCCTCCCCTCCTACAGTAGATAGGTCTTATTGTCCTGTTAGAGACTGTCCTCCCCTCCTACAGTAGATAGGTCTTATTGTCCTGTTAGAGACTGTCCTCCCCTCCTACAGTAGATAGGTCTTATTGTCCTGTTATAGACTGTCCTCCCCTCCTACAGTAGATAGGTCTTATTGTCCTGTTAGAGACTGTCCTCCCCTCCTACAGTAGATAGGTCTTATTGTCCTGTTAGAGACTGTCCTCCCCTCCTACAGTAGATAGGTCTTATTGTCCTGTTAGAGACTGTCCTCCCCTCCTACAGTAGATAGGCCTTATTGTCCTGTTAGAGACTGTCCTCTCCTCCTACAGTAGATAGGTCATATTGTCCTGTTAGAGACTGTCCTCCCCTCCTACAGTAGATAGGTCTTATTGTCCTGTTAGAGACTGTCCTCCCCTCCTACAGTAGATAGGTGTTATTGTCCTGTTAGAGACTGTCCTCCTCTCCTACAGTAGATAGGTCTTATTGTCCAATTAGAGACTTTCCCCTCCTATAGTAGATAGGTCTTATTGTCCTGTTAGAGACTGACCTCTCCTCCTACAGTAGATAGGTCTTACTGTCCTGTTAGAGAATGTCCACCCCTCCTACAGTAGATAGGTCGTATTGTCCTGTTAGAGACTGTCCCCTTCTACAGTAGATAGGTCTTATTGTCCTGTTAGAGACTGTCCTCCAATCCTACAGTAGATAGGTCTTATTGTCCTGTTAGAGAATGTCCTCCCCTCCTACAGTAGATAGGTCTTATTGTCCTGTTAGAGACTGTCCTCTCCTCCTACAGTAGAAAGGTCTTATTGTCCTGTTAGAGACTGTCCTCCCCTCCTACAGTAGTTAGGTCTTATTGTCCTGTTAGAGACTGTCCTCCCATCCTACAGTAGATAGGCCTTATTGTCCTGTTAGAGACTGTCCTCTCCTCCTACAGTAGATAGGTCATATTGTCCTGTTAGAGACTGTCCTCCCCTCCTACAGTAGATAGGTCTTATTGTCCTGTTAGAGACTGTCCTCCCCTCCTACAGTAGATCGGTCTTATTGTCCTGTTAAAGACTGTCCTCCCATCCTACAGTAGATAGGTGTTATTGTCCTGTTAGAGACTGTCCTCCCCTCCTACAGTAGATAGGTCTTATTGTCCAATTAGAGACTTTCCCCTCCTATAGTAGATAGGTCTTATTGTCCTGTTAGAGACTGTCCTCCCCTCCTACAGTAGATAGGTCTTATTGTCCTGTTAGAGACTGCCACCTCCTACAGTAGATAGGTCTTATTGTCCTGATAGAGACTGTCCTCCCCTCCTACAGTAGATAGGTCTTATTGTCCTGTTAGAGACTTTCCTCCCCTCCTACAGTAGATAGGTCTTATTGTCCTGTTAGAGAATGTCCTCCCCTCCTACAGTAGATAGGTCTTATTGTCCTGTTAGAGACTGTCCTCTCCTCCTACAGTAGAAAGGTCTTATCGTCCTGTTAGAGACTGTCCTCCCCTCCTACAGTAGTTAGGTCTTATTGTCCTGTTATAGACTGTCCTCTCCTCCTACAGTAGATAGGTCTTATTGTCCTGTTAGAGACTGTCCTCCCCTCCTACAGTAGATAGGTCTTATTGTCCTGTTAGAGACTGTCCTCCCATCCTACAGTAGATAGGCCTTATTGTCCTGTTAGAGACTGTCCTCTCCTCCTACAGTAGATAGGTCATATTGTCCTGTTAGAGACTGTCCTCCCCTCCTACAGTAGATAGGTCTTATTGTCCTGTTAGAGACTGTCCTCTCCTCCTACAGTAGAAAGGTCTTATCGTCCTGTTAGAGACTGTCCTCCCCTCCTACAGTAGTTAGGTCTTATTGTCCTGTTATAGACTGTCCTCTCCTCCTACAGTAGATAGGTCTTATTGTCCTGTTAGAGACTGTCCTCCCCTCCTACAGTAGATAGGTCTTATTGTCCTGTTAGAGACTGTCCTCCCATCCTACAGTAGATAGGCCTTATTGTCCTGTTAGAGACTGTCCTCTCCTCCTACAGTAGATAGGTCATATTGTCCTGTTAGAGACTGTCCTCCCCTCCTACAGTAGATAGGTCTTATTGTCCTGTTAGAGACTGTCCTCCCCTCCTACAGTAGATCGGTCTTATTGTCCTGTTAAAGACTGTCCTCCCATCCTACAGTAGATAGGTGTTATTGTCCTGTTAGAGACTGTCCTCCCCTCCTACAGTAGATAGGTCTTATTGTCCAATTAGAGACTTTCCCCTCCTATAGTAGATAGGTCTTATTGTCCTGTTAGAGACTGACCTCTCCTCCTACAGTAGATAGGTCTTATTGTCCTGTTAGAGACTGTCCTCCCATCCTACAGTAGATAGGCCTTATTGTCCTGTTAGAGACTGTCCTCTCCTCCTACAGTAGATAGGTCATATTGTCCTGTTAGAGACTGTCCTCCTCTCCTACAGTAGATAGGTCTTATTGTCCAATTAGAGACTTTCCCCTCCTATAGTAGATAGGTCTTATTGTCCTGTTAGAGACTGACCTCTCCTCCTACAGTAGATAGGTCTTACTGTCCTGTTAGAGAATGTCCACCCCTCCTACAGTAGATAGGTCGTATTGTCCTGTTAGAGACTGTCCCCTTCTACAGTAGATAGGTCTTATTGTCCTGTTAGAGACTGTCCTCCAATCCTACAGTAGATAGGTCTTACTGTCCTGTTAGAGAATGTCCACCCCTCCTACAGTAGATAGGTCGTATTGTCCTGTTAGAGACTGTCCCCTTCTACAGTAGATAGGTCTTATTGTCCTGTTAGAGACTGTCCTCCAATCCTACAGTAGATAGGTCTTATTGTCCTGTTAGAGAATGTCCTCCCCTCCTACAGTAGATAGGTCTTATTGTCCTGTTAGAGACTGTCCTCTCCTCCTACAGTAGAAAGGTCTTATTGTCCTGTTAGAGACTGTCCTCCCCTCCTACAGTAGTTAGGTCTTATTGTCCTGTTAGAGACTGTCCTCCCATCCTACAGTAGATAGGCCTTATTGTCCTGTTAGAGACTGTCCTCTCCTCCTACAGTAGATAGGTCATATTGTCCTGTTAGAGACTGTCCTCCCCTCCTACAGTAGATAGGTCTTATTGTCCTGTTAGAGACTGTCCTCCCCTCCTACAGTAGATCGGTCTTATTGTCCTGTTAAAGACTGTCCTCCCATCCTACAGTAGATAGGTGTTATTGTCCTGTTAGAGACTGTCCTCCCCTCCTACAGTAGATAGGTCTTATTGTCCAATTAGAGACTTTCCCCTCCTATAGTAGATAGGTCTTATTGTCCTGTTAGAGACTGTCCTCCCCTCCTACAGTAGATAGGTCTTATTGTCCTGTTAGAGACTGCCACCTCCTACAGTAGATAGGTCTTATTGTCCTGATAGAGACTGTCCTCCCCTCCTACAGTAGATAGGTCTTATTGTCCTGTTAGAGACTTTCCTCCCCTCCTACAGTAGATAGGTCTTATTGTCCTGTTAGAGAATGTCCTCCCCTCCTACAGTAGATAGGTCTTATTGTCCTGTTAGAGACTGTCCTCTCCTCCTACAGTAGAAAGGTCTTATCGTCCTGTTAGAGACTGTCCTCCCCTCCTACAGTAGTTAGGTCTTATTGTCCTGTTATAGACTGTCCTCTCCTCCTACAGTAGATAGGTCTTATTGTCCTGTTAGAGACTGTCCTCCCCTCCTACAGTAGATAGGTCTTATTGTCCTGTTAGAGACTGTCCTCCCATCCTACAGTAGATAGGCCTTATTGTCCTGTTAGAGACTGTCCTCTCCTCCTACAGTAGATAGGTCATATTGTCCTGTTAGAGACTGTCCTCCCCTCCTACAGTAGATAGGTCTTATTGTCCTGTTAGAGACTGTCCTCTCCTCCTACAGTAGAAAGGTCTTATCGTCCTGTTAGAGACTGTCCTCCCCTCCTACAGTAGTTAGGTCTTATTGTCCTGTTATAGACTGTCCTCTCCTCCTACAGTAGATAGGTCTTATTGTCCTGTTAGAGACTGTCCTCCCCTCCTACAGTAGATAGGTCTTATTGTCCTGTTAGAGACTGTCCTCCCATCCTACAGTAGATAGGCCTTATTGTCCTGTTAGAGACTGTCCTCTCCTCCTACAGTAGATAGGTCATATTGTCCTGTTAGAGACTGTCCTCCCCTCCTACAGTAGATAGGTCTTATTGTCCTGTTAGAGACTGTCCTCCCCTCCTACAGTAGATCGGTCTTATTGTCCTGTTAAAGACTGTCCTCCCATCCTACAGTAGATAGGTGTTATTGTCCTGTTAGAGACTGTCCTCCCCTCCTACAGTAGATAGGTCTTATTGTCCAATTAGAGACTTTCCCCTCCTATAGTAGATAGGTCTTATTGTCCTGTTAGAGACTGACCTCTCCTCCTACAGTAGATAGGTCTTATTGTCCTGTTAGAGACTGTCCTCCCATCCTACAGTAGATAGGCCTTATTGTCCTGTTAGAGACTGTCCTCTCCTCCTACAGTAGATAGGTCATATTGTCCTGTTAGAGACTGTCCTCCCCTCCTACAGTAGATAGGTCTTATTGTCCTGTTAGAGACTGTCCTCCCCTCCTACAGTAGATCGGTCTTATTGTCCTGTTAAAGACTGTCCTCCCATCCTACAGTAGATAGGTGTTATTGTCCTGTTAGAGACTGTCCTCCCCTCTTACAGTAGATAGGTCTTATTGTCCAATTAGAGGCTTTCCCCTCCTATAGTAGATAGGTCTTATTGTCCTGTTAGAGACTGACCTCTCCTCCTACAGTAGATAGGTCTTACTGTCCTGTTAGAGAATGTCCACCCCTCCTACAGTAGATAGGTCGTATTGTCCTGTTAGAGACTGTCCCCTTCTACAGTAGATAGGTCTTATTGTCCTGTTAGAGACTGCCACCTCCTACAGTAGATAGGTCTTATTGTCCTGTTAGAGACTGTCCTCCCCTCCTACAGTAGATAGGTCTTATTGTCCTGTTAGAGACTGTCCTCCCCTCCTACAGTAGATAGGTCTTATTGTCCTGTTAGAGACTGTCCTCCCCTCCTACAGTAGATAGGTCTTATTGTCCTGTTATAGACTGTCCTCCCCTCCTACAGTAGATAGGTCTTATTGTCCTGTTAGAGACTGTCCTCCCCTCCTACAGTAGATAGGTCTTATTGTCCTGTTAGAGACTGTCCTCCCCTCCTACAGTAGATAGGTCTTATTGTCCTGTTAGAGACTGTCCTCCCCTCCTACAGTAGATAGGCCTTATTGTCCTGTTAGAGACTGTCCTCCCCTCCTACAGTAGATAGGTCTTATTGTCCTGTTAGAGAATGTCCTCCCCTCCTACAGTAGATAGGTCTTATTGTCCTGTTAGAGACTGTCCTCTCCTCCTACAGTAGAAAGGTCTTATTGTCCTGTTAGAGACTGTCCTACCCTCCTACAGTAGTTAGGTCTTATTGTCCTGTTAGAGACTGTCCTCCCATCCTACAGTAGATAGGCCTTATTGTCCTGTTAGAGACTGTCCTCTCCTCCTACAGTAGATAGGTCATATTGTCCTGTTAGAGACTGTCCTCCCCTCCTACAGTAGATAGGTCTTATTGTCCTGTTAGAGACTGTCCTCCCCTCCTACAGTAGATAGGCCTTATTGTCCTGTTAGAGACTGTCCTCTCCTCCTACAGTAGATAGGTCATATTGTCCTATTAGAGACTGTCCTCCCCTCCTACAGTAGATAGGTCTTATTGTCCTGTTAGAGACTGTCCTCCCCTCCTACAGTAGATAGGTCTTATTGTCCTGTTAAAGACTGTCCTCCCCTCCTACAGTAGATAGGTGTTATTGTCCTGTTAGAGACTGTCCTCCTCTCCTACAGTAGATAGGTCTTATTGTCCAATTAGAGACTTTCCCCTCCTATAGTAGATAGGTCTTATTGTCCTGTTAGAGACTGACCTCTCCTCCTACAGTAGATAGGTCTTACTGTCCTGTTAGAGAATGTCCACCCCTCCTACAGTAGATAGGTCGTATTGTCCTGTTAGAGACTGTCCCCTTCTACAGTAGATAGGTCTTATTGTCCTGTTAGAGATTGTCCTCTCCTCCTACAGTAGATAGGTCATATTGTCCTGTTAGAGACTGACCTCTCCTCCTACAGTAGATAGGTCTTATTGTCCTGTTAGAGACTGTCCTCCCATCCTACAGTAGATAGGCCTTATTGTCCTGTTAGAGATTGTCCTCTCCTCCTACAGTAGATAGGTCATATTGTCCTGTTAGAGACTGTCCTCCCCTCCTACAGTAGATAGGTCTTATTGTCCTGTTAGAGACTGTCCTCCCCTCCTACAGTAGATCGGTCTTATTGTCCTGTTAAAGACTGTCCTCCCATCCTACAGTAGATAGGTGTTATTGTCCTGTTAGAGACTGTCCTCCCCTCTTACAGTAGATAGGTCTTATTGTCCAATTAGAGACTTTCCCCTCCTATAGTAGATAGGTCTTATTGTCCTGTTAGAGACTGACCTCTCCTCCTACAGTAGATAGGTCTTACTGTCCTGTTAGAGAATGTCCACCCCTCCTACAGTAGATAGGTCGTATTGTCCTGTTAGAGACTGTCCCCTTCTACAGTAGATAGGTCTTATTGTCCTGTTAGAGACTGCCACCTCCTAAAGTAGATTTGTCTTATTGTCCTGTTAGAGACTGTCCTCCCCTCCTACAGTAGATAGGTCTTATTGTCCTGTTAGAGACTGTCCTCCCCTCCTACAGTAGATAGGTCTTATTGTCCTGTTAGAGACTGTCCTCCCCTCCTACAGTAGATAGGTCTTATTGTCCTGTTATAGACTGTCCTCCCCTCCTACAGTAGATAGGTCTTATTGTCCTGTTAGAGACTGTCCTCCCCTCCTACAGTAGATAGGTCTTATTGTCCTGTTAGAGACTGTCCTCCCCTCCTACAGTAGATAGGTCTTATTGTCCTGTTAGAGACTGTCCTCCCCTCCTACAGTAGATAGGCCTTATTGTCCTGTTAGAGACTGTCCTCCCCTCCTAAAGTAGATAGGTCTTATTGTCCTGTTAGAGAATGTCCTCCCCTCCTACAGTAGATAGGTCTTATTGTCCTGTTAGAGACTGTCCTCTCCTCCTACAGTAGAAAGGTCTTATTGTCCTGTTAGAGACTGTCCTACCCTCCTACAGTAGTTAGGTCTTATTGTCCTGTTAGAGACTGTCCTCCCATCCTACAGTAGATAGGCCTTATTGTCCTGTTAGAGACTGTCCTCTCCTCCTACAGTAGATAGGTCATATTGTCCTGTTAGAGAATGTCCACCCCTCCTACGGTAGATAGGTCGTATTGTCCTGTTAGAGACTGTCCCCTTCTACAGTAGATAGGTCTTATTGTCCTGTTAGAGACTGACCTCTCCTCCTACAGTAGATAGGTCTTATTGTCCTGTTAGAGACTGTCCTCCCATCCTACAGTAGATAGGCCTTATTGTCCTGTTAGAGACTGTCCTCTCCTCCTACAGTAGATAGGTCATATTGTCCTGTTAGAGACTGTCCTCCCCTCCTACAGTAGATAGGTCTTATTGTCCTGTTAGAGACTGTCCTCCCCTCCTACAGTAGATCGGTCTTATTGTCCTGTTAAAGACTGTCCTCCCATCCTACAGTAGATAGGTGTTATTGTCCTGTTAGAGACTGTCCTCCCCTCTTACAGTAGATAGGTCTTATTGTCCAATTAGAGACTTTCCCCTCCTATAGTAGATAGGTCTTATTGTCCTGTTAGAGACTGACCTCTCCTCCTACAGTAGATAGGTCTTACTGTCCTGTTAGAGAATGTCCACCCCTCCTACAGTAGATAGGTCGTATTGTCCTGTTAGAGACTGTCACCTTCTACAGTAGATAGGTCTTATTGTCCTGTTAGAGACTGCCACCTCCTACAGTAGATAGGTCTTATTGTCCTGTTAGAGACTGTCCTCCCCTCCTACAGTAGATAGGTCTTATTGTCCTGTTAGAGACTGTCCTCCCCTCCTACAGTAGATAGGTCTTATTGTCCTGTTAGAGACTGTCCTCCCCTCCTACAGTAGATAGGTCTTATTGTCCAATTAGAGACTTTCCCCTCCTATAGTAGATAGGTCTTATTGTCCTGTTAGAGACTGACCTCTCCTCCTACAGTAGATAGGTCTTACTGTCCTGTTAGAGAATGTCCACCCCTCCTACAGTAGATAGGTCGTATTGTCCTGTTAGAGACTGTCCCCTTCTACAGTAGATAGGTCTTATTGTCCTGTTAGAGACTGCCACCTCCTACAGTAGATAGGTCTTATTGTCCTGATAGAGACTGTCCTCCCCTCCTACAGTAGATAGGTCATATTGTCCTGTTAGAGACTGTCCTCCCCTCCTACAGTAGATAGGTCTTATTGTCCTGTTAGAGAATGTCCTCCCCTCCTACAGTAGATAGGTCTTATTGTCCTGTTAGAGACTGTCCTCTCCTCCTACAGTAGAAAGGTCTTATTGTCCTGTTAGAGACTGTCCTACCCTCCTACAGTAGTTAGGTCTTATTGTCCTGTTAGAGACTGTCCTCCCATCCTACAGTAGATAGGCCTTATTGTCCTGTTAGAGACTGTCCTCTCCTCCTACAGTAGATAGGTCATATTGTCCTGTTAGAGACTGTCCTCCCCTCCTACAGTAGATAGGTCTTATTGTCCTGTTAGAGACTGTCCTCCCCTCCTACAGTAGATCGGTCTTATTGTCCTGTTAAAGACTGTCCTCCCATCCTACAGTAGATAGGTGTTATTGTCCTGTTAGAGACTGTCCTCCCCTCTTACAGTAGATAGGTCTTATTGTCCAATTAGAGACTTTCCCCTCCTATAGTAGATAGGTCTTATTGTCCTGTTAGAGACTGACCTCTCCTCCTACAGTAGATAGGTCTTACTGTCCTGTTAGAGAATGTCCACCCCTCCTACAGTAGATAGGTCGTATTGTCCTGTTAGAGACTGTCCCCTTCTACAGTAGATAGGTCTTATTGTCCTGTTAGAGACTGCCACCTCCTACAGTAGATAGGTCTTATTGTCCTGTTAGAGACTGTCCTCCCCTCCTACAGTAGATAGGTCTTATTGTCCTGTTAGAGACTGTCCTCCCCTCCTACAGTAGATAGGTCTTATTGTCCTGTTAGAGACTGTCCTCCCCTCCTACAGTAGATAGGTCTTATTGTCCAATTAGAGACTTTCCCCTCCTATAGTAGATAGGTCTTATTGTCCTGTTAGAGACTGACCTCTCCTCCTACAGTAGATAGGTCTTACTGTCCTGTTAGAGAATGTCCACCCCTCCTACAGTAGATAGGTCGTATTGTCCTGTTAGAGACTGTCCCCTTCTACAGTAGATAGGTCTTATTGTCCTGTTAGAGACTGCCACCTCCTACAGTAGATAGGTCTTATTGTCCTGATAGAGACTGTCCTCCCCTCCTACAGTAGATAGGTCATATTGTCCTGTTAGAGACTGTCCTCCCCTCCTACAGTAGATAGGTCTTATTGTCCTGTTAGAGAATGTCCTCCCCTCCTACAGTAGATAGGTCTTATTGTCCTGTTAGAGACTGTCCTCTCCTCCTACAGTAGAAAGGTCTTATTGTCCTGTTAGAGACTGTCCTACCCTCCTACAGTAGTTAGGTCTTTTTGTCCTGTTAGAGACTGTCCTCCCATCCTACAGTAGATAGGCCTTATTGTCCTGTTAGAGACTGTCCTCTCCTCCTACAGTAGATAGGTCATATTGTCCTGTTAGAGACTGTCCTCCCCTCCTACAGTAGATAGGTCTTATTGTCCTGTTAGAGACTGTCCTCCCCTCCTACAGTAGATCGGTCTTATTGTCCTGTTAAAGACTGTCCTCCCATCCTACAGTAGATAGGTGTTATTGTCCTGTTAGAGACTGTCCTCCCCTCCTACAGTAGATAGGTCTTATTGTCCAATTAGAGACTTTCCCCTCCTATAGTAGATAGGTCTTATTGTCCTGTTAGAGACTGTCCTCCCCTCCTACAGTAGATAGGTCTTATTGTCCTGTTAGAGACTGTCCTCCCCTCCTACAGTAGATAGGTCTTATTGTCCTGTTAGAGACTGTCCTCCAATCCTACAGTAGATAGGTCTTATTGTCCTGTTATAGACTGTCCTCCCCTCATACAGTAGATAGGTCTTATTGTCCTGTTAGAGACTGTCCTCCCCTCCTACAGTAGATAGGTCTTATTGTCCTGTTAGAGACTGTCCTCCCCTCCTACAGTAGATAGGTCTTATTGTCCTGTTAGAGACTGTCCTCCCCTCTTACAGTAGATAGGCCTTATTGTCCTGTTAGAGACTGTCCTCTCCTCCTACAGTAGATAGGTCATATTGTCCTGTTAGAGACTGTCCTCCCCTCCTACAGTAGATAGGTCTTATTGTCCTGTTAGAGACTGTCCTCCCCTCCTACAGTAGATAGGTCTTATTGTCCTGTTAAAGACTGTCCTCCCCTCCTACAGTAGATAGGTATTATTGTCCTGTTAGAGACTGTCCTCCTCTCCTACAGTAGATAGGTCTTATTGTCCAATTAGAGACTTACCCCTCCTTTAGTAGATAGGTCTTATTGTCCTGTTAGAGACTGACCTCTCATCCTACAGTAGATAGGTCTTACTGTCCTGTTAGAGAATGTCCACCCCTCCTACAGTAGATAGGTCGTATTGTCCTGTTAGAGACTGTCCCCTTCTACAGTAGATAGGTCTTATTGTCCTGTTAGAGACTGCCACCTCCTACAGTAGATAGGTCTTATTGTCCTGATAGAGACTGTCCTCCCCTCCTACAGTAGATAGGTCTTATTGTCCTGTTAGAGACTGTCCTCCCCTCCTACAGTAGAAAGGTCTTATTGTCCTGTTAGAGACTGTCCTACCCTCCTACAGTAGTTAGGTCTTATTGTCCTGTTAGAGACTGTCCTCCCATCCTACAGTAGATAGGCCTTATTGTCCTGTTAGAGACTGTCCTCTCCTCCTACAGTAGATAGGTCATATTGTCCTGTTAGAGACTGTCCTCCCCTCCTACAGTAGATAGGTCTTATTGTCCTGTTAGAGACTGTCCTCCCCTCCTACAGTAGATCGGTCTTATTGTCCTGTTAAAGACTGTCCTCCCATCCTACAGTAGATAGGTGTTATTGTCCTGTTAGAGACTGTCCTCCCCTCCTACAGTAGATAGGTCTTATTGTCCAATTAGAGACTTTCCCCTCCTATAGTAGATAGGTCTTATTGTCCTGTTAGAGACTGTCCTCCCCTCCTACAGTAGATAGGTCTTATTGTCCTGTTAGAGACTGTCCTCCCCTCCTACAGTAGATAGGTCTTATTGTCCTGTTAGAGACTGTCCTCCAATCCTACAGTAGATAGGTCTTATTGTCCTGTTATAGACTGTCCTCCCCTCATACAGTAGATAGGTCTTATTGTCCTGTTAGAGACTGTCCTCCCCTCCTACAGTAGATAGGTCTTATTGTCCTGTTAGAGACTGTCCTCCCCTCCTACAGTAGATAGGTCTTATTGTCCTGTTAGAGACTGTCCTCCCCTCCTACAGTAGATAGGTCATATTGTCCTGTTAGAGACTGTCCTCCCCTCCTACAGTAGATAGGTCTTATTGTCCTGTTAGAGAATGTCCTCCCCTCCTACAGTAGATAGGTCTTATTGTCCTGTTAGAGACTGTCCTCTCCTCCTACAGTAGAAAGGTCTTATTGTCCTGTTAGAGACTGTCCTACCCTCCTACAGTAGTTAGGTCTTATTGTCCTGTTAGAGACTGTCCTCCCATCCTACAGTAGATAGGCCTTATTGTCCTGTTAGAGACTGTCCTCTCCTCCTACAGTAGATAGGTCATATTGTCCTGTTAGAGACTGTCCTCCCCTCCTACAGTAGATAGGTCTTATTGTCCTGTTAGAGACTGTCCTCCCCTCCTACAGTAGATCGGTCTTATTGTCCTGTTAAAGACTGTCCTCCCATCCTACAGTAGATAGGTGTTATTGTCCTGTTAGAGACTGTCCTCCCCTCTTACAGTAGATAGGTCTTATTGTCCAATTAGAGACTTTCCCCTCCTATAGTAGATAGGTCTTATTGTCCTGTTAGAGACTGACCTCTCCTCCTACAGTAGATAGGTCTTACTGTCCTGTTAGAGAATGTCCACCCCTCCTACAGTAGATAGGTCGTATTGTCCTGTTAGAGACTGTCCCCTTCTACAGTAGATAGGTCTTATTGTCCTGTTAGAGACTGCCACCTCCTACAGTAGATAGGTCTTATTGTCCTGTTAGAGACTGTCCTCCCCTCCTACAGTAGATAGGTCTTATTGTCCTGTTAGAGACTGTCCTCCCCTCCTACAGTAGATAGGTCTTATTGTCCTGTTAGAGACTGTCCTCCCCTCCTACAGTAGATAGGTCTTATTGTCCTGTTAGAGACTGTCCTCCCCTCCTACAGTAGATAGGTCTTATTGTCCAATTAGAGACTTTCCCCTCCTATAGTAGATAGGTCTTATTGTCCTGTTAGAGACTGACCTCTCCTCCTACAGTAGATAGGTCTTACTGTCCTGTTAGAGAATGTCCACCCCTCCTACAGTAGATAGGTCGTATTGTCCTGTTAGAGACTGTCCCCTTCTACAGTAGATAGGTCTTATTGTCCTGTTAGAGACTGCCACCTCCTACAGTAGATAGGTCTTATTGTCCTGATAGAGACTGTCCTCCCCTCCTACAGTAGATAGGTCATATTGTCCTGTTAGAGACTGTCCTCCCCTCCTACAGTAGATAGGTCTTATTGTCCTGTTAGAGAATGTCCTCCCCTCCTACAGTAGATAGGTCTTATTGTCCTGTTAGAGACTGTCCTCTCCTCCTACAGTAGAAAGGTCTTATTGTCCTGTTAGAGACTGTCCTACCCTCCTACAGTAGTTAGGTCTTATTGTCCTGTTAGAGACTGTCCTCCCATCCTACAGTAGATAGGCCTTATTGTCCTGTTAGAGACTGTCCTCTCCTCCTACAGTAGATAGGTCATATTGTCCTGTTAGAGACTGTCCTCCCCTCCTACAGTAGATAGGTCTTATTGTCCTGTTAGAGACTGTCCTCCCCTCCTACAGTAGATCGGTCTTATTGTCCTGTTAAAGACTGTCCTCCCATCCTACAGTAGATAGGTGTTATTGTCCTGTTAGAGACTGTCCTCCCCTCCTACAGTAGATAGGTCTTATTGTCCAATTAGAGACTTTCCCCTCCTATAGTAGATAGGTCTTATTGTCCTGTTAGAGACTGTCCTCCCCTCCTACAGTAGATAGGTCTTATTGTCCTGTTAGAGACTGTCCTCCCCTCCTACAGTAGATAGGTCTTATTGTCCTGTTAGAGACTGTCCTCCAATCCTACAGTAGATAGGTCTTATTGTCCTGTTATAGACTGTCCTCCCCTCATACAGTAGATAGGTCTTATTGTCCTGTTAGAGACTGTCCTCCCCTCTTACAGTAGATAGGTCTTATTGTCCTGTTAGAGACTGTCCTCCCCTCCTACAGTAGATAGGTCTTATTGTCCTGTTAGAGACTGTCCTCCCCTCCTACAGTAGATAGGCCTTATTGTCCTGTTAGAGACTGTCCTCTCCTCCTACAGTAGATAGGTCATATTGTCCTGTTAGAGACTGTCCTCCCCTCCTACAGTAGATAGGTCTTATTGTCCTGTTAGAGACTGTCCTCCCCTCCTACAGTAGATAGGTCTTATTGTCCTGTTAAAGACTGTCCTCCCCTCCTACAGTAGATAGGTCTTATTGTCCTGTTAGAGACTGTCCTCCCCTCCTACAGTAGATAGGTCTTATTGTCCTGTTAGAGACTGTCCTCCAATCCTACAGTAGATAGGTCTTATTGTCCTGTTATAGACTGTCCTCCCCTCATACAGTAGATAGGTCTTATTGTCCTGTTAGAGACTGTCCTCCCCTCTTACAGTAGATAGGTCTTATTGTCCTGTTAGAGACTGTCCTCCCCTCCTACAGTAGATAGGTCTTATTGTCCTGTTAGAGACTGTCCTCCCCTCCTACAGTAGATAGGCCTTATTGTCCTGTTAGAGACTGTCCTCTCCTCCTACAGTAGATAGGTCATATTGTCCTGTTAGAGACTGTCCTCCCCTCCTACAGTAGATAGGTCTTATTGTCCTGTTAGAGACTGTCCTCCCCTCCTACAGTAGATAGGTCTTATTGTCCTGTTAAAGACTGTCCTCCCCTCCTACAGTAGATAGGTATTATTGTCCTGTTAGAGACTGTCCTCCTCTCCTACAGTAGATAGGTCTTATTGTCCAATTAGAGACTTACCCCTCCTTTAGTAGATAGGTCTTATTGTCCTGTTAGAGACTGACCTCTCATCCTACAGTAGATAGGTCTTACTGTCCTGTTAGAGAATGTCCACCCCTCCTACAGTAGATAGGTCGTATTGTCCTGTTAGAGACTGTCCCCTTCTACAGTAGATAGGTCTTATTGTCCTGTTAGAGACTGCCACCTCCTACAGTAGATAGGTCTTATTGTCCTGATAGAGACTGTCCTCCCCTCCTACAGTAGATAGGTCTTATTGTCCTGTTAGAGACTGTCCTCCCCTCCTACAGTAGAAAGGTCTTATTGTCCTGTTAGAGACTGTCCTACCCTCCTACAGTAGTTAGGTCTTATTGTCCTGTTAGAGACTGTCCTCCCATCCTACAGTAGATAGGCCTTATTGTCCTGTTAGAGACTGTCCTCTCCTCCTACAGTAGATAGGTCATATTGTCCTGTTAGAGACTGTCCTCCCCTCCTACAGTAGATAGGTCTTATTGTCCTGTTAGAGACTGTCCTCCCCTCCTACAGTAGATCGGTCTTATTGTCCTGTTAAAGACTGTCCTCCCATCCTACAGTAGATAGGTGTTATTGTCCTGTTAGAGACTGTCCTCCCCTCCTACAGTAGATAGGTCTTATTGTCCAATTAGAGACTTTCCCCTCCTATAGTAGATAGGTCTTATTGTCCTGTTAGAGACTGTCCTCCCCTCCTACAGTAGATAGGTCTTATTGTCCTGTTAGAGACTGTCCTCCCCTCCTACAGTAGATAGGTCTTATTGTCCTGTTAGAGACTGTCCTCCAATCCTACAGTAGATAGGTCTTATTGTCCTGTTATAGACTGTCCTCCCCTCATACAGTAGATAGGTCTTATTGTCCTGTTAGAGACTGTCCTCCCCTCCTACAGTAGATAGGTCTTATTGTCCTGTTAGAGACTGTCCTCCCCTCCTACAGTAGATAGGTCTTATTGTCCTGTTAGAGACTGTCCTCCCCTCCTACAGTAGATAGGCCTTATTGTCCTGTTAGAGACTGTCCTCTCCTCCTACAGTAGATAGGTCATATTGTCCTGTTAGAGACTGTCCTCCCCTCCTACAGTAGATAGGTCTTATTGTCCTGTTAGAGACTGTCCTCCCCTCCTACAGTAGATAGGTCTTATTGTCCTGTTAAAGACTGTCCTCCCCTCCTACAGTAGATAGGTATTATTGTCCTGTTAGAGACTGTCCTCCTCTCCTACAGTAGATAGGTCTTATTGTCCAATTAGAGACTTTCCCCTCCTATAGTAGATAGGTCTTATTGTCCTGTTAGAGACTGACCTCTCATCCTACAGTAGATAGGTCTTACTGTCCTGTTAGAGAATGTCCACCCCTCCTACAGTAGATAGGTCGTATTGTCCTGTTAGAGACTGTCCCCTTCTACAGTAGATAGGTCTTATTGTCCTGTTAGAGACTACCACCTCCTACAGTAGATAGGTCTTATTGTCCTGTTAGAGACTGTCCTCCCCTCCTACAGTAGTTAGGTCTTATTGTCCTGTTATTGACTGTCCTCTCCTCCTACAGTAGATAGGTCTTATTGTCCTGTTAGAGACTGTCCTCCCCTCCTACAGTAGATAGGTCTTATTGTCCTGTTAGAGACTGTCCTCCCATCCTACAGTAGATAGGCCTTATTGTCCTGTTAGAGACTGTCCTCTCCTCCTACAGTAGATAGGTCATATTGTCCTGTTAGAGACTGTCCTCCCCTCCTACAGTAGATAGGTCTTATTGTCCTGTTAGAGACTGTCCTCCCCTCCTACAGTAGATCGGTCTTATTGTCCTGTTAAAGACTGTCCTCCCATCCTACAGTAGATAGGTGTTATTGTCCTGTTAGAGACTGTCCTCCCCTCCTACAGTAGATAGGTCTTATTGTCCAATTAGAGACTTTCCCCTCCTATAGTAGATAGGTCTTATTGTCCTGTTAGAGACTGACCTCTCCTCCTACAGTAGATAGGTCTTATTGTCCTGTTAGAGACTGTCCTCCCATCCTACAGTAGATAGGCCTTATTGTCCTGTTAGAGACTGTCCTCTCCTCCTACAGTAGATAGGTCATATTGTCCTGTTAGAGACTGTCCTCCCCTCCTACAGTAGATAGGTCTTATTGTCCTGTTAGAGACTGTCCTCCCCTCCTACAGTAGATCGGTCTTATTGTCCTGTTAAAGACTGTCCTCCCATCCTACAGTAGATAGGTGTTATTGTCCTGTTAGAGACTGTCCTCCCCTCCTACAGTAGATAGGTCTTATTGTCCAATTAGAGACTTTCCCCTCCTATAGTAGATAGGTCTTATTGTCCTGTTAGAGACTGACCTCTCCTCCTACAGTAGATAGGTCTTACTGTCCTGTTAGAGAATGTCCACCCCTCCTACAGTAGATAGGTCGTATTGTCCTGTTAGAGACTGTCCCCTTCTACAGTAGATAGGTCTTATTGTCCTGTTAGAGACTGCCACCTCCTACAGTAGATAGGTCTTATTGTCCTGTTAGAGACTGTCCTCCCCTCCTACAGTAGATAGGTCTTATTGTCCTGTTAGAGACTGTCCTCCCCTCCTACAGTAGATAGGTCTTATTGTCCTGTTAGAGACTGTCCTCCCCTCCTACAGTAGATAGGTCTTATTGTCCTGTTATAGACTGTCCTCCCCTCCTACAGTAGATAGGTCTTATTGTCCTGTTAGAGACTGTCCTCCCCTCCTACAGTAGATAGGTCTTATTGTCCTGTTAGAGACTGTCCTCCCCTCCTACAGTAGATAGGTCTTATTGTCCTGTTAGAGACTGTCCTCCCCTCCTACAGTAGATAGGCCTTATTGTCCTGTTAGAGACTGTCCTCTCCTCCTACAGTAGATAGGTCATATTGTCCTGTTAGAGACTGTCCTCCCCTCCTACAGTAGATAGGTCTTATTGTCCTGTTAGAGACTGTCCTCCCCTCCTACAGTAGATAGGTCTTATTGTCCTGTTAAAGACTGTCCTCCCCTCCTACAGGAGATAGGTGTTATTGTCCTGTTAGAGACTGTCCTCCTCTCCTACAGTAGATAGGTCTTATTGTCCAATTAGAGACTTTCCCCTCCTATAGTAGATAGGTCTTATTGTCCAGTTGGAGACTGACCTCTCCTCCTACAGTAGATAGGTCTTACTGTCCTGTTAGAGAATGTCCACCCCTCCTACAGTAGATAGGTCGTATTGTCCTGTTAGAGACTGTCCCCTTCTTCAGTAGATAGGTCTTATTGTCCTGTTAGAGACTGTCCTCCCCTCCTACAGTAGTTAGGTCTTATTGTCCTGTTAGAGACTGTCCTCCCATCCTACAGTAGATAGGCCTTATTGTCCTGTTAGAGACTGTCCTCTCCTCCTACAGTAGATAGGTCATATTGTCCTGTTAGAGACTGTCCTCCCCTCCTACAGTAGATAGGTCTTATTGTCCTGTTAGAGACTGTCCTCCCCTCCTACAGTAGATCGGTCTTATTGTCCTGTTAAAGACTGTCCTCCCATCCTACAGTAGATAGGTGTTATTGTCCTGTTAGAGACTGTCCTCCCCTCCTACAGTAGATAGGTCTTATTGTCCAATTAGAGACTTTCCCCTCCTATAGTAGATAGGTCTTATTGTCCTGTTAGAGACTGTCCTCCCCTCCTACAGTAGATAGGTCTTATTGTCCTGTTAGAGACTGTCCTCCCCTCCTACAGTAGATAGGTCTTATTGTCCTGTTAGAGACTGTCCTCCAATCCTACAGTAGATAGGTCTTATTGTCCTGTTATAGACTGTCCTCCCCTCCTACAGTAGATAGGTCTTATTGTCCTGTTAGAGACTGTCCTCCCCTCCTACAGTAGATAGGTCTTATTGTCCTGTTAGAGACTGTCCTCCCCTCCTACAGTAGATAGGTCTTATTGTCCTGTTAGAGACTGTCCTCCCCTCCTACAGTAGATAGGCCTTATTGTCCTGTTAGAGACTGTCCTCTCCTCCTACAGTAGATAGGTCATATTGTCCTGTTAGAGACTGTCCTCCCCTCCTACAGTAGAAAGGTCTTATTGTCCTGTTAGAGACTGTCCTCCCCTCCTACAGTAGATAGGTCTTATTGTCCTGTTAAAGACTGTCCTCCCCTCCTACAGTAGATAGGTATTATTGTCCTGTTAGAGACTGTCCTCCTCTCCTACAGTAGATAGGTCTTATTGTCCAATTAGAGACTTACCCCTCCTATAGTAGATAGGTCTTATTGTCCTGTTAGAGACTGACCTCTCCTCCTACAGTAGATAGGTCTTACTGTCCTGTTAGAGAATGTCCACCCCTCCTACAGTAGATAGGTCGTATTGTCCTGTTAGAGACTGTCCCCTTCTACAGTAGATAGGTCTTATTGTCCTGTTAGAGACTGCCACCTCCTACAGTAGATAGGTCTTATTGTCCTGATAGAGACTGTCCTCCCCTCCTACAGTAGATAGGTCTTATTGTCCTGTTAGAGACTGTCCTCCCCTCCTACAGTAGATAGGTCTTATTGTCCTGTTAGAGAATGTCCTCCCCTCCTACAGTAGATAGGTCTTATTGTCCTGTTAGAGACTGTCCTCTCCTCCTACAGTAGAAAGGTCTTATTGTCCTGTTAGAGACTGTCCTCCCCTCCTACAGTAGATAGGTCTTATTGTCCTGTTAGAGACTGTCCTCCCCTCCTACAGTAGATAGGCCTTATTGTCCTGTTAGAGACTGTCCTCTCCTCCTACAGTAGATAGGTCATATTGTCCTGTTAGAGACTGTCCTCCCCTCCTACAGTAGAAAGGTCTTATTGTCCTGTTAGAGACTGTCCTCCCCTCCTACAGTAGATAGGTCTTATTGTCCTGTTAGAGACTGTCCTCTCCTCCTACAGTAGATAGGTCATATTGTCCTGTTAGAGACTGTCCTCCCCTCCTACAGTAGATAGGTCTTATTGTCCTGTTAGAGACTGTCCTCCCCTCCTACAGTAGATCGGTCTTATTGTCCTGTTAAAGACTGTCCTCCCATCCTACAGTAGATAGGTGTTATTGTCCTGTTAGAGACTGTCCTCCCCTCCTACAGTAGATAGGTCTTATTGTCCAATTAGAGACTTTCCCCTCCTATAGTAGATAGGTCTTATTGTCCTGTTAGAGACTGACCTCTCCTCCTACAGTAGATAGGTCTTATTGTCCTGTTAGAGACTGTCCTCCCATCCTACAGTAGATAGGCCTTATTGTCCTGTTAGAGACTGTCCTCTCCTCCTACAGTAGATAGGTCATATTGTCCTGTTAGAGACTGTCCTCCCCTCCTACAGTAGATAGGTCTTATTGTCCTGTTAGAGACTGTCCTCCCCTCCTACAGTAGATCGGTCTTATTGTCCTGTTAAAGACTGTCCTCCCATCCTACAGTAGATAGGTGTTATTGTCCTGTTAGAGACTGTCCTCCCCTCCTACAGTAGATAGGTCTTATTGTCCAATTAGAGACTTTCCCCTCCTATAGTAGATAGGTCTTATTGTCCTGTTAGAGACTGACCTCTCCTCCTACAGTAGATAGGTCTTACTGTCCTGTTAGAGAATGTCCACCCCTCCTACAGTAGATAGGTCGTATTGTCCTGTTAGAGACTGTCCCCTTCTACAGTAGATAGGTCTTATTGTCCTGTTAGAGACTGCCACCTCCTACAGTAGATAGGTCTTATTGTCCTGTTAGAGACTGTCCTCCCCTCCTACAGTAGATAGGTCTTATTGTCCTGTTAGAGACTGTCCTCCCCTCCTACAGTAGATAGGTCTTATTGTCCTGTTAGAGACTGTCCTCCCCTCCTACAGTAGATAGGTCTTATTGTCCTGTTATAGACTGTCCTCCCCTCCTACAGTAGATAGGTCTTATTGTCCTGTTAGAGACTGTCCTCCCCTCCTACAGTAGATAGGTCTTATTGTCCTGTTAGAGACTGTCCTCCCCTCCTACAGTAGATAGGTCTTATTGTCCTGTTAGAGACTGTCCTCCCCTCCTACAGTAGATAGGCCTTATTGTCCTGTTAGAGACTGTCCTCTCCTCCTACAGTAGATAGGTCATATTGTCCTGTTAGAGACTGTCCTCCCCTCCTACAGTAGATAGGTCTTATTGTCCTGTTAGAGACTGTCCTCCCCTCCTACAGTAGATAGGTCTTATTGTCCTGTTAAAGACTGTCCTCCCCTCCTACAGGAGATAGGTGTTATTGTCCTGTTAGAGACTGTCCTCCTCTCCTACAGTAGATAGGTCTTATTGTCCAATTAGAGACTTTCCCCTCCTATAGTAGATAGGTCTTATTGTCCAGTTAGAGACTGACCTCTCCTCCTACAGTAGATAGGTCTTACTGTCCTGTTAGAGAATGTCCACCCCTCCTACAGTAGATAGGTCGTATTGTCCTGTTAGAGACTGTCCCCTTCTTCAGTAGATAGGTCTTATTGTCCTGTTAGAGACTGTCCTCCCCTCCTACAGTAGTTAGGTCTTATTGTCCTGTTAGAGACTGTCCTCCCATCCTACAGTAGATAGGCCTTATTGTCCTGTTAGAGACTGTCCTCTCCTCCTACAGTAGATAGGTCATATTGTCCTGTTAGAGACTGTCCTCCCCTCCTACAGTAGATAGGTCTTATTGTCCTGTTAGAGACTGTCCTCCCCTCCTACAGTAGATCGGTCTTATTGTCCTGTTAAAGACTGTCCTCCCATCCTACAGTAGATAGGTGTTATTGTCCTGTTAGAGACTGTCCTCCCCTCCTACAGTAGATAGGTCTTATTGTCCAATTAGAGACTTTCCCCTCCTATAGTAGATAGGTCTTATTGTCCTGTTAGAGACTGTCCTCCCCTCCTACAGTAGATAGGTCTTATTGTCCTGTTAGAGACTGTCCTCCCCTCCTACAGTAGATAGGTCTTATTGTCCTGTTAGAGACTGTCCTCCAATCCTACAGTAGATAGGTCTTATTGTCCTGTTATAGACTGTCCTCCCCTCCTACAGTAGATAGGTCTTATTGTCCTGTTAGAGACTGTCCTCCCCTCCTACAGTAGATAGGTCTTATTGTCCTGTTAGAGACTGTCCTCCCCTCCTACAGTAGATAGGTCTTATTGTCCTGTTAGAGACTGTCCTCCCCTCCTACAGTAGATAGGCCTTATTGTCCTGTTAGAGACTGTCCTCTCCTCCTACAGTAGATAGGTCATATTGTCCTGTTAGAGACTGTCCTCCCCTCCTACAGTAGATAGGTCTTATTGTCCTGTTAGAGACTGTCCTCCCCTCCTACAGTAGATAGGTCTTATTGTCCTGTTAAAGACTGTCCTCCCCTCCTACAGTAGATAGGTATTATTGTCCTGTTAGAGACTGTCCTCCTCTCCTACAGTAGATAGGTCTTATTGTCCAATTAGAGACTTACCCCTCCTATAGTAGATAGGTCTTATTGTCCTGTTAGAGACTGACCTCTCCTCCTACAGTAGATAGGTCTTACTGTCCTGTTAG
The DNA here is from genome assembly GCF_965601325.2 of Salmo salar. NCBI lineage: Eukaryota > Metazoa > Chordata > Actinopteri > Salmoniformes > Salmonidae > Salmo > Salmo salar. The sequence goes on from NC_138301.1 coordinate 66,589,723, forward strand.
AGAATGTCCACCCCTCCTACAGTAGATAGGTCGTATTGTCCTGTTAGAGACTGTCCCCTTCTACAGTAGATAGGTCTTATTGTCCTGTTAGAGACTGCCACCTCCTACAGTAGATAGGTCTTATTGTCCTGATAGAGACTGTCCTCCCCTCCTACAGTAGATAGGTCTTATTGTCCTGTTAGAGACTGTCCTCCCCTCCTACAGTAGATAGGTCTTATTGTCCTGTTAGAGAATGTCCTCCCCTCCTACAGTAGATAGGTCTTATTGTCCTGTTAGAGACTGTCCTCTCCTCCTACAGTAGAAAGGTCTTATTGTCCTGTTAGAGACTGTCCTCCCCTCCTACAGAAGTTAGGTCTTATTGTCCTGTTATAGACTGTCCTCTCCTCCTACAGTAGATAGGTCTTATTGTCCTGTTAGAGACTGTCCTCCCCTCCTACAGTAGATAGGTCTTATTGTCCTGTTAGAGACTGTCCTCTCCTCCTACAGTAGATAGGTCATATTGTCCTGTTAGAGACTGTCCTCCCCTCCTACAGTAGATAGGTCTTATTGTCCTGTTAGAGACTGTCCTCCCCTCCTACAGTAGATCGGTCTTATTGTCCTGTTAAAGACTGTCCTCCCATCCTACAGTAGATAGGTGTTATTGTCCTGTTAGAGACTGTCCTCCCCTCCTACAGTAGATAGGTCTTATTGTCCAATTAGAGACTTTCCCCTCCTATAGTAGATAGGTCTTATTGTCCTGTTAGAGACTGACCTCTCCTCCTACAGTAGATAGGTCTTACTGTCCTGTTAGAGAATGTCCACCCCTCCTACAGTAGATAGGTCGTATTGTCCTGTTAGAGACTGTCCCCTTCTACAGTAGATATGTCTTATTGTCCTGTTAGAGACTGCCACCTCCTACAGTAGATAGGTCTTATTGTCCTGTTAGAGACTGTCCTCCCCTCCTACAGTAGATAGGTCTTATTGTCCTGTTAGAGACTGTCCTCCCCTCCTACAGTAGATAGGTCTTATTGTCCTGTTAGAGACTGTCCTCCCCTCCTACAGTAGACAGGTCTTATTGTCCTGTTAGAGACTGTCCTCCAATCCTACAGTAGATAGGTCTTATTGTCCTGTTATAGACTGTCCTCCCCTCCTACAGTAGATAGGTCTTATTGTCCTGTTAGAGACTGTCCTCCCCTCCTACAGTAGATAGGTCTTATTGTCCTGTTAGAGACTGTCCTCCCCTCCTACAGTAGATAGGTCTTATTGTCCTGTTAGAGACTGTTCTCCCCTCCTACAGTAGATAGGTCTTATTGTCCTGTTAGAGACTGTCCTCCCCTCCTACAGTAGATAGGTCTTATTGTCCTGTTAGAGACTGTCCTCCCCTCCTACAGTAGATAGGCCTTATTGTCCTGTTAGAGACTGTCCTCTCCTCCTACAGTAGATAGGTCATATTGTCCTGTTAGAGACTGTCCTCCCCTCCTACAGTAGATAGGTCTTATTGTCCTGTTAGAGACTGTCCTCCCCTCCTACAGTAGATAGGTCTTATTGTCCTGTTAAAGACTGTCCTCCCCTCCTACAGTAGATAGGTATTATTGTCCTGTTAGAGACTGTCCTCCTCTCCTACAGTAGATAGGTCTTATTGTCCAATTAGAGACTTACCCCTCCTATAGTAGATAGGTCTTATTGTCCTGTTAGAGACTGACCTCTCCTCCTACAGTAGATAGGTCTTACTGTCCTGTTAGAGAATGTCCAACCCTCCTACAGTAGATAGGTCGTATTGTCCTGTTAGAGACTGTCCCCTTCTACAGTAGATAGGTCTTATTGTCCTGTTAGAGACTGCCACCTCCTACAGTAGATAGGTCTTATTGTCCTGATAGAGACTGTCCTCCCCTCCTACAGTAGATAGGTCTTATTGTCCTGTTAGAGACTGTCCTCCCCTCCTACAGTAGATAGGTCTTATTGTCCTGTTAGAGAATGTCCTCCCCTCCTACAGTAGATAGGTCTTATTGTCCTGTTAGTGAATGTCCTCTCCTCCTACAGTAGAAAGGTCTTATTGTCCTGTTAGAGACTGTCCTCCCCTCCTACAGAAGTTAGGTCTTATTGTCCTGTTATAGACTGTCCTCTCCTCCTACAGTAGATAGGTCTTATTGTCCTGTTAGAGACTGTCCTCCCCTCCTACAGTAGATAGGTCTTATTGTCCTGTTAGAGACTGTCCTCTCCTCCTACAGTAGATAGGTCATATTGTCCTGTTAGAGACTGTCCTCCCCTCCTACAGTAGATAGGTCTTATTGTCCTGTTAGAGACTGTCCTCCCCTCCTACAGTAGATCGGTCTTATTGTCCTGTTAAAGACTGTCCTCCCATCCTACAGTAGATAGGTGTTATTGTCCTGTTAGAGACTGTCCTCCCCTCCTACAGTAGATAGGTCTTATTGTCCAATTACAGACTTTCCCCTCCTATAGTAGATAGGTCTTATTGTCCTGTTAGAGACTGACCTCTCCTCCTACAGTAGATAGGTCTTACTGTCCTGTTAGAGAATGTCCACCCCTCCTACAGTAGATAGGTCGTATTGTCCTGTTAGAGACTGTCCCCTTCTACAGTAGATAGGTCTTATTGTCCTGTTAGAGACTGCCACCTCCTACAGTAGATAGGTCTTATTGTCCTGTTAGAGACTGTCCTCCCCTCCTACAGTAGATAGGTCTTATTGTCCTGTTAGAGACTGTCCTCCCCTCCTACAGTAGATAGGTCTTATTGTCCTGTTAGAGACTGTCCTCCCCTCCTACAGTAGACAGGTCTTATTGTCCTGTTAGAGACTGTCCTCCAATCCTACAGTAGATAGGTCTTATTGTCCTGTTATAGACTGTCCTCCCCTCCTACAGTAGATAGGTCTTATTGTCCTGTTAGAGACTGTCCTCCCCTCCTACAGTAGATAGGTCTTATTGTCCTGTTAGAGACTGTCCTCCCCTCCTACAGTAGATAGGTCTTATTGTCCTGTTAGAGACTGTCCTCCCCTCCGACAGTAGATAGGCCTTATTGTCCTGTTAGAGACTGTCCTCTCCTCCTACAGTAGATAGGTCATATTGTCCTGTTAGAGACTGTTCTCCCCTCCTACAGTAGATAGGTCTTATTGTCCTGTTAGAGACTGTCCTCCCCTCCTACAGTAGATAGGTGTTATTGTCCTGTTAGAGACTGTCCTCCTCTCCTACAGTAGATAGGTCTTATTGTCCAATTAGAGACTTTCCCCTCCTATAGTAGATAGGTCTTATTGTCCTGTTAGAGACTGACCTCTCCTCCTACAGTAGATAGGTCTTACTGTCCTGTTAGAGAATGTCCACCCCTCCTACAGTAGATAGGTCGTATTGTCCTGTTAGAGACTGTCCCCTTCTACAGTAGATAGGTCTTATTGTCCTGTTAGAGACTGCCACCTCCTACAGTAGATAGGTCTTATTGTCCTGATAGAGACTGTCCTCCCCTCCTACAGTAGATAGGTCTTATTGTCCTGTTAGAGACTGTCCTCCCCTCCTACAGTAGATAGGTCTTATTGTCCTGTTAGAGAATGTCCTCCCCTCCTACAGTAGATAGGTCTTATTGTCCTGTTAGAGACTGTCCTCTCCTCCTACAGTAGAAATATCTTATTGTCCTGTTAGAGACTGTCCTCCCCTCCTACAGTAGTTAGGTCTTATTGTCCTGTTATAGACTGTCCTCTCCTCCTACAGTAGATAGGTCTTATTGTCCTGTTAGAGACTGTCCTCCCCTCCTACAGTAGATAGGTCTTATTGTCCTGTTAGAGACTGTCCTCCCCTCCTACAGTAGATAGGTCTTATTGTCCTGTTAGAGACTGTCCTCCCCTCCTACAGTAGATAGGTCTTATTGTCCTGTTAGAGAATGTCCTCCCCTCCTACAGTAGATAGGTCTTATTGTCCTGTTAGAGACTGTCCTCTCCTCCTACAGTAGAAATATCTTATTGTCCTGTTAGAGACTGTCCTCCCCTCCTACAGTAGTTAGGTCTTATTGTCCTGTTATAGACTGTCCTCTCCTCCTACAGTAGATAGGTCTTATTGTCCTGTTAGAGACTGTCCTCCCCTCCTACAGTAGATAGGTCTTATTGTCCTGTTAGAGACTGTCCTCCCATCCTACAGTAGATAGGCCTTATTGTCCTGTTAGAGACTGTCCTCTCCTCCTACAGTAGATAGGTCATATTGTCCTGTTAGAGACTGTCCTCCCCTCCTACAGTAGATAGGTCTTATTGTCCTGTTAGAGACTGTCCTCCCCTCCTACAGTAGATCGGTCTTATTGTCCTGTTAAAGACTGTCCTCCCATCCTACAGTAGATAGGTGTTATTGTCCTGTTAGAGACTGTCCTCCCCTCCTACAGTAGATAGGTCTTATTGTCCAATTAGAGACTTTCCCCTCCTATAGTAGATAGGTCTTATTGTCCTGTTAGAGACTGACCTCTCCTCCTACAGTAGATAGGTCTTACTGTCCTGTTAGAGAATGTCCACCCCTCCTACAGTAGATAGGTCGTATTGTCCTGTTAGAGACTGTCCCCTTCTACAGTAGATAGGTCTTATTGTCCTGTTAGAGACTGCCACCTCCTACAGTAGATAGGTCTTATTGTCCTGTTAGAGACTGTCCTCCCAACCTACAGTAGATAGGTCTTATTGTCCTGTTAGAGACTGTCCTCCCCTCCTACAGTAGATAGGTCTTATTGTCCTGTTAGAGAATGTCCTCCCCTCCTACAGTAGATAGGTCTTATTGTCCTGTTAGAGACTGTCCTCTCCTCCTACAGTAGAAAGGCCTTATTGTCCTGATAGAGACTGTCCTCCCCTCCTACAGTAGTTAGGTCTTATTGTCCTGTTATAGACTGTCCTCCCCTCCTACAGTAGATAGGCCTTATTGTCCTGTTAGAGACTGTCCTCTCCTCCTACAGTAGATAGGTAATATTGTCCTGTTAGAGACTGTCCTCCCCTCCTACAGTAGATAGGTCTTATTGTCCTGTTAGAGACTGTCCTCCCCTCCTACAGTAGATAGGTCTTATTGTCCTGTTAAAGACTGTCCTCCCCTCCTACAGTAGATAGGTGTTATTGTCCTGTTAGAGACTGTCCTCCCCTCCTACAGTAGATAGGTCTTATTGTCCTATTAGAGACTTTCCCCTCCTATAGTAGATAGGTCTTATTGTCCTGTTAGAGACTGACCTCTCCTCCTACAGTAGATAGGTCTTACTGTCCTGTTAGAGAATGTCCACCCCTCCTACAGTAGATAGGTCGTATTGTCCTGTTAGAGACTGTCCCCTTCTACAGTAGATAGGTCTTATTGTCCTGTTAGAGACTGCCACCTCCTACAGTAGATAGGTCTTATTGTCCTGTTAGAGACTGTCCTCCCCTCCTACAGTAGATAGGTCTTATTGTCCTGTTAGAGACTGTCCTCCCCTCCTACAGTAGATAGGTCTTATTGTCCTGTTAGAGACTGTCCTCCCCTCCTACAGTAGACAGGTCTTATTGTCCTGTTAGAGACTGTCCTCCAATCCTACAGTAGATAGGTCTTATTGTCCTGTTATAGACTGTCCTCCCCTCCTACAGTAGATAGGTCTTATTGTCCTGTTAGAGACTGTCCTCCCCTCCTACAGTAGATAGGTCTTATTGTCCTGTTAGAGACTGTCCTCCCCTCCTACAGTAGATAGGTCTTATTGTCCTGTTAGAGACTGTCCTCCCCTCCGACAGTAGATAGGCCTTATTGTCCTGTTAGAGACTGTCCTCTCCTCCTACAGTAGATAGGTCATATTGTCCTGTTAGAGACTGTTCTCCCCTCCTACAGTAGATAGGTCTTATTGTCCTGTTAGAGACTGTCCTCCCCTCCTACAGTAGATAGGTGTTATTGTCCTGTTAGAGACTGTCCTCCTCTCCTACAGTAGATAGGTCTTATTGTCCAATTAGAGACTTTCCCCTCCTATAGTAGATAGGTCTTATTGTCCTGTTAGAGACTGACCTCTCCTCCTACAGTAGATAGGTCTTACTGTCCTGTTAGAGAATGTCCACCCCTCCTACAGTAGATAGGTCGTATTGTCCTGTTAGAGACTGTCCCCTTCTACAGTAGATAGGTCTTATTGTCCTGTTAGAGACTGCCACCTCCTACAGTAGATAGGTCTTATTGTCCTGATAGAGACTGTCCTCCCCTCCTACAGTAGATAGGTCTTATTGTCCTGTTAGAGACTGTCCTCCCCTCCTACAGTAGATAGGTCTTATTGTCCTGTTAGAGAATGTCCTCCCCTCCTACAGTAGATAGGTCTTATTGTCCTGTTAGAGACTGTCCTCTCCTCCTACAGTAGAAATATCTTATTGTCCTGTTAGAGACTGTCCTCCCCTCCTACAGTAGTTAGGTCTTATTGTCCTGTTATAGACTGTCCTCTCCTCCTACAGTAGATAGGTCTTATTGTCCTGTTAGAGACTGTCCTCCCCTCCTACAGTAGATAGGTCTTATTGTCCTGTTAGAGACTGTCCTCCCCTCCTACAGTAGATAGGTCTTATTGTCCTGTTAGAGACTGTCCTCCCCTCCTACAGTAGATAGGTCTTATTGTCCTGTTAGAGAATGTCCTCCCCTCCTACAGTAGATAGGTCTTATTGTCCTGTTAGAGACTGTCCTCTCCTCCTACAGTAGAAATATCTTATTGTCCTGTTAGAGACTGTCCTCCCCTCCTACAGTAGTTAGGTCTTATTGTCCTGTTATAGACTGTCCTCTCCTCCTACAGTAGATAGGTCTTATTGTCCTGTTAGAGACTGTCCTCCCCTCCTACAGTAGATAGGTCTTATTGTCCTGTTAGAGACTGTCCTCCCATCCTACAGTAGATAGGCCTTATTGTCCTGTTAGAGACTGTCCTCTCCTCCTACAGTAGATAGGTCATATTGTCCTGTTAGAGACTGTCCTCCCCTCCTACAGTAGATAGGTCTTATTGTCCTGTTAGAGACTGTCCTCCCCTCCTACAGTAGATCGGTCTTATTGTCCTGTTAAAGACTGTCCTCCCATCCTACAGTAGATAGGTGTTATTGTCCTGTTAGAGACTGTCCTCCCCTCCTACAGTAGATAGGTCTTATTGTCCAATTAGAGACTTTCCCCTCCTATAGTAGATAGGTCTTATTGTCCTGTTAGAGACTGACCTCTCCTCCTACAGTAGATAGGTCTTACTGTCCTGTTAGAGAATGTCCACCCCTCCTACAGTAGATAGGTCGTATTGTCCTGTTAGAGACTGTCCCCTTCTACAGTAGATAGGTCTTATTGTCCTGTTAGAGACTGCCACCTCCTACAGTAGATAGGTCTTATTGTCCTGTTAGAGACTGTCCTCCCAACCTACAGTAGATAGGTCTTATTGTCCTGTTAGAGACTGTCCTCCCCTCCTACAGTAGATAGGTCTTATTGTCCTGTTAGAGAATGTCCTCCCCTCCTACAGTAGATAGGTCTTATTGTCCTGTTAGAGACTGTCCTCTCCTCCTACAGTAGAAAGGCCTTATTGTCCTGATAGAGACTGTCCTCCCCTCCTACAGTAGTTAGGTCTTATTGTCCTGTTATAGACTGTCCTCCCCTCCTACAGTAGATAGGCCTTATTGTCCTGTTAGAGACTGTCCTCTCCTCCTACAGTAGATAGGTAATATTGTCCTGTTAGAGACTGTCCTCCCCTCCTACAGTAGATAGGTCTTATTGTCCTGTTAGAGACTGTCCTCCCCTCCTACAGTAGATAGGTCTTATTGTCCTGTTAAAGACTGTCCTCCCCTCCTACAGTAGATAGGTGTTATTGTCCTGTTAGAGACTGTCCTCCCCTCCTACAGTAGATAGGTCTTATTGTCCTATTAGAGACTTTCCCCTCCTATAGTAGATAGGTCTTATTGTCCTGTTAGAGACTGACCTCTCCTCCTACAGTAGATAGGTCTTACTGTCCTGTTAGAGAATGTCCACCCCTCCTACAGTAGATAGGTCGTATTGTCCTGTTAGAGACTGTCCTCCCCTCCTACAGTAGATAGGTCTTATTGTCCTGTTAGAGACTGTCCTCCCCTCCTACAGTAGATAGGTCTTATTGTCCTGTTAGAGACTGTCCTCCCCTCCTACAGTAGACAGGTCTTATTGTCCTGTTAGAGACTGTCCTCCAATCCTACAGTAGATAGGTCTTATTGTCCTGTTATAGACTGTCCTCCCCTCCTACAGTAGATAGGTCTTATTGTCCTGTTAGAGACTGTCCTCCCCTCCTACAGTAGATAGGTCTTATTGTCCTGTTAGAGACTGTCCTCCCCTCCTACAGTAGATAGGTCTTATTGTCCTGTTAGAGACTGTCCTCCCCTCCGACAGTAGATAGGCCTTATTGTCCTGTTAGAGACTGTCCTCTCCTCCTACAGTAGATAGGTCATATTGTCCTGTTAGAGACTGTCCTCCCCTCCTACAGTAGATAGGTGTTATTGTCCTGTTAGAGACTGTCCTCCTCTCCTACAGTAGATAGGTCTTATTGTCCAATTAGAGACTTTCCCCTCCTATAGTAGATAGGTCTTATTGTCCTGTTAGAGACTGACCTCTCCTCCTACAGTAGATAGGTCTTACTGTCCTGTTAGAGAATGTCCACCCCTCCTACAGTAGATAGGTCGTATTGTCCTGTTAGAGACTGTCCCCTTCTACAGTAGATAGGTCTTATTGTCCTGTTAGAGACTGCCACCTCCTACAGTAGATAGGTCTTATTGTCCTGATAGAGACTGTCCTCCCCTCCTACAGTAGATAGGTCTTATTGTCCTGTTAGAGACTGTCCTCCCCTCCTACAGTAGATAGGTCTTATTGTCCTGTTAGAGAATGTCCTCCCCTCCTACAGTAGATAGGTCTTATTGTCCTGTTAGAGACTGTCCTCTCCTCCTACAGTAGAAATATCTTATTGTCCTGTTAGAGACTGTCCTCCCCTCCTACAGTAGTTAGGTCTTATTGTCCTGTTATAGACTGTCCTCTCCTCCTACAGTAGATAGGTCTTATTGTCCTGTTAGAGACTGTCCTCCCCTCCTACAGTAGATAGGTCTTATTGTCCTGTTAGAGACTGTCCTCCCCTCCTACAGTAGATAGGTCTTATTGTCCTGTTAGAGACTGTCCTCCCCTCCTACAGTAGATAGGTCTTATTGTCCTGTTAGAGAATGTCCTCCCCTCCTACAGTAGATAGGTCTTATTGTCCTGTTAGAGACTGTCCTCTCCTCCTACAGTAGAAATATCTTATTGTCCTGTTAGAGACTGTCCTCCCCTCCTACAGTAGTTAGGTCTTATTGTCCTGTTATAGACTGTCCTCTCCTCCTACAGTAGATAGGTCTTATTGTCCTGTTAGAGACTGTCCTCCCCTCCTACAGTAGATAGGTCTTATTGTCCTGTTAGAGACTGTCCTCCCATCCTACAGTAGATAGGCCTTATTGTCCTGTTAGAGACTGTCCTCTCCTCCTACAGTAGATAGGTCATATTGTCCTGTTAGAGACTGTCCTCCCCTCCTACAGTAGATAGGTCTTATTGTCCTGTTAGAGACTGTCCTCCCCTCCTACAGTAGATCGGTCTTATTGTCCTGTTAAAGACTGTCCTCCCATCCTACAGTAGATAGGTGTTATTGTCCTGTTAGAGACTGTCCTCCCCTCCTACAGTAGATAGGTCTTATTGTCCAATTAGAGACTTTCCCCTCCTATAGTAGATAGGTCTTATTGTCCTGTTAGAGACTGACCTCTCCTCCTACAGTAGATAGGTCTTACTGTCCTGTTAGAGAATGTCCACCCCTCCTACAGTAGATAGGTCGTATTGTCCTGTTAGAGACTGTCCCCTTCTACAGTAGATAGGTCTTATTGTCCTGTTAGAGACTGCCACCTCCTACAGTAGATAGGTCTTATTGTCCTGTTAGAGACTGTCCTCCCAACCTACAGTAGATAGGTCTTATTGTCCTGTTAGAGACTGTCCTCCCCTCCTACAGTAGATAGGTCTTATTGTCCTGTTAGAGAATGTCCTCCCCTCCTACAGTAGATAGGTCTTATTGTCCTGTTAGAGACTGTCCTCTCCTCCTACAGTAGAAAGGCCTTATTGTCCTGATAGAGACTGTCCTCCCCTCCTACAGTAGTTAGGTCTTATTGTCCTGTTATAGACTGTCCTCCCCTCCTACAGTAGATAGGCCTTATTGTCCTGTTAGAGACTGTCCTCTCCTCCTACAGTAGATAGGTAATATTGTCCTGTTAGAGACTGTCCTCCCCTCCTACAGTAGATAGGTCTTATTGTCCTGTTAGAGACTGTCCTCCCCTCCTACAGTAGATAGGTCTTATTGTCCTGTTAAAGACTGTCCTCCCCTCCTACAGTAGATAGGTGTTATTGTCCTGTTAGAGACTGTCCTCCCCTCCTACAGTAGATAGGTCTTATTGTCCTATTAGAGACTTTCCCCTCCTATAGTAGATAGGTCTTATTGTCCTGTTAGAGACTGACCTCTCCTCCTACAGTAGATAGGTCTTACTGTCCTGTTAGAGAATGTCCACCCCTCCTACAGTAGATAGGTCGTATTGTCCTGTTAGAGACTGTCCCCTTCTACAGTAGATAGGTCTTATTGTCCTGTTAGAGACTGCCACCTCCTACAGTAGATAGGTCTTATTGTCCTGTTAGAGACTGTCCTCCCCTCCTACAGTAGATAGGTCTTATTGTCCTGTTAGAGACTGTCCTCCCCTCCTACAGTAGATAGGTCTTATTGTCCTGTTAGAGACTGTCCTCCCCTCCTACAGTAGACAGGTCTTATTGTCCTGTTAGAGACTGTCCTCCAATCCTACAGTAGATAGGTCTTATTGTCCTGTTATAGACTGTCCTCCCCTCCTACAGTAGATAGGTCTTATTGTCCTGTTAGAGACTGTCCTCCCCTCCTACAGTAGATAGGTCTTATTGTCCTGTTAGAGACTGTCCTCCCCTCCTACAGTAGATAGGTCTTATTGTCCTGTTAGAGACTGTCCTCCCCTCCGACAGTAGATAGGCCTTATTGTCCTGTTAGAGACTGTCCTCTCCTCCTACAGTAGATAGGTCATATTGTCCTGTTAGAGACTGTTCTCCCCTCCTACAGTAGATAGGTCTTATTGTCCTGTTAGAGACTGTCCTCCCCTCCTACAGTAGATAGGTCTTATTGTCCTGTTAAAGACTGTCCTCCCCTCCTACAGTAGATAGGTGTTATTGTCCTGTTAGAGACTGTCCTCCTCTCCTACAGTAGATAGGTCTTATTGTCCAATTAGAGACTTTCCCCTCCTATAGTAGATAGGTCTTATTGTCCTGTTAGAGACTGACCTCTCCTCCTACAGTAGATAGGTCTTACTGTCCTGTTAGAGAATGTCCACCCCTCCTACAGTAGATAGGTCGTATTGTCCTGTTAGAGACTGTCCCCTTCTACAGTAGATAGGTCTTATTGTCCTGTTAGAGACTGCCACCTCCTACAGTAGATAGGTCTTATTGTCCTGATAGAGACTGTCCTCCCCTCCTACAGTAGATAGGTCTTATTGTCCTGTTAGAGACTGTCCTCCCCTCCTACAGTAGATAGGTCTTATTGTCCTGTTAGAGAATGTCCTCCCCTCCTACAGTAGATAGGTCTTATTGTCCTGTTAGAGACTGTCCTCTCCTCCTACAGTAGAAATATCTTATTGTCCTGTTAGAGACTGTCCTCCCCTCCTACAGTAGTTAGGTCTTATTGTCCTGTTATAGACTGTCCTCTCCTCCTACAGTAGATAGGTCTTATTGTCCTGTTAGAGACTGTCCTCCCCTCCTACAGTAGATAGGTCTTATTGTCCTGTTAGAGACTGTCCTCCCATCCTACAGTAGATAGGCCTTATTGTCCTGTTAGAGACTGTCCTCTCCTCCTACAGTAGATAGGTCATATTGTCCTGTTAGAGACTGTCCTCCCCTCCTACAGTAGATAGGTCTTATTGTCCTGTTAGAGACTGTCCTCCCCTCCTACAGTAGATCGGTCTTATTGTCCTGTTAAAGACTGTCCTCCCATCCTACAGTAGATAGGTGTTATTGTCCTGTTAGAGACTGTCCTCCCCTCCTACAGTAGATAGGTCTTATTGTCCAATTAGAGACTTTCCCCTCCTATAGTAGATAGGTCTTATTGTCCTGTTAGAGACTGACCTCTCCTCCTACAGTAGATAGGTCTTACTGTCCTGTTAGAGAATGTCCACCCCTCCTACAGTAGATAGGTCGTATTGTCCTGTTAGAGACTGTCCCCTTCTACAGTAGATAGGTCTTATTGTCCTGTTAGAGACTGCCACCTCCTACAGTAGATAGGTCTTATTGTCCTGTTAGAGACTGTCCTCCCCTCCTACAGTAGATAGGTCTTATTGTCCTGTTAGAGACTGTCCTCCCCTCCTACAGTAGATAGGTCTTATTGTCCTGTTAGAGAATGTCCTCCCCTCCTACAGTAGATAGGTCTTATTGTCCTGTTAGAGACTGTCCTCTCCTCCTACAGTAGAAAGGCCTTATTGTCCTGATAGAGACTGTCCTCCCCTCCTACAGTAGTTAGGTCTTATTGTCCTGTTATAGACTGTCCTCTCCTCCTACAGTAGATAGGTCTTATTGTCCTGTTAGAGACTGTCCTCCCCTCCTACAGTAGATAGGTCTTATTGTCCTGTTAGAGACTGTCCTCCCCTCCTACAGTAGATAGGCCTTATTGTCCTGTTAGAGACTGTCCTCTCCTCCTACAGTAGATAGGTAATATTGTCCTGTTAGAGACTGTCCTCCCCTCCTACAGTAGATAGGTCTTATTGTCCTGTTAGAGACTGTCCTCCCCTCCTACAGTAGATAGGTCTTACTGTCCTGTTAGATAATGTCCACCCCTCCTACAGTAGATAGGTCTTATTGTCCTGTTAGAGACTGTCCACCCCTCCTACAGTAGATAGGTCATATTGTCCTGTTAGAGACTGTCCCCTCCTACAGTAGATATGTCTTATTGTCCTGTTAGAGACTGTCCCCTCCTACAGTAGATATGTCTTATTGTCCTGTTAGAGACTGTCCTCCCCTCCTACAGTAGACAGGTCTTTTTGTCCTGTTAGAGACTGTCCTCCCCTCCTACAGTAGATAGGTCTTATTGTCCTGTTAGAGACTGTCCTCTCCTCCTACAGTAGATAGGTCTTATTGTCCTGTTAGAGACTGTCCTCCCCTCCTACAGTAGATAGGTCTTATTGTCCTGTTAGAGACTGTCCTCTCCTCCTACAGTAGATAGGTCATATTGTCCTGTTAGAGACTGTCCTCCCCTCCTACAGTAGATAGGTCTTATTGTCCTGTTAGAGACTGTCCTCCCCTCCTACAGTAGATAGGTCTTATTGTCCTGTTAGAGACTGTCCTCCCCTCCTACAGTAGATAGGTCTTATTGTCCTGTTATAGACTGTCCTCCCCTCCTACAGTAGATAGGTCTTATTGTCCTGTTAGAGACTTTCCACCCCTCCTATTGTAGACAGGTCTTATTGTCCTGTTAGTGTCTGTCCTCCCCTCATACAGTAGATAGTTCGTGTTGTCCTGTTAGAGACTGTCCCCTTCTACAGTAGATAGGTCTTATTGTCCTGTTAGAGACTGTCCTCCCCTCCTACAGTAGTTAGGTCTTATTGTCCTGTTATAGACTGTCCTCTACTCCTACAGTAGATAGGTCTTATTGTCCTGTTAGAGACTGTCCTCCCCTCCTACAGTAGATAGGTCTTATTGTCCTGTTAGAGACTGTCCTCCCCTCCTACAGTAGTTAGGTCTTATTGTCCTGTTATAGACTGTCCTGTCCTCCTACAGTAGATAGGTCTTATTGTCCTGTTAGAGACTGTCCTCCCCTCCTACAGTAGATAGGTCTTATTGTCCTGTTAGAGACTGTCCTCCCCTCCTACAGTAGATAGGTCTTATTGTCCTGTTAAAGACTGTCCTCCCCTCCTACAGTAGATAGGTGTTATTGTCCTGTTAGAGACTGTCCTCCCCTCCTACAGTAGATAGGTCTTATTGTCCAATTAGAGACTTTCCCCTCCTATAGTAGATAGGTCTTATTGTCCTGTTAGAGACTGACCTCTCCTCCTACAGTAGATAGGTCTTACTGTCCTGTTAGAGAATGTCCACCCCTCCTACAGTAGATAGGTCGTATTGTCCTGTTAGAGACTGTCCCCTTCTACAGTAGATTGGTCTTATTGTCCTGTTAGAGACTGCCACCTCCTACAGTAGATAGGTCTTATTGTCCTGATAGAAACTGTCCTCCCCTCCTACAGTAGATAGGTCTTATTGTCCTGTTAGAAACTGTCCTCCCCTCCTACAGTAGATAGGTCTTATTGTCCTGTTAGAGAATGTCCTCCCCTCCTACAGTAGATAGGTCTTATTGTCCTGTTAGAGACTGTCCTCTACTCCTACAGTAGAAAGGTCTTATTGTCCTGTTAGAGACTGTCCTCCCCTCCTACAGTAGACAGGTCTTTTTGTCCTGTTAGAGACTGTCCTCCCCTCCTACAGTAGATAGGTCTTATTGTCCTGTTAGAGACTGTCCTCTCCTCCTACAGTAGATAGGTCTTATTGTCCTGTTAGAGACTGTCCTCCCCTCCTACAGTAGATAGGTCTTATTGTCCTGTTAGAGACTGTCCTCTCCTCCTACAGTAGATAGGTCATATTGTCCTGTTAGAGACTGTCCTCCCCTCCTACAGTAGATAGGTCTTATTGTCCTGTTAGAGACTGTCCTCCCCTCCTACAGTAGATAGGTCTTATTGTCCTGTTAGAGACTGTCCTCCCCTCCTACAGTAGATAGGTCTTATTGTCCTGTTATAGACTGTCCTCCCCTCCTACAGTAGATAGGTCTTATTGTCCTGTTAGAGACTTTCCACCCCTCCTATTGTAGACAGGTCTTATTGTCCTGTTAGTGTCTGTCCTCCCCTCCTACAGTAGATAGTTCGTGTTGTCCTGTTAGAGACTGTCCCCTTCTACAGTAGATAGGTCTTATTGTCCTGTTAGAGACTGCCCCCTCCTACAGTAGATAGGTCTTATTGTCCTGTTAGAGTGTCCTCCCCTCCTACAGTAGATAGGTCTTATTGTCCTGTTAGAGACTGTCCTCTCCTCCTACAGTAGATAGGTCTTATTGTCCTGTTAGAGACTGTCCTCCCCTCCTACAGTAGATAGGTCTTATTGTCCTGTTAGAGAATGTCCTCCCCTCCTACAGTAGATAGGTCTTATTGTCCTGTTAGAGAATGTCCTCCCCTCCTACAGTAGATAGGTCTTATTGTCCTGTTAGAGACTGTCCTCCCCTCCTACAGTAGATAGGTCTTATTGTCCTGTTAGAGAATGTCCTCCCCTCCTACAGTAGATAGGTCTTATTGTCCTGTTAGAGACTGTCCTCTCCTCCTACAGTAGAAATATCTTATTGTCCTGTTAGAGACTGTCCTCCCCTCCTACAGTAGTTAGGTCTTATTGTCCTGTTATAGACTGTCCTCTCCTCCTACAGTAGATAGGTCTTATTGTCCTGTTAGAGACTGTCCTCCCCTCCTACAGTAGATAGGTCTTATTGTCCTGTTAGAGACTGTCCTCCCATCCTACAGTAGATAGGCCTTATTGTCCTGTTAGAGACTGTCCTCTCCTCCTACAGTAGATAGGTCATATTGTCCTGTTAGAGACTGTCCTCCCCTCCTACAGTAGATAGGTCTTATTGTCCTGTTAGAGACTGTCCTCCCCTCCTACAGTAGATCGGTCTTATTGTCCTGTTAAAGACTGTCCTCCCATCCTACAGTAGATAGGTGTTATTGTCCTGTTAGAGACTGTCCTCCCCTCCTACAGTAGATAGGTCTTATTGTCCAATTAGAGACTTTCCCCTCCTATAGTAGATAGGTCTTATTGTCCTGTTAGAGACTGACCTCTCCTCCTACAGTAGATAGGTCTTACTGTCCTGTTAGAGAATGTCCACCCCTCCTACAGTAGATAGGTCGTATTGTCCTGTTAGAGACTGTCCCCTTCTACAGTAGATAGGTCTTATTGTCCTGTTAGAGACTGCCACCTCCTACAGTAGATAGGTCTTATTGTCCTGTTAGAGACTGTCCTCCCAACCTACAGTAGATAGGTCTTATTGTCCTGTTAGAGACTGTCCTCCCCTCCTACAGTAGATAGGTCTTATTGTCCTGTTAGAGAATGTCCTCCCCTCCTACAGTAGATAGGTCTTATTGTCCTGTTAGAGACTGTCCTCTCCTCCTACAGTAGAAAGGCCTTATTGTCCTGATAGAGACTGTCCTCCCCTCCTACAGTAGTTAGGTCTTATTGTCCTGTTATAGACTGTCCTCCCCTCCTACAGTAGATAGGCCTTATTGTCCTGTTAGAGACTGTCCTCCCATCCTACAGTAGATAGGCCTTATTGTCCTGTTAGAGACTGTCCTCTCCTCCTACAGTAGATAGGTCATATTGTCCTGTTAGAGACTGTCCTCCCCTCCTACAGTAGATAGGTCTTATTGTCCTGTTAGAGACTGTCCTCCCCTCCTACAGTAGATCGGTCTTATTGTCCTGTTAAAGACTGTCCTCCCATCCTACAGTAGATAGGTGTTATTGTCCTGTTAGAGACTGTCCTCCCCTCCTACAGTAGATAGGTCTTATTGTCCAATTAGAGACTTTCCCCTCCTATAGTAGATAGGTCTTATTGTCCTGTTAGAGACTGACCTCTCCTCCTACAGTAGATAGGTCTTACTGTCCTGTTAGAGAATGTCCACCCCTCCTACAGTAGATAGGTCGTATTGTCCTGTTAGAGACTGTCCCCTTCTACAGTAGATAGGTCTTATTGTCCTGTTAGAGACTGCCACCTCCTACAGTAGATAGGTCTTATTGTCCTGTTAGAGACTGTCCTCCCCTCCTACAGTAGATAGGTCTTATTGTCCTGTTAGAGACTGTCCTCCCCTCCTACAGTAGATAGGTCTTATTGTCCTGTTAGAGAATGTCCTCCCCTCCTACAGTAGATAGGTCTTATTGTCCTGTTAGAGACTGTCCTCTCCTCCTACAGTAGAAAGGCCTTATTGTCCTGATAGAGACTGTCCTCCCCTCCTACAGTAGTTAGGTCTTATTGTCCTGTTATAGACTGTCCTCTCCTCCTACAGTAGATAGGTCTTATTGTCCTGTTAGAGACTGTCCTCCCCTCCTACAGTAGATAGGTCTTATTGTCCTGTTAGAGACTGTCCTCCCCTCCTACAGTAGATAGGCCTTATTGTCCTGTTAGAGACTGTCCTCTCCTCCTACAGTAGATAGGTAATATTGTCCTGTTAGAGACTGTCCTCCCCTCCTACAGTAGATAGGTCTTATTGTCCTGTTAGAGACTGTCCTCCCCTCCTACAGTAGATAGGTCTTACTGTCCTGTTAGATAATGTCCACCCCTCCTACAGTAGATAGGTCTTATTGTCCTGTTAGAGACTGTCCACCCCTCCTACAGTAGATAGGTCATATTGTCCTGTTAGAGACTGTCCCCTCCTACAGTAGATATGTCTTATTGTCCTGTTAGAGACTGTCCCCTCCTACAGTAGATATGTCTTATTGTCCTGTTAGAGACTGTCCTCCCCTCCTACAGTAGACAGGTCTTTTTGTCCTGTTAGAGACTGTCCTCCCCTCCTACAGTAGATAGGTCTTATTGTCCTGTTAGAGACTGTCCTCTCCTCCTACAGTAGATAGGTCTTATTGTCCTGTTAGAGACTGTCCTCCCCTCCTACAGTAGATAGGTCTTATTGTCCTGTTAGAGACTGTCCTCTCCTCCTACAGTAGATAGGTCATATTGTCCTGTTAGAGACTGTCCTCCCCTCCTACAGTAGATAGGTCTTATTGTCCTGTTAGAGACTGTCCTCCCCTCCTACAGTAGATAGGTCTTATTGTCCTGTTAGAGACTGTCCTCCCCTCCTACAGTAGATAGGTCTTATTGTCCTGTTATAGACTGTCCTCCCCTCCTACAGTAGATAGGTCTTATTGTCCTGTTAGAGACTTTCCACCCCTCCTATTGTAGACAGGTCTTATTGTCCTGTTAGTGTCTGTCCTCCCCTCCTACAGTAGATAGTTCGTGTTGTCCTGTTAGAGACTGTCCCCTTCTACAGTAGATAGGTCTTATTGTCCTGTTAGAGACTGTCCTCCCCTCCTACAGTAGTTAGGTCTTATTGTCCTGTTATAGACTGTCCTCTCCTCCTACAGTAGATAGGTCTTATTGTAATGTTAGAGACTGTCCTCCCCTCCTACAGTAGATAGGTCTTATTGTCCTGTTAGAGACTGTCCTCCCCTCCTACAGTAGTTAGGTCTTATTGTCCTGTTATAGACTGTCCTGTCCTCCTACAGTAGATAGGTCTTATTGTCCTGTTAGAGACTGTCCTCCCCTCCTACAGTAGATAGGTCTTATTGTCCTGTTAGAGACTGTCCTCCCCTCCTACAGTAGATAGGTCTTATTGTCCTGTTAAAGACTGTCCTCCCCTCCTACAGTAGATAGGTGTTATTGTCCTGTTAGAGACTGTCCTCCCCTCCTACAGTAGATAGGTCTTATTGTCCAATTAGAGACTTTCCCCTCCTATAGTAGATAGGTCTTATTGTCCTGTTAGAGACTGACCTCTCCTCCTACAGTAGATAGGTCTTACTGTCCTGTTAGAGAATGTCCACCCCTCCTACAGTAGATAGGTCGTATTGTCCTGTTAGAGACTGTCCCCTTCTACAGTAGATTGGTCTTATTGTCCTGTTAGAGACTGCCACCTCCTACAGTAGATAGGTCTTATTGTCCTGATAGAAACTGTCCTCCCCTCCTACAGTAGATAGGTCTTATTGTCCTGTTAGAAACTGTCCTCCCCTCCTACAGTAGATAGGTCTTATTGTCCTGTTAGAGAATGTCCTCCCCTCCTACAGTAGATAGGTCTTATTGTCCTGTTAGAGACTGTCCTCTACTCCTACAGTAGAAAGGTCTTATTGTCCTGTTAGAGACTGTCCTCCCCTCCTACAGTAGACAGGTCTTTTTGTCCTGTTAGAGACTGTCCTCCCCTCCTACAGTAGATAGGTCTTATTGTCCTGTTAGAGACTGTCCTCTCCTCCTACAGTAGATAGGTCTTATTGTCCTGTTAGAGACTGTCCTCCCCTCCTACAGTAGATAGGTCTTATTGTCCTGTTAGAGACTGTCCTCTCCTCCTACAGTAGATAGGTCATATTGTCCTGTTAGAGACTGTCCTCCCCTCCTACAGTAGATAGGTCTTATTGTCCTGTTAGAGACTTTCCTCCCCTCCTACAGTAGATAGGTCTTATTGTCCTGTTAGAGACTGTCCTCCCCTCCTACAGTAGATAGGTCTTATTGTCCTGTTATAGACTGTCCTCCCCTCCTACAGTAGATAGGTCTTATTGTCCTGTTAGAGACTTTCCACCCCTCCTATTGTAGACAGGTCTTATTGTCCTGTTAGTGTCTGTCCTCCCCTCCTACAGTAGATAGTTCGTGTTGTCCTGTTAGAGACTGTCCCCTTCTACTGTAGATAGGTCTTATTGTCCTGTTAGAGACTACCCCCTCCTACAGTAGATAGGTCTTATTGTCCTGTTAGAGTGTCCTCCCCTCCTACAGTAGATAGGTCTTATTGTCCTGTTAGAGACTGTCCTCTCCTCCTACAGTAGATAGGTCTTATTGTCCTGTTAGAGACTGTCCTCCCCTCCTACAGTAGATAGGTCTTATTGTCCTGTTAGAGAATGTCCTCCCCTCCTACAGTAGATAGGTCTTATTGTCCTGTTAGAGACTGCCACCTCCTACAGTAGATAGGTCTTATTGTCCTGTTAGAGACTGTCCTCCCCTCCTACAGTAGATAGGTCTTATTGTCCTGTTAGAGACTGTCCTCCCCTCCTACAGTAGATAGGTCTTATTGTCCTGTTAGAGAATGTCCTCCCCTCCTACAGTAGATAGGTCTTATTGTCCTGTTAGAGACTGTCCTCTCCTCCTACAGTAGAAAGGTCTTATTGTCCTGTTAGAGACTGTCCTCCCCTCCTACAGTAGTTAGGTCTTATTGTCCTGTTATAGACTGTCCTCTCCTCCTACAGTAGATAGGTCTTATTGTCCTGTTAGAGACTGTCCTCCCCTCCTACAGTAGATAGGTCTTATTGTCCTGTTAGAGACTGTCCTCCCCTCCTACAGTAGATAGGTCTTATTGTCCTGTTAAAGACTGTCCTCCCTTCCTACAGTAGATAGGTGTTATTGTCCTGTTAGAGACTGTCCTCCCCTCCTACAGTAGATAGGTCTTATTGTCCAATTAGAGACTTTCCCCTCCTATAGTAGATAGGTCTTATTGTCCTGTTTGAGACTGACCTCTCCTCCTACAGTAGATAGGTCTTACTGTCCTGTTAGAGAATGTCCACCCCTCCTACAGTAGATAGGTCGTATTGTCCTGTTAGAGACTGTCCCCTTCTACAGTAGATTGGTCTTATTGTCCTGTTAGAGACTGCCACCTCCTACAGTAGATAGGTCTTATTGTCCTGATAGAAACTGTCCTCCCCTCCTACAGTAGATAGGTCTTATTGTCCTGTTAGAAACTGTCCTCCCCTCCTACAGTAGATAGGTCTTATTGTCCTGTTAGAGAATGTCCTCCCCTACTACAGTAGATAGGTCTTATTGTCCTGTTAGAGACTGTCCTCTACTCCTACAGTAGAAAGGTCTTATTGTCCTGTTAGAGACTGTCCTCCCCTCCTACAGTAGTTAGGTCTTATTGTCCTGTTATAGACTGTCCTCTCCTCCTACAGTAGATAGGTCTTATTGGCCTGTTAGAGACTGTCCTCCCCTCCTACAGTAGATAGGTCTTATTGTCCTGTTAGA
Organism: Salmo salar; assembly: GCF_965601325.2. Classification (NCBI taxonomy): domain Eukaryota; kingdom Metazoa; phylum Chordata; class Actinopteri; order Salmoniformes; family Salmonidae; genus Salmo; species Salmo salar. Next base: position 66,610,478 of record NC_138301.1, read on the forward strand.
GACTGTCCTCCCATCCTACAGTAGATAGGCCTTATTGTCCTGTTAGAGACTGTCCTCTCCTCCTACAGTAGATAGGTCATATTGTCTTGTTAGAGACTGTCCTCCCCTCCTACAGTAGATAGGTCTTATTGTCCTGTTAGAGACTGTCCTCCCCTCCTACAGTAGATCGGTCTTATTGTCCTGTTAAAGACTGTCCTCCCATCCTACAGTAGATAGGTGTTATTGTCCTGTTAGAGACTGTCCTCCCCTCCTACAGTAGATAGGTCTTATTGTCCAATTAGAGACTTTCCCCTCCTATAGTAGATAGGTCTTATTGTCCTGTTAGAGACTGACCTCTCCTCCTACAGTAGATAGGTCTTACTGTCCTGTTAGAGAATGTCCACCCCTCCTACAGTAGATAGGTCTTATTGTCCTGTTAGAGACTGTCCCCTTCTACAGTAGATAGGTCTTATTGTCCTGTTAGAGACGGCCACCTCCTACAGTAGATAGGTCTTATTGTCCTGTTAGAGACTGTCCTCCCCTCCTACAGTAGATAGGTCTTATTGTCCTGTTAGAGACTGTCCTCCCCTCCTACAGTAGATAGGTCTTATTGTCCTGTTAGAGAATGTCCTCCCCTCCTACAGTAGATAGGTCTTATTGTCCTGTTAGAGACTGTCCTCTCCTCCTACAGTAGAAAGGTCTTATTGTCCTGTTAGAGACTGTCCTCCCCTCCTCCAGTAGTTAGGTCTTATTGTCCTGTTATAGACTGTCCTCTCCTCCTACAGTAGATAGGTCTTATTGTCCTGTTAGAGACTGTCCTCCCCTCCTACAGTAGATAGGTCTTATTGTCCTGTTAGAGACTGTCCTCTCCTCCTACAGTAGATAGGTGTTATTGTCCTGTTAGAGACTGTCCTCCCCTCCTACAGTAGATAGGTCTTATTGTCCAATTAGAGACTTTCCCCTCCTATAGTAGATAGGTCTTATTGTCCTGTTTGAGACTGACCTCTCCTCCTACAGTAGATAGGTCTTACTGTCCTGTTAGAGAATGTCCACCCCTCCTACAGTAGATAGGTCGTATTGTCCTGTTAGAGACTGTCCCCTTCTACAGTAGATTGGTCTTATTGTCCTGTTAGAGACTGCCACCTCCTACAGTAGATAGGTCTTATTGTCCTGATAGAAACTGTCCTCCCCTCCTACAGTAGATAGGTCTTATTGTCCTGTTAGAAACTGTCCTCCCCTCCTACAGTAGATAGGTCTTATTGTCCTGTTAGAGAATGTCCTCCCCTACTACAGTAGATAGGTCTTATTGTCCTGTTAGAGACTGTCCTCTACTCCTACAGTAGAAAGGTCTTATTGTCCTGTTAGAGACTGTCCTCCCCTCCTACAGTAGTTAGGTCTTATTGTCCTGTTATAGACTGTCCTCTCCTCCTACAGTAGATAGGTCTTATTGGCCTGTTAGAGACTGTCCTCCCCTCCTACAGTAGATAGGTCTTATTGTCCTGTTAGAGACTGTCCTCCCATCCTACAGTAGATAGGCCTTATTGTCCTGTTAGAGACTGTCCTCTCCTCCTACAGTAGATAGGTCATATTGTCTTGTTAGAGACTGTCCTCCCCTCCTACAGTAGATAGGTCTTATTGTCCTGTTAGAGACTGTCCTCCCCTCCTACAGTAGATCGGTCTTATTGTCCTGTTAAAGACTGTCCTCCCATCCTACAGTAGATAGGTGTTATTGTCCTGTTAGAGACTGTCCTCCTCTCCTACAGTAGATAGGTCTTATTGTCCAATTAGAGACTTTCCCCTCCTATAGTAGATAGGTCTTATTGTCCTGTTAGAGACTGACCTCTCCTCCTACAGTAGATAGGTCTTACTGTCCTGTTAGAGAATGTCCTCCCCTCCTACAGTAGATAGGTCTTATTGTCCTGTTAGAGACTGTCCCCTTCTACAGTAGATAGGTCTTATTGTCCTGTTAGAGACGGCCACCTCCTACAGTAGATAGGTCTTATTGTCCTGTTAGAGACTGTCCTCCCCTCCTACAGTAGATAGGTCTTATTGTCCTGTTAGAGACTGTCCTCCCCTCCTACAGTAGATAGGTCTTATTGTCCTGTTAGAGAATGTCCTCCCCTCCTACAGTAGATAGGTCTTATTGTCCTGTTAGAGACTGTCCTCTCCTCCTACAGTAGAAAGGTCTTATTGTCCTGTTAGAGACTGTCCTCCCCTCCTCCAGTAGTTAGGTCTTATTGTCCTGTTATAGACTGTCCTCTCCTCCTACAGTAGATAGGTCTTATTGTCCTGTTAGAGACTGTCCTCCCCTCCTACAGTAGATAGGTCTTATTGTCCTGTTAGAGACTGTCCTCTCCTCCTACAGTAGATAGGTCTTATTGTCCTGTTAGAGACTGTCCTCCCCTCCTACAGTAGATAGGTCTTATTGTCCTGTTAGAGACTGTCCTCCCATCCTACAGTAGATAGGCCTTATTGTCCTGTTAGAGACTGTCCTCTCCTCCTACAGTAGATAGGTCATATTGTCTTGTTAGAGACTGTCCTCCCCTCCTACAGTAGATAGGTCTTATTGTCCTGTTAGAGACTGTCCTCCCCTCCTACAGTAGATCGGTCTTATTGTCCTGTTAAAGACTGTCCTCCCATCCTACAGTAGATAGGTGTTATTGTCCTGTTAGAGACTGTCCTCCCCTCCTACAGTAGATAGGTCTTATTGTCCAATTAGAGACTTTCCCCTCCTATAGTAGATAGGTCTTATTGTCCTGTTAGAGACTGACCTCTCCTCCTACAGTAGAAAGGTCTTACTGTCCTGTTCGAGAATGTCCACCCCTCCTACAGTAGATAGGTCTTATTGTCCTGTTAGAGACTGTCCCCTTCTACAGTAGATAGGTCTTATTGTCCTGTTAGAGACGGCCACCTCCTACAGTAGATAGGTCTTATTGTCCTGTTAGAGACTGTCCTCCCCTCCTACAGTAGATAGGTCTTATTGTCCTGTTAGAGACTGTCCTCCCCTCCTACAGTAGATAGGTATTATTGTCCTGTTAGAGAATGTCCTCCCCTCCTACAGTAGATAGGTCTTATTGTCCTGTTAGAGACTGTCCTCTCCTCCTACAGTAGAAAGGTCTTATTGTCCTGTTAGAGACTGTCCTCCCCTCCTCCAGTAGTTAGGTCTTATTGTCCTGTTATAGACTGTCCTCTCCTCCTACAGTAGATAGGTCTTATTGTCCTGTTAGAGACTGTCCTCCCCTCCTACAGTAGATAGGTCTTATTGTCCTGTTAGAGACTGTCCTCTCCTCCTACAGTAGATAGGTCTTATTGTCCTGTTAGAGACTGTCCTCCCCTCCTACAGTAGATAGGTCTTATTGTCCTGTTAGAGACTGTCCTCCCATCCTACAGTAGATAGGCCTTATTGTCCTGTTAGAGACTGTCCTCTCCTCCTACAGTAGATAGGTCATATTGTCTTGTTAGAGACTGTCCTCCCCTCCTACAGTAGATAGGTCTTATTGTCCTGTTAGAGACTGTCCTCCCCTCCTACAGTAGATCGGTCTTATTGTCCTGTTAAAGACTGTCCTCCCATCCTACAGTAGATAGGTGTTATTGTCCTGTTAGAGACTGTCCTCCCCTCCTACAGTAGATAGGTCTTATTGTCCAATTAGAGACTTTCCCCTCCTATAGTAGATAGGTCTTATTGTCCTGTTAGAGACTGACCTCTCCTCCTACAGTAGAAAGGTCTTACTGTCCTGTTCGAGAATGTCCACCCCTCCTACAGTAGATAGGTCTTATTGTCCTGTTAGAGACTGTCCCCTTCTACAGTAGATAGGTCTTATTGTCCTGTTAGAGACGGCCACCTCCTACAGTAGATAGGTCTTATTGTCCTGTTAGAGACTGTCCTCCCCTCCTACAGTAGATAGGTCTTATTGTCCTGTTAGAGACTGTCCTCCCCTCCTACAGTAGATAGGTCTTATTGTCCTGTTAGAGAATGTCCTCCCCTCCTACAGTAGATAGGTCTTATTGTCCTGTTAGAGACTGTCCTCTCCTCCTACAGTAGAAAGGTCTTATTGTCCTGTTAGAGACTGTCCTCCCCTCCTACAGTAGTTAGGTCTTATTGTCCTGTTATAGACTGTCCTCTCCTCCTACAGTAGATAGGTCTTATTGTCCTGTTAGAGACTGTCCTCCCCTCCTACAGTAGATAGGTCTTATTGTCCTGTTAGAGACTGTCCTCCCCTCCTACAGTAGATAGGCCTTATTGTCCTGTTAGAGACTGTCCTCTCCTCCTACAGTAGATAGGTCATATTGTCCTGTTAGAGACTGTCCTCCCCTCCTACAGTAGATAGGTCTTATTGTCCTGTTAGAGACTGTCCTCCCCTCCTACAGTAGATAGGTCTTATTGTCCTGTTAGAGAATGTCCTCCCCTCCTACAGTAGATAGGTCTTATTGTCCTGTTAAAGACTGTCCTCCCATCCTACAGTAGATAGGCCTTATTGTCCTGTTAGAGACTGTCCTCCCCTCCTACAGTAGATAGGTCTTATTGTCCAATTAGAGACTTTCCCCTCCTATAGTAGATAGGTCTTATTGTCCTGTTAGAGACTGACCTCTCCTCCTACAGTAGATAGGTCTTACTGTCCTGTTAGAGAATGTCCACCCCTCCTACAGTAGAAAGGTCTTATTGTCCTGTTAGAGACTGTCCTCCCCTCCTACAGTAGTTAGGTCTTATTGTCCTGTTATAGACTGTCCTCTCCTCCTACAGTAGATAGGTCTTATTGTCCTGTTAGAGACTGTCCTCCCCTCCTACAGTAGATAGGTCTTATTGTCCTGTTAGAGACTGTCCTCCCCTCCTACAGTAGATAGGCCTTATTGTCCTGTTAGAGACTGTCCTCTCCTCCTACAGTAGATAGGTCATATTGTCCTGTTAGAGACTGTCCTCCCCTCCTACAGTAGATAGGTCTTATTGTCCTGTTAGAGACTGTCCTCCCCTCCTACAGTAGATAGGTCTTATTGTCCTGTTAAAGACTGTCCTCCCCTCCTACAGTAGATAGGTGTTATTGTCCTGTTAGAGACTGTCCTCCCCTCCTACAGTAGATAGGTCTTATTGTCCTATTAGAGACTTTCCCCTCCTATAGTAGATAGGTCTTATTGTCCTGTTAGAGACTGACCTCTCCTCCTACAGTAGATAGGTCTTACTGTCCTGTTAGAGAATGTCCACCCCTCCTACAGTAGATAGGTCTTATTGTCCTGTTAGAGACTGTCCACCCCTCCTACAGTAGATAGGTCATATTGTCCTGTTAGAGACTGTCCCCTCCTACAGTAGATATGTCTTATTGTCCTGTTAGAGACTGTCCCCTCCTACAGTAGATAGGTCTTATTGTCCTGTTAGAGACTGTCCTCCCCTCCTACAGTAGATAGGTCTTTTTGTCCTGTTAGAGACTGTCCTCCCCTCCTACAGTAGATAGGTCTTATTGTCCTGTTAGAGACTGTCCTCTCCTCCTACAGTAGATAGGTCTTATTGTCCTGTTAGAGACTGTCCTCCCCTCCTGCAGTAGATAGGTCTTATTGTCCTGTTAGAGACTGTCCTCTCCTCCTACAGTAGATAGGTCATATTGTCCTGTTAGAGACTGTCCTCCCCTCCTACAGTAGATAGGTCTTATTGTCCTGTTAGAGACTGTCCTCCCCTCCTACAGTAGATAGGTCTTATTGTCCTGTTAGAGACTGTCCTCCCCTCCTACAGTAGATAGGTCTTATTGTCCTGTTATAGACTGTCCTCCCCTCCTACAGTAGATAGGTCTTATTGTCCTGTTAGAGACTGTCCTCCCCTCCTACAGTAGACAGGTCTTATTGTCCTGTTAGAGACTGTCCTCCAATCCTACAGTAGATAGGTCTTATTGTCCTGTTATAGACTGTCCTCCCCTCCTACAGTAGATAGGTCTTATTGTCCTGTTAGAGACTGTCCTCCCCTCCTACAGTAGATAGGTCTTATTGTCCTGTTAGAGACTGTCCTCCCCTCCTACAGTAGATAGGTCTTATTGTCCTGTTAGAGACTGTCCTCCCCTCCGACAGTAGATAGGCCTTATTGTCCTGTTAGACACTGTCCTCTCCTCCTACAGTAGATAGGTCATATTGTCCTGTTAGAGACTGTTCTCCCCTCCTACAGTAGATAGGTCTTATTGTCCTGTTCGAGAATGTCCACCCCTCCTACAGTAGATAGGTCTTATTGTCCTGTTAGAGACTGTCCTCCCCTCCTACAGTAGATAGGTCTTATTGTCCTGTTATAGACTGTCCTCCCCTCCTACAGTAGATAGGTCTTATTGTCCTGTTAGAGACTTTCCACCCCTCCTATTGTAGACAGGTCTTATTGTCCTGTTAGTGTCTGTCCTCCCCTCCTACAGTAGATAGTTCGTGTTGTCCTGTTAGAGACTGTCCCCTTCTACAGTAGATAGGTCTTATTGTCCTGTTCGAGAATGTCCACCCCTCCTACAGTAGATAGGTCTTATTGTCCTGTTAGAGACTGTCCTCTCCTCCTACAGTAGATAGGTCATATTGTCCTGTTAGAGACTGTCCTCCCCTCCTACAGTAGATAGGTCTTATTGTCCTGTTAGAGACTGTCCTCCCCTCCTACAGTAGATAGGTCTTATTGTCCTGTTATAGACTGTCCTCCCCTCCTACAGTAGATAGAATGTCCACTACTCTAGAATGTCCACCCCTCCTAGAGTAGATAGGTCTTATTGTCCTGTTAGAGACTGTCCCCTTCTACAGTAGATAGGTCTTATTGTCCTGTTAGAGACGGCCACTTCCTACAGTAGATAGGTCTTATTGTCCTGTTAGAGACTGTCCTCCCCTCCTACAGTAGATAGGTCTTATTGTCCTGTTAGAGACTGTCCTCCCCTCCTACAGTAGATAGGTCTTATTGTCCTGTTAGAGACTGTCCTCCCCTCCTACAGTAGATAGGTCTTATTGTCCTGTTAGAGAATGTCCTCCCCTCCTACAGTAGATAGGTCTTATTGTCCTGTTAGAGACTGTCCTCTCCTCCTACAGTAGAAAGGCCTTATTGTCCTGATAGAGACTGTCCTCCCCTCCTACAGTAGTTAGGTCTTATTGTCCTGTTATAGACTGTCCTCTCCTCCTACAGTAGATAGGTCTTATTGTCCTGTTAGAGACTGTCCTCCCCTCCTACAGTAGATAGGTCTTATTGTCCTGTTAGAGACTGTCCTCCCCTCCTACAGTAGATAGGCCTTATTGTCCTGTTAGAGACTGTCCTCTCCTCCTACAGTAGATAGGTAATATTGTCCTGTTAGAGACTGTCCTCCCCTCCTACAGTAGATAGGTCTTATTGTCCTGTTAGAGACTGTCCTCCCCTCCTACAGTAGATAGGTCTTACTGTCCTGTTAGATAATGTCCACCCCTCCTACAGTAGATAGGTCTTATTGTCCTGTTAGAGACTGTCCACCCCTCCTACAGTAGATAGGTCATATTGTCCTGTTAGAGACTGTCCCCTCCTACAGTAGATATGTCTTATTGTCCTGTTAGAGACTGTCCCCTCCTACAGTAGATAGGTCTTATTGTCCTGTTAGAGACTGTCCTCCCCTCCTACAGTAGACAGGTCTTTTTGTCCTGTTAGAGACTGTCCTCCCCTCCTACAGTAGATATGTCTTATTGTCCTGTTAGAGACTGTCCTCTCCTCCTACAGTAGATAGGTCTTATTGTCCTGTTAGAGACTGTCCTCCCCTCCTACAGTAGATAGGTCTTATTGTCCTGTTAGAGACTGTCCTCTCCTCCTACATTAGATAGGTCATATTGTCCTGTTAGAGACTGTCCTCCCCTCCTACAGTAGATAGGTCTTATTGTCCTGTTAGAGACTGTCCTCCCCTCCTACAGTAGATAGGTCTTATTGTCCTGTTAGAGACTGTCCTCCCCTCCTACAGTAGATAGGTCTTATTGTCCTGTTATAGACTGTCCTCCCCTCCTACAGTAGATAGGTCTTATTGTCCTGTTAGAGACTTTCCACCCCTCCTATTGTAGACAGGTCTTATTGTCCTGTTAGTGTCTGTCCTCCCCTCCTACAGTAGATAGTTCGTGTTGTCCTGTTAGAGACTGTCCCCTTCTACAGTAGATAGGTCTTATTGTCCTGTTAGAGACTGTCCTCCCCTCCTACAGTAGTTAAGTCTTATTGTCCTGTTATAGACTGTCCTCTCCTCCTACAGTAGATAGGTCTTATTGTCCTGTTAGAGACTGTCCTCCCCTCCTACAGTAGATAGGTCTTATTGTCCTGTTAGAGACTGTCCTCCCCTCCTACAGTAGTTAGGTCTTATTGTCCTGTTATAGACTGTCCTCTCCTCCTACAGTAGATAGGTCTTATTGTCCTGTTAGAGACTGTCCTCCCCTCCTACAGTAGATAGGTCTTATTGTCCTGTTAGAGACTGTCCTCCCCTCCTACAGTAGATAGGTCTTATTGTCCTGTTAAAGACTGTCCTCCCCTCCTACAGTAGATAGGTGTTATTGTCCTGTTAGAGACTGTCCTCCCCTCCTACAGTAGATAGGTCTTATTGTCCAATTAGAGACTTTCCCCTCCTATAGTAGATAGGTCTTATTGTCCTGTTAGAGACTGACCTCTCCTCCTACAGTAGATAGGTCTTACTGTCCTGTTAGAGAATGTCCACCCCTCCTACAGTAGATAGGTCGTATTGTCCTGTTAGAGACTGTCCCCTTCTACAGTAGATTGGTCTTATTGTCCTGTTAGAGACTGCCACCTCCTACAGTAGATAGGTCTTATTGTCCTGATAGAAACTGTCCTCCCCTCCTACAGTAGATAGGTCTTATTGTCCTGTTAGAAACTGTCCTCCCCTCCTACAGTAGATAGGTCTTATTGTCCTGTTAGAGAATGTCCTCCCCTCCTACAGTAGATAGGTCTTATTGTCCTGTTAGAGACTGTCCTCTACTCCTACAGTAGAAAGGTCTTATTGTCCTGTTAGAGACTGTCCTCCCCTCCTACAGTAGACAGGTCTTTTTGTCCTGTTAGAGACTGTCCTCCCCTCCTACAGTAGATAGGTCTTATTGTCCTGTTAGAGACTGTCCTCTCCTCCTACAGTAGATAGGTCTTATTGTCCTGTTAGAGACTGTCCTCCCCTCCTACAGTAGATAGGTCTTATTGTCCTGTTAGAGACTGTCCTCTCCTCCTACAGTAGATAGGTCATATTGTCCTGTTAGAGACTGTCCTCCCCTCCTACAGTAGATAGGTCTTATTGTCCTGTTAGAGACTGTCCTCCCCTCCTACAGTAGATAGGTCTTATTGTCCTGTTAGAGACTGTCCTCCCCTCCTACAGTAGATAGGTCTTATTGTCCTGTTATAGACTGTCCTCCCCTCCTACAGTAGATAGGTCTTATTGTCCTGTTAGAGACTTTCCACCCCTCCTATTGTAGACAGGTCTTATTGTCCTGTTAGTGTCTATCCTCCCCTCCTACAGTAGATAGTTCGTGTTGTCCTGTTAGAGACTGTCCCCTTCTACAGTAGATAGGTCTTATTGTCCTGTTAGAGACTGCCCCCTCCTACAGTAGATAGGTCTTATTGTCCTGTTAGAGTGTCCTCCCCTCCTACAGTAGATAGGTCTTATTGTCCTGTTAGAGACTGTCCTCTCCTCCTACAGTAGATAGGTCTTATTGTCCTGTTAGAGACTGTCCTCCCCTCCTACAGTAGATAGGTCTTATTGTCCTGTTAGAGAATGTCCTCCCCTCCTACAGTAGATAGGTCTTATTGTCCTGTTAGAGACTGCCACCTCCTACAGTAGATAGGTCTTATTGTCCTGTTAGAGACTGTCCTCCCCTCCTACAGTAGATAGGTCTTATTGTCCTGTTAGAGACTGTCCTCCCCTCCTACAGTAGATAGGTCTTATTGTCCTGTTAGAGAATGTCCTCCCCTCCTACAGTAGATAGGTCTTATTGTCCTGTTAGAGACTGTCCTCTCCTCCTACAGTAGAAAGGTCTTATTGTCCTGTTAGAGACTGTCCTCCCCTCCTACAGTAGTTAGGTCTTATTGTCCTGTTATAGACTGTCCTCTCCTCCTACAGTAGATAGGTCTTATTGTCCTGTTAGAGACTGTCCTCCCCTCCTACAGTAGATAGGTCTTATTGTCCTGTTAGAGACTGTCCTCCCCTCCTACAGTAGATAGGTCTTATTGTCCTGTTAAAGACTGTCCTCCCCTCCTACAGTAGATAGGTGTTATTGTCCTGTTAGAGACTGTCCTCCCCTCCTACAGTAGATAGGTCTTATTGTCCAATTAGAGACTTTCCCCTCCTATAGTAGATAGGTCTTATTGTCCTGTTAGAGACTGACCTCTCCTCCTACAGTAGATAGGTCTTACTGTCCTGTTAGAGAATGTCCACCCCTCCTACAGTAGATAGGTCGTATTGTCCTGTTAGAGACTGTCCCCTTCTACAGTAGATTGGTCTTATTGTCCTGTTAGAGACTGCCACCTCCTACAGTAGATAGGTCTTATTGTCCTGATAGAAACTGTCCTCCCCTCCTACAGTAGATAGGTCTTATTGTCCTGTTAGAAACTGTCCTCCCCTCCTACAGTAGATAGGTCTTATTGTCCTGTTAGAGAATGTCCTCCCCTCCTACAGTAGATAGGTCTTATTGTCCTGTTAGAGACTGTCCTCTACTCCTACAGTAGAAAGGTCTTATTGTCCTGTTAGAGACTGTCCTCCCCTCCTACAGTAGTTAGGTCTTATTGTCCTGTTATAGACTGTCCTCTCCTCCTACAGTAGATAGGTCTTATTGGCCTGTTAGAGACTCTCCTCCCCTCCTACAGTAGATAGGTCTTATTGTCCTGTTAGAGACTGTCCTCCCATCCTACAGTAGATAGGCCTTATTGTCCTGTTAGAGACTGTCCTCTCCTCCTACAGTAGATAGGTCATATTGTCTTGTTAGAGACTGTCCTCCCCTCCTACAGTAGATAGGTCTTATTGTCCTGTTAGAGACTGTCCTCCCCTCCTATAGTAGATAGGTCTTATTGTCCTGTTAGAGACTGACCTCTCCTCCTACAGTAGAAAGGTCTTACTGTCCTGTTCGAGAATGTCCACCCCTCCTACAGTAGATAGGTCGTATTGTCCTGTTAGAGACTGTCCCCTTCTACAGTAGATAGGTCTTATTGTCCTGTTAGAGACGGCCACCTCCTACAGTAGATAGGTCTTATTGTCCTGTTAGAGACTGTCCTCCCCTCCTACAGTAGATAGGTCTTATTGTCCTGTTAGAGACTGTCCTCCCCTCCTACAGTAGATAGGTCTTATTGTCCTGTTAGAGAATGTCCTCCCCTCCTACAGTAGATAGGTCTTATTGTCCTGTTAGAGACTGTCCTCTCCTCCTACAGTAGAAAGGTCTTATTGTCCTGTTAGAGACTGTCCTCCCCTCCTACAGTAGTTAGGTCTTATTTTCCTGTTAGAGACTGTCCTCCCCTCCTACAGTAGATAGGTCTTATTGTCCTGTTAGAGACTGTCCTCTCCTCCTACAGTAGATAGGTCTTATTGTCCTGTTAGAGACTGTCCTCCCCTCCTACAGTAGATAGGTCTTATTGTCCTGTTAGAGACTGTCCTCCCATCCTACAGTAGATAGGCCTTATTGTCCTGTTAGAGACTGTCCTCTCCTCCTACAGTAGATAGGTCATATTGTCTTGTTAGAGACTGTCCTCCCCTCCTACAGTAGATAGGTCTTATTGTCCTGTTAGAGACTGTCCTCCCCTCCTACAGTAGATCGGTCTTATTGTCCTGTTAAAGACTGTCCTCCCATCCTACAGTAGATAGGTGTTATTGTCCTGTTAGAGACTGTCCTCCCCTCCTACAGTAGATAGGTCTTATTGTCCAATTAGAGACTTTCCCCTCCTATAGTAGATAGGTCTTATTGTCCTGTTAGAGACTGACCTCTCCTCCTACAGTAGAAAGGTCTTACTGTCCTGTTCGAGAATGTCCACCCCTCCTACAGTAGATAGGTCTTATTGTCCTGTTAGAGACTGTCCCCTTCTACAGTAGATAGGTCTTATTGTCCTGTTAGAGACGGCCACCTCCTACAGTAGATAGGTCTTATTGTCCTGTTAGAGACTGTCCTCCCCTCCTACAGTAGATAGGTCTTATTGTCCTGTTAGAGACTGTCCTCCCCTCCTACAGTAGATAGGTCTTATTGTCCTGTTAGAGAATGTCCTCCCCTCCTACAGTAGATAGGTCTTATTGTCCTGTTAGAGACTGTCCTCTCCTCCTACAGTAGAAAGGTCTTATTGTCCTGTTAGAGACTGTCCTCCCCTCCTACAGTAGTTAGGTCTTATTGTCCTGTTATAGACTGTCCTCTCCTCCTACAGTAGATAGGTCTTATTGTCCTGTTAGAGACTGTCCTCCCCTCCTACAGTAGATAGGTCTTATTGTCCTGTTAGAGACTGTCCTCCCCTCCTACAGTAGATAGGCCTTATTGTCCTGTTAGAGACTGTCCTCTCCTCCTACAGTAGATAGGTCATATTGTCCTGTTAGAGACTGTCCTCCCCTCCTACAGTAGATAGGTCTTATTGTCCTGTTAGAGACTGTCCTCCCCTCCTACAGTAGATAGGTCTTATTGTCCTGTTAAAGACTGTCCTCCCCTCCTACAGTAGATAGGTGTTATTGTCCTGTTAGAGACTGTCCTCCCCTCCTACAGTAGATAGGTCTTATTGTCCTATTAGAGACTTTCCCCTCCTATAGTAGATAGGTCTTATTGTCCTGTTAGAGACTGACCTCTCCTCCTACAGTAGATAGGTCTTACTGTCCTGTTAGAGAATGTCCACCCCTCCTACAGTAGATAGGTCTTATTGTCCTGTTAGAGACTGTCCACCCCTCCTACAGTAGATAGGTCATATTGTCCTGTTAGAGACTGTCCCCTCCTACAGTAGATATGTCTTATTGTCCTGTTAGAGACTGTCCCCTCCTACAGTAGATAGGTCTTATTGTCCTGTTAGAGACTGTCCTCCCCTCCTACAGTAGACAGGTCTTTTTGTCCTGTTAGAGACTGTCCTCCCCTCCTACAGTAGATAGGTCTTATTGTCCTGTTAGAGACTGTCCTCTCCTCCTACAGTAGATAGGTCTTATTGTCCTGTTAGAGACTGTCCTCCCCTCCTGCAGTAGATAGGTCTTATTGTCCTGTTAGAGACTGTCCTCTCCTCCTACAGTAGATAGGTCATATTGTCCTGTTAGAGACTGTCCTCCCCTCCTACAGTAGATAGGTCTTATTGTCCTGTTAGAGACTGTCCTCCCCTCCTACAGTAGATAGGTCTTATTGTCCTGTTAGAGACTGACCTCTCCTCCTACAGTAGATAGGTCTTACTGTCCTGTTAGAGAATGTCCACCCCTCCTACAGTAGATAGGTCGTATTGTCCTGTTAGACACTGTCCCCTTCTACAGTAGATTGGTCTTATTGTCCTGTTAGAGACTGCCACCTCCTACAGTAGATAGGTCTTATTGTCCTGATAGAAACTGTCCTCCCCTCCTACAGTAGATAGGTCTTATTGTCCTGTTAGAAACTGTCCTCCCCTCCTACAGTAGATAGGTCTTATTGTCCTGTTAGAGAATGTCCTCCCCTCCTACAGTAGATAGGTCTTATTGTCCTGTTAGAGACTGTCCTCTACTCCTACAGTAGAAAGGTCTTATTGTCCTGTTAGAGACTGTCCTCCCCTCCTACAGTAGTTAGGTCTTATTGTCCTGTTATAGACTGTCCTCTCCTCCTACAGTAGATAGGTCTTATTGGCCTGTTAGAGACTGTCCTCCCCTCCTACAGTAGATAGGTCTTATTGTCCTGTTAGAGACTGTCCTCCCATCCTACAGTAGATAGGCCTTATTGTCCTGTTAGAGACTGTCCTCTCCTCCTACAGTAGATAGGTCATATTGTCTTGTTAGAGACTATCCTCCCCTCCTACAGTAGATAGGTGTTATTGTCCTGTTAGAGACTGTCCTCCCCTCCTACAGTAGATCGGTCTTATTGTCCTGTTAAAGACTGTCCTCCCATCCTACAGTAGATAGGTGTTATTGTCCTGTTAGAGACTGTCCTCCCCTCCTACAGTAGATAGGTCTTATTGTCCAATTAGAGACTTTCCCCTCCTATAGTAGATAGGTCTTATTGTCCTGTTAGAGACTGACCTCTACTCCTACAGTAGATAGGTCTTACTGTCCTGTTAGAGAATGTCCACCCCTCCTACAGTAGATAGGTCTTATTGTCCTGTTAGAGACTGTCCCCTTCTACAGTAGATAGGTCTTATTGTCCTGTTAGAGACGGCCACCTCCTACAGTAGATAGGTCTTATTGTCCTGTTAGAGACTGTCCTCCCCTCCTACAGTAGATAGGTCTTATTGTCCTGTTAGAGACTGTCCTCCCCTCCTACAGTAGATAGGTCTTATTGTCCTGTTAGAGAATGTCCTCCCCTCCTACAGTAGATAGGTCTTATTGTCCTGTTAGAGACTGTCCTCTCCTCCTACAGTAGAAAGGTCTTATTGTCCTGTTAGAGACTGTCCTCCCCTCCTACAGTAGTTAGGTCTTATTGTCCTGTTATAGACTGTCCTCTCCTCCTACAGTAGATAGGTCTTATTGTCCTGTTAGAGACTGTCCTCCCCTCCTACAGTAGATAGGTCTTATTGTCCTGTTAGAGACTGTCCTCTCCTCCTACAGTAGATAGGTCTTATTGTCCTGTTAGAGACTGTCCTCCCCTCCTACAGTAGATAGGTCTTATTGTCCTGTTAGAGACTGTCCTCCCATCCTACAGTAGATAGGCCTTATTGTCCTGTTAGAGACTGTCCTCTCCTCCTACAGTAGATAGGTCATATTGTCTTGTTAGAGACTGTCCTCCCCTCCTACAGTAGATAGGTCTTATTGTCCTGTTAGAGACTGTCCTCCCCTCCTACAGTAGATCGGTCTTATTGTCCTGTTAGAGACTGTCCTCCCCTCCTACAGTAGATAGGTCTTATTGTCCAATTAGAGACTTTCCCCTCCTATAGTAGATAGGTCTTATTGTCCTGTTAGAGACTGACCTCTCCTCCTACAGTAGAAAGGTCTTACTGTCCTGTTCGAGAATGTCCACCCCTCCTACAGTAGATAGGTCTTATTGTCCTGTTAGAGACTGTCCCCTTCTACAGTATGTAGGTCTTATTGTCCTGTTAGAGACGGCCACCTCCTACAGTAGATAGGTCTTATTGTCCTGTTAGAGACTGTCCTCTCCTCCTACAGTAGAAAGGTCTTATTGTCCTGTTAGAGACTGTCCTCCCCTCCTACAGTAGTTAGGTCTTATTGTCCTGTTATAGACTGTCCTCTCCTCCTACAGTAGATAGGTCTTATTGTCCTGTTAGAGACTGTCCTCCCCTCCTACAGTAGATAGGTCTTATTGTCCTGTTAGAGACTGTCCTCCCCTCCTACAGTAGATAGGCCTTATTGTCCTGTTAGAGACTGTCCTCTCCTCCTACAGTAGATAGGTCATATTGTCCTGTTAGAGACTGTCCTCCCCTCCTACAGTAGATAGGTCTTATTGTCCTGTTAGAGACTGTCCTCCCCTCCTACAGTAGATAGGTCTTATTGTCCTGTTAAAGACTGTCCTCCCCTCCTACAGTAGATAGGTGTTATTGTCCTGTTAGAGACTGTCCTCCCCTCCTACAGTAGATAGGTCTTATTGTCCTATTAGAGACTTTCCCCTCCTATAGTAGATAGGTCTTATTGTCCTGTTAGAGACTGACCTCTCCTCCTACAGTAGATAGGTCTTACTGTCCTGTTAGAGAATGTCCACCCCTCCTACAGTAGATAGGTCTTATTGTCCTGTTAGAGACTGTCCACCCCTCCTACAGTAGATAGGTCATATTGTCCTGTTAGAGACTGTCCCCTCCTACAGTAGATATGTCTTATTGTCCTGTTAGAGACTGTCCCCTCCTACAGTAGATAGGTCTTATTGTCCTGTTAGAGACTGTCCTCCCCTCCTACAGTAGACAGGTCTTTTTGTCCTGTTAGAGACTGTCCTCCCCTCCTACAGTAGATAGGTCTTATTGTCCTGTTAGAGACTGTCCTCTCCTCCTACAGTAGATAGGTCTTATTGTCCTGTTAGAGACTGTCCTCCCCTCCTGCAGTAGATAGGTCTTATTGTCCTGTTAGAGACTGTCCTCTCCTCCTACAGTAGATAGGTCATATTGTCCTGTTAGAGACTGTCCTCCCCTCCTACAGTAGATAGGTCTTATTGTCCTGTTAGAGACTGTCCTCCCCTCCTACAGTAGATAGGTCTTATTGTCCTGTTAGAGACTGTCCTCCCCTCCTACAGTAGATAGGTCTTATTGTCCTGTTATAGACTGTCCTCCCCTCCTACAGTAGACAGGTCTTATTGTCCTGTTAGTGTCTGTCCTCCCCTCCTACAGTAGATAGGTCGTATTGTCCTGTTAGAGACTGTCCCCTTCTACAGTAGATAGGTCTTATTGTCCTGTTAGAGACTGCCCCCTCCTACAGTAGATAGGTCTTATTGTCCTGTTAGAGTGTCCTCCCCTCCTACAGTAGATAGGTCTTATTGTCCTGTTAGAGACTGTCCTTCCCTCCTACAGTAGATAGGTCCTATTGTCCTGTTAGAGACTGTCCTCTCCTCCTACAGTAGATAGGACTTATTGTCCTGTTAGAGACTGTCCTCCCCTCCTACAGTAGATAGGTCTAATTGTCCTGTTAGAGAATGTCCTCCCCTCCTACAGTAGATAGGTCTTATTGTCCTGTTAGAGACTGCCACCTCCTACAGTAGATAGGTCTTATTGTCCTGTTAGAGACTGTCCTCCCCTCCTACAGTAGATAGGTCTTATTGTCCTGTTAGAGACTGTCCTCCCCTCCTACAGTAGATAGGTCTTATTGTCCTGTTAGAGAATGTCCTCCCCTCCTACAGTAGATAGGTCGTATTGTCCTGTTAGAGACTGTCCCCTTCTACAGTAGATAGGTCTTATTGTCCTGTTAGAGACTGCCCCCTCCTACAGTAGATAGGTCTTATTGTCCTGTTAGAGTGTCCTCCCCTCCTACAGTAGATAGGTCTTATTGTCCTGTTAGAGACTGTCCTTCCCTCCTACAGTAGATAGGTCCTATTGTCCTGTTAGAGACTGTCCTCTCCTCCTACAGTAGATAGGACTTATTGTCCTGTTAGAGACTGTCCTCCCCTCCTACAGTAGATAGGTCTAATTGTCCTGTTAGAGAATGTCCTCCCCTCCTACAGTAGATAGGTCTTATTGTCCTGTTAGAGACTGCCACCTCCTACAGTAGATAGGTCTTATTGTCCTGTTAGAGACTGTCCTCCCCTCCTACAGTAGATAGGTCTTATTGTCCTGTTAGAGACTGTCCTCCCCTCCTACAGTAGATAGGTCTTATTGTCCTGTTAGAGAATGTCCTCCCCTCCTACAGTAGATAGGTCTTATTGTCCTGTTAGAGACTGTCCTCTCCTCCTACAGTAGAAAGGTCTTATTGTCCTGTTAGAGACTGTCCTCCCCTCCTACAGTAGTTAGGTCTTATTGTCCTGTTATAGACTGTCCTCTCCTCCTACAGTAGATAGGTCTTATTGTCCTGTTAGAGACTGTCCTCCCCTCCTACAGTAGATAGGTCTTATTGTCCTGTTAGAGACTGTCCTCCCCTCCTACAGTAGATAGGTCTTATTGTCCTGTTAAAGACTGTCCTCCCCTCCTACAGTAGAAAGTGGTTATTGTCCTGTTAGAGACTGTCCTCCCCTCCTACAGTAGATAGGTCTTATTGTCCTATTAGAGACTTTCCCCTCCTATAGTAGATAGGTCTTATTGTCCTGTTAGAGACTGACCTCTCCTCCTACAGTAGATAGGTCTTACTGTCCTGTTAGAGAATGTCCACCCCTCCTACAGTAGATAGGTCTTATTGTCCTGTTAGAGACTGTCCACCCCTCCTAGAGTAGATAGGTCATATTGTCCTGTTAGAGACTGTCCCCTCCTACAGTAGATATGTCTTATTGTCCTGTTAGAGACTGTCCCCTCCTACAGTAGATAGGTCTTATTGTCCTGTTAGAGACTGTCCTCCCCTCCTACAGTAGATAGGTCTTATTGTCCTGTTAGAGACTGTCCTCCCCTCCTACAGTAGATAGGTCTTATTGTCCTGTTAGAGAATGTCCTCCCCTCCTACAGTAGATAGGTCTTATTGTCCTGTTAGAGACTGTCCTCTCCTCCTACAGTAGAAAGGTCTTATTGTCCTGTTAGAGACTGTCCTCCCCTCCTACAGTAGTTAGGTCTTATTGTCCTGTTATAGACTGTCCTCTCCTCCTACAGTAGATAGGTCTTATTGTCCTGTTAGAGACTGTCCTCCCCTCCTACAGTAGATAGGTCTTATTGTCCTGTTAGAGACTGTCCTCCCCTCCTACAGTAGATAGGTCTTATTGTCCTGTTAAAGACTGTCCTCCCCTCCTACAGTAGATAGGTTTTATTGTCCTGTTAGAGACTGTCCTCCCCTCCTACAGTAGATAGGTCTTATTGTCCTATTAGAGACTTTCCCCTCCTATAGTAGATAGGTCTTATTGTCCTGTTAGAGACTGACCTCTCCTCCTACAGTAGATAGGTCTTACTGTCCTGTTAGAGAATGTCCACCCCTCCTACAGTAGATAGGTCTTATTGTCCTGTTAGAGACTGTCCACCCCTCCTACAGTAGATAGGTCATATTGTCCTGTTAGAGACTGTCCCCTCCTACAGTAGATATGTCTTATTGTCCTGTTAGAGACTGTCCCCTCCTACAGTAGATAGGTCTTATTGTCCTGTTAGAGACTGTCCTCCCCTCCTACAGTAGACAGGTCTTTTTGTCCTGTTAGAGACTGTCCTCCCCTCCTACAGTAGATAGGTCTTATTGTCCTGTTAGAGACTGTCCTCTCCTCCTACAGTAGATAGGTCTTATTGTCCTGTTAGAGACTGTCCTCCCCTCCTACAGTAGATAGGTCTTATTGTCCTGTTAGAGACTGTCCTCTCCTCCTACAGTAGATAGGTCTTATTGTCCTGTTAGTGTCTGTCCTCCCCTCCTACAGTAGATAGGTCGTATTTTCCTGTTAGAGACTGTCCCCTTCTACAGTAGATAGGTCTTATTGTCCTGTTAGAGACTGCCCCCTCCTACAGTAGATAGGTCTTATTGTCCTGTTAGAGTGTCCTCCCCTCCTACAGTAGATAGGTCTTATTGTCCTGTTAGAGAC
The DNA here is from genome assembly GCF_965601325.2 of Salmo salar. Lineage (NCBI taxonomy): Eukaryota > Metazoa > Chordata > Actinopteri > Salmoniformes > Salmonidae > Salmo > Salmo salar. Next base: position 66,629,633 of record NC_138301.1, read on the forward strand.
TGTCCTTCCCTCCTACACTAGATAGGTCTTATTGTCCTGTTAGAGACTGTCCTCTCCTCCTACAGTAGATAGGACTTATTGTCCTGTTAGAGACTGTCCTCCCCTCCTACAGTAGATAGGCCTTATTGTCCTGTTAGAGACTGTCATCTCCTCCTACAGTAGATAGGTCTTATTGTCCTGTTAGTGTCTGTCCTCCCCTCCTACAGTAGATAGGTCGTATTTTCCTGTTAGAGACTGTCCCCTTCTACAGTAGATAGGTCTTATTGTCCTGTTAGAGACTGCCCCCTCCTACAGTAGATAGGTCTTATTGTCCTGTTAGAGTGTCCTCCCCTCCTACAGTAGATAGGTCTTATTGTCCTGTTAGAGACTGTCCTCCCCTCCTACAGTAGATAGGTCTTATTGTCCTGTTAGAGACTGTCCTCCCCTCCTACAGTAGATAGGTCTTATTGTCCTGTTAAAGACTGTCCTCCCCTCCTACAGTAGATAGGTTTTATTGTCCTGTTAGAGACTGTCCTCCCCTCCTACAGTAGATAGGTCTTATTGTCCTATTAGAGACTTTCCCCTCCTATAGTAGATAGGTCTTATTGTCCTGTTAGAGACTGACCTCTCCTCCTACAGTAGATAGGTCTTACTGTCCTGTTAGAGAATGTCCACCCCTCCTACAGTAGATAGGTCTTATTGTCCTGTTAGAGACTGTCCACCCCTCCTACAGTAGATAGGTCATATTGTCCTGTTAGAGACTGTCCCCTCCTACAGTAGATATGTCTTATTGTCCTGTTAGAGACTGTCCCCTCCTACAGTAGATAGGTCTTATTGTCCTGTTAGAGACTGTCCTCCCCTCCTACAGTAGACAGGTCTTTTTGTCCTGTTAGAGACTGTCCTCCCCTCCTACAGTAGATAGGTCTTATTGTCCTGTTAGAGACTGTCCTCTCCTCCTACAGTAGATAGGTCTTATTGTCCTGTTAGAGACTGTCCTCCCCTCCTACAGTAGATAGGTCTTATTGTCCTGTTAGAGACTGTCCTCTCCTCCTACAGTAGATAGGTCTTATTGTCCTGTTAGTGTCTGTCCTCCCCTCCTACAGTAGATAGGTCGTATTTTCCTGTTAGAGACTGTCCCCTTCTACAGTAGATAGGTCTTATTGTCCTGTTAGAGACTGCCCCCTCCTACAGTAGATAGGTCTTATTGTCCTGTTAGAGTGTCCTCCCCTCCTACAGTAGATAGGTCTTATTGTCCTGTTAGAGACTGTCCTTCCCTCCTACACTAGATAGGTCTTATTGTCCTGTTAGAGACTGTCCTCTCCTCCTACAGTAGATAGGACTTATTGTCCTGTTAGAGACTGTCCTCCCCTCCTACAGTAGATAGGTCTTATTGTCCTGTTAGAGAATGTCCTCCCCTCCTACAGTAGATAGGTCTTATTGTCCTGTTAGAGACTGTCCTATCTTCCTACAGTAGAAAGGTCTTATTGTCCTGTTAGAGACTGTCCTCCCCTCCTACAGTAGTTAGGTCTTATTGTCCTGTTATAGACTGTCCTCTCCTCCTACAGTAGATAGGTCTTATTGTCCTGTTAGAGACTGTCCTCCCCTCCTACAGTAGATAGGTCTTATTGTCCTGTTAGAGACTGTCCTCCCCTCCTACAGTAGATAGGCCTTATTGTCCTGTTAGAGACTGTCCTCCCCTCCTACAGTAGATAGGTCTTATTGTCCTGTTAGAGACTGTCCTCCCCTCCTACAGTAGATAGGTCTTATTGTCCTGTTAGAGACTTTCCCCTCCTACAGTAGATAGGTCTTATTGTCCTGTTAGAGACTGACCTCTCATCCTACAGTAGATAGGTCTTACTGTCCTGTTAGAGACTGTCCCCTCCTACAATAGATAGGTCTTATTGTCCTGTTAGAGACTGTCCTCCCCTCCTACAGTAGACAGGTCTTTTGTCCTGATAGAGACTGTCCTCCCCTCCTACAGTAGATAGGTCTTATTGTCCTCTTAGAGACTGTCCTCTCCTCCTACAGTAGATAGGTCTTATTGTCCTGTTAGAGACTGTCCTCCCCTCCTACAGTAGATAGGACTTATTGTACTGTTAGAGACTGTCCTCTCCTCCTACAGTAGATAGGTCATATTGTCCTGTTAGAGACTGTCCTCCCCTCCTACAGTAGATAGGTCTTATTGTCCTGTTAGAGACTGTCCCCTCCTACAGTTGATAGGTCTTATTGTCCTGTTAGAGACTGTCCTCCCCTCCTACAGTAGATAGGTCTTATTGTCCTGTTAGAGACTGTCCTCCCCTCCTACAGTAGATAGGTCTTATTGTCCTGTTATAGACTGTCCTCCCCTCCTACAGTAGATAGGTCTTATTGTCCTGTTAGAGACTGTCCTCCCCTCCTACAGTAGATAGGTCTTATTGTCCTGTTAGAGACTTTCCACCCCTCCTACAGTAGACAGGTCTTATTGTCCTGTTAGTGTCTGTCCTCCCCTCCTACAGTAGATAGGTCGTATTGTCCTGTTAGAGACTGTCCCCTTCTACAGTAGATAGGTCTTATTGTCCTGTTAGAGACTGCCCCCTCCTACAGTAGATAGGTCTTATTGTCCTGTTAGAGTGTCCTCCCCTCCTACAGTAGATAGGTCTTATTGTCCTGTTAGAGACTGTCCTTCCCTCCTACACTAGATAGGTCTTATTGTCCTGTTAGAGACTGTCCTCTCCTCCTACAGTAGATAGGACTTATTGTCCTGTTAGAGACTGTCCTCCCCTCCTACAGTAGATAGGTCTTATTGTCCTGTTAGAGAATGTCCTCCCCTCCTACAGTAGATAGGTCTTATTGTCCTGTTAGAGACTGTCCTATCTTCCTACAGTAGAAAGGTCTTATTGTCCTGTTAGAGACTGTCCTCCCCTCCTACAGTAGTTAGGTCTTATTGTCCTGTTATAGACTGTCCTCTCCTCCTACAGTAGATAGGTCTTATTGTCCTGTTAGAGACTGTCCTCCCCTCCTACAGTAGATAGGTCTTATTGTCCTGTTAGAGACTGTCCTCCCCTCCTACAGTAGATAGGCCTTATTGTCCTGTTAGAGACTGTCCTCCCCTCCTACAGTAGATAGGTCTTATTGTCCTGTTAGAGACTGTCCTCCCCTCCTACAGTAGATAGGTCTTATTGTCCTGTTAGAGACTTTCCCCTCCTACAGTAGATAGGTCTTATTGTCCTGTTAGAGACTGACCTCTCATCCTACAGTAGATAGGTCTTACTGTCCTGTTAGAGACTGTCCCCTCCTACAGTAGATAGGTCTTATTGTCCTGTTAGAGACTGTCCTCCCCTCCTACAGTAGACAGGTCTTTTGTCCTGATAGAGACTGTCCTCTCCTCCTACAGTAGATAGGACTTATTGTCCTGTTAGAGACTGTCCTCCCCTCCTACAGTAGATAGGTCTTATTGTCCTGTTAGAGAATGTCCTCCCCTCCTACAGTAGATAGGTCTTATTGTCCTGTTAGAGACTGTCCTATCTTCCTACAGTAGAAAGGTCTTATTGTCCTGTTAGAGACTGTCCTCCCCTCCTACAGTAGTTAGGTCTTATTGTCCTGTTATAGACTGTCCTCTCCTCCTACAGTAGATAGGTCTTATTGTCCTGTTAGAGACTGTCCTCCCCTCCTACAGTAGATAGGTCTTATTGTCCTGTTAGAGACTGTCCTCCCCTCCTACAGTAGATAGGCCTTATTGTCCTGTTAGAGACTGTCCTCCCCTCCTACAGTAGATAGGTCTTATTGTCCTGTTAGAGACTGTCCTCCCCTCCTACAGTAGATAGGTCTTATTGTCCTGTTAGAGACTTTCCCCTCCTACAGTAGATAGGTCTTATTGTCCTGTTAGAGACTGACCTCTCATCCTACAGTAGATAGGTCTTACTGTCCTGTTAGAGACTGTCCCCTCCTACAGTAGATAGGTCTTATTGTCCTGTTAGAGACTGTCCTCCCCTCCTACAGTAGACAGGTCTTTTGTCCTGATAGAGACTGTCCTCCCCTCCTACAGTAGATAGGTCTTATTGTCCTCTTAGAGACTGTCCTCTCCTACTACAGTAGATAGGTCTTATTGTCCTGTTAGAGACTGTCCTCCCCTCCTACAGTAGATAGGACTTATTGTACTGTTAGAGACTGTCCTCTCCTCCTACAGTAGATAGGTCATATTGTCCATTTAGAGACTGTCCTCCCCTCCTACAGTAGATTTGTCTTATTGTCCTGTTAGAGACTATCCCCTCCTACAGTTGATAGGTCTTATTGTCCTGTTAGAGACTGTCCTCCCCTCCTACAGTAGATAGGTCTTATTGTCCTGTTAGAGACTGTCCTCCCCTCCTACAGTAGATAGGTCTTATTGTCCTGTTAGAGACTGTCCTCCCCTACTACAGTAGATAGGTCTTATTGTCCTGTTAGAGACTGTCCTCCCCTCCTACAGTAGATAGGTCTTATTGTCCTGTTAAAGCCTGTCCTCCCCTCCTACAGTAGATAGGTCTTATTGTCCTGTTAGAGACTGTCATCCCCTCCTACAGTAGATAGGTCTTATTGTCCTGTTAGAGACTGTCCCCTCCTACAATAGATAGGTCTTATTGTCCTGTTAGAGACTGTCCCCTCCTACAGTAGATAGGTCTTATTGTCCTGTTAGAGACAGTCCTCCCCTCCTACAGTAGACAGGTCTTATTGTCCTGTTAGAGACTGTCCTCCCCTCCTACAGTAGACAGGTCTTATTGTCCTGTTAGAGACTGTCCCCTCCTACAGTAGATAGGTCTTATTGTCCTGTTAGAGACTGTCCACCCCTCCTACAGTAGATAGGTCTTATTGTCCTGTTAGAGACTGTCCCCTCCTACAGTAGATAGGTCTTATTGTCCTGTTAGAGACTGTCCCCTCCTACAGTAGATAGGTCTTATTGTCCTGTTAGAGACAGTCCTCCCCTCCTACAGTAGACAGGTCTTATTGTCCTCTTAGAGACTGTCCTCCCCTCCTACAGGAGATAGGTCTTACTGTCCTGTTAGAGACTGTCCCCTCCTACAGTAGATAGCTCTTATTGTCCTGTTAGAGACTGTCCTCCCTTCCTACAGTAGATAGGTCTTATTGTCCTGTTATAGACTGTCCTCTCCTCCTACAGTAGATAGGTCTTATTGTCCTGTTAGAGACTGTCCTCCCCTCCTACAGTAGATAGGTCTTATTGTCCTGTTAGAGACTGTCCTCCCCTCCTACAGGAGATAGGTCTTACTGTCCTGTTAGAGACTGTCCCCTCCTACAGTAGATAGGTCTTATTGTCCTGTTAGAGAATGTCCTCCCCTCCTACAGTAGATAGGTCTTATTGTCCTGTTAAAGCCTGTCCTCCCCTCCTACAGTAGATAGGTCTTATTGTCCTGTTAGAGACTGTCCCCTCCTACAATAGATAGGTCTTATTGTCCTTTTAGAGACTGTCCACCCCTCCAACAGTAGACAGTTCTTATTGTCCTGTTAGAGACTGTCCCCTCCTACAATAGATAGGTCTTATTGTCCTTTTAGAGACTGTCCACCCCTCCAACAGTAGACAGGTCTTATTGTCCTGTTAGAGACTGTCCCCTCCTACAGTAGATAGGTCTTATTGTCCTGTTAGAGACTGTCCACCCCTCCTACAGTAGATAGGTCTTATTGTCCTGTTAGAGACTGTCCCCTCCTACAGTAGATAGGTCTTATTGTCCTGTTAGAGACTGTCCCCTCCTACAGTAGATAGGTCTTATTGTCCTGTTAGAGACAGTCCTCCCCTCCTACAGTAGACAGGTCTTATTGTCCTGTTAGAGACTTTCCTCCCCTCCTACAGTAGATAGGTCTTATTGTCCTGTTAGAGACTGTCCTCCCCTCCTACAGGAGATAGGTCTTACTGTCCTGTTAGAGACTGTCCCCTCCTACAGTAGATAGGTCTTATTGTCCTGTTAGAGAATGTCCTCCCCTCCTACAGTAGATAGGTCTTATTGTCCTGTTAAAGCCTGTCCTCCCCTCCTACAGTAGATAGGTCTTATTGTCCTGTTAGAGACTGTCCCCTCCTACAATAGATAGGTCTTATTGTCCTTTTAGAGACTGTCCACCCCTCCAACAGTAGACAGGTCTTATTGTCCTGTTAGAGACTGTCCCCTCCTACAATAGATAGGTCTTATTGTCCTTTTAGAGACTGTCCACCCCTCCAACAGTAGACAGGTCTTATTGTCCTGTTAGAGACTGTCCCCTCCTACAGTAGATAGGTCTTATTGTCCTGTTAGAGACTGTCCACCCCTCCTACAGTAGATAGGTCTTATTGTCCTGTTAGAGACTGTCCCCTCCTACAGTAGATAGGTCTTATTGTCCTGTTAGAGACTGTCCCCTCCTACAGTAGATAGGTCTTATTGTCCTGTTAGAGACAGTCCTCCCCTCCTACAGTAGACAGGTCTTATTGTCCTGTTAGAGACTTTCCTCCCCTCCTACAGTAGAAAGGTCTTATTGTCCTGTTAGAGACTGTCCTCCCCTCCTACAGTAGTTAGGTCTTATTGTCCTGTTATAGACTGTCCTCTCCTCCTACAGTAGATAGGTCTTATTGTCCTGTTAGAGACTGTCCTCCCCTCCTACAGTAGATAGGTCTTATTGTCCTGTTAGAGACTGTCCTCCCCTCCTACAGTAGATAGGCCTTATTGTCCTGTTAGAGACTGTCCTCTCCTCCTACAGTAGATAGGTCATATTGTCCTGTTAGAGACTGTCCTCCCCTCCTACAGTAGATAGGTCTTATTGTCCTGTTAGAGACTGTCCTCCCCTCCTACAGTAGATAGGTCTTATTGTCCTGTTAAAGACTGTCCTCCCCTCCTACAGTAGATAGGTGTTATTGTCCTGTTAGAGACTGTCCTCCCCTCCTACAGTAGATAGGTCTTATTGTCCTATTAGAGACTTTCCCCTCCTATAGTAGATAGGTCTTATTGTCCTGTTAGAGACTGACCTCTCCTCCTACAGTAGATAGGTCTTACTGTCCTGTTAGAGAATGTCCACCCCTCCTACAGTAGATAGGTCTTATTGTCCTGTTAGAGACTGTCCACCCCTCCTACAGTAGATAGGTCATATTGTCCTGTTAGAGACTGTCCCCTCCTACAGTAGATATGTCTTATTGTCCTGTTAGAGACTGTCCCCTCCTACAGTAGATAGGTCTTATTGTCCTGTTAGAGACTGTCCTCCCCTCCTACAGTAGACAGGTCTTTTTGTCCTGTTAGAGACTGTCCTCCCCTCCTACAGTAGATAGGTCTTATTGTCCTGTTAGAGACTGTCCTCTCCTCCTACAGTAGATAGGTCTTATTGTCCTGTTAGAGACTGTCCTCCCCTCCTGCAGTAGATAGGTCTTATTGTCCTGTTAGAGACTGTCCTCTCCTCCTACAGTAGATAGGTCATATTGTCCTGTTAGAGACTGTCCTCCCCTCCTACAGTAGATAGGTCTTATTGTCCTGTTAGAGACTGTCCTCCCCTCCTACAGTAGATAGGTCTTATTGTCCTGTTAGAGACTGACCTCTCCTACTACAGTAGATAGGTCTTACTGTCCTGTTAGAGAATGTCCACCCCTCCTACAGTAGATAGGTCGTATTGTCCTGTTAGACACTGTCCCCTTCTACAGTAGATTGGTCTTATTGTCCTGTTAGAGACTGCCACCTCCTACAGTAGATAGGTCTTATTGTCCTGATAGAAACTGTCCTCCCCTCCTACAGTAGATAGGTCTTATTGTCCTGTTAGAAACTGTCCTCCCCTCCTACAGTAGATAGGTCTTATTGTCCTGTTAGAGAATGTCCTCCCCTCCTACAGTAGATAGGTCTTATTGTCCTGTTAGAGACTGTCCTCTACTCCTACAGTAGAAAGGTCTTATTGTCCTGTTAGAGACTGTCCTCCCCTCCTACAGTAGTTAGGTCTTATTGTCCTGTTATAGACTGTCCTCTCCTCCTACAGTAGATAGGTCTTATTGGTCTGTTAGAGACTGTCCTCCCCTCCTACAGTAGATAGGTCTTATTGTCCTGTTAGAGACTGTCCTCCCATCCTACAGTAGATAGGCCTTATTGTCCTGTTAGAGACTGTCCTCTCCTCCTACAGTAGATAGGTCATATTGTCTTGTTAGAGACTATCCTCCCCTCCTACAGTAGATAGGTGTTATTGTCCTGTTAGAGACTGTCCTCCCCTCCTACAGTAGATCGGTCTTATTGTCCTGTTAAAGACTGTCCTCCCATCCTACAGTAGATAGGTGTTATTGTCCTGTTAGAGACTGTCCTCCCCTCCTACAGTAGATAGGTCTTATTGTCCAATTAGAGACTTTCCCCTCCTATAGTAGATAGGTCTTATTGTCCTGTTAGAGACTGACCTCTACTCCTACAGTAGATAGGTCTTACTGTCCTGTTAGAGAATGTCCACCCCTCCTACAGTAGATAGGTCTTATTGTCCTGTTAGAGACTGTCCCCTTCTACAGTAGATAGGTCTTATTGTCCTGTTAGAGACGGCCACCTCCTACAGTAGATAGGTCTTATTGTCCTGTTAGAGACTGTCCTCCCCTCCTACAGTAGATAGGTCTTATTGTCCTGTTAGAGACTGTCCTCCCCTCCTACAGTAGATAGGTCTTATTGTCCTGTTAGAGAATGTCCTCCCCTCCTACAGTAGATAGGTCTTATTGTCCTGTTAGAGACTGTCCTCTCCTCCTACAGTAGAAAGGTCTTATTGTCCTGTTAGAGACTGTCCTCCCCTCCTACAGTAGTTAGGTCTTATTGTCCTGTTATAGACTGTCCTCTCCTCCTACAGTAGATAGGTCTTATTGTCCTGTTAGAGACTGTCCTCCCCTCCTACAGTAGATAGGTCTTATTGTCCTGTTAGAGACTGTCCTCTCCTCCTACAGTAGATAGGTCTTATTGTCCTGTTAGAGACTGTCCTCCCCTCCTACAGTAGATAGGTCTTATTGTCCTGTTAGAGACTGTCCTCCCATCCTACAGTAGATAGGCCTTATTGTCCTGTTAGAGACTGTCCTCTCCTCCTACAGTAGATAGGTCATATTGTCTTGTTAGAGACTGTCCTCCCCTCCTACAGTAGATAGGTCTTATTGTCCTGTTAGAGACTGTCCTCCCCTCCTACAGTAGATCGGTCTTATTGTCCTGTTAAAGACTGTCCTCCCATCCTACAGTAGATAGGTGTTATTGTCCTGTTAGAGACTGTCCTCCCCTCCTACAGTAGATAGGTCTTATTGTCCAATTAGAGACTTTCCCCTCCTATAGTAGATAGGTCTTATTGTCCTGTTAGAGACTGACCTCTCCTCCTACAGTAGAAAGGTCTTACTGTCCTGTTCGAGAATGTCCACCCCTCCTACAGTAGATAGGTCTTATTGTCCTGTTAGAGACTGTCCCCTTCTACAGTAGATAGGTCTTATTGTCCTGTTAGAGACGGCCACCTCCTACAGTAGATAGGTCTTATTGTCCTGTTAGAGACTGTCCTCTCCTCCTACAGTAGAAAGGTCTTATTGTCCTGTTAGAGACTGTCCTCCCCTCCTACAGTAGTTAGGTCTTATTGTCCTGTTATAGACTGTCCTCTCCTCCTACAGTAGATAGGTCTTATTGTCCTGTTAGAGACTGTCCTCCCCTCCTACAGTAGATAGGTCTTATTGTCCTGTTAGAGACTGTCCTCCCCTCCTACAGTAGATAGGCCTTATTGTCCTGTTAGAGACTGTCCTCTCCTCCTACAGTAGATAGGTCATATTGTCCTGTTAGAGACTGTCCTCCCCTCCTACAGTAGATAGGTCTTATTGTCCTGTTAGAGACTGTCCTCCCCTCCTACAGTAGATAGGTCTTATTGTCCTGTTAAAGACTGTCCTCCCCTCCTACAGTAGATAGGTGTTATTGTCCTGTTAGAGACTGTCCTCCCCTCCTACAGTAGATAGGTCTTATTGTCCTATTAGAGACTTTCCCCTCCTATAGTAGATAGGTCTTATTGTCCTGTTAGAGACTGACCTCTCCTCCTACAGTAGATAGGTCTTACTGTCCTGTTAGAGAATGTCCACCCCTCCTACAGTAGATAGGTCTTATTGTCCTGTTAGAGACTGTCCACCCCTCCTACAGTAGATAGGTCATATTGTCCTGTTAGAGACTGTCCCCTCCTACAGTAGATATGTCTTATTGTCCTGTTAGAGACTGTCCCCTCCTACAGTAGATAGGTCTTATTGTCCTGTTAGAGACTGTCCTCCCCTCCTACAGTAGACAGGTCTTTTTGTCCTGTTAGAGACTGTCCTCCCCTCCTACAGTAGATAGGTCTTATTGTCCTGTTAGAGACTGTCCTCTCCTCCTACAGTAGATAGGTCTTATTGTCCTGTTAGAGACTGTCCTCCCCTCCTGCAGTAGATAGGTCTTATTGTCCTGTTAGAGACTGTCCTCTCCTCCTACAGTAGATAGGTCATATTGTCCTGTTAGAGACTGTCCTCCCCTCCTACAGTAGATAGGTCTTATTGTCCTGTTAGAGACTGTCCTCCCCTCCTACAGTAGATAGGTCTTATTGTCCTGTTAGAGACTGTCCTCCCCTCCTACAGTAGATAGGTCTTATTGTCCTGTTATAGACTGTCCTCCCCTCCTACAGTAGACAGGTCTTATTGTCCTGTTAGTGTCTGTCCTCCCCTCCTACAGTAGATAGGTCGTATTGTCCTGTTAGAGACTGTCCCCTTCTACAGTAGATAGGTCTTATTGTCCTGTTAGAGACTGCCCCCTCCTACAGTAGATAGGTCTTATTGTCCTGTTAGAGTGTCCTCCCCTCCTACAGTAGATAGGTCTTATTGTCCTGTTAGAGACTGTCCTTCCCTCCTACAGTAGATAGGTCCTATTGTCCTGTTAGAGACTGTCCTCTCCTCCTACAGTAGATAGGACTTATTGTCCTGTTAGAGACTGTCCTCCCCTCCTACAGTAGATAGGTCTTATTGTCCTGTTAGAGAATGTCCTCCCCTCCTACAGTAGATAGGTCTTATTGTCCTGTTAGAGACTGCCACCTCCTACAGTAGATAGGTCTTATTGTCCTGTTAGAGACTGTCCTCCCCTCCTACAGTAGATAGGTCTTATTGTCCTGTTAGAGACTGTCCTCCCCTCCTACAGTAGATAGGTCTTATTGTCCTGTTAGAGAATGTCCTCCCCTCCTACAGTAGATAGGTCTTATTGTCCTGTTAGAGACTGTCCTCTCCTCCTACAGTAGAAAGGTCTTATTGTCCTGTTAGAGACTGTCCTCCCCTCCTACAGTAGTTAGGTCTTATTGTCCTGTTATAGACTGTCCTCTCCTCCTACAGTAGATAGGTCTTATTGTCCTGTTAGAGACTGTCCTCCCCTCCTACAGTAGATAGGTCTTATTGTCCTGTTAGAGACTGTCCTCCCCTCCTACAGTAGATAGGTCTTATTGTCCTGTTAAAGACTGTCCTCCCCTCCTACAGTAGAAAGGTGTTATTGTCCTGTTAGAGACTGTCCTCCCCTCCTACAGTAGATAGGTCTTATTGTCCTATTAGAGACTTTCCCCTCCTATAGTAGATAGGTCTTATTGTCCTGTTAGAGACTGACCTCTCCTCCTACAGTAGATAGGTCTTACTGTCCTGTTAGAGAATGTCCACCCCTCCTACAGTAGATAGGTCTTATTGTCCTGTTAGAGACTGTCCACCCCTCCTAGAGTAGATAGGTCATATTGTCCTGTTAGAGACTGTCCCCTCCTACAGTAGATATGTCTTATTGTCCTGTTAGAGACTGTCCCCTCCTACAGTAGATAGGTCTTATTGTCCTGTTAGAGACTGTCCTCCCCTCCTACAGTAGATAGGTCTTATTGTCCTGTTAGAGACTGTCCTCCCCTCCTACAGTAGATAGGTCTTATTGTCCTGTTAGAGAATGTCCTCCCCTCCTACAGTAGATAGGTCTTATTGTCCTGTTAGAGACTGTCCTCTCCTCCTACAGTAGAAAGGTCTTATTGTCCTGTTAGAGACTGTCCTCCCCTCCTACAGTAGTTAGGTCTTATTGTCCTGTTATAGACTGTCCTCTCCTCCTACAGTAGATAGGTCTTATTGTCCTGTTAGAGACTGTCCTCCCCTCCTACAGTAGATAGGTCTTATTGTCCTGTTAGAGACTGTCCTCCCCTCCTACAGTAGATAGGTCTTATTGTCCTGTTAAAGACTGTCCTCCCCTCCTACAGTAGATAGGTTTTATTGTCCTGTTAGAGACTGTCCTCCCCTCCTACAGTAGATAGGTCTTATTGTCCTATTAGAGACTTTCCCCTCCTATAGTAGATAGGTCTTATTGTCCTGTTAGAGACTGACCTCTCCTCCTACAGTAGATAGGTCTTACTGTCCTGTTAGAGAATGTCCACCCCTCCTACAGTAGATAGGTCTTATTGTCCTGTTAGAGACTGTCCACCCCTCCTACAGTAGATAGGTCATATTGTCCTGTTAGAGACTGTCCCCTCCTACAGTAGATATGTCTTATTGTCCTGTTAGAGACTGTCCCCTCCTACAGTAGATAGGTCTTATTGTCCTGTTAGAGACTGTCCTCCCCTCCTACAGTAGACAGGTCTTTTTGTCCTGTTAGAGACTGTCCTCCCCTCCTACAGTAGATAGGTCTTATTGTCCTGTTAGAGACTGTCCTCTCCTCCTACAGTAGATAGGTCTTATTGTCCTGTTAGAGACTGTCCTCCCCTCCTACAGTAGATAGGTCTTATTGTCCTGTTAGAGACTGTCCTCTCCTCCTACAGTAGATAGGTCTTATTGTCCTGTTAGTGTCTGTCCTCCCCTCCTACAGTAGATAGGTCGTATTTTCCTGTTAGAGACTGTCCCCTTCTACAGTAGATAGGTCTTATTGTCCTGTTAGAGACTGCCCCCTCCTACAGTAGATAGGTCTTATTGTCCTGTTAGAGTGTCCTCCCCTCCTACAGTAGATAGGTCTTATTGTCCTGTTAGAGACTGTCCTTCCCTCCTACACTAGATAGGTCTTATTGTCCTGTTAGAGACTGTCCTCTCCTCCTACAGTAGATAGGACTTATTGTCCTGTTAGAGACTGTCCTCCCCTCCTACAGTAGATAGGTCTTATTGTCCTGTTAGAGAATGTCCTCCCCTCCTACAGTAGATAGGTCTTATTGTCCTGTTAGAGACTGTCCTATCTTCCTACAGTAGAAAGGTCTTATTGTCCTGTTAGAGACTGTCCTCCCCTCCTACAGTAGTTAGGTCTTATTGTCCTGTTATAGACTGTCCTCTCCTCCTACAGTAGATAGGTCTTATTGTCCTGTTAGAGACTGTCCTCCCCTCCTACAGTAGATAGGTCTTATTGTCCTGTTAGAGACTGTCCTCCCCTCCTACAGTAGATAGGCCTTATTGTCCTGTTAGAGACTGTCCTCCCCTCCTACAGTAGATAGGTCTTATTGTCCTGTTAGAGACTGTCCTCCCCTCCTACAGTAGATAGGTCTTATTGTCCTGTTAGAGACTTTCCCCTCCTACAGTAGATAGGTCTTATTGTCCTGTTAGAGACTGACCTCTCATCCTACAGTAGATAGGTCTTACTGTCCTGTTAGAGACTGTCCCCTCCTACAATAGATAGGTCTTATTGTCCTGTTAGAGACTGTCCTCCCCTCCTACAGTAGACAGGTCTTTTGTCCTGATAGAGACTGTCCTCCCCTCCTACAGTAGATAGGTCTTATTGTCCTCTTAGAGACTGTCCTCTCCTCCTACAGTAGATAGGTCTTATTGTCCTGTTAGAGACTGTCCTCCCCTCCTACAGTAGATAGGACTTATTGTACTGTTAGAGACTGTCCTCTCCTCCTACAGTAGATAGGTCATATTGTCCTGTTAGAGACTGTCCTCCCCTCCTACAGTAGATAGGTCTTATTGTCCTGTTAGAGACTGTCCCCTCCTACAGTTGATAGGTCTTATTGTCCTGTTAGAGACTGTCCTCCCCTCCTACAGTAGATAGGTCTTATTGTCCTGTTAGAGACTGTCCTCCCCTCCTACAGTAGATAGGTCTTATTGTCCTGTTATAGACTGTCCTCCCCTCCTACAGTAGATAGGTCTTATTGTCCTGTTAGAGACTGTCCTCCCCTCCTACAGTAGATAGGTCTTATTGTCCTGTTAGAGACTTTCCACCCCTCCTACAGTAGACAGGTCTTATTGTCCTGTTAGTGTCTGTCCTCCCCTCCTACAGTAGATAGGTCGTATTGTCCTGTTAGAGACTGCCCCCTCCTACAGTAGATAGGTCTTATTGTCCTGTTAGAGTGTCCTCCCCTCCTACAGTAGATAGGTCTTATTGTCCTGTTAGAGACTGTCCTTCCCTCCTACACTAGATAGGTCTTATTGTCCTGTTAGAGACTGTCCTCTCCTCCTACAGTAGATAGGACTTAGTGTCCTGTTAGAGACTGTCCTCCCCTCCTACAGTAGATAGGTCTTATTGTCCTGTTAGAGAATGTCCTCCCCTCCTACAGTAGATAGGTCTTATTGTCCTGTTAGAGACTGTCCTATCTTCCTACAGTAGAAAGGTCTTATTGTCCTGTTAGAGACTGTCCTCCCCTCCTACAGTAGTTAGGTCTTATTGTCCTGTTATAGACTGTCCTCTCCTCCTACAGTAGATAGGTCTTATTGTCCTGTTAGAGACTGTCCTCCCCTCCTACAGTAGATAGGTCTTATTGTCCTGTTAGAGACTGTCCTCCCCTCCTACAGTAGATAGGCCTTATTGTCCTGTTAGAGACTGTCCTCCCCTCCTACAGTAGATAGGTCTTATTGTCCTGTTAGAGACTGTCCTCCCCTCCTACAGTAGATAGGTCTTATTGTCCTGTTAGAGACTTTCCCCTCCTACAGTAGATAGGTCTTATTGTCCTGTTAGAGACTGACCTCTCATCCTACAGTAGATAGGTCTTACTGTCCTGTTAGAGACTGTCCCCTCCTACAGTAGATAGGTCTTATTGTCCTGTTAGAGACTGTCCTCCCCTCCTACAGTAGACAGGTCTTTTGTCCTGATAGAGACTGTCCTCTCCTCCTACAGTAGATAGGACTTATTGTCCTGTTAGAGACTGACCTCCCCTCCTACAGTAGATAGGTCTTATTGTCCTGTTAGAGAATGTCCTCCCCTCCTACAGTAGATAGGTCTTATTGTCCTGTTAGAGACTGTCCTATCTTCCTACAGTAGAAAGGTCTTATTGTCCTGTTAGAGACTGTCCTCCCCTCCTACAGTAGTTAGGTCTTATTGTCCTGTTATAGACTGTCCTCTCCTCCTACAGTAGATAGGTCTTATTGTCCTGTTAGAGACTGTCCTCCCCTCCTACAGTAGATAGGTCTTATTGTCCTGTTAGAGACTGTCCTCCCCTCCTACAGTAGATAGGCCTTATTGTCCTGTTAGAGACTGTCCTCCCCTCCTACAGTAGATAGGTCTTATTGTCCTGTTAGAGACTGTCCTCCCCTCCTACAGTAGATAGGTCTTATTGTCCTGTTAGAGACTTTCCCCTCCTACAGTAGATAGGTCTTATTGTCCTGTTAGAGACTGACCTCTCATCCTACAGTAGATAGGTCTTACTGTCCTGTTAGAGACTGTCCCCTCCTACAGTAGATAGGTCTTATTGTCCTGTTAGAGACTGTCCTCCCCTCCTACAGTAGACAGGTCTTTTGTCCTGATAGAGACTGTCCTCCCCTCCTACAGTAGATAGGTCTTATTGTCCTCTTAGAGACTGTCCTCTCCTACTACAGTAGATAGGTCTTATTGTCCTGTTAGAGACTGTCCTCCCCTCCTACAGTAGATAGGACTTATTGTACTGTTAGAGACTGTCCTCTCCTCCTACAGTAGATAGGTCATATTGTCCATTTAGAGACTGTCCTCCCCTCCTACAGTAGATAGGTCTTATTGTCCTGTTAGAGACTATCCCCTCCTACAGTTGATAGGTCTTATTGTCCTGTTAGAGACTGTCCTCCCCTCCTACAGTAGATAGGTCTTATTGTCCTGTTAGAGACTGTCCTCCCCTCCTACAGTAGATAGGTCTTATTGTCCTGTTAGAGACTGTCCTCCCCTACTACAGTAGATAGGTCTTATTGTCCTGTTAGAGACTGTCCTCCCCTCCTACAGTAGATAGGTCTTATTGTCCTGTTAAAGCCTGTCCTCCCCTCCTACAGTAGATAGGTCTTATTGTCCTGTTAGAGACTGTCATCCCCTCCTACAGTAGATAGGTCTTATTGTCCTGTTAGAGACTGTCCCCTCCTACAATAGATAGGTCTTATTGTCCTGTTAGAGACTGTCCCCTCCTACAGTAGATAGGTCTTATTGTCCTGTTAGAGACAGTCCTCCCCTCCTACAGTAGACAGGTCTTATTGTCCTGTTAGAGACTGTCCTCCCCTCCTACAGTAGACAGGTCTTATTGTCCTGTTAGAGACTGTCCCCTCCTACAGTAGATAGGTCTTATTGTCCTGTTAGAGACTGTCCACCCCTCCTACAGTAGATAGGTCTTATTGTCCTGTTAGAGACTGTCCCCTCCTACAGTAGATAGGTCTTATTGTCCTGTTAGAGACTGTCCCCTCCTACAGTAGATAGGTCTTATTGTCCTGTTAGAGACAGTCCTCCCCTCCTACAGTAGACAGGTCTTATTGTCCTCTTAGAGACTGTCCTCCCCTCCTACAGGAGATAGGTCTTACTGTCCTGTTAGAGACTGTCCCCTCCTACAGTAGATAGCTCTTATTGTCCTGTTAGAGACTGTCCTCCCTTCCTACAGTAGATAGGTCTTATTGTCCTGTTATAGACTGTCCTCTCCTCCTACAGTAGATAGGTCTTATTGTCCTGTTAGAGACTATCCTCCCCTCCTACAGTAGATAGGTCTTATTGTCCTGTTAGAGACTGTCCTCCCTCCTACAGGAGATAGGTCTTACTGTCCTGTTAGAGACTGTCCCCTCCTACAGTAGATAGGTCTTATTGTCCTGTTAGAGAATGTCCTCCCCTCCTACAGTAGATAGGTCTTATTGTCCTGTTAAAGCCTGTCCTCCCCTCCTACAGTAGATAGGTCTTATTGTCCTGTTAGAGACTGTCCCCTCCTACAATAGATAGGTCTTATTGTCCTTTTAGAGACTGTCCACCCCTCCAACAGTAGACAGGTCTTATTGTCCTGTTAGAGACTGTCCCCTCCTACAATAGATAGGTCTTATTGTCCTTTTAGAGACTGTCCACCCCTCCAACAGTAGACAGGTCTTATTGTCCTGTTAGAGACTGTCCCCTCCTACAGTAGATAGGTCTTATTGTCCTGTTAGAGACTGTCCACCCCTCCTACAGTAGATAGGTCTTATTGTCCTGTTAGAGACTGTCCCCTCCTACAGTAGATAGGTCTTATTGTCCTGTTAGAGACTGTCCCCTCCTACAGTAGATAGGTCTTATTGTCCTGTTAGAGACAGTCCTCCCCTCCTACAGTAGACAGGTCTTATTGTCCTGTTAGAGACTGTCCTCCCCTCCTACAGGAGATAGGTCTTACTGTCCTGTTAGAGACTGTCCCCTCCTACAGTAGATAGGTCTTATTGTCCTGTTAGAGACTGTCCTCCCCTCCTACAGTAGATAGGTCTTATTGTCCTGTTATAGACTGTCCTCTCCTCCTACAGTAGATAGGTCTTATTGTCCTGTTAGAGACTGTCCTCCCCTCCTACAGTAGATAGGACTTATTGTCCTGTTAGAGACTGTCCTCCCCTCCTACAGTAGATAGGTCTTATTGTCCTTTTAGAGACTGTCCTCCCCTCCTACAGTAGATAGGACTTATTGTACTGTTAGAGACTGTCCTCTCCTCCTACAGTAGATAGGTCATATTGTCCTGTTAGAGACTGTACTCCCCTCCTACAGTAGATAGGTCTTATTGTCCTGTTAGAGACTGTCCCCTCCTACAGTAGATAGGTCTTATTGTCCTGTTAGAGACTGTCCTCCCCTCCTACAGTAGATAGGTCTTATTGTCCTGTTAGAGACTGTCCTCCCCTCCTACAGTAGATAGGTCTTATTGTCCTGTTAAAGCCTTTCCTCCCCTCCTACAGTAGATAGGTCTTATTGTCCTGTTAGAGACTGTCATCCCCTCCTACAGTAGATAGGTCTTATTGTCCTGTTAGAGACTGTCCCCTCCTACAATAGATAGGTCTTATTGTCCTTTTAGAGACTGTCCACCCCTCCAACAGTAGACAGGTCTTATTGTCCTGTTAGAGACTGTCCCCTCCTACAGTAGATAGGTCTTATTGTCCTGTTAGAGACTGTCCACCCCTCCTACAGTAGATAGGTCTTATTGTCCTGTTAGAGACTGTCCCCTCCTACAGTAGATAGGTCTTATTGTCCTGTTAGAGACTGTCCCCTCCTACAGTAGATAGGTCTTATTGTCCTGTTAGAGACAGTCCTCCCCTCCTACAGTAGACAGGTCTTATTGTCCTGTTAGAGACTGCCCTCCCCTCCTACAGGAGATAGGTCTTACTGTCCTGTTAGAGACTGTCCCCTCCTACAGTAGATAGGTCTTATTGTCCTGTTATAGACTGTCCTCTCCTCCTACAGTAGATAGGTCTTATTGTCCTGTTAGAGACTGTCCTCCCCTCCTACAGTAGATAGGTCTTATTGTCCTGTTAGAGACTGTCCTCCCCTCCTACAGGAGATAGGTCTTACTGTCCTGTTAGAGACTGTCCCCTCCTACAGTAGATAGGTCTTATTGTCCTGTTAGAGACTGTCCTCCCCTCCTACAGTAGATAGGTCTTATTGTCCTGTTATAGACTGTCCTCTCCTCCTACAGTAGATAGGTCTTATTGTCCTGTTAGAGACTGTCCTCCGCTCCTACAGTAGATAGGACTTATTGTCCTGTTAGAGACTGTCCTCCCCTCCTACTGTAGATAGGTCTTATTGTCCTTTTAGAGACTGTCCTCCCCTCCTACAGTAGATAGGACTTATTGTACTGTTAGAGACTGTCCTCTCCTCCTACAGTAGATAGGTCATATTGTCCTGTTAGAGACTGTCCTCCCCTCCTACAGTAGATAGGTCTTATTGTCCTGTTAGAGACTGTCCCCTCCTACAGTTGATAGGTCTTATTGTCCTGTTAGAGACTGTCCTCCCCTCCTACAGTAGATAGGTATTATTGTCCTGTTAGAGACTGTCCTCCCCTCCTACAGTAGATAGGTCTTATTGTCCTGTTAGAGACTGTCCTCCCCTACTACAGTAGATAGGTCTTATTGTCCTGTTAGAGACTGTCCTCCCCTCCTACAGTAGATAGGTCTTATTGTCCTGTTAAAGCCTGTCCTCCCCTCCTACAGTAGATAGGTCTTATTGTCCTGTTAGAGACTGTCATCCCCTCCTACAGTAGATAGGTCTTATTGTCCTGTTAGAGACTGTCCCCTCCTACAATAGATAGGTCTTATTGTCCTTTTAGAGACTGTCCACCCCTCCAACAGTAGACAGGTCTTATTGTCCTGTTAGAGACTGTCCCCTCCTACAGTAGATAGGTCTTATTGTCCTGTTAGAGACTGTCCACCCCTCCTACAGTAGATAGGTCTTATTGTCCTGTTAGAGACTGTCCCCTCCTACAGTAGATAGGTCTTATTGTCCTGTTAGAGACTGTCCCCTCCTACAGTAGATAGGTCTTATTGTCCTGTTAGAGACAGTCCTCCCCTCCTACAGTAGACAGGTCTTATTGTCCTGTTAGAGACTGTCCTCCCCTCCTACAGGAGATAGGTCTTACTGTCCTGTTAGAGACTGTCCCCTCCTACAGTAGATAGCTCTTATTGTCCTGTTAGAGACTGTCCTCCCCTCCTACAGTAGATAGGTCTTATTGTCCTGTTATAGACTGTCCTCTCCTCCTACAGTAGATAGGTCTTATTGTCCTGTTAGAGACTGTCCTCCCCTCCTACAGTAGATAGGACTTATTGTCCTGTTAGAGACTGTCCTCCCCTCCTACAGTAGATAGGTCTTATTGTCCTTTTAGAGACTGTCCTCCCCTCCTACAGTAGATAGGTTTTATTGTCCTGTTAAAGACTGTCCTCCCCTCCTACAGTAGATAGGTCTTATTGTCCTGTTAGAGACTGTCCTCCCCTCCTACAGTAGATAGGTCTTATTGTCCTGTTAGAGACTGTCCCCTCCTACAGTAGATAGGTCTTATTGTCCTGTTAGAGACTGTCCACCCCTCCTACAGTAGACAGGTCTTATTGTCCTGTTAGAGACTGTCCTCCCCTCCTACAGTAGATAGGACTTATTGTCCTGTTAGAGACTGTCCTCCCCTCCTACAGTAGATAGGTCTTATTGTCCTGTTAGAGACTGTCCTCCCCTCCTACAGGAGATAGGTCTTACTGTCCTGTTAGAGACTGTCCCCTCCTACAGTAGATAGGTCTTATTGTCCTGTTAGAGACTGTCCTCCCCTCCTACAGTAGATAGGTCTTATTGTCCTGTTATAGACTGTCCTCTCCTCCTACAGTAGATAGGTCTTATTGTCCTGTTAGAGACTGTCCTCCCCTCCTACAGTAGATAGGACTTATTGTCCTGTTAGAGACTGTCCTCCCCTCCTACAGTAGATAGGTCTTATTGTCCTTTTAGAGACTGTCCTCCCCTCCTACAGTAGATAGGTTTTATTGTCCTGTTAAAGACTGTCCTACCCTCCTACAGTAGATAGGTCTTATTGTCCTGTTAGAGACTGTCCTCCCCTCCTACAGTAGATAGGTCTTATTGTCCTGTTAGAGACTGTCCTCTCCTACAGTAGATAGGTCTTATTGTCCTGTTAGAGACTGTCCACCCCTCCTACAGTAGACAGGTCTTATTGTCCTGTTAGAGACTGCCCTCCCCTCCTACAGTAGATAGGACTTATTGTCCTGTTAGAGACTGTCCTCCCCTCCTACAGTAGATAGGTCTTATTGTCCTGTTAGAGACTGTCCTCCACTCTTACAGTAGATAGATATTATTGTCCTGTTAGAGACTGTCCTCTCCTCCGACAGTAGATAGGGCTTATTGTCCTGTTAGAGACTGTCCTCCCCTCCTACATTAGATAGGTCTTATTGTCCTGTTATAGACTGTCCTCTCCTCCTACAGTAGATAGGTCTTATTGTCCTGTTAGAGACTGTCCTCCCCTCCTACAGTAGATAGGTCTTATTGTCCTGTTAAAGACTGTCCTCCCCTCCTACAGTAGATAGGTCTTATTGTCCAGTTAGAGACTGTCCCCTCCTACAGTAGATAGGACTTATTGTCCTGTTAGAGACTGTCCACCCCTCCTACAGTAGACAGGTCTTATTGTCCTGTTAGAGACTGCCCTCCCCTCCTACAGTAGATAGGTCTTATTGTCCTGTTAGAGACTGTCCTCCCATCCTACAGTAGATCGATATTATTGTCCTGTTAGAGACTGTCCTCTCCTCCGACAGTAGATAGGTCTTATTGTCCTGTTAGAGACTGTCCTCCCCTCCTACAGTAGATAGGTCTTATTGTCCTGTTAGAGACTGTCATCCCCTCCTACAGTAGATAGGTCTTATTGTCCTGTTAGAGACTGTCCCCTCCTACAATAGATAGGTCTTATTGTCCTTTTAGAGACTGTCCACCCCTCCAACAGTAGACAGGTCTTATTGTCCTGTTAGAGACTGTCCCCTCCTACAGTAGATAGGTCTTATTGTCCTGTTAGAGACTGTCCACCCCTCCTACAGTAGATAGGTCTTATTGTCCTGTTAGAGACTGTCCCCTCCTACAGTAGATAGGTCTTATTGTCCTGTTAGAGACTGTCCCCTCCTACAGTAGATAGGTCTTATTGTCCTGTTAGAGACAGTCCTCCCCTCCTACAGTAGACAGGTCTTATTGTCCTGTTAGAGACTGTCCTCCCCTCCTACAGGAGATAGGTCTTACTGTCCTGTTAGAGACTGTCCCCTCCTACAGTAGATAGCTCTTATTGTCCTGTTAGAGACTGTCCTCCCCTCCTACAGTAGATAGGTCTTATTGTCCTGTTATAGACTGTCCTCTCCTCCTACAGTAGATAGGTCTTATTGTCCTGTTAGAGACTGTCCTCCCCTCCTACAGTAGATAGGTCTTATTGTCCTGTTAGAGACTGTCCTCCCCTCCTACAGGAGATAGGTCTTACTGTCCTGTTAGAGACTGTCCCCTCCTACAGTAGATAGGTCTTATTGTCCTGTTAGAGACTGTCCTCCCCTCCTACAGTAGATAGGTCTTATTGTCCTGTTATAGACTGTCCTCTCCTCCTACAGTAGATAGGTCTTATTGTCCTGTTAGAGACTGTCCTCCCCTCCTACAGTAGATAGGACTTATTGCCCTGTTAGAGACTGTCCTCCCCTCCTACAGTAGATAGGTCTTATTGTCCTTTTAGAGACTGTCCTCCCCTCCTACAGTAGATAGGACTTATTGTACTGTTAGAGACTGTCCTCTCCTCCTACAGTAGATAGGTCATATTGTCCTGTTAGAGACTGTCCTCCCCTCCTACAGTAGATAGGTCTTATTGTCCTGTTAGAGACTGTCCCCTCCTACAGTTGATAGGTCTTATTGTCCTGTTAGAGACTGTCCTCCCCTCCTACAGTAGATAGGTCTTATTGTCCTGTTAGAGACTGTCCTCCCCTCCTACAGTAGATAGGTCTTATTGTCCTGTTAGAGACTGTCCTCCCCTACTACAGTAGATAGGTCTTATTGTCCTGTTAGAGACTGTCCTCCCCTCCTACAGTAGATAGGTCTTATTGTCCTGTTAAAGCCTGTCCTCCCCTCCTACAGTAGATAGGTCTTATTGTCCTGTTAGAGACTGTCATCCCCTCCTACAGTAGATAGGTCTTATTGTCCTGTTAGAGACTGTCCCCTCCTACAATAGATAGGTCTTATTGTCCTTTTAGAGACTGTCCACCCCTCCAACAGTAGACAGGTCTTATTGTCCTGTTAGAGACTGTCCCCTCCTACAGTAGATAGGTCTTATTGTCCTGTTAGAGACTGTCCACCCCTCCTACAGTAGATAGGTCTTATTGTCCTGTTAGAGACTGTCCCCTCCTACAGTAGATAGGTCTTATTGTCCTGTTAGAGACTGTCCCCTCCTACAGTAGATAGGTCTTATTGTCCTGTTAGAGACAGTCCTCCCCTCCTACAGTAGACAGGTCTTATTGTCCTGTTAGAGACTGTCCTCCCCTCCTACAGGAGATAGGTCTTACTGTCCTGTTAGAGACTGTCCCCTCCTACAGTAGATAGCTCTTATTGTCCTGTTAGAGACTGTCCTCCCCTCCTACAGTAGATAGGTCTTATTGTCCTGTTATAGACTGTCCTCTCCTCCTACAGTAGATAGGTCTTATTGTCCTGTTAGAGACTGTCCTCCCCTCCTACAGTAGATAGGACTTATTGTCCTGTTAGAGACTGTCCTCCCCTCCTACAGTAGATAGGTCTTATTGTCCTTTTAGAGACTGTCCTCCCCTCCTACAGTAGATAGGTTTTATTGTCCTGTTAAAGACTGTCCTCCCCTCCTACAGTAGATAGGTCTTATTGTCCTGTTAGAGACAGTCCTCCCCTCCTACAGTAGACAGGTCTTATTGTCCTGTTAGAGACTGTCCTCCCCTCCTACAGGAGATAGGTCTTACTGTCCTGTTAGAGACTGTCCCCTCCTACAGTAGATAGCTCTTATTGTCCTGTTAGAGACTGTCCTCCCCTCCTACAGTAGATAGGTCTTATTGTCCTGTTATAGACTGTCCTCTCCTCCTACAGTAGATAGGTCTTATTGTCCTGTTAGAGACTGTCCTCCCCTCCTACAGTAGATAGGTCTTATTGTCCTGTTAGAGACTGTCCTCCGCTCCTACAGGAGATAGGTCTTACTGTCCTGTTAGAGACTGTCCCCTCCTACAGTAGATAGGTCTTATTGTTCTGTTAGAGACTGTCCTCCCCTCCTACAGTAGATAGGTCTTATTGTCCTGTTATAGACTGTCCTCTCCTCCTACAGTAGATAGGTCTTATTGTCCTGTTAGAGACTGTCCTCCCCTCCTACAGTAGATAGGACTTATTGTCCTGTTAGAGACTGTCCTCCCCTCCTACAGTAGATAGGTCTTATTGTCCTTTTAGAGACTGTCCTCCCCTCCTACAGTAGATAGGACTTATTGTACTGTTAGAGACTGTCCTCTCCTCCTACAGTAGATAGGTCATATTGTCCTGTTAGAGACTGTCCTCCCCTCCTACAGTAGATAGGTCTTATTGTCCTGTTAGAGACTGTCCCCTCCTACAGTTGATAGGTCTTATTGTCCTGTTAGAGACTGTCCTCCTCTCCTACAGTAGATAGGTCTTATTGTCCTGTTAGAGACTGTCCTCCCCTCCTACAGTAGATAGGTCTTATTGTCCTGTTAGAGACTGTCCTCCCCTACTACAGTAGATAGGTCTTATTGTCCTGTTAGAGACTGTCCTCCCCTCCTACAGTAGATAGGTCTTATTGTCCTGTTAAAGCCTGTCCTCCCCTCCTACAGTAGATAGGTCTTATTGTCCTGTTAGAGACTGTCATCCCCTCCTACAGTAGATAGGTCTTATTGTCCTGTTAGAGACTGTCCTCCTCTCCTACAGTAGATAGGTCTTATTGTCCTGTTAGAGACTGTCCTCCCCTCCTACAGTAGATAGGTCTTATTGTCCTGTTAGAGACTGTCCTCCCCTACTACAGTAGATAGGTCTTATTGTCCTGTTAGAGACTGTCCTCCCCTCCTACAGTAGATAGGTCTTATTGTCCTGTTAAAGCCTGTCCTCCCCTCCTACAGTAGATAGGTCTTATTGTCCTGTTAGAGACTGTCATCCCCTCCTACAGTAGATAGGTCTTATTGTCCTGTTAGAGACTGTCCCCTCCTACAATAGATAGGTCTTATTGTCCTTTTAGAGACTGTCCACCCCTCCAACAGTAGACAGGTCTTATTGTCCTGTTAGAGACTGTCCCCTCCTACAGTAGATAGGTCTTATTGTCCTGTTAGAGACTGTCCACCCCTCCTACAGTAGATAGGTCTTATTGTCCTGTTAGAGACTGTCCCCTCCTACAGTAGATAGCTCTTATTGTCCTGTTAGAGACTGTCCTCCCCTCCTACAGTAGATAGGTCTTATTGTCCTGTTATAGACTGTCCTCTCCTCCTACAGTAGATAGGTCTTATTGTCCTGTTAGAGACTGTCCTCCCCTCCTACAGTAGATAGGACTTATTGTCCTGTTAGAGACTGTCCTCCCCTCCTACAGTAGATAGGTCTTATTGTCCTTTTAGAGACTGTCCTCCCCTCCTACAGTAGATAGGTTTTATTGTCCTGTTAAAGACTGTCCTCCCCTCCTACAGTAGATAGGTCTTATTGTCCTGTTAGAGACTGTCCTCCCCTCCTACAGTAGATAGGTCTTATTGTCCTGTTAGAGACTGTCCCCTCCTACAGTAGATAGGTCTTATTGTCCTGTTAGAGACTGTCCACCCCTCCTACAGTAGACAGGTCTTATTGTCCTGTTAGAGACTGTCCTCCCCTCCTACAGTAGATAGGACTTATTGTCCTGTTAGAGACTGTCCTCCCCTCCTACAGTAGATAGGTCTTATTGTCCTGTTAGAGACTGTCCTCCCCTCCTACAGGAGATAGTTCTTACTGTCCTGTTAGAGACTGTCCCCTCCTACAGTAGATAGGTCTTATTGTCCTGTTAGAGACTGTCCTCCCCCCTACAGTAGATAGGTCTTATTGTCCTGTTATAGACTGTCCTCTCCTCCTACAGTAGATAGGTCTTATTGTCCTGTTAGAGACTGTCCTCCCCTCCTACAGTAGATAGGACTTATTGTCCTGTTAGAGACTGTCCTCCCCTCCTACAGTAGATAGGTCTTATTGTCCTTTTAGAGACTGTCCTCCCCTCCTACAGTAGATAGGTTTTATTGTCCTGTTAAATACTGTCCTACCCTCCTACAGTAGATAGGTCTTATTGTCCTGTTAGAGACTGTCCTCCCCTCCTACAGTAGATAGGTCTTATTGTCCTGTTAGAGACTGTCCTCTCCTACAGTAGATAGGTCTTATTGTCCTGTTAGAGACTGTCCACCCCTCCTACAGTAGACAGGTCTTATTGTCCTGTTAGAGACTGCCCTCCCCTCCTACAGTAGATAGGACTTATTGTCCTGTTAGAGACTGTCCTCCCCTCCTACAGTAGATAGGTCTTATTGTCCTGTTAGAGACTGTCCTCCACTCTTACAGTAGATAGATATTATTGTCCTGTTAGAGACTGTCCTCTCCTCCGACAGTAGATAGGGCTTATTGTCCTGTTAGAGACTGTCCTCCCCTCCTACATTAGATAGGTCTTATTGTCCTGTTATAGACTGTCCTCTCCTCCTACAGTAGATAGGTCTTATTGTCCTGTTAGAGACTGTCCTCCCCTCCTACAGTAGATAGGTCTTATTGTCCTGTTAAAGACTGTCCTCCCCTCCTACAGTAGATAGGTCTTATTGTCCAGTTAGAGACTGTCCCCTCCTACAGTAGATAGGACTTATTGTCCTGTTAGAGACTGTCCACCCCTCCTACAGTAGACAGGTCTTATTGTCCTGTTAGAGACTGCCCTCCCCTCCTACAGTAGATAGGTCTTATTGTCCTGTTAGAGACTGTCCTCCCATCCTACAGTAGATCGATATTATTGTCCTGTTAGAGACTGTCCTCTCCTCCGACAGTAGATAGGTCTTATTGTCCTGTTAGAGACTGTCCTCCCCTCCTACAGTAGATAGGTCTTATTGTCCTGTTATAGACTGTCCTCTCCTCCTACAGTAGATAGGTCTTATTGTCCTGTTAGAGACTGTCCTCCCCTCCTACAGTAGATAGGTCTTATTGTCCTGTTAGAGACTGTCCTCCCCTCCTACAGTAGATAGATATTATTGTCCTGTTAGAGACTGTCCTCTCCTCCGACAGTAGATAGGTCTTATTGTCCTGTGAGAGACTGTCCTCCCCTCCTACAGTAGATAGGTCTTATTGTCCTGTTAGAGACTGTCCTCCCCTCCTACAGTAGATAGGTCTCATTGTCCTGTTAGAGACTGTCCTCCCCTCCTACAGTAGATATGTCTTATTGTCCTGTTAGAGACTGTCCTCCCCTCCTACAGTAGATATGTCTTATTGTCCTATTAGAGACAGTCCCCTCCTACAGTAGATAGGTCTTATTGTCCTGTTAGAGACTGACCTCTCCTCCTACAGTAGATAGGTCTTATTGTCCTGTTAGAGACAGTCCTCCACTCCAACAGTAGACAGGTCTTATTGTCCTGTTAGAGACTGTCCTCCACACCTACAGTAGATAGGTCTTATTGTCCTGTTAGAGACTGTCCCCTCCTACAGTAGATAGGTCTTATTGCCCTGTTAGAGACTGTCCCATCCTACTTTAGATAGGTCTTATTGTCCTGATAGAGACTGTCCCCTCCTACAGTAGATAGGTCTTATTGTCCTGTCAGAGACTGTCCTCCCCTATTACAGTAGATAGGTCTTATTGTCCTGTTAGAGACTGTCCTCCCCTCCTACAGTAGATAGGTCTTATTGTCCTGTTAGAGACGGTCCTCCCCTCCTACAGTAGATAGGTCTTTTTGCCCTGTTAGAGACTGTCCCCTCCTACAGTAGATAGGTCTTATTGTCCTGTTAGAGACTGTCCCCTCCTACAGTAGATAGGTCTTATCGTCCTGTTAGAGACTGTCCTCCCCTATTACAGTAGATAGGTCTTATTGTACTGTTAGAGACTGTCCTCCCCTCCTACAATAGATAGGTCTTATTGTCCTGTTAGAGACTGTCCTCCCCTCCTACAGTAAATAGGTCTTATTGTCCTGTTAGAGACTGTCCCCTCCTACAGTAGATAGGTCTTATTGTCCTGTTAGAGACTTTCCTCCCCTCCTACAGTAGATAGGTCTTATTGTCCTGTTAGAGACTGTCCCCTCCTACAGTAGATAGGTCTTACTGTCCTGTTAGAGACTGTCCCCTCCTACAGTAGATAGGTCTTATTGTCCTGTTAGAGACTGTCCTCCCCTCTTACAGTAGATAGGTCTTATTGTCCTGTTAGAGACTGTCCTCCCCTCCTACAGTAGATAGGTCTAATTGTCGTGTTAGAGACTGTCCTCCCCTCCTACAGTAGATAGGTCTTATTGTCCTGTTATAGACTGTCCTCTCCTCCTACAGTACATAGGTCTTATTGTCCTGTTAGAGACTGTCCCCTCCTACAGTAGATAGGTCTTTTTGTCCTGTTAGAGACTGTCCCCTCCTACAGTAGATAGGTCTTATTGTCCTGTTAGAGACTGTCCTCCCCTCTTACAGTAGATAGGTCTTATTGTCCTGTTAGAGACTGTCCTCCCATCCTACAGTAGATAGGTCTTATTGTCCTGTTAGAGACTTTCCTCCCCTCCTACAGTAGATAGGTCTTATTGTCCTGTTAGAGACTGTCCCCTCCTACAGTAGATAGGTCTTACTGTCCTGTTAGAGACTGTCCCCTCCTACAGTAGATAGGTCTTATTGTCCTGTTAGAGACTGTCCTCCCCTCTTACAGTAGATAGGTCTTATTGTCCTGTTAGAGACTGTCCTCCCATCCTACAGTAGATAGGTCTTATTGTCCTGTTAGAGACTTTCCTCCCCTCCTACAGTAGATAGGTCTAATTGTCCTGTTAGAGACTGTCCTCCCCTCCTACAGTAGATAGGTCTTATTGTCCTGTTAGAGACTTTCCTCCCCTCCTACAGTAGATAGGTCTAATTGTCCTGTTAGAGACTGTCCTCCCCTCCTACAGTAGATAGGTCTTATTGTCCTGTTATAGACTGTCCTCTCCTCCTACAGTACATAGGTCTTATTGTCCTGTTAGAGACTGTCCCCTCCTACAGTAGATAGGTCTTATTGTCCTGTTAGAGACTGTCCCCTCCTACAGTAGATAGGTCTTATTGTCCTGTAAGAGAAAGTCCTCCCATCATACAGTAGACAGGTCTTATTTTCCTGTTAGAGACTGTCCTCCCCTCCTACAGTAGATAGGTCTTATTGTCCTGTTAGAGACTGTCCCCTCCTACAGTAGATAGGTCTTATTGTCCTGTTAGAGACTGTCCTCCCATCCTACAGTAGATAGGTCTTATTGTCCTGTTAGAGACTTTCCTCCCCTCCTACAGTAGATAGGTCTAATTGTCCTGTTAGAGACTGTGCTCCCCTCCTACAGTAGATAGGTCTTATTGTCCTGTTAGAGACTTTCCTCCCCTCCTACAGTAGATAGGTCTAATTGTCCTGTTAGAGACTGTCCTCCCCTCCTACAGTAGATAGGTCTTATTGTCCTGTTATAGACTGTCCTCTCCTCCTACAGTACATAGGTCTTATTGTCCTGTTAGAGACTGTCCCCTCCTACAGTAGATAGGTCTTATTGTCCTGTTAGAGACTGTCCCCTCCTACAGTAGATAGGTCTTATTGTCCTGTAAGAGAAAGTCCTCCCATCATACAGTAGACAGGTCTTATTGTCCTGTTAGAGACTGTCCTCCCCTCCTACAGTAGATAGGTCTTATTGTCCTGTTAGAGACTGTCCCCTCCAACAGTAGATAGGTCTTATTGTCCTGTTAGAGACTGTCCTCCCCTCCTACAGTAAATAGGTCTTATTGTCCTGTTAGAGACTGTCCCCTCCTACAGTAGATAGGTCTTATTGTCCTGTTAGAGACTGTCCACCCCTCCTACAGTAGATAGGTATTATTGTACTGTTAGAGACTGTCCTCCCCTCCTACAATAGATAGGTCTTATTGTCCTGTTAGAGACTGTCCTCCCCTCCTACAGTAAATAGGTCTTATTGTCCTGTTAGAGACTGTCCCCTCCTACAGTAGATAGGTCTTATTGTCCTGTTAGAGACTTTCCTCCCCTCCTACAGTAGATAGGTCTTATTGTCCTGTTAGTGACTGTCCCCTCCTACAGTAGATAGGTCTTACTGTCCTGTTAGAGACTGTCCCCTCCTACAGTAGATAGGTCTTATTGTCCTGTTAGAGACTGTCCTCCCTCTTACAGTAGATAGGTCTTATTGTCCTGTTAGAGACTGTCCTCCCCTCCTACAGTAGATAGGTCTTATTGTCCTGTTAGAGACTTTCCTCCCCTCCTACAGTAGATAAGTCTAATTGTCGTGTTAGAGACTGTCCTCCCCTCCTACAGTAGATAGGTCTTATTGTCCTGTTATAGACTGTCCTCTCCTCCTACAGTACATAGGTCTTATTGTCCTGTTAGAGACTGTCCCCTCCTACAGTAGATAGGTCTTATTGTCCTGTTAGAGACTGTCCCCTCCTACAGTAGATAGGTCTTATTGTCCTGTTAGAGACTGTCCTCCCCTCTTACAGTAGATAGGTCTTATTGTCCTGTTAGAGACTGTCCTCCCATCCTACAGTAGATAGGTCTTATTGTCCTGTTAGAGACTTTCCTCCCCTCCTACAGTAGATAGGTCTTATTGTCCTGTTAGAGACTGTCCCCTCCTACAGTAGATAGGTCTTACTGTCCTGTTAGAGACTGTCCCCTCCTACAGTAGATAGGTCTTATTGTCCTGTTAGAGACTGTCCTCCCCTCTTACAGTAGATAGGTCTTATTGTCCTGTTAGAGACTGTCCTCCCCTCCTACAGTAGATAGGTCTTATTGTCCTGTTAGAGACTTTCCTCCCCTCCTACAGTAGATAGGTCTAATTGTCCTGTTAGAGACTGTCCTCCCCTCCTACAGTAGATAGGTCTTATTGTCCTGTTAGAGACTTTCCTCCCCTCCTACAGTAGATAGGTCTAATTGTCCTGTTAGAGACTGTCCTCCCCTCCTACAGTAGATAGGTCTTATTGTCCTGTTATAGACTGTCCTCTCCTCCTACAGTACATAGGTCTTATTGTCCTGTTAGAGACTGTCCCCTCCTACAGTAGATAGGTCTTATTGTCCTGTTAGAGACTGTCCCCTCCTACAGTAGATAGGTCTTATTGTCCTGTAAGAGAAAGTCCTCCCATCATACAGTAGACAGGTCTTATTGTCCTGTTAGAGACTGTCCTCCCCTCCTACAGTAGATAGGTCTTATTGTCCTGTTAGAGACTGTCCCCTCCAACAGTAGATAGGTCTTATTGTCCTGTTAGAGACTGTCCTCCCCTCCTACAGTAAATAGGTCTTATTGTCCTGTTAGAGACTGTCCCCTCCTACAGTAGATAGGTCTTATTGTCCTGTTAGAGACTGTCCACCCCTCCTACAGTAGATAGGTATTATTGTCCTGTTAGAGACTGTCCTCCCCTCCTACAGTAGATAGGTCTTATTGTCCTGTTAGAGACTGTCCTCCCCTCCTACAGTAGATAGGTCTCATTGTCCTGTTAGAGACTGTCCTCCCCTCCTACAGTAGATAGGTCTTATTGTCCTGTTAGAGACTGTCCTCCCCTCCTACAGTAGATATGTCTTATTGTCCTGTTAGAGACAGTCCCCTCCTACAGTAGATAGGTCTTATTGTCCTGTTGGAGACTGACCTCTCCTCCTACAGTAGATAGATCTTATTGTCCTGTTAGAGACAGTCCTCCACTCCCACAGTAGACAGGTCTTATTGTCCTGTTAGAGACTGTCCTCCCCTCCTACAATAGATAGGTCTTATTGTCCTGTTAGAGTCTGTCCTCCCCTCCTACAGTAAATAGGTCTTATTGTCCTGTTAGAGACTGTCCCCTCCTACAGTAGATAGGTCTTATTGTCCTGTTAGAGACTGTCCACCCCTCCTACAGTAGATAGGTCTTATTGTCCTGTTAGAGACTGTCCTCCCCTCCTACAGTAGATAGGTCTTATTGTCCTGTTAGAGACTGTCCCCTCCTACAGTAGATAGGTCTTATTGCCCTGTTAGAGACTGTCCCCTCCTACAGTAGATAGGTCTTATTGTCCTGTTAGAGACTGTCCCCTCCTACAGTAGATAGGTCTTATTGTCCTGTTAGAGACTGTCCTCCCCTCTTACAGTAGATAGGTCTTATTGTCCTGTTAGAGACTGTCCTCCCCTCCTACAGTAGATAGGTCTTATTGTCCTGTTAGAGACTTTCCTCCCCTCCTACAGTAGATAGGTCTAATTGTCCTGTTAGAGACTGTCCTCCCCTCCTACAGTAGATAGGTCTTATTGTCCTGTTATAGACTGTCCTCTCCTCCTACAGTACATAGGTCTTATTGTCCTGTTAGAGACTGTCCTCCCCTCCTACAGTAGATAGGACTTATTGTCCTGTTAGAGACTGTCCTCCCCTCCTACAGTAGATAGGTCTTATTGTCCTGTTAGAGACTGTTCTCCCCTCCTACAGTAGATAGGTCTTATTGTCCTGTTAAAGACTGTCCTCCCCTCCTACAGTAGATAGGTCTTATTGTCCTGTTAGAGACTGTCCTCCCCTCCTACAGTAAATAGGTCTTATTGTCCTGTTAGAGACTGTCCCCTCCTACAGTAGATAGGTCTTATTGTCCTGTTAGAGACTGTCCACCCCTCCTACAGTAGATAGGTATTATTGTCCTGTTAGAGACTGTCCCCTCCTACAGTAGATAGGTCTTATTGTCCTGTTAGAGACTGTCCCCTCCTACAGTAGATAGGTCTTATTGTCCTGTAAGAGAAAGTCCTCCGATCATACAGTAGACAGGTCTTATTGTCCTGTTAGAGACTGTCCTCCCCTCCTACAGTAGATAGGTCTTATTGTCCTGTTAGAGACTGTCCCCTCCTACAGTAGATAGGTCTTATTGTCCTGTTAGAGACTGTCCTCCCCTCCTACAGTAAATAGGTCTTATTGTCCTGTTAGAGACTGTCCCCTCCTACAGTAGATAGGTCTTATTGTCCTGTTAGAGACTGTCCACCCCTCCTACAGTAGATAGGTATTATTGTCCTGTTAGAGACTGTCCTCCCCTCCTACAGTAGATAGGTCTTATTGTCCTGTTAGAGACTGTCCTCCCCTCCTACAGTAGATAGGTGTCATTGTCCTGTTAGAGACTGTCCTCCCCTCCTACAGTAGATAGGTCTTATTGTCCTGTTAGAGACTGTCCTCCCCTCCTACAGTAGATATGTCTTATTGTCCTGTTAGAGACAGTCCCCTCCTACAGTAGATAGGTCTTATTGTCCTGTTAGAGACTGACCTCTCCTCCTACAGTAGATAGGTCTTATTGTCCTGTTAGAGACAGTCCTCCACTCCCACAGTAGACAGGTCTTATTGTCCTGTTAGAGACTGTCCTCCACACCTACAGTAGATAGGTCTTATTGTCCTGTTAGAGACTGTCCCCTCCTACAGTAGATAGGTCTTATTGCCCTGTTAGAGACTGTCCCATCCTACTTTAGATAGGTCTTATTGTCCTGATAGAGACTGTCCCCTCCTACAGTAGATAGGTCTTATTGTCCTGTCAGAGACTGTCCTCCCCTATTACAGTAGATAGGTCTTATTGTCCTGTTAGAGACTGTCCTCCCCTCCTACAGTAGATAGGTCTTATTGTCCTGTTAGAGACGGTCCTCCCCTCCTACAGTAGATAGGTCTTTTTGCCCTGTTAGAGACTGTCCCCTCCTACAGTAGATAGGTCTTATTGTCCTGTTAGAGACTGTCCCCTCCTACAGTAGATAGGTCTTATTGTCCTGTTAGAGACTGTCCTCCCCTCCTACAGTAAATAGGTCTTATTGTCCTGTTAGAGACTGTCCCCTCCTACAGTAGATAGGTCTTATTGTCCTGTTAGAGACTGTCCACCCCTCCTACAGTAGATAGGTCTTATTGTCGTGTTAGAGACTGTCCTCCCCTCCTACAGTAGATAGGTCTTATTGTCCTGTTAGAGACTGTCCCCTCCTACAGTAGATAGGTCTTATTGCCCTGTTAGAGTCTGTCCCCTCCTACAGTAGATAGGTCTTACTGTCCTGTTAGAGACTGTCCCCTCCTACAGTAGATAGGTCTTATTGTCCTGTAAGAGAAAGTCCTCCCATCATACAGTAGACAGGTCTTATTGTCCTGTTAGAGACTGTCCTCCCCTCCTACAGTAGATAGGTCTTATTGTCCTGTTAGAGACTGTCCCCTCCTACAGTAGATAGGTCTTATTGTCCTGTTAGAGACTGTCCTCCCCTCCTACAGTAAATAGGTCTTATTGTCCTGTTAGAGACTGTCCCCTCCTACAGTAGATAGGTCTTATTGTCCTGTTAGAGACTGTCCACCCCTCCTACAGTAGATAGGTATTATTGTCCTGTTAGAGACTGTCCTCCCCTCCTACAGTAGATAGGTCTTATTGTCCTGTTAGAGACTGTCCTCCCCTCCTACAGTAGATAGGTCTCATTGTCCTGTTAGAGACTGTCCTCCCCTCCTACAGTAGATAGGTCTTATTGTCCTGTTAGAGACTGTCCTCCCCTCCTACAGTAGATATGTCTTATTGTCCTGTTAGAGACAGTCCCCTCCTACAGTAGATAGGTCTTATTGTCCTGTTAGAGACTGACCTCTCCTCCTACAGTAGATAGGTCTTATTGTCCTTTTAGAGACAGTCCTCCACTCCCACAGTAGACAGGTCTTATTGTCCTGTTAGAGACTGTCCCCTCCTACAGTAGATAGGTCTTATTGTCCTGTTAGAGACTGTCCTCCCCTATTACAGTAGATAGGTCTTATTGTACTGTTAGAGACTGTCCTCCCCTCCTACAATAGATAGGTCTTATTGTCCTGTTAGAGACTGTCCTCCCCTCCTACAGTAAATAGGTCTTATTGTCCTGTTAGAGACTGTCCCCTCCTACAGTAGATAGGTCTTATTGTCCTGTTAGAGACTGTCCCATCCTACTTTAGATAGGTCTTATTGTCCTGATAGAGACTGTCCCCTCCTACAGTAGATAGGTCTTATTGTCCTGTCAGAGACTGTCCTCCCCTATTACAGTAGATAGGTCTTATTGTCCTGTTAGAGACTGTCCTCCCCTCCTACAGTAGATAGGTCTTATTGTCCTGTTAGAGACGGTCCTCCCCTCCTACAGTAGATAGGTATTTTTGCCCTGTTAGAGACCTTCTCTCCTACAGTAAATAGGTCTTATTGTCCTGTTAGAGACTGTCCCCTCCTACAGTAGATAGGTCTTATTGCCCTGTTAGAGACTGTCCCATCCTACTTTAGATAGGTCTTATTGTCCTGATAGAGACTGTGCCCTCCTACAGTAGATAGGTCTTATTGTCCTGTCAGAGACTGTCCTCCCCTATTACAGTAGATAGGTCTTATTGTCCTGTTAGAGACTGTCCTCCCCTCCTACAGTAGATAGGTTTTATTGTCCTGTTAGAGACGGTCCTCCCCTCCTACAGTAGATAGGTCTTTTTGCCCTGTTAGAGACCTTCCCCTCCTACAGTAGATAGGTCTTATTGTCCTGTTAGAGACTGTCCCCTCCTACAGTAGATAGGTCTTATTGTCCTGTTAGAGACTGTCCTCCCCTATTACAGTAGATAGGTCTTATTGTACTGTTAGAGACTGTCCTCCCCTCCTACAATAGATAGGTCTTATTGTCCTGTTAGAGACTGTCCTCCCCTCCTACAGTAAATAGGTCTTATTGTCCTGTTAGAGACTGTCCCCTCCTACAGTAGATAGGTCTTATTGTCCTGTTAGAGAATGTCCACCCCTCCTACAGTAGATAGGTCTTATTGTCCTGTTAGAGACTGTCCCCTCCTACAGTAGATAGGTCTTATTGCCCTGTTAGAGTCTGTCCCCTCCTACAGTAGATAGGTCTTACTGTCCTGTTAGAGACTGTCCCCTCCTACAGTAGATAGGTCTTATTGTCCTGTTAGAGACTGTCCTCCCCTCTTACATTAGATAGGTCTTATTGTCCTGTTAGAGACTGTCCTCCGCTCCTACAGTAGATAGGTCTTATTGTCCTGTTAGAGACTTTCCTCCCCTCCTACAGTAGATAGGTCTAATTGTCCTGTTAGAGACTGTCCTCCCCTCCTACAGTAGATAGGTCTTATTGTCCTGTTATAGACTGTCCTCTCCTCCTACAGTACATAGGTCTTATTGTCCTGTTAGAGACTGTCCCCTCCTACAGTAGATAGGTCTTATTGTCCTGTTAGAGACTGTCCCCTCCTACAGTAGATAGGTCTTATTGTCCTGTAAGAGAAAGTCCTCCCATCATACAGTAGACAGGTCTTATTGTCCTGTTAGAGACTGTCCTCCCCTCCTACAGTAGATAGGTCTTATTGTCCTGTTAGAGACTGTCCCCTCCTACAGTAGATAGGTCTTATTGTCCTGTTAGAGACTGTCCTCCCCTCCTACAGTAAATAGGTCTTATTGTCCTGTTAGAGACTGTCCCCTCCTACAGTAGATAGGTCTTATTGTCCTGTTAGAGACTGTCCACCCCTCCTACAGTAGATAGGTATTATTGTCCTGTTAGAGACTGTCCTCCCCTCCTACAGTAGATAGGTCTTATTGTCCTGTTAGAGACTGTCCTCCCCTCCTACAGTAGATAGGTCTCATTGTCCTGTTAGAGACTGTCCTCCCCTCCTACAGTAGATAGGTCTTATTGTCCTGTTAGAGACTGTCCTCCCCTCCTACAGTAGATATGTCTTATTGTCCTGTTAGAGACAGTCCCCTCCTACAGTAGATAGGTCTTATTGTCCTGTTAGAGACTGACCTCTCCTCCTACAGTAGATAGGTCTTATTGTCCTGTTAGAGACAGTCCTCCACTCCCACAGTAGACAGGTCTTATTGTCCTGTTAGAGACTGTCCTCCACACCTACAGTAGATAGGTCTTATTGTCCTGTTAGAGACTGTCCCCTCCTACAGTAGATAGGTCTTATTGCCATGTTAGAGACTGTCCCATCCTACTTTAGATAGGTCTTATTGTCCTGATAGAGACTGTCCCCTCCTACAGTAGATAGGTCTTATTGTCCTGTCAGAGACTGTCCTCCCCTATTACAGTAGATAGGTCTTATTGTCCTGTTAGAGACTGTCCTCCCCTCCTACAGTAGATAGGTCTTATTGTCCTGTTAGAGACGGTCCTCCCCTCCTACAGTAGATAGGTCTTTTTGCCCTGTTAGAGACTGTCCCCTCCTACAGTAGATAGGTCTTATTGTCCTGTTAGAGACTGTCCCCTCCTACAGTAGATAGGTCTTATTGTCCTGTTAGAGACTGTCCTCCCCTATTACAGTAGATAGGTCTTATTGTACTGTTAGAGACTGTCCTCCCCTCCTACAATAGATAGGTCTTATTGTCCTGTTAGAGACTGTCCTCCCCTCCTACAGTAAATAGGTCTTATTGTCCTGTTAGAGACTGTCCCCTCCTACAGTAGATAGGTCTTATTGTCCTGTTAGAGACTGTCCACCCCTCCTACAGTAGATAGGTCTTATTGTCGTGTTAGAGACTGTCCTCCCCTCCTACAGTAGATAGGTCTTATTGTCCTGTTAGAGACTGTCCCCTCCTACAGTAGATAGGTCTTATTGCCCTGTTAGAGTCTGTCCCCTCCTACAGTAGATAGGTCTTA
Source organism: Salmo salar (assembly GCF_965601325.2). NCBI lineage: Eukaryota > Metazoa > Chordata > Actinopteri > Salmoniformes > Salmonidae > Salmo > Salmo salar. Next base: position 66,666,918 of record NC_138301.1, read on the forward strand.
CTGTCCTGTTAGAGACTGTCCCCTCCTACAGTAGATAGGTCTTATTGTCCTGTTAGAGACTGTCCCCTCCTACAGTAGATAGGTCTTATTGTCCTGTAAGAGAAAGTCCTCCCATCATAAAGTAGACAGGTCTTATTGTCCTGTTAGAGACTGTCCTCCCCTCCTACAGTAGATAGGTCTTATTGTCCTGTTAGAGACTGTCCCCTCCTACAGTAGATAGGTCTTATTGTCCTGTTAGAGACTGTCCTCCCCTCCTACAGTAAATAGGTCTTATTGTCCTGTTAGAGACTGTCCCCTCCTACAGTAGATAGGTCTTATTGTCCTGTTAGAGACTGTCCACCCCTCCTACAGTAGATAGGTATTATTGTCCTGTTAGAGACTGTCCTCCCCTCCTACAGTAGATAGGTCTTATTGTCCTGTTAGAGACTGTCCTCCCCTCCTACAGTAGATAGGTCTCATTGTCCTGTTAGAGACTGTCCTCCCCTCCTACAGTAGATAGGTCTTATTGTCCTGTTAGAGACTGTCCTCCCCTCCTACAGTAGATATGTCTTATTGTCCTGTTAGAGACAGTCCCCTCCTACAGTAGATAGGTCTTATTGTCCTGTTAGAGACTGACCTCTCCTCCTACAGTAGATAGGTCTTATTGTCCTGTTAGAGACAGTCCTCCACTCCCACAGTAGACAGGTCTTATTGTCCTGGTAGAGACTGTCCTCCACACCTACAGTAGATAGGTCTTATTGTCCTGTTAGAGACTGTCCCCTCCTACAGTAGATAGGTCTTATTGCCCTGTTAGAGACTGTCCCATCCTACTTTAGATAGGTCTTATTGTCCTGATAGAGACTGTCCCCTCCTACAGTAGATAGGTCTTATTGTCCTGTCAGAGACTGTCCTCCCCTATTACAGTAGATAGGTCTTATTGTCCTGTTAGAGACTGTCCTCCCCTCCTACAGTAGATAGGTCTTATTGTCCTGTTAGAGACGGTCCTCCCCTCCTACAGTAGATAGGTCTTTTTGCCCTGTTAGAGACTGTCCCCTCCTACAGTAGATAGGTCTTATTGTCCTGTTAGAGACTGTCCCCTCCTACAGTAGATAGGTCTTATTGTCCTGTTAGAGACTGTCCTCCCCTATTACAGTAGATATGTCTTATTGTACTGTTAGAGACTGTCCTCCCCTCCTACAATAGATAGGTCTTATTGTCCTGTTAGAGACTGTCCTCCCCTCCTACAGTAAATAGGTCTTATTGTCCTGTTAGAGACTGTCCCCTCCTACAGTAGATAGGTCTTATTGTCCTGTTAGAGACTGTCCACCCCTCCTACAGTAGATAGGTCTTATTGTCGTGTTAGAGACTGTCCTCCCCTCCTACAGTAGATAGGTCTTATTGTCCTGTTAGAGACTGTCCCCTCCTACAGTAGATAGGTCTTATTGCCCTGTTAGAGTCTGTCCCCTCCTACAGTAGATAGGTCTTACTGTCCTGTTAGAGACTGTCCCCTCCTACAGTAGATAGGTCTTATTGTCCTGTTAGAGACTGTCCTCCCCTCTTACATTAGATAGGTCTTATTGTCCTGTTAGAGACTGTCCTCCGCTCCTACAGTAGATAGGTCTTATTGTCCTGTTAGAGACTTTCCTCCCCTCCTACAGTAGATAGGTCTAATTGTCCTGTTAGAGACTGTCCTCCCCTCCTACAGTAGATAGGTCTTATTGTCCTGTTACAGACTGTCCTCTCCTCCTACAGTACATAGGTCTTATTGTCCTGTTAGAGACTGTCCCCTCCTACAGTAGATAGGTCTTATTGTCCTGTTAGAGACTGTCCCCTCCTACAGTAGATAGGTCTTATTGTCCTGTTAGAGACTGTCCTCCCCTCTTACAGTAGATAGGTCTTATTGTCCTGTTAGAGACTGTCCTCCCCTCCTACAGTAGATAGGTCTTATTGTCCTGTTAGAGACTTTCCTCCCCTCCTACAGTAGACAGGTCTAATTGTCCTGTTAGAGACTGTCCTCCCCTCCTACAGTAGATAGGTCTTATTGTCCTGTTATAGACTGTCCTCTCCTCCTACAGTAGATAGGTCTTATTGTCCTGTTAGAGACTGTCCCCTCCTACAGTAGATAGGTCTTATTGTCCTGTAAGAGAAAGTCCTCCCATCATACAGTAGACAGGTCTTATTGTCCTGTTAGAGACTGTCCTCCCCTCCTACAGTAGATAGGTCTTATTGTCCTATTAGAGACTGTCCCCTCCAACAGTAGATAGGTCTTATTGTCCTGTTAGAGACTGGCCTCCCCTCCTACAGTAAATAGGTCTTATTGTCCTGTTAGAGACTGTCCCCTCCTACAGTAGATCGGTCTTATTGTCCTGTTAGAGACTGTCCACCCCTCCTACAGTAGATAGGTATTATTTTCCTGTTAGAGACTGTCCTCCCCTCCTACAGTAGATAGGTCTTATTGTCCTGTTAGAGACTGTCCTCCCCTCCTACAGTAGATAGGTCTCATTGTCCTGTTAGAGACTGTCCTCCCCTCCTACAGTAGATAGGTCTTATTGTCCTGTTAGAGACTGTCCTCCCCTCCTACAGTAGATAGGTATCATTGTCCTGTTAGAGACTGTCCTCCCCTCCTACAGTAGATAGGTCTTATTGTCCTGTTAGAGACTGTCCTCCCCTCCTACAGTAGATATGTCTTATTGTCCTGTTAGAGACAGTCCCCTCCTACAGTAGATAGGTCTTATTGTCCTGTTAGAGACTGACCTCTCCTCCTACAGTAGATAGGTCTTATTGTCCTGTTAGAGACAGTCCTCCACTCCCACAGTAGACAGGTCTTATTGTCCTGTTAGAGACTGTCCTCCCCTCCTACAATGGATAGGTCTTATTGTCCTGTTAGAGACTGTCCTCCCCTCCTACAGTAAATAGGTCTTATTGTCCTGTTAGAGACTGTCCCCTCCTACAGTAGATAGGTCTTATTGTCCTGTTAGAGACTGTCCACCCCTCCTGCAGTAGATAGGTCTTATTGTCCTGTTAGAGACTGTCCTCCCCTCCTACAGTAGATAGGTCTTATTGTCCTGTTAGAGACTGTCCCCTCCTACAGTAGATAGGTCTTATTGCCCTGTTAGAGACTGTCCCCTCCTACAGTAGATAGGTCTTATTGTCCTGTTAGAGACTGTCCCCTCCTACAGTAGATAGGTCTTATTGTCCTGTTAGAGACTGTCCTCCCCTCTTACAGTAGATAGGTCTTATTGTCCTGTTAGAGACTGTCCTCCCCTCCTACAGTAGATAGTTCTTATTGTCCTGTTAGAGACTTTCCTCCCCTCCTACAGTAGATAGGTCTAATTGTCCTGTTAGAGACTGTCCTCCCCTCCTACAGTAGATAGGTCTTATTGTCCTGTTATAGACTGTCCTCTCCTCCTACAGTACATAGGTCTTATTGTCCTGTTAGAGACTGTCCTCCCCTCCTACAGTAGATAGGTCTTATTGTCCTGTTAGAGACTGTCCTCCCCTCCTACAGTAGATAGGTCTTATTGTCCTGTTAAAGACTGTCCTCCCCTCCTACAGTAGATAGGTCTTATTGTCCTGTTAGAGACTGTCCTCCCCTCCTACAGTAAATAGGTCTTATTGTCCTGTTAGAGACTGTCCCCTCCTACAGTAGATAGGTCTTATTGTCCTGTTAGAGACTGTCCACCCCTCCTACAGTAGATAGGTATTATTGTCCTGTTAGAGACTGTCCCCTCCTACAGTAGATAGGTCTTATTGTCCTGTTAGAGACTGTCCCCTCCTACAGTAGATAGGTCTTATTGTCCTGTAAGAGAAAGTCCTCCCATCATACAGTAGACAGGTCTTATTGTCCTGTTAGAGACTGTCCTCCCCTCCTACAGTAGATAGGTCTTATTGTCCTGTTAGAGACTGTCCCCTCCTACAGTAGATAGGTCTTATTGTCCTGTTAGAGACTGTCCTCCCCTCCTACAGTAAATAGGTCTTATTGTCCTGTTAGAGACTGTCCCCTCCTACAGTAGATAGGTCTTATTGTCCTGTTAGAGACTGTCCACCCCTCCTACAGTAGATAGGTATTATTGTCCTGTTAGAGACTGTCCTCCCCTCCTACAGTAGATAGGTCTTATTGTCCTGTTAGAGACTGTCCTCCCCTCCTACAGTAGATAGGTCTCATTGTCCTGTTAGAGACTGTCCTCCCCTCCTACAGTAGATAGGTCTTATTGTCCTGTTAGAGACTGTCCTCCCCTCCTACAGTAGATATGTCTTATTGTCCTGTTAGAGACAGTCCCCTCCTACAGTAGATAGGTCTTATTGTCCTGTTAGAGACTGACCTCTCCTCCTACAGTAGATAGGTCTTATTGTCCTGTTAGAGACAGTCCTCCACTCCCACAGTAGACAGGTCTTATTGTCCTGGTAGAGACTGTCCTCCACACCTACAGTAGATAGGTCTTATTGTCCTGTTAGAGACTGTCCCCTCCTACAGTAGATAGGTCTTATTGCCCTGTTAGAGACTGTCCCATCCTACTTTAGATAGGTCTTATTGTCCTGATAGAGACTGTCCCCTCCTACAGTAGATAGGTCTTATTGTCCTGTCAGAGACTGTCCTCCCCTATTACAGTAGATAGGTCTTATTGTCCTGTTAGAGACTGTCCTCCCCTCCTACAGTAGATAGGTCTTATTGTCCTGTTAGAGACGGTCCTCCCCTCCTACAGTAGATAGGTCTTTTTGCCCTGTTAGAGACTGTCCCCTCCTACAGTAGATAGGTCTTATTGTCCTGTTAGAGACTGTCCCCTCCTACAGTAGATAGGTCTTATTGTCCTGTTAGAGACTGTCCTCCCCTATTACAGTAGATATGTCTTATTGTACTGTTAGAGACTGTCCTCCCCTCCTACAATAGATAGGTCTTATTGTCCTGTTAGAGACTGTCCTCCCCTCCTACAGTAAATAGGTCTTATTGTCCTGTTAGAGACTGTCCCCTCCTACAGTAGATAGGTCTTATTGTCCTGTTAGAGACTGTCCACCCCTCCTACAGTAGATAGGTCTTATTGTCGTGTTAGAGACTGTCCTCCCCTCCTACAGTAGATAGGTCTTATTGTCCTGTTAGAGACTGTCCCCTCCTACAGTAGATAGGTCTTATTGCCCTGTTAGAGTCTGTCCCCTCCTACAGTAGATAGGTCTTACTGTCCTGTTAGAGACTGTCCCCTCCTACAGTAGATAGGTCTTATTGTCCTGTTAGAGACTGTCCTCCCCTCTTACATTAGATAGGTCTTATTGTCCTGTTAGAGACTGTCCTCCGCTCCTACAGTAGATAGGTCTTATTGTCCTGTTAGAGACTTTCCTCCCCTCCTACAGTAGATAGGTCTAATTGTCCTGTTAGAGACTGTCCTCCCCTCCTACAGTAGATAGGTCTTATTGTCCTGTTATAGACTGTCCTCTCCTCCTACAGTACATAGGTCTTATTGTCCTGTTAGAGACTGTCCCCTCCTACAGTAGATAGGTCTTATTGTCCTGTTAGAGACTGTCCCCTCCTACAGTAGATAGGTCTTATTGTCCTGTTAGAGACTGTCCTCCCCTCTTACAGTAGATAGGTCTTATTGTCCTGTTAGAGACTGTCCTCCCCTCCTACAGTAGATAGGTCTTATTGTCCTGTTAGAGACTTTCCTCCCCTCCTACAGTAGACAGGTCTAATTGTCCTGTTAGAGACTGTCCTCCCCTCCTACAGTAGATAGGTCTTATTGTCCTGTTATAGACTGTCCTCTCCTCCTACAGTAGATAGGTCTTATTGTCCTGTTAGAGACTGTCCCCTCCTACAGTAGATAGGTCTTATTGTCCTGTAAGAGAAAGTCCTCCCATCATACAGTAGACAGGTCTTATTGTCCTGTTAGAGACTGTCCTCCCCTCCTACAGTAGATAGGTCTTATTGTCCTATTAGAGACTGTCCCCTCCAACAGTAGATAGGTCTTATTGTCCTGTTAGAGACTGGCCTCCCCTCCTACAGTAAATAGGTCTTATTGTCCTGTTAGAGACTGTCCCCTCCTACAGTAGATCGGTCTTATTGTCCTGTTAGAGACTGTCCACCCCTCCTACAGTAGATAGGTATTATTGTCCTGTTAGAGACTGTCCTCCCCTCCTACAGTAGATAGGTCTTATTGTCCTGTTAGAGACTGTCCTCCCCTCCTACAGTAGATAGGTCTCATTGTCCTGTTAGAGACTGTCCTCCCCTCCTACAGTAGATAGGTCTTATTGTCCTGTTAGAGACTGTCCTCCCCTCCTACAGTAGATAGGTATCATTGTCCTGTTAGAGACTGTCCTCCCCTCCTACAGTAGATAGGTCTTATTGTCTTGTTAGAGACTGTCCTCCCCTCCTACAGTAGATATGTCTTATTGTCCTGTTAGAGACAGTCCCCTCCTACAGTAGATAGGTCTTATTGTCCTGTTAGAGACTGACCTCTCCTCCTACAGTAGATAGGTCTTATTGTCCTGTTAGAGACAGTCCTCCACTCCCACAGTAGACAGGTCTTATTGTCCTGTTAGAGACTGTCCTCCCCTCCTACAATAGATAGGTCTTATTGTCCTGTTAGAGACTGTCCTCCCCTCCTACAGTAAATAGGTCTTATTGTCCTGTTAGAGACTGTCCCCTCCTACAGTAGATAGGTCTTATTGTCCTGTTAGAGACTGTCCACCCCTCCTGCAGTAGATAGGTCTTATTGTCCTGTTAGAGACTGTCCTCCCCTCCTACAGTAGATAGGTCTTATTGTCCTGTTAGAGACTGTCCCCTCCTACAGTAGATAGGTCTTATTGCCCTGTTAGAGACTGTCCCCTCCTACAGTAGATAGGTCTTATTGTCCTGTTAGAGACTGTCCCCTCCTACAGTAGATAGGTCTTATTGTCCTGTTAGAGACTGTCCTCCCCTCTTACAGTAGATAGGTCTTATTGTCCTGTTAGAGACTGTCCTCCCCTCCTACAGTAGATAGGTCTTATTGTCCTGTTAGAGACTTTCCTCCCCTCCTACAGTAGATAGGTCTAATTGTCCTGTTAGAGACTGTCCTCCCCTCCTACAGTAGATAGGTCTTATTGTCCTGTTATAGACTGTCCTCTCCTCCTACAGTACATAGGTCTTATTGTCCTGTTAGAGACTGTCCTCCCCTCCTACAGTAGATAGGTCTTATTGTCCTGTTAGAGACTGTCCTCCCCTCCTACAGTAGATAGGTCTTATTGTCCTGTTAAAGACTGTCCTCCCCTCCTACAGTAGATAGGTCTTATTGTCCTGTTAGAGACTGTCCTCCCCTCCTACAGTAAATAGGTCTTATTGTCCTGTTAGAGACTGTCCCCTCCTACAGTAGATAGGTCTTATTGTCCTGTTAGAGACTGTCCACCCCTCCTACAGTAGATAGGTATTATTGTCCTGTTAGAGACTGTCCCCTCCTACAGTAGATAGGTCTTATTGTCCTGTTAGAGACTGTCCCCTCCTACAGTAGATAGGTCTTATTGTCCTGTAAGAGAAAGTCCTCCCATCATACAGTAGACAGGTCTTATTGTCCTGTTAGAGACTGTCCTCCCCTCCTACAGTAGATAGGTCTTATTGTCCTGTTAGAGACTGTCCCCTCCTACAGTAGATAGGTCTTATTGTCCTGTTAGAGACTGTCCTCCCCTCCTACAGTAAATAGGTCTTATTGTCCTGTTAGAGACTGTCCCCTCCTACAGTAGATAGGTCTTATTGTCCTGTTAGAGACTGTCCACCCCTCCTACAGTAGATAGGTATTATTGTCCTGTTAGAGACTGTCCTCCCCTCCTACAGTAGATAGGTCTTATTGTCCTGTTAGAGACTGTCCTCCCCTCCTACAGTAGATAGGTCTCATTGTCCTGTTAGAGACTGTCCTCCCCTCCTACAGTAGATAGGTCTTATTGTCCTGTTAGAGACTGTCCTCCCCTCCTACAGTAGATATGTCTTATTGTCCTGTTAGAGACAGTCCCCTCCTACAGTAGATAGGTCTTATTGTCCTGTTAGAGACTGACCTCTCCTCCTACAGTAGATAGGTCTTATTGTCCTGTTAGAGACAGTCCTCCACTCCCACAGTAGACAGGTCTTATTGTCCTGTTAGAGAACGTCCTCCACACCTACAGTAGATAGGTCTTATTGTCCTGTTAGAGACTGTCCCCTCCTACAGTAGATAGGTCTTATTGCCCTGTTAGAGACTGTCCCATCCTACTTTAGATAGGTCTTATTGTCCTGATAGAGACTGTCCCCTCCTACAGTAGATAGGTCTTATTGTCCTGTCAGAGACTGTCCTCCCCTATTACAGTAGATAGGTCTTATTGTCCTGTTAGAGACTGTCCTCCCCTCCTACAGTAGATAGGTCTTATTGTCCTGTTGGAGATGGTCCTCCCCTCCTACAGTAGATAGGTCTTTTTGCCCTGTTAGAGACTGTCCCCTCCTACAGTAGATAGGTCTTATTGTCCTGTTAGAGACTGTCCCCTCCTACAGTAGATAGGTCTTATTGTCCTGTTAGAGACTGTCCTCCCCTATTACAGTAGATAGGTCTTACTGTCCTGTTAGAGACTGTCCTCCCCTCCTACAATAGATAGGTCTTATTGTCCTGTTAGAGACTGTCCTCCCCTCCTACAGTAGATAGGTCTTATTGTCCTGTTATAGACTGTCCTCTCCTCGAAAAGTAGATAGGTCTTATTGTCCTGTTAGAGACTGTCCTCCCCTCCTACAGTAGATAGGACTAATTGTCCTGTTAGAGACTGTCCTCCCCTCCTACAGTAGATAGGTCTTATTGTCCTGTTAGAGACTGTCCCCCCCTCCTACAGTAGATAGGTCTTATTGTCCTGTTAGAGACGGTCCTCCCCTCCTACAGTAGATAGGTCTTATTGTCCTGTTAGAGACTGTCCCCTCCTACAGTAGATAGGTCTTATTGCCCTGTTAGAGACTGTCCCCTCCTACAGTAGATAGGTCTTATTGTCCTGTTAGAGACTGTCCTCCCCTCCTACAGTAGATAGGTCTCATTGTCCTGTTAGAGACTTTCCTCCCCTCCTACAGTAGATAGGTCTAATTGTCCTGTTAGAGACTGTCCTCCCCTCCTACAGTAGATAGGTCTTATTGTCCTGTTAGAGACTTTCCTCCCCTCCTACAGTAGATAGGTCTAATTGTCCTGTTAGAGACTGTCCTCCCCTCCTACAGTAGATAGGTCTTATTGTCCTGTTATAGACTGTCCTCTCCTCCTACAGTACATAGGTCTTATTGTCCTGTTAGAGACTGTCCCCTCCTACAGTAGATAGGTCTTATTGTCCTGTTAGAGACTGTCCCCTCCTACAGTAGATAGGTCTTATTGTCCTGTAAGAGAAAGTCCTCCCATCATACAGTAGACAGGTCTTATTGTCCTGTTAGAGACTGTCCTCCCCTCCTACAGTAGATAGGTCTTATTGTCCTGTTAGAGACTGTCCCCTCCAACAGTAGATAGGTCTTATTGTCCTGTTAGAGACTGTCCTCCCCTCCTACAGTAAATAGGTCTTATTGTCCTGTTAGAGACTGTCCTCCCCTCCTACAGTAGATAGGTCTTATTGTCCTGTTATAGACTGTCCTCCCCTCCTACAGTAGATAGGTCTCATTGTCCTGTTAGAGACTGTCCTCCCCTCCTACAGTAGATAGGTCTTATTGTCCTGTTAGAGACTGTCCTCCCCTCCTACAGTAGATATGTCTTATTGTCCTGTTAGAGACAGTCCCCTCCTACAGTAGATAGGTCTTATTGTCCTGTTAGAGACTGACCTCTCCTCCTACAGTAGATAGTTCTTATTGTCCTGTTAGAGACAGTCCTCCACTCCCACAGTAGACAGGTCTTATTGTCCTGTTAGAGAACGTCCTCCACACCTACAGTAGATAGGTCTTATTGTCCTGTTAGAGACTGTCCCCTCCTACAGTAGATAGGTCTTATTGCCCTGTTAGAGACTGTCCCATCCTACTTTAGATAGGTCTTATTGTCCTGATAGAGACTGTCCCCTCCTACAGTAGATAGGTCTTATTGTCCTGTCAGAGACTGTCCTCCCCTATTACAGTAGATAGGTCTTATTGTCCTGTTAGAGACTGTCCTCCCCTCCTACAGTAGATAGGTCTTATTGTCCTGTTGGAGATGGTCCTCCCCTCCTACAGTAGATAGGTCTTTTTGCCCTGTTAGAGACTGTCCCCTCCTACAGTAGATAGGTCTTATTGTCCTGTTAGAGACTGTCCCCTCCTACAGTAGATAGGTCTTATTGTCCTGTTAGAGACTGTCCTCCCCTATTACAGTAGATAGGTCTTACTGTCCTGTTAGAGACTGTCCTCCCCTCCTACAATAGATAGGTCTTATTGTCCTGTTAGAGACTGTCCTCCCCTCCTACAGTAGATAGGACTTATTGTCCTGTTAGAGACTGTCCCCTCCTACAGTAGATAGGTCTTATTGTCCTGTTAGAGACTGTCCTCCCCTCCTAGAGTAGATAGGTCTTATTGTCCTGTTATAGACTGTCCTCTCCTCGAAAAGTAGATAGGTCTTATTGTCCTGTTAGAGACTGTCCTCCCCTCCTACAGTAGATAGGACTAATTGTCCTGTTAGAGACTGTCCTCCCCTCCTACAGTAGATAGGTCTTATTGTCCTGTTAGAGTCTGTCCCCCCCTCCTACAGTAGATAGGTCTTATTGTCCTGTTAGAGACGGTCCTCCCCTCCTACAGTAGATAGGTCTTATTGTCCTGTTAGAGACTGTCCCCTCCTACAGTAGATAGGTCTTATTGCCCTGTTAGAGACTGTCCCCTCCTACAGTAGATAGGTCTTATTGTCCTGTTAGAGACTGTCCTCTCCTCCTACAGTACATAGGTCTCATTGTCCTGTTAGAGACTTTCCTCCCCTCCTACAGTAGATAGGTCTTATTGTCCTGTTAGAGACTGTCCCCTCCTACAGTAGATAGGTCTTATTGTCCTGTAAGAGAAAGTCCTCCCATCATACAGTAGACAGGTCTTATTGTCCTGTTAGAGACTGTCCTCCCCTCCTACAGTAGATAGGTCTTATTGTCCTGTTAGAGACTGTCCCCTCCAACAGTAGATAGGTCTTATTGTCCTGTTAGAGACTGTCCTCCCCTCCTACAGTAAATAGGTCTTATTGTCCTGTTAGAGACTGTCCCCTCCTACAGTAGATAGGTCTTATTGTCCTGTTAGAGACTGTCCACCCCTCCTACAGTAGATAGGTATTATTGTCCTGTTAGAGACTGTCCTCCCCTCCTACAGTAGATAGGTCTTATTATCCTGTTAGAGACTGTCCCCTCCTACAGTAGATAGGTCTTATTGTCCTGTTAGAGACTGTCCTCCCCTCTTACAGTAGATAGGTCTTATTGTCCTGTTAGAGACTGTCCTCCCCTCCTACAGTAGATAGGTCTTATTGTCCTGTTAGAGACTTTCCTCCCCTCCTACAGTAGATAGGTCTAATTGTCCTGTTAGAGACTGTCCTCCCCTCCTACAGTAGATAGGTCTTATTGTCCTGTTATAGACTGTCCTCTCCTCCTACAGTACATAGGTCTTATTGTCCTGTTAGAGACTGTCCTCACCTCCTACAGTAGATAGGACTTATTGTCCTGTTAGAGACTGTCCTCCCCTCCTACAGTAGATAGGTCTTATTGTCCTGTTAGAGACTGTCCTCCCCTCCTACAGTAGATAGGTCTTATTGTCCTGTTAAAGACTGTCCTCCCCTCCTACAGTAGATAGGTCTTATTGTCCTGTTAGAGACTGTCCTCCCCTCCTACAGTAAATAGGTCTTATTGTCCTGTTAGAGACTGTCCCCTCCTACAGTAGATAGGTCTTATTGTCCTGTTAGAGACTGTCCACCCCTCCTACAGTAGATAGGTATTATTGTCCTGTTAGAGACTGTCCCCTCCTACAGTTGATAGGTCTTATTGTCCTGTTAGAGACTGTCCCCTCCTACAGTAGATAGGTCTTATTGTCCTGTAAGAGAAAGTCCTCCCATCATACAGTAGACAGGTCTTATTGTCCTGTTAGAGACTGTCCTCCCCTCCTACAGTAGATAGGTCTTATTGTCCTGTTAGAGACTGTCCTCCCCTCCTACAGTAGATAGGACTTATTGTCCTGTTAGAGACTGTCCTCCCCTCCTACAGTAGATAGGTCTTATTGTCCTGTTAGAGACTGTCCTCCCCTCCTACAGTAGATAGGTCTTATTGTCCTGTTAAAGACTGTCCTCCCCTCCTACAGTAGATAGGTCTTATTGTCCTGTTAGAGACTGTCCTCCCCTCCTACAGTAAATAGGTCTTATTGTCCTGTTAGAGACTGTCCCCTCCTACAGTAGATAGGGCTTATTGTCCTGTTAGAGACTGTCCACCCCTCCTACAGTAGATAGGTATTATTGTCCTGTTAGAGACTGTCCCCTCCTACAGTAGATAGGTCTTATTGTCCTGTTAGAGACTGTCCCCTCCTACAGTAGATATGTCTTATTGTCCTGTAAGAGAAAGTCCTCCCATCATACAGTAGACAGGTCTTATTGTCCTGTTAGAGACTGTCCTCCCCTCCTACAGTAGATAGGTCTTATTGTCCTGTTAGAGACTGTCCCCTCCTACAGTAGATAGGTCTTATTGTCCTGTTAGAGACTGTCCTCCCCTCCTACAGTAAATAGGTCTTATTGTCCTGTTAGAGACTGTCCCCTCCTACAGTAGATAGGTCTTATTGTCCTGTTAGAGACTGTCCACCCCTCCTACAGTAGATAGGTATTATTGTCCTGTTAGAGACTGTCCTCGCCTCCTACAGTAGATAGGTCTTATTGTCCTGTTAGAGACTGTCCTCCCCTCCTACAGTAGATAGGTCTCATTGTCCTGTTAGAGACTGTCCTCCCCTCCTACAGTAGATAGGTCTTATTGTCCTGTTAGAGACTGTCCTCCCCTCCTACAGTAGATATGTCTTATTGTCCTGTTAGAGACAGTCCCCTCCTACAGTAGATAGGTCTTATTGTCCTGTTAGAGACTGACCTCTCCTCCTACAGTAGATAGGTCTTATTGTCCTGTTAGAGACAGTCCTCCACTCCCACAGTAGACAGGTCTTATTGTCCTGTTAGAGAACGTCCTCCACACCTACAGTAGATAGGTCTTATTGTCCTGTTAGAGACTGTCCCCTCCTACAGTAGATAGGTCTTATTGCCCTGTTAGAGACTGTCCCATCCTACTTTAGATAGGTCTTATTGTCCTGATAGAGACTGTCCCCTCCTACAGTAGATAGGTCTTATTGTCCTGTCAGAGACTGTCCTCCCCTATTACAGTAGATAGGTCTTATTGTCCTGTTAGAGACTGTCCTCCCCTCCTACAGTAGATAGGTCTTATTGTCCTGTTGGAGATGGTCCTCCCCTCCTACAGTAGATAGGTCTTTTTGCCCTGTTAGAGACTGTCCCCTCCTACAGTAGATAGGTCTTATTGTCCTGTTAGAGACTGTCCCCTCCTACAGTAGATAGGTCTTATTGTCCTGTTAGAGACTGTCCTCCCCTATTACAGTAGATAGGTCTTACTGTCCTGTTAGAGACTGTCCTCCCCTCCTACAATAGATAGGTCTTATTGTCCTGTTAGAGACTGTCCTCCCCTCCTACAGTAGATAGGACTTATTGTCCTGTTAGAGACTGTCCCCTCCTACAGTAGATAGGTCTTATTGTCCTGTTAGAGACTGTCCTCCCCTCCTAGAGTAGATAGGTCTTATTGTCCTGTTATAGACTGTCCTCTCCTCGAAAAGTAGATAGGTCTTATTGTCCTGTTAGAGACTGTCCTCCCCTCCTACAGTAGATAGGACTAATTGTCCTGTTAGAGACTGTCCTCCCCTCCTACAGTAGATAGGACTTATTGTCCTGTTAGAGACTGTCCCCCCCTCCTACAGTAGATAGGTCTTATTGTCCTGTTAGAGACGGTCCTCCCCTCCTACATTAGATAGGTCTTATTGCCCTGTTAGAGACTGTCCCCTCCTACAGTAGATAGGTCTTATTGTCCTGTTAGAGACTGTCCCCTCCTACAGTAGATAGGTCTTATTGTCCTGTTAGAGACTGTCCTCCCCTCTTACAGTAGATAGGTCTTATTGTCCTGTTAGAGACTGTCCTCCCCTCCTACAGTAGATAGGTCTTATTGTCCTGTTAGAGACTGTCCTCCCCTCCTACAGTAGATAGGTCTCATTGTCCTGTTAGAGACTGTCCTCCCCTCCTACAGTAGATAGGTCTTGTTGTCCTGTTAGAGACTGTCCTCCCCTCCTACAGTAGATAGGTCTTATTGTCCTGTTAGAGACAGTCCCCTCCTACAGTAGATAGGTCTTATTGTCCTGTTAGAGACTGACCTCTCCTCCTAAAGTAGATAGGTCTTATTGTCCTGTTAGAGACAGTCCTCCACTCCCACAGTAGACAGGTCTTATTGTCCTGTTAGAGACTGTCCTCCACACCTACAGTAGATAGGTCTTATTGACCTTTTAGAGACTGTCCCCTCCTACAGTAGATAGGTCTTATTGCCCTGTTAGAGACTGTCCCATCCTACTTTAGATAGGTCTTATTGTCCTGTTAGAGACTGTCCTCCCCTCCTACAATAGATAGATCTTATTGTCCTGTTAGAGACTGTCCTCCCCTCCTACAGTAGATAGGACTTATTGTCCTGTTAGAGACTGTCCCCTCCTACAGTAGATAGGTCTTATTGTCCTGTTAGAGACTGTCCTCCCCTCCTAGAGTAGATAGGTCTTATTGTCCTGTTATAGACTGTCCTCTCCTCGAAAAGTAGATAGGTCTTATTGTCCTGTTAGAGACTGTCCTCCCCTCCTACAGTAGATAGGACTAATTGTCCTGTTAGAGACTGTCCTCCCCTCCTACAGTAGATAGGTCTTATTGTCCTGTTAGAGACTGTCCCCCCCTCCTACAGTAGATAGGTCTTATTGTCCTGTTAGAGACGGTCCTCCCCTCCTACAGTAGATAGGTCTTATTGTCCTGTTAGAGACTGTCCCCTCCTACAGTAGATAGGTCTTATTGCCCTGTTAGAGACTGTCCCCTCCTACAGTAGATAGGTCTTATTGTCCTGTTAGAGACTGTCCCCTCCTACAGTAGATAGGTCTTATTGTCCTGTTAGAGACTGTCCTCCCCTCTTACAGTAGATAGGTCTTATTGTCCTGTTAGAGACTGTCCTCCCCTCCTACAGTAGATAGGTCTTATTGTCCTGTTAGAGACTGTCCTCCCCTCCTACAGTAGATAGGTCTCATTGTCCTGTTAGAGACTGTCCTCCCCTCCTACAGTAGATAGGTCTTATTGTCCTGTTACAGACTGTCCTCCCCTCCTACAGTAGATATGTCTTATTGTCCTGTTAGAGACAGTCCCCTCCTACAGTAGATAGGTCTTATTGTCCTGTTACAGACTGTCCTCCCCTCCTACAGTAGACAGGTCTTATTGTCCTGTTAGAGACTGTCCTCCACACCTACAGTAGATAGGTCTTATTGTCCTGTTAGAGACTGTCCCCTCCTACAGTAGATAGGTCTTATTGCCCTGTTAGAGACTGTCCCATCCTACTTTAGATAGGTCTTATTGTCCTGTTAGAGACTGTCCCCTCCTACGGTAGATAGGTATTATTGTCCTGTTATAGACTGTCCTCTCCTCCTACAGTAGATAGGTCTTATTGTCCTGTTAGAGACTGTCCTCCCCTCCTACAGTAGATAGGACTTATTGTCCTGTTAGAGACTGTCCCCTCCTACAGTAGATAGGTCTTATTGTCCTGTTAGAGACTGTCCTCCCCTCCTACAGTAGATAGGACTAATTGTCCTGTTAGAGACTGTCCTCCCCTCCTACAGTAGATAGGTCTTATTGTCCTTTTAGAGACTGTCCCCTCCTACAGTAGATATGTCTTATTGTCCTGTTAGAGACTGTCCTCCCCTCCTACAGTAGATATGTCTTATTGTCCTGTTAGAGACAGTCCCCTCCTACAGTAGATAGGTCTTATTGTCCTGTTAGAGACTGACCTCTCCTCCTACAGTAGATAGGTCTTATTGTCCTGTTAGAGACAGTCCTCCACTCCCACAGTAGACAGGTCTTATTGTCCTGTTAGAGACTGTCCTCCACACCTACAGTAGATAGGTCTTATTGTCCTGTTAGAGACTGTCCCCTCCTACAGTAGATAGGTCTTATTGCCCTGTTAGAGACTGTCCCATCCTACTTTAGATAGGTCTTATTGTCCTGTCAGAGACTATCCTCCCCTCCTACAGTAGATAGGTCTTATTGTCCTGATAGAGACTGTCCCCTCCTACAGTAGATAGGTCTTATTGTCCTGTTAGAGACTGTCCTCCCCTCCTACAGTAGATAGGTCTTATTGTCCTGTTAGAGACGGTCCTCCCCTCCTACAGTAGATAGGTCTTTTTGCCCTGTTAGAGACTGTCCCCTCCTACAGTAGATAGGTCTTATTGTCCTGTTAGAGACTGTCCCCTCCTACAGTAGATAGGTCTTATTGTCCTGTTAGAGACTGTCCTCCCCTATTACAGTAGATAGGTCTTATTGTCCTGTTAGAGACTGTCCTCCCCTCCTACAATAGATAGGTCTTATTGTCCTGTTAGAGACTGTCCTCCCCTCCTACAGTAAATAGGTCTTATTGTCCTGTTAGAGACTGTCCACCCCTCCTACAGTAGATAGGTCTTATTGTCCTGTTAGAGACTGTCCTCCCCTCCTACAGTAGATAGGTCTTATTGTCCTGTTAGAGACTGTCCCCTCCTACAGTAGATAGGTCTTATTGCCCTGTTAGAGACTGTCCCCTCCTACAGTAGATAGGTCTTATTGTCCTGTTAGAGACTGTCCCCTCCTACAGTAGATAGGTCTTATTGTCCTGTTAGAGACTGTCCCCTCCTACAGTAGATAGGTCTTATTGCCCTGTTAGAGACTGTCCCCTCCTACAGTAGATAGGTCTTATTGTCCTGTTAGAGACTGTCCCCTCCTACAGTAGATAGGTCTTATTGTCCTGTTAGAGACTGTCCTCCCCTCTTACAGTAGATAGGTCTTATTGTCCTGTTAGAGACTGTCCTCCCCTCCTACAGTAGATAGGTCTTATTGTCCTGTTAGAGACTGTCCTCCCCTCCTACAGTAGATAGGTCTCATTGTCCTGTTAGAGACTGTCCTCCCCTCCTACAGTAGATAGGTCTTATTGTCCTGTTACAGACTGTCCTCCCCTCCTACAGTAGATATGTCTTATTGTCCTGTTAGAGACAGTCCCCTCCTACAGTAGATAGGTCTTATTGTCCTGTTACAGACTGTCCTCCCCTCCTACAGTAGACAGGTCTTATTGTCCTGTTAGAGACTGTCCTCCACACCTACAGTAGATAGGTCTTATTGTCCTGTTAGAGACTGTCCCCTCCTACAGTAGATAGGTCTTATTGCCCTGTTAGAGACTGTCCCATCCTACTTTAGATAGGTCTTGTTGTCCTGTTAGAGACTGTCCCCTCCTACGGTAGATAGGTCTTATTGTCCTGTTATAGACTGTCCTCTCCTCCTACAGTAGATAGGTCTTATTGTCCTGTTAGAGACTGTCCTCCCCTCCTACAGTAGATAGGACTTATTGTCCTGTTAGAGACTGTCCCCTCCTACAGTAGATAGGTCTTATTGTCCTGTTAGAGACTGTCCTCCCCTCCTACAGTAGATAGGACTAATTGTCCTGTTAGAGACTGTCCTCCCCTCCTACAGTAGATAGGTCTTATTGTCCTTTTAGAGACTGTCCCCTCCTACAGTATATAGGTCTTATTGTCCTGTTAGAGACTGTCCTCCCCTCCTACAGTAGATATGTCTTATTGTCCTGTTAGAGACAGTCCCCTCCTACAGTAGATAGGTCTTATTGTCCTGTTAGAGACTGACCTCTCCTCCTACAGTAGATAGGTCTTATTGTCCTGTTAGAGACAGTCCTCCACTCCCACAGTAGACAGGTCTTATTGTCCTGTTAGAGACTGTCCTCCACACCTACAGTAGATAGGTCTTATTGTCCTGTTAGAGACTGTCCCCTCCTACAGTAGATAGGTCTTATTGCCCTGTTAGAGACTGTCCCATCCTACTTTAGATAGGTCTTATTGTCCTGTCAGAGACTGTCCTCCCCTCCTACAGTAGATACGTCTTATTGTCCTGATAGAGACTGTCCCCTCCTACAGTAGATAGGTCTTATTGTCCTGTTAGAGACTGTCCTCCCCTCCTACAGTAGATAGGTCTTATTGTCCTGTTAGAGACGGTCCTCCCCTCCTACAGTAGATAGGTCTTTTTGCCCTGTTAGAGACTGTCCCCTCCTACAGTAGATAGGTCTTATTGTCCTGTTAGAGACTGTCCCCTCCTACAGTAGATAGGTCTTATTGTCCTGTTAGAGACTGTCCTCCCCTATTACAGTAGATAGGTCTTATTGTCCTGTTAGAGACTGTCCTCCCCTCCTACAATAGATAGGTCTTATTGTCCTGTTAGAGACTGTCCTCCCCTCCTACAGTAAATAGGTCTTATTGTCCTGTTAGAGACTGTCCACCCCTCCTACAGTAGATAGGTCTTATTGTCCTGTTAGAGACTGTCCTCCCCTCCTACAGTAGATAGGTCTTATTGTCCTGTTGGAGACTGTCCCCTCCTACAGTAGATAGGTCTTATTGCCCTGTTAGAGACTGTCCCCTCCTACAGTAGATAGGTCTTATTGTCCTGTTAGAGACTGTCCCCTCCTACAGTAGATAGGTCTTATTGTCCTGTTAGAGACTGTCCTCCCCTCTTACTTTAGATAGGTCTTATTGTCCTGTTAGAGACTGTCCTCCCCTCCTACAGTAGATAGGTCTTATTGTCCTGTTAGAGACTGTCCTCCCCTCCTACAGTAGATAGGTCTCATTGTCCTGTTAGAGACTGTCCTCCCCTCCTACAGTAGATAGGTCTTATTGTCCTGTTAGAGACAGTCCCCTCCTACAGTAGATAGGTCTTATTGTCCTGTTAGAGACTGACCTCTCCTCCTACAGTACATAGGTCTTATTGTCCTGTTAGAGACAGTCCTCCACTCCCACAGTAGACAGGTCTTATTGTCCTGTTAGAGACTGTCCTCCACACCTACAGTAGATAGGTCTTATTGTCCTGTTAGAGACTGTCCCCTCCTACAGTAGATAGGTCTTATTGCCCTGTTAGAGACTGTCCCATCCTACTTTAGATAGGTCTTATTGTCCTGATAGAGACTGTCCCCTGATACAGTAGATAGGTCTTATTGTCCTGTCAGAGACTGTCCTCCCCTATTACAGTAGATAGGTCTTATTGTCCTGTTAGAGACTGTCCTCCCCTCCTACAGTAGATAGGTCTTATTGTCCTGTTACAGACTGTCCTCCCCTCCTACAGTAGATATGTCTTATTGTCCTGTTAGAGACAGTCCCCTCCTACAGTAGATAGGTCTTATTGTCCTGTTACAGACTGTCCTCCCCTCCTACAGTAGACAGGTCTTATTGTCCTGTTAGAGACTGTCCTCCACACCTACAGTAGATAGGTCTTACTGTCCTGTTAGAGACTGTCCTCCCCTCCTACAATAGATAGGTCTTATTGTCCTGTTAGAGACTGTCCTCCCCTCCTACAGTAGATAGGACTTATTGTCCTGTTAGAGACTGTCCCCTCCTACAGTAGATAGGTCTTATTGTCCTGTTAGAGACTGTCCTCCCCTCCTAGAGTAGATAGGTCTTATTGTCCTGTTATAGACTGTCCTCTCCTCGAAAAGTAGATAGGTCTTATTGTCCTGTTAGAGACTCTCCTCCCCTCCTACAGTAGATAGGACTAATTGTCCTGTTAGAGACTGTCCTCCCCTCCTACAGTAGATAGGTCTTATTGTCCTGTTAGAGACTGTCCCCTCCTACAGTAGATAGGTCTTATTGTCCTGTTAGAGACTGTCCTCCCCTCTTACAGTAGATAGGTCTTATTGTCCTGTTAGAGACTGTCCTCCCCTCCTACAGTAGATAGGTCTTATTGTCCTGTTAGAGACTGTCCTCCCCTCCTACAGTAGATAGGTCTCATTGTCCTGTTAGAGACTGTCCTCCCCTCCTACAGTAGATAGGTCTTATTGTCCTGTTAGAGACTGTCCTCCCCTCCTACAGTAGATAGGTCTTATTGTCCTGTTAGAGACAGTCCCCTCCTACAGTAGATAGGTCTTATTGTCCTGTTAGAGACTGACCTCTCCTCCTAAAGTAGATAGGTCTTATTGTCCTGTTAGAGACAGTCCTCCACTCCCACAGTAGACACGTCTTATTGTTATGTTAGAGACTGTCCTCCACACCTACAGTAGATAGGTCTTATTGTCCTGTTAGAGACTGTCCCCTCCTACAGTAGATAGGTCTTATTGCCCTGTTAGAGACTGTCCCATCCTACTTTAGATAGGTCTTATTGTCCTGTTAGAGACTGTCCTCCCCTCCTACAATAGATAGATCTTATTGTCCTGTTAGAGACTGTCCTCCCCTCCTACAGTAGATAGGACTTATTGTCCTGTTAGAGACTGTCCCCTCCTACAGTAGATAGGTCTTATTGTCCTGTTAGAGACTGTCCTCCCCTCCTAGAGTAGATAGGTCTTATTGTCCTGTTATAGACTGTCCTCTCCTCGAAAAGTAGATAGGACTAATTGTCCTGTTAGAGACTGTCCTCCCCTCCTACAGTAGATAGGTCTTATTGTCCTGTTAGAGACGGTCCTCCCCTCCTACAGTAGATAGGTCTTATTGTCCTGTTAGAGACTGTCCCCTCCTACAGTAGATAGGTCTTATTGCCCTGTTAGAGACTGTCCCCTCCTACAGTAGATAGGTCTTATTGTCCTGTTAGAGACTGTCCCCTCCTACAGTAGATAGGTCTTATTGTCCTGTTAGAGACTGTCCTCCCCTCTTACAGTAGATAGGTCTTATTGTCCTGTTAGAGACTGTCCTCCCCTCCTACAGTAGATAGGTCTTATTGTCCTGTTAGAGACTGTCCTCCCCTCCTACAGTAGATAGGTCTCATTGTCCTGTTAGAGACTGTCCTCCCCTCCTACAGTAGATAGGTCTTATTGTCCTGTTACAGACTGTCCTCCCCTCCTACAGTAGACAGGTCTTATTGTCCTGTTAGAGACTGTCCTCCACACCTACAGTAGATAGGTCTTATTGTCCTGTTAGAGACTGTCCCCTCCTACAGTAGATAGGTCTTATTGCCCTGTTAGAGACTGTCCCATCCTACTTTAGATAGGTCTTATTGTCCTGTTAGAGACTGTCCCCTCCTACGGTAGATAGGTCTTATTGTCCTGTTATAGACTGTCCTCTCCTCCTACAGTAGATAGGTCTTATTGTCCTGTTAGAGACTGTCCTCCCCTCCTACAGTAGATAGGACTTATTGTCCTGTTAGAGACTGTCCCCTCTTACAGTAGATAGGTCTTATTGTCCTGTTAGAGACTGTCCTCCCCTCCTACAGTAGATAGGACTAATTGTCCTGTTAGAGACTGTCCTCCCCTCCTACAGTAGATAGGTCTTATTGTCCTTTTAGAGACTGTCCCCTCCTACAGTAGATAGGTCTTATTGTCCTGTTAGAGACTGTCCTCCCCTCCTACAGTAGATATGTCTTATTGTCCTGTTAGAGACAGTCCCCTCCTACAGTAGATAGGTCTTATTGTCCTGTTAGAGACTGACCTCTCCTCCTACAGTAGATAGGTCTTATTGTCCTGTTAGAGACAGTCCTCCACTCCCACAGTAGACAGGTCTTATTGTCCTGTTAGAGACTGTCCTCCACACCTACAGTAGATAGGTCTTATTGTCCTGTTAGAGACTGTCCCCTCCTACAGTAGATAGGTCTTATTGCCCTGTTAGAGACTGTCCCATCCTACTTTAGATAGGTCTTATTGTCCTGTCAGAGACTGTCCTCCCCTCCTACAGTAGATAGGTCTTATTGTCCTGATAGAGACTGTCCCCTCCTACAGTAGATAGGTCTTATTGTCCTGTTAGAGACTGTCCTCCCCTCCTACAGTAGATAGGTCTTATTGTCCTGTTAGAGACGGTCCTCCCCTCCTACAGTAGATAGGTCTTATTGTCCTGTTAGAGACTGTCCCCTCCTACAGTAGATAGGTCTTATTGCCCTGTTAGAGACTGTCCCATCCTACTTTAGATAGGTCTTATTGTCCTGTTAGAGACTGTCCCCTCCTACGGTATATAGGTCTTATTGTCCTGTTATAGACTGTCCTCTCCTCCTACAGTAGATAGGTCTTATTGTCCTGTTAGAGACTGTCCTCCCCTCCTACAGTAGATAGGACTTATTGTCCTGTTAGAGACTGTCCCCTCCTACAGTAGATAGGTCTTATTGTCCTGTTAGAGACTGTCCTCCCCTCCTACAGTATATAGGACTAATTGTCCTGTTAGAGACTGTCCTCCCCTCCTACAGTAGATAGGTCTTATTGTCCTTTTAGAGACTGTCCCCTCCTACAGTAGATAGGTCTTATTGTCCTGTTAGAGACTGTCCTCCCCTCCTACAGTAGATATGTCTTATTGTCCTGTTAGAGACAGTCCCCTCCTACAGTAGATAGGTCTTATTGTCCTGTTAGAGACTGACCTCTCCTCCTACAGTAGATAGGTCTTATTGTCCTGTTAGAGACAGTCCTCCACTCCCACAGTAGACAGGTCTTATTGTCCTGTTAGAGACTGTCCTCCACACCTACAGTAGATAGGTCTTATTGTCCTGTTAGAGACTGTCCCCTCCTACAGTAGATAGGTCTTATTGCCCTGTTAGAGACTGTCCCATCCTACTTTAGATAGGTCTTATTGTCCTGTCAGAGACTGTCCTCCCCTCCTACAGTAGATAGGTCTTATTGTCCTGATAGAGACTGTCCCCTCCTACAGTAGATAGGTCTTATTGTCCTGTTAGAGACTGTCCTCCCCTCCTACAGTAGATAGGTCTTATTGTCCTGTTAGAGACGGTCCTCCCCTCCTACAGTAGATAGGTCTTTTTGCCCTGTTAGAGACTGTCCCCTCCTACAGTAGATAGGTCTTATTGTCCTGTTAGAGACTGTCCCCTCCTACAGTAGATAGGTCTTATTGTCCTGTTAGAGACTGTCCTCCCCTATTACAGTAGATAGGTCTTATTGTCCTGTTAGAGACTGTCCTCCCCTCCTACAATAGATAGGTCTTATTGTCCTGTTAGAGACTGTCCTCCCCTCCTACAGTAAATAGGTCTTATTGTCCTGTTAGAGACTGTCCACCCCTCCTACAGTAGATAGGTCTTATTGTCCTGTTAGAGACTGTCCTCCCCTCCTACAGTAGATAGGTCTTATTGTCCTGTTAGAGACTGTCCCCTCCTACAGTAGATAGGTCTTATTGCCCTGTTAGAGACTGTCCCCTCCTACAGTAGATAGGTCTTATTGTCCTGTTAGAGACTGTCCCCTCCTACAGTAGATAGGTCTTATTGTCCTGTTAGAGACTGTCCCCTCCTACAGTAGATAGGTCTTATTGCCCTGTTAGAGACTGTCCCCTCCTACAGTAGATAGGTCTTATTGTCCTGTTAGAGACTGTCCCCTCCTACAGTAGATAGGTCTTATTGTCCTGTTAGAGACTGTCCTCCCCTCTTACAGTAGATAGGTCTTATTGTCCTGTTAGAGACTGTCCTCCCCTCCTACAGTAGATAGGTCTTATTGTCCTGTTAGAGACTGTCCTCCCCTCCTACAGTAGATAGGTCTCATTGTCCTGTTAGAGACTGTCCTCCCCTCCTACAGTAGATAGGTCTTATTGTCCTGTTACAGACTGTCCTCCCCTCCTACAGTAGATATGTCTTATTGTCCTGTTAGAGACAGTCCCCTCCTACAGTAGATAGGTCTTATTGTCCTGTTACAGACTGTCCTCCCCTCCTACAGTAGACAGGTCTTATTGTCCTGTTAGAGACTGTCCTCCACACCTACAGTAGATAGGTCTTATTGTCCTGTTAGAGACTGTCCCCTCCTACAGTAGATAGGTCTTATTGCCCTGTTAGAGACTGTCCCATCCTACTTTAGATAGGTCTTATTGTCCTGTTAGAGACTGTCCCCTCCTACGGTAGATAGGTCTTATTGTCCTGTTATAGACTGTCCTCTCCTCCTACAGTAGATAGGTCTTATTGTCCTGTTAGAGACTGTCCTCCCCTCCTACAGTAGATAGGACTTATTGTCCTGTTAGAGACTGTCCCCTCCTACAGTAGATAGGTCTTATTGTCCTGTTAGAGACTGTCCTCCCCTCCTACAGTAGATAGGACTAATTGTCCTGTTAGAGACTGTCCTCCCCTCCTACAGTAGATAGGTCTTATTGTCCTTTTAGAGACTGTCCCCTCCTACAGTAGATAGGTCTTATTGTCCTGTTAGAGACTGTCCTCCCCTCCTACAGTAGATATGTCTTATTGTCCTGTTAGAGACAGTCCCCTCCTACAGTAGATAGGTCTTATTGTCCTGTTAGAGACTGACCTCTCCTCCTACAGTAGATAGGTCTTATTGTCCTGTTAGAGACAGTCCTCCACTCCCACAGTAGACAGGTCTTATTGTCCTGTTAGAGACTGTCCTCCACACCTACAGTAGATAGGTCTTATTGTCCTGTTAGAGACTGTCCCCTCCTACAGTAGATAGGTCTTATTGCCCTGTTAGAGACTGTCCCATCCTACTTTAGATAGGTCTTATTGTCCTGTCAGAGACTGTCCTCCCCTCCTACAGTAGATAGGTCTTATTGTCCTGATAGAGACTGTCCCCTCCTACAGTAGATAGGTCTTATTGTCCTGTTAGAGACTGTCCTCCCCTCCTACAGTAGATAGGTCTTATTGTCCTGTTAGAGACGGTCCTCCCCTCCTACAGTAGATAGGTCTTTTTGCCCTGTTAGAGACCGTCCCCTCCTACAGTAGATAGGTCTTATTGTCCTGTTAGAGACTGTCCCCTCCTACAGTAGATAGGTCTTAGTGTCCTGTTAGAGACTGTCCTCCCCTATTACAGTAGATAGGTCTTATTGTCCTGTTAGAGACTGTCCTCACCTCCTACAATAGATAGGTCTTATTGTCCTGTTAGAGACTGTCCTCCCCTCCTACAGTAAATAGGTCTTATTGTCCTGTTAGAGACTGTCCACCCCTCCTACAGTAGATAGGTCTTATTGTCCTGTTAGAGACTGTCCTCCCCTCCTACGGTAGATAGGTCTTATTGTCCTGTTAGAGACTGTCCCCTCCTACAGTAGATAGGTCTTATTGCCCTGTTAGAGACTGTCCCCTCCTACAGTAGATAGGTCTTATTGTCCTGTTAGAGACAGTCCCCTCCTACAGTAGATAGGTCTTATTGTCCTGTTAGAGACTGACCTCTCCTCCTAAAGTAGATAGGTCTTATTGTCCTGTTAGAGACAGTCCTCCACTCCCACATTAGACAGGTCTTATTGTCCTGTTAGAGACTGTCCTCCACACCTACAGTAGATAGGTCTTATTGTCCTGTTAGAGACTGTCCCCTCCTACAGTAGATATGTCTTATTGCCATGTTAGAGACTGTCCCATCCTACTTTAGATAGGTCTTATTGTCCTGTTAGAGACTGTCCCCTCCTACAGTAGATAGGTCTTATTGTCCTGTTATAGACTGTCCTCTCCTCCTACAGTAGATAGGTCTTATTGTCCTGTTAGAGACTGTCCTCCCCTCCTACAGTAGATAGGACTTATTGTCCTGTTAGAGACTGTCCCCTCCTACAGTAGATAGGTCTTATTGTTCTGTTAGAGACTGTCCTCCCCTCCTACAGTAGATAGGACTAATTGTCCTGTTAGAGACTGTCCTCCCCTCCTACAGTAGATAGGTCTTATTGTCCTGTTAGAGACTGTCCCCTCCTACAGTAGATAGGTCTTATTGTCCTGTTAGAGACTGTCCTCCCCTCCTACAGTAGATATGTCTTACTGTCCTGTTAGAGACAGTCCCCTCCTACAGTAGATAGGTCTTATTGTCCTGTTATAGACTGACCTCTCCTCCCACAGTAGACAGGTCTTATTGTCCTGTTAGAGACTGTCCTCCACACCTACAGTAGATAGGTCTTATTGTCCTGTTAGAGACTGTCCCCTCCTACAGTAGATAGGTCTTATTGCCCTGTTAGAGACTGTCCCATCCTACTTTAGATAGGTCTTATTGTCCTGATAGAGACTGTCCCCTCCTACAGTAGATAGGTCTTATTGTCCTGTCAGAGACTGTCCTCCCCTCCTACAGTAGATAGGTCTTATTGTCCTGATAGAGACTGTCCCCTCCTACAGTAGATAGGTCTTATTGTCCTGTTAGAGACTGTCCTCCCCTCCTACAGTAGATAGGTCTTATTGTCCTGTTAGAGACGGTCCTCCCCTCCTACAGTAGATAGGTCTTTTTGCCCTGTTAGAGACTGTCCCCTCCTACAGTAGATAGGTCTTATTGTCCTGTTAGAGACTGTCCCCTCCTACAGTAGATAGGTCTTATTGTCCTGTTAGAGACTGTCCTCCCCTCCTACAATAGATAGGTCTTATTGTCCTGTTAGAGACTGTCCTCCCCTCCTACAGTAAATAGGTCTTATTGTCCTGTTAGAGACTGTCCCCTCCTACAGTAGATAGGTCTTATTGTCCTGTTAGAGACTGTCCACCCCTCCTACAGTAGATAGGTCTTATTGTCCTGTTAGAGACTGTCCTCCCCTCCTACAGTAGATAGGTCTTATTGTCCTGTTAGAGACTGTCCCCTCCTACAGTAGATAGGTCTTATTGCCCTGTTAGAGACTGTCCCCTCCTACAGTAGATAGGTCTTATTGTCCTGTTAGAGACTGTCCCCTCCTACAGTAGATAGGTCTTATTGTCCTGTTAGAGACTGTCCTCCCCTCTTACAGTAGATAGGTCTTATTGTCCTGTTAGAGACTGTCCTCCCCTCCTACAGTAGATAGGTCTTATTGTCCTGTTAGAGACTTTCCTCCCCTCCTACAGTAGATAGGTCTAATTGTCCTGTTAGAGACTGTCCTCCCCTCCTACAGTAGATAGGTCTTATTGTCCTGTTATAGACTGTCCTCTCCTCCTACAGTAGATAGGTCTTATTGTCCTGTTAGAGACTGTCCTCCCCTCCTACAGTAGATAGGACTTATTGTCCTGTTAGAGACTGTCCTCCCCTCCTACAGTAGATAGGTCTTATTGTCCTGTTAGAGACTGTCCCCTCCTACAGTAGATAGGTCTTATTGTCCTGTTAGAGACTGTCCTCTCCTCCTAGCGTAGATAGGTCTTATTGTCCTGTTAAAGACTGTCCTCCCCTCCTACAGTAGATAGGTCTTATTGTCCTGTTAGAGACTGTCCTCCCCTCCTACAGTAAATAGGTCTTATTGTCCTGTTAGAGACTGTCCCCTCCTACAGTAGATAGGTCTTATTGTCCTGTTAGAGACTGTCCACCCCTCCTACAGTAGATAGGTCTTATTGTCCTGTTAGAGACTGTCCTCCCCTATTACAGTAGATAGGTCTTATTGTCCTGTTAGAGACTGTCCACCCCTCCTACAATAGATAGGTCTTATTGTCCTGTTAGAGACTGTCCTCCCCTCCTACAGTAAATAGGTCTTATTGTCCTGTTAGAGACTGTCCCCTCCTACAGTAGATAGGTCTTATTGTCCTGTTAGAGACTGTCCTCCCCTCCTACAGTAGATAGGTCTTATTGTCCTGTTATAGACTGTCCTCTCCTCGAAAAGTAGATAGGTCTTATTGTCCTGTTAGAGACTGTCCTCCCCTCCTACAGTAGATAGGACTAATTGTCCTGTTAGAGACTGTCCTCCCCTCCTACAGTAGATAGGTCTTATTGTCCTGTTAGAGACTGTCCCCTCCTACAGTAGATAGGTCTTATTGTCCTGTTAGAGACTGTCCTCCCCTCCTACAGTAGATATGTCTTATTGTCCTGTTAGAGACAGTCCCCTCCTACAGTAGATAGGTCTTATTGTCCTGTTAGAGACT
Source organism: Salmo salar (assembly GCF_965601325.2). Classification (NCBI taxonomy): domain Eukaryota; kingdom Metazoa; phylum Chordata; class Actinopteri; order Salmoniformes; family Salmonidae; genus Salmo; species Salmo salar. The sequence continues at coordinate 66,694,784 of NC_138301.1, forward strand.
GACCTCTCCTCCTACAGTAGATAGGTCTTATTGTCCTGTTAGAGACTGTCCCCTCCTACAGTAGATAGGTCTTATTGCCCTGTTAGAGACTGTCCCCTCCTACAGTAGATAGGTCTTATTGCCCTGTTAGAGACTGTCCCATCCTACTTTAGATAAGTCTTATTGTCCTGATAGAGACTGTCCCCTCCTACAGTAGATAGGTCTTATTGTCCTGTCAGAGACTGTCCTCCCCTCCTACAGTAGATAGGTCTTATTGTCCTGATAGAGACTGTCCCCTCCTACAGTAGATAGGTCTTATTGTCCTGTTAGAGACTGTCCTCCCCTCCTACAGTAGATAGGTCTTATTGTCCTGTTAGAGACGGTCCTCCCCTCCTACAGTAGATAGGTCTTTTTGCCCTGTTAGAGACTGTCCCCTCCTACAGTAGATAGGTCTTTTTGTCCTGTTAGAGACTGTCCCCTCCTACAGTAGATAGGTCTTATTGTCCTGTTAGAGACTGTCCTCCCCTATTACAGTAGATAGGTCTTATTGTCCTGTTAGAGACTGTCCTCCCCTGCTACAATAGATAGGTATTATTGTCCTGTTAGAGACTGTCCTCCCCTCCTACAGTAAATAGGTCTTATTGTCCTGTTAGAGACTGTCCTCCCCTCCTACAGTAGATATGTCTTATTGTCCTGTTAGAGACAGTCCCCTCCTACAGTAGATAGGTCTTATTGTCCTGTTAGAGACTGACCTCTCCTCCTAAAGTAGATAGGTCTTATTGTCCTGTTAGAGACAGTCCTCCACTCCCACAGTAGACAGGTCTTATTGTCCTGTTAGAGACTGTCCTCCACACCTACAGTAGATAGGTCTTATTGTCCTGTTAGAGACTGTCCCCTCCTACAGTAGATAGGTCTTATTGCCCTGTTAGAGACTGTCCCATCCTACTTTAGATAGGTCTTATTGTCCTGTTAGAGACTGTCCCCTCCTACAGTAGAAAGGTCTTATTGTCCTGTTATAGACTGTCCTCTCCTCCTACAGTAGATAGGTCTTATTGTCCTGTTAGAGACTGTCCTCCCCTCCGATAGTAGATAGGACTTATTGTCCTGTTAGAGACTGTCCCCTCCTACAGTAGATAGGTCTTATTGTCCTGTTAGAGACTGTCCTCCCCTCCTACAGTAGATAGGTCTTATTGTCCTGTTATAGACTGTCCTCTCCTCAAAAAGTAGATAGGTCTTATTGTCCTGTTAGAGACTGTCCTCCCCTCCTACAGTAGATAGGACTAATTGTCCTGTTAGAGACTGTCCTCCCCTCCTACAGTAGATAGGTCTAATTGTCCTGTTAGAGACTGTCCCCTCCTACAGTAGATAGGTCTTATTGTCCTGTTAGAGACTGTCCTCCCCTCCTACAGTAGATATGTCTTATTGTCCTGTTAGAGACAGTCCCCTCCTACAGTAGATAGGTCTTATTGTCCTGTTAGAGACTGACCTCTCCTCCTACAGTAGATAGGTCTTATTGTCCTGTTAGAGACAGTCCTCCACTCCCACAGTAGACAGGTCTTATTGTCCTGTTAGAGACTGTCCTCCACACCTACAGTAGATAGGTCTTATTGTCCTGTTAGAGACTGTCCCCTCCTACAGTAGATAGGTCTTATTGCCCTGTTAGAGACTGTCCCATCCTACTTTAGATAGGTCTTATTGTCCTGATAGAGACTGTCCCCTCCTACAGTAGATAGGTCTTATTGTCCTGTCAGAGACTGTCCTCCCCTCCTACAGTAGATAGGTCTTATTGTCCTGATAGAGACTGTCCCCTCCTACAGTAGATAGGTCTTATTGTCCTGTTAGAGACTGTCCTCCCCTCCTACAGTAGATAGGTCTTATTGTCCTGTTAGAGACGGTCCTCCCCTCCTACAGTAGATAGGTCTTTTTGCCCTGTTAGAGACTGTCCCCTCCTACAGTAGATAGGTCTTTTTGTCCTGTTAGAGACTGTCCCCTCCTACAGTAGATAGGTCTTATTGTCCTGTTAGAGACTGTCCTCCCCTATTACAGTAGATAGGTCTTATTGTCCTGTTAGAGACTGTCCTCCCCTCCTACAGTAGATAGGACTAATTGTCCTGTTAGAGACTGTCCTCTCCTCCTACAGTAGATAGGTCTTATTGCCCTGTTAGAGACTGTCCCCTCCTACAGTAAATAGGTCTTATTGCCCTGTTAGAGACTGTCCCCTCCTACAGTAGATAGGTCTTATTGTCCTGTTAGAGACTGTCCTCCCCTCCTACAGTAGATAGGTCTTATTGTCCTGTTAGAGACGGTCCTCCCCTCCTACAGTAGATAGGTCTTTTTGCCCTGTTAGAGACTGTCCCCTCCTACAGTAGATAGGTCTTTTTGTCCTGTTAGAGACTGTCCCCTCCTACAGTAGATAGGTCTTATTGTCCTGTTAGAGACTGTCCTCCCCTATTACAGTAGATAGGTCTTATTGTCCTGTTAGAGACTGTCCTCCCCTCCTACAGTAGATAGGACTAATTGTCCTGTTAGAGACTGTCCTCCCCTCCTACAGTAGATAGGTCTTATTGTCCTGTTAGAGACTGTCCCCCCCTCCTACAGTAGATAGGTCTTATTGTCCTGTTAGAGACTGTCCACCCCTCCTACAGTAGATAGGTCTTATTGTCCTGTTAGAGACTGTCCTCTCCTCCTACAGTAGATAGGTCTTATTGCCCTGTTAGAGACTGTCCCCTCCTACAGTAAATAGGTCTTATTGCCCTGTTAGAGACTGTCCCCTCCTACAGTAGATAGGTCTTATTGTCCTGTTAGAGACTGTCCTCCCCTCTTACAGTAGATAGGTATTATTGTCCTGTTAGAGACTGTCCTCCCCTCCTACAGTAGATAGGTCTTATTGTCCTGTTAGAGACTGTCCTCCCCTCCTACAGTAGATAGGTCTCATTGTCCTGTTAGAGACTGTCCTCCCCTCCTACAGTAGATAGGTCTTATTGTCCTGTTAGAGACTGTCCTCCCCTCCTACACTAGATATGTCTTATTGTCCTGTTAGAGACAGTCCCCTCCTACAGTAGATAGGTCTTATTGTCCTGTTAGAGACTGACCTCTCCTCCTAAAGTAGATAGGTCTTACTGTCCTGTTAGAGACAGTCCTCCACTCCCACAGTAGACAGGTCTTATTGTCCTGTTAGAGACTGTCCTCCACACCTACAGTAGATAGGTCTTATTGTCCTGTTAGAGACTGTCCCCTCCTACAGTAGATAGGTCTTATTGCCCTGTTAGAGACTGTCCCATCCTACTTTAGATAGGTCTTATTGTCCTGTTAGAGACTGTCCCCTCCTACAGTAGATAGGTCTTATTGTCCTGTTATAGACTGTCCTCTCCTCCTACAGTAGATAGGTCTTATTGTCCTGTTAGAGACTGTCCTCCCCTCCTACAGTAGATAGGACTTATTGTCCTGTTAGAGACTGTCCCCTCCTACAGTAGATAGGTCTTATTGTCCTGTTAGAGACTGTCCTCCCCTCCTACAGTAGATAGGTCTTATTGTCCTGTTATAGACTGTCCTCTCCTCGAAAAGTAGATAGGTCTTATTGTCCTGTTAGAGACTGACCTCTCCTCCTACAGTAGATAGGTCTTATTGTCCTGTTAGAGACAGTCCTCCACTCCCACAGTAGACAGGTCTTATTGTCCTGTTAGAGACTGTCCTCCACACCTACAGTAGATAGGTCTTATTGTCCTGTTAGAGACTGTCCTCCCCTCCTACTTTAGATAGGTCTTATTGTCCTGTTAGAGACTGTCCCCTCCTACAGTAGATAGGTCTTATTGTCCTGTTATAGACTGTCCTCTCCTCCTACAGTAGATAGGTCTTATTGTCCTGTTAGAGACTGTCCTCCCCTCCTACAGTAGATAGGACTTATTGTCCTGTTAGAGACTGTCCCCTCCTACAGTAGATAGGTCTTATTGTCCTGTTAGAGACTGTCCTCCCCTCCTACAGTAGATAGGTCTTATTGTCCTGTTATAGACTGTCCTCTCCTCGAAAAGTAGATAGGTCTTATTGTCCTGTTAGAGACTGACCTCTCCTCCTACAGTAGATAGGTCTTATTGTCCTGTTAGAGACAGTCCTCCACTCCCACAGTAGACAGGTCTTATTGTCCTGTTAGAGACTGTCCTCCACACCTACAGTAGATAGGTCTTATTGTCCTGTTAGAGACTGTCCTCCCCTCCTACAATAGATAGGTCTTATTGTCCTGTTAGAGACTGTCCTCCCCTCCTACAGTAAATAGGTCTTATTGTCCTGTTAGAGACTGTCCCCTCCTACAGTAGATAGGTCTTATTGTCCTGTTAGAGACTGTCCACCCCTCCTACAGTAGATAGGTCTTATTGTCCTGTTAGAGACTGTCCTCCCCTCCTACAGTAGATAGGTCTTATTGCCCTGTTAGAGACTGTCCCCTCCTACAGTAGATAGGTCTTATTGCCCTGTTAGAGACTGTCCCCTCCTACAGTAGATAGGTCTTATTGTCCTGTTAGAGACTGTCCTCCCCTCCTACAGTAGATAGGTCTTATTGTCCTGTTAGAGACTGTCCCCTCCTACAGTAGATAGGTCTTATTGTCCTGTTAGAGATTGTCCTCCCCTCTTACAGTAGATAGGTCTTATTGTCCTGTTAGAGACTGTCCTCCCCTCCTACAGTAGATAGGTCTTATTGTCCTGTTAGAGACTTTCCTCCCCTCCTACAGTAGATAGGTCTTATTGTCCTTTTAGAGACTGTCCTCCCCTCCTACAGTAGATAGGTCTTATTGTCCTGTTAGAGACTGTCCTCCCCTCCTACAGTAGATAGGTCTCATTGTCCTGTTAGAGACTGTCCTCCCCTCCTACACTAGATAGGTCTTATTGTCCTGTTAGAGACTGTCCTCCCCTCCTACAGTAGATATGTCTTATTGTCCTGTTAGAGAGAGTCCCCTCCTACAGTAGATAGGTCTTATTGTCCTGTTAGAGACTGACCTCTCCTCCTAAAGTAGATAGGTCTTATTGTCCTGTTAGAGACAGTCCTCCACTCCCACAGTAGACAGGTCTTATTGTCCTGTTAGAGACTGTCCTCCACACCTACAGTAGATAGGTCTTATTGTCCTGTTAGAGACTGTCCCCTCCTACAGTAGATAGGTCTTATTGCCCTGTTAGAGACTGTCCCATCCTACTTTAGATAGGTCTTATTGTCCTGTTAGAGACTTTCCCCTCCTACAGTAGATAGGTCTTATTGTCCTGTTATAGACTGTCCTCTCCTCCTACAGTAGATAGGTCTTATTGTCCTGTTAGAGACTGTCCTCCCCTCCTACAGTAGATAGGACTTATTGTCCTGTTAGAGACTGTCCTCTCCTACAGTAGATAGGTCTTATTGTCCTGTTAGAGACTGTCCTCCCCTCCTACAGTAGATAGGACTAATTGTCCTGTTAGAGACTGTCCTCCCCTCCTACAGTAGATAGGTCTTATTGTCCTGTTAGAGACTGTCCCCTCCTACAGTAGATAGGACTTATTGTCCTGTTAGAGACTGTCCTCCCCTCCTACAGTAGATATGTCTTATTGTCCTGTTAGAGACAGTCCCCTCCTACAGTAGATAGGTCTTATTGTCCTGTTAGAGACTGACCTCTCCTCCTACAGTAGATAGGTCTTATTGTCCTGTTAGAGACAGTCCTCCACTCCCACAGTAGACAGGTCTTATTGTCCTGTTAGAGACTGTCCTCCACACCTACAGTAGATAGGTCTTATTGTCCTGTTAGAGACTGTCCCCTCCTACAGTAGATAGGTCTTATTGCCCTGTTAGAGACTGTCCCATCCTACTTTAGATAGGTCTTATTGTCCTGATAGAGACTGTCCCCTCCTACAGTAGATAGGTCTTATTGTCCTGTCAGAGACTGTCCTCCCCTCCTACAGTAGATAGGTCTTATTGTCCTGATAGAGACTGTCCCCTCCTACAGTAGATAGGTCTTATTGTCCTGTTAGAGACTGTCCTCCCCTCCTACAGTAGATAGGTCTTATTGGTCCTGTTAGAGACGGTCCTCCCCTCCTACAGTAGATAGGTCTTTTTGCCCTGTTAGAGACTGTCCCCTCCTACAGTAGATAGGTCTTATTGTCCTGTTAGAGACTGTCCCCTCCTACAGTAGATAGGTCTTATTGTCCTGTTAGAGACTGTCCTCCCCTATTACAGTAGATAGGTCTTATTGTCCTGTTAGAGACTGTCCTCCCCTCCTACAATAGATAGGTCTTATTGTCCTGTTAGAGACTGTCCTCCCCTCCTACAGTAAATAGGTCTTATTGTCCTGTTAGAGACTGTCCCCTCCTACAGTAGATAGGTCTTATTGTCCTGTTAGAGACTGTCCACCCCTCCTACAGTAGATAGGTCTTATTGTCCTGTTAGAGACTGTCCTCCCCTCCTACAGTAGATAGGTCTTATTGTCCTGTTAGAGACTGTCCCCTCCTACAGTAGATAGGTCTTATTGCCCTGTTAGAGACTGTCCCCTCCTACAGTAGATAGGTCTTATAGTCCTGTTAGAGACTGTCCCCTCCTACAGTAGATAGGTCTTATTGTCCTGTTAGAGACTGTCCTCCCCTCTTACAGTAGATAGGTCTTATTGTCCTGTTAGAGACTGTCCTCCCCTCCTACAGTAGATAGGTCTTATTGTCCTGTTAGAGACTTTCCTCCCCTCCTACAGTAGATAGGTCTAATTGTCCTGTTAGAGACTGTCCTCCCCTCCTACAGTAGATAGGTCTTATTGTCCTGTTATAGACTGTCCTCTCCTCCTACAGTAGATAGGTCTTATTGTCCTGTTAGAGACTGTCCTCCCCTCCTACAGTAGATAGGACTTATTGTCCTGTTAGAGACTGTCCTCCCCTCCTACAGTAGATAGGTCTTATTGTCCTGTTAGAGACTGTCCCCTCCTACAGTAGATAGGTCTTATTGTCCTGTTAGAGACTGTCCTCTCCTCCTAGAGTAGGTAGGTCTTATTGTCCTGTTAAAGACTGTCCTCCCCTCCTACAGTAGATAGGTCTTATTGTCCTGTTAGAGACTGTCCTCCCCTCCTACAGTAAATAGGTCTTATTGTCCTGTTAGAGACTGTCCCCTCCTACAGTAGATAGGTCTTATTGTCCTGTTAGAGACTGTCCCCTCCTACAGTAGATAGGTCTTATTGTCCTGTTAGAGACTGTCCTCCCCTCCTACAGTAGATATGTCTTATTGTCCTGTTAGAGACAGTCCCCTCCTACAGTAGATAGGTCTTATTGTCCTGTTAGAGACTGACCTCTCCTCCTACAGTAGATAGGTCTTATTGTCCTGTTAGAGACAGTCCTCCACTCCCACAGTAGACAGGTCTTATTGTCCTGTTAGAGACTGTCCTCCACACCTACAGTAGATAGGTCTTATTGTCCTGTTAGAGACTGTCCCCTCCTACAGTAGATAGGTCTTATTGCCCTGTTAGAGACTGTCCCATCCTACTTTAGATAGGTCTTATTGTCCTGATAGAGACTGTCCCCTCCTACAGTAGATAGGTCTTATTGTCCTGTCAGAGACTGTCCTCCCCTCCTACAGTAGATAGGTCTTATTGTCCTGATAGAGACTGTCCCCTCCTACAGTAGATAGGTCTTATTGTCCTGTTAGAGACTGTCCTCCCCTCCTACAGTAGATAGGTCTTATTGTTCTGTTAGAGACGTTCCTCCCCTCCTACAGTAGATAGGTCTTTTTGCCCTGTTAGAGACTGTCCCCTCCTACAGTAGATAGGTCTTATTGTCCTGTTAGAGACTGTCCCCTCCTACAGTAGATAGGTCTTATTGTCCTGTTAGAGACTGTCCTCCCCTATTACAGTAGATAGGTCTTATTGTCCTGTTAGAGACTGTCCTCCCCTCCTACAATAGATAGGTCTTATTGTCCTGTTAGAGACTGTCCTCCCCTCCTACAGTAAATAGGTCTTATTGTCCTGTTAGAGACTGTCCCCTCCTACAGTAGATAGGTCTTATTGTCCTGTTAGAGACTGTCCACCCCTCCTACAGTAGATAGGTCTTATTGTCCTGTTAGAGACTGTCCTCCCCTCCTACAGTAGATAGGTCTTATTGTCCTGTTAGAGACTGTCCCCTCCTACAGTAGATAGGTCTTATTGCCCTGTTAGAGACTGTCTCCTCCTAGAGTAGATAGGTCTTATTGTCCTGTTAAAGACTGTCCTCCCCTCCTACAGTAGATAGGTCTTATTGTCCTGTTAGAGACTGTCCTCCCCTCCTACAGTAAATAGGTCTTATTGTCCTGTTAGAGACTGTCCCCTCCTACAGTAGATAGGTCTTATTGTCCTGTTAGAGACTGTCCCCTCCTACAGTAGATAGGTCTTATTGTCCTGTTAGAGACTGTCCTCCCCTCCTACAGTAGATATGTCTTATTGTCCTGTTAGAGACAGTCCCCTCCTACAGTAGATAGGTCTTATTGTCCTGTTAGAGACTGACCTCTCCTCCTACAGTAGATAGGTCTTATTGTCCTGTTAGAGACAGTCCTCCACTCCCACAGTAGACAGGTCTTATTGTCCTGTTAGAGACTGTCCTCCACACCTACAGTAGATAGGTCTTATTGTCCTGTTAGAGACTGTCCCCTCCTACAGTAGATAGGTCTTATTGCCCTGTTAGAGACTGTCCCATCCTACTTTAGATAGGTCTTATTGTCCTGATAGAGACTGTCCCCTCCTACAGTAGATAGGTCTTATTGTCCTGTCAGAGACTGTCCTCCCCTCCTACAGTAGATAGGTCTTATTGTCCTGATAGAGACTGTCCCCTCCTACAGTAGATAGGTCTTATTGTCCTGTTAGAGACTGTCCTCCCCTCCTACAGTAGATAGGTCTTATTGTTCTGTTAGAGACGTTCCTCCCCTCCTACAGTAGATAGGTCTTTTTGCCCTGTTAGAGACTGTCCCCTCCTACAGTAGATAGGTCTTATTGTCCTGTTAGAGACTGTCCCCTCCTACAGTAGATAGGTCTTATTGTCCTGTTAGAGACTGTCCTCCCCTATTACAGTAGATAGGTCTTATTGTCCTGTTAGAGACTGTCCTCCCCTCCTACAATAGATAGGTCTTATTGTCCTGTTAGAGACTGTCCTCCCCTCCTACAGTAAATAGGTCTTATTGTCCTGTTAGAGACTGTCCCCTCCTACAGTAGATAGGTCTTATTGTCCTGTTAGAGACTGTCCACCCCTCCTACAGTAGATAGGTCTTATTGTCCTGTTAGAGACTGTCCTCCCCTCCTACAGTAGACAGGTCTTATTGTCCTGTTAGAGACTGTCCCCTCCTACAGTAGATAGGTCTTATTGCCCTGTTAGAGACTGTCCCCTCCTACAGTAGATAGGTCTTATAGTCCTGTTAGAGACTGTCCCCTCCTACAGTAGATAGGTCTTATTGTCCTGTTAGAGACTGTCCTCCCCTCTTACAGTAGATAGGTCTTATTGTCCTGTTAGAGACTGTCCTCCCCTCCTACAGTAGATAGGTCTTATTGTCCTGTTAGAGACTTTCCTCCCCTCCTACAGTAGATAGGTCTAATTGTCCTGTTAGAGACTGTCCTCCCCTCCTACAGTAGATAGGTCTTATTGTCCTGTTATAGACTGTCCTCTCCTCCTACAGTAGATAGGTCTTATTGTCCTGTTAGAGACTGTCCTCCCCTCCGACAGTAGATAGGACTTATTGTCCTGTTAGAGACTGTCCTCCCCTCCTACAGGTGATAGGTCTTATTGTCCTGTTAGAGACTGTCCCCTCCTACAGTAGATAGGTCTTATTGTCCTGTTAGAGACTGTCCTCTCCTCCTAGAGTAGATAGGTCTTATTGTCCTGTTAAAGACTGTCCTCCCCTCCTACAGTAGATAGGTCTTATTGTCCTGTTAGAGACTGTCCTCCCCTCCTACAGTAAATAGGTCTTATTGTCCTGTTAGAGACTGTCCCCTCCTACAGTAGATAGGTCTTATTGTCCTGTTAGAGACTGTCCACCCCTCCTACAGTAGATAGGTCTTATTGTCCTGTTAGAGACTGTCCTCCCCTCCTACAGTAGATAGGTCTTATTGTCCTGTTAGAGACTGTCCCCTCCTACAGTAGATAGGTCTTATTGCCCTGTTAGAGACTGTCCTCCCCTCCTACAGTAGATAGGACTTATTGTCCTGTTAGAGACTGTCCCCTCCTACAGTAGATAGGTCTTATTGTCCTGTTAGAGACTGTCCTCCCCTCCTACAGTAGATAGGACTAATTGTCCTGTTAGAGACTGTCCCCTCCTACAGTAGATAGGTCTTATTGCCCTGTTAGAGACTGTCCCCTCCTACAGTAGATAGGTCTTATTGCCCTGTTAGAGACTGTCCCCTCCTACAGTAGATAGGTCTTATTGTCCTGTTAGAGACTGTCCTCCCCTCCTACAGTAGATAGGTCTTATTGTCCTGTTATAGACTGTCCTCTCCTCCTACAGTAGATAGGTCTTATTGTCCTGTTAGAGACTGTCCTCCCCTCCGACAGTAGATAGGACTTATTGTCCTGTTAGAGACTGTCCTCCCCTCCTACAGGTGATAGGTCTTATTGTCCTGTTAGAGACTGTCCCCTCCTACAGTAGATAGGTCTTATTGTCCTGTTAGAGACTGTCCTCTCCTCCTAGAGTAGATAGGTCTTATTGTCCTGTTAGAGACTGTCCTCCCCTCCTACAGTAAATAGGTCTTATTGTCCTGTTAGAGACTGTCCCCTCCTACAGTAGATAGGTCTTATTGTCCTGTTAGAGACTGTCCACCCCTCCTACAGTAGATAGGTCTTATTGTCCTGTTAGAGACTGTCCTCCCCTCCTACAGTAGATAGGTCTTATTGTCCTGTTAGAGACTGTCCCCTCCTACAGTAGATAGGTCTTATTGCCCTGTTAGAGACTGTCCTCCCCTCCTACAGTAGATAGGACTTATTGTCCTGTTAGAGACTGTCCCCTCCTACAGTAGATAGGTCTTATTGTCCTGTTAGAGACTGTCCTCCCCTCCTACAGTAGATAGGACTAATTGTCCTGTTAGAGACTGTCCCCTCCTACAGTAGATAGGTCTTATTGCCCTGTTAGAGACTGTCCCCTCCTACAGTAGATAGGTCTTATTGTCCTGTTAGAGACTGTCCCCTCCTACAGTAGATAGGTCTTATTGTCCTGTTAGAGACTGTCCTCCCCTCTTACAGTAGATAGGTCTTATTGTCCTGTTAGAGACTGTCCTCCCCTCCTACAATAGATAGGTCTTATTGTCCTGTTAGAGACTGTCCTCCCCTCCTACAGTAGATAGGTCTCATTGTCCTGTTAGAGACTGTCCTCCCCTCCTACAGTAGATAGGTCTTATTGTCCTGTTAGAGACTGTCCCCTCCTACAGTAGATAGGTCTTATTGTCCTGTTAGAGACTGTCCTCCCCTCCTACAGTAGATAGGGCTCATTGTCCTGTTAGAGACTGTCCTCCCCTCCTACAGTAGATAGGTCTTATTGTCCTGTTAGAGACTGTCCCCTCCTACAGTAGATAGGTCTTATTGTCCTGTTAGAGACTGTCCTCTCCTCCTAGAGTAGATAGGTCTTATTGTCCTGTTAAAGACTGTCCTCCCCTCCTACAGTAGATAGGTCTTATTGTCCTGTTAGAGACTGTCCTCCCCTCCTACAGTAAATAGGTCTTATTGTCCTGTTAGAGACTGTCCCCTCCTACAGTAGATAGGTCTTATTGTCCTGTTAGAGACTGTCCACCCCTCCTACAGTAGATAGGTCTTATTGTCCTGTTAGAGACTGTCCTCCCCTCCTACAGTAGATAGGTCTTATTGTCCTGTTAGAGACTGTCCCCTCCTACAGTAGATAGGTCTTATTGCCCTGTTAGAGACTGTCCTCCCCTCCTACAGTAGATAGGACTTATTGTCCTGTTAGAGACTGTCCCCTCCTACAGTAGATAGGTCTTATTGTCCTGTTAGAGACTGTCCTCCCCTCCTACAGTAGATAGGACTAATTGTCCTGTTAGAGACTGTCCTCCCCTCCTACAGTAGATAGGTCTTATTGTCCTGTTAGAGACTGTCCCCCCCTCCTACAGTAGATAGGTCTTATTGTCCTGTTAGAGATCATCCTCCCCTCCTGCAGTAGATAGGTCTTATTGTCCTGTTAGAGACTGTCCCCTCCTACAGTAGATAGGTCTTATTGCCCTGTTAGAGACTGTCCCCTCCTACAGTAGATAGGTCTTATTGTCCTGTTAGAGACTGTCCTCCCCTCTTACAGTAGATAGGTCTTATTGTCCTGTTAGAGACTGTCCTCCCCTCTTACAGTAGATAGGTCTTATTGTCCTGTTAGAGACTGTCCTCCCCTCCTACAGTAGATAGGTCTCATTGTCCTGTTAGAGACTGTCCTCCCCTCCTACAGTAGATAGGTCTTATTGTCCTGTTAGAGACTGTCCTCCCCTCCTACAGTAGATATGTCTTATTGTCCTGTTAGAGACAGTCCCCTCCTACAGTAGATAGGTCTTATTGTCCTGTTAGAGACTGACCTCTCCTCCTAAAGTAGATAGGTCTTATTGTCCTGTTAGAGACAGTCCTCCACTCCCACAGTAGACAGGTCTTATTGTCCTGTTAGAGACTGTCCTCCACACCTACAGTAGATAGGTCTTATTGTCCTGTTAGAGACTGTCCCCTCCTACAGTAGATAGGTCTTATTGCCCTGTTAGAGACTGTCCCATCCTACTTTAGATAGGTCTTATTGTCCTGTTAGAGACTGTCCCCTCCTACAGTAGATAGGTCTTATTGTCCTGTTATAGACTGTCCTCTCCTCCTACAGTAGATAGGTCTTATTGTCCTGTTAGAGACTGTCCTCCCCTCCTACAGTAGATAGGACTTATTGTCCTGTTAGAGACTGTCCCCTCCTACAGTAGATAGGTCTTATTGTCCTGTTAGAGACTGTCCTCCCCTCTTACAGTAGATAGGTCTTATTGTCCTGTTAGAGACTGTCCTCCCCTCCTACAATAGATAGGTCTTATTGTCCTGTTAGAGACTGTCCTCCCCTCCTACAGTAGATAGGTCTCATTGTCCTGTTAGAGACTGTCCTCCCCTCCTACAGTAGATAGGTCTTATTGTCCTGTTAGAGACTGTCCCCTCCTACAGTAGATAGGTCTTATTGTCCTGTTAGAGACTGTCCTCCCCTCCTACAGTAGATAGGGCTCATTGTCCTGTTAGAGACTGTCCTCCCCTCCTACAGTAGATAGGTCTTATTGTCCTGTTAGAGACTGTCCCCTCCTACAGTAGATAGGTCTTATTGTCCTGTTAGAGACTGTCCTCTCCTCCTAGAGTAGATAGGTCTTATTGTCCTGTTAAAGACTGTCCTCCCCTCCTACAGTAGATAGGTCTTATTGTCCTGTTAGAGACTGTCCTCCCCTCCTACAGTAAATAGGTCTTATTGTCCTGTTAGAGACTGTCCCCTCCTACAGTAGATAGGTCTTATTGTCCTGTTAGAGACTGTCCACCCCTCCTACAGTAGATAGGTCTTATTGTCCTGTTAGAGACTGTCCTCCCCTCCTACAGTAGATAGGTCTTATTGTCCTGTTAGAGACTGTCCCCTCCTACAGTAGATAGGTCTTATTGCCCTGTTAGAGACTGTCCTCCCCTCCTACAGTAGATAGGACTTATTGTCCTGTTAGAGACTGTCCCCTCCTACAGTAGATAGGTCTTATTGTCCTGTTAGAGACTGTCCTCCCCTCCTACAGTAGATAGGACTAATTGTCCTGTTAGAGACTGTCCTCCCCTCCTACAGTAGATAGGTCTTATTGTCCTGTTAGAGACTGTCCCCCCCTCCTACAGTAGATAGGTCTTATTGTCCTGTTAGAGATCATCCTCCCCTCCTGCAGTAGATAGGTCTTATTGTCCTGTTAGAGACTGTCCCCTCCTACAGTAGATAGGTCTTATTGCCCTGTTAGAGACTGTCCCCTCCTACAGTAGATAGGTCTTATTGTCCTGTTAGAGACTGTCCTCCCCTCTTACAGTAGATAGGTCTTATTGTCCTGTTAGAGACTGTCCTCCCCTCCTACAGTAGATAGGTCTTATTGTCCTGTTAGAGACTGTCCTCCCCTCCTACAGTAGATAGGTCTCATTGTCCTGTTAGAGACTGTCCTCCCCTCCTACAGTAGATAGGTCTTATTGTCCTGTTAGAGACTGTCCTCCCCTCCTACAGTAGATATGTCTTATTGTCCTGTTAGAGACAGTCCCCTCCTACAGTAGATAGGTCTTATTGTCCTGTTAGAGACTGACCTCTCCTCCTAAAGTAGATAGGTCTTATTGTCCTGTTAGAGACAGTCCTCCACTCCCACAGTAGACAGGTCTTATTGTCCTGTTAGAGACTGTCCTCCACACCTACAGTAGATAGGTCTTATTGTCCTGTTAGAGACTGTCCCCTCCTACAGTAGATAGGTCTTATTGCCCTGTTAGAGACTGTCCCATCCTACTTTAGATAGGTCTTATTGTCCTGTTAGAGACTGTCCCCTCCTACAGTAGATAGGTCTTATTGTCCTGTTATAGACTGTCCTCTCCTCCTACAGTAGATAGGTCTTATTGTCCTGTTAGAGACTGTCCTCCCCTCCTACAGTAGATAGGACTTATTGTCCTGTTAGAGACTGTCCCCTCCTACAGTAGATAGGTCTTATTGTCCTGTTAGAGACTGTCCTCCCCTCCTACAGTAGATAGTTCTTATTGTCCTGTTATAGACTGTCCTCTCCTCGAAAAGTAGATAGGTCTTATTGTCCTGTTAGAGACTGTCCTCCCCTCCTACAGTAGATAGGACTAATTGTCCTGTTAGAGACTGTCCTCCCCTCCTACAGTATATAGGTCTTATTGTCCTGTTAGAGACTGTCCCCTCCTACAGTAGATAGGTCTTATTGTCCTGTTAGAGACTGTCCTCCCCTCCTACAGTAGATATGTCTTATTGTCCTGTTAGAGACAGTCCCCTCCTACAGTAGATAGGTCTTATTGTCCTGTTAGAGACTGACCTCTCCTCCTACAGTAGATAGGTCTTATTGTCCTGTTAGAGACAGTCCTCCACTCCCACAGTAGACAGGTCTTATTGTCCTGTTAGAGACTGTCCTCCACACCTACAGTAGATAGGTCTTATTGTCCTGTTAGAGACTGTCCCCTCCTACAGTAGATAGGTCTTATTGCCCTGTTAGAGACTGTCCCATCCTACTTTAGATAGGTCTTATTGTCCTGATAGAGACTGTCCCCTCCTACAGTAGATAGGTCTTATTGTCCTGTTAGAGACTGTCCTCCCCTCCTACAGTAGATAGGTCTTATTGTCCTGTTAGAGACGGTCCTCCCCTCCTACAGTAGATAGGTCTTTTTGCCCTGTTAGAGACTGTCCCCTCCTACAGTAGATAGGTCTTTTTGTCCTGTTAGAGACTGTCCCCTCCTACAGTAGATAGGTCTTATTGTCCTGTTAGAGACTGTCCTCCCCTATTACAGTAGATAGGTCTTATTGTCCTGTTAGAGACTGTCCCCTCCTACAGTAGATAGGTCTTATTGTCCTGTTAGAGACTGTCCACCCCTCCTACAGTAGATAGGTCTTATTGTCCTGTTAGAGACTGTCCTCCCCTCCTACAGTAGATAGGTCTTATTGTCCTGTTAGAGACTGTCCCCTCCTACAGTAGATAGGTCTTATTGTCCTGTTAGAGACTGTCCTCCCCTCCTACAGTAGATATGTCTTATTGTCCTGTTAGAGACAGTCCCCTCCTACAGTAGATAGGTCTTATTGTCCTGTTGGAGACTGACCTCTCCTCCTACAGTAGATAGGTCTTATTGTCCTGTTAGAGACTGTCCCCTCCTACAGTAGATAGGTCTTATTGCCCTGTTAGAGACTGTCCCCTCCTACAGTAGATAGGTCTTATTGTCCTGTTAGAGACTGTCCCCTCCTACAGTAGATAGGTCTTATTGTCCTGTTAGAGACTGTCCTCCCCTCTTACAGTAGATAGGTCTTATTGTCCTGTTAGAGACTGTCCTCCCCTCCTACAGTAGATAGGTCTTATTGTCCTGTTAGAGACTTTCCTCCCCTCCTACAGTAGATAGGTCTAATTGTCCTGTTAGAGACTGTCCTCCCCTCCTACAGTAGATAGGTCTTATTGTCCTGTTGTTGACTGTCCTCTCCTCCTACAGTATATAGGTCTTATTGTCCTGTTAGAGACTGTCCTCCCCTCCTACAGTAGATAGGACTTATTGTCCTGTTAGAGACTGTCCTCCCCTCCTACAGTAGATAGGTCTTATTGTCCTGTTAGAGACTATCCCCTCCTACAGTAGATAGGTCTTATTGTCCTGTTATAGACTGTCCTCTCCTCGAAAAGTAGATAGGTCTTATTGTCCTGTTAGAGACTGTCCTCCCCTCCTACAGTAGATAGGACTAATTGTCCTGTTAGAGACTGTCCTCCCCTCCTACAGTAGATAGGTCTTATTGTCCTGTTAGAGACTGTCCCCTCCTACAGTAGATAGGTCTTATTGTCCTGTTAGAGACTGTCCTCCCCTCCTACAGTAGATATGTCTTATTGTCCTGTTAGAGACAGTCCCCTCCTACAGTAGATAGCTCTTATTGTCCTGTTAGAGACTGACCTCTCCTCCTACAGTAGATAGGTCTTATTGTCCTGTTAGAGACAGTCCTCCACTCCCACAGTAGACAGGTCTTATTGTCCTGTTAGAGACTGTCCTCCACACCTACAGTAGATAGGTCTTATTGTCCTGTTAGAGACTGTTCCCTCCTACAGTAGATAGGTCTTATTGCCCTGTTAGAGACTGTCCCATCCTACTTTAGATAGGTCTTATTGTCCTGATAGAGACTGTCCCCTCCTACAGTAGATAGGTCTTATTGTCCTGTTAGAGACTGTCCTCCCCTCCTACAGTAGATAGGTCTTATTGTCCTGTTAGAGACGGTCCTCCCCTCCTACAGTAGATAGGTCTTTTTGCCCTGTTAGAGACTGTCCCCTCCTACAGTAGATAGGTCTTTTTGTCCTGTTAGAGACTGTCCCCTCCTACAGTAGATAGGTCTTATTGTCCTGTTAGAGACTGTCCTCCCCTATTACAGTAGATAGGTCTTATTGTCCTGTTAGAGACTGTCCTCCCCTCCTACAATAGATAGGTCTTATTGTCCTGTTAGAGACTGTCCTCCCCTCCTACAGTAAATATGTCTTATTGTCCTGTTAGAGACTGTCCCCTCCTACAGTAGATAGGTCTTATTGTCCTGTTAGAGACTGTCCACCCCTCCTACAGTAGATAGGTCTTATTGTCCTGTTAGAGACTGTCCTCCCCTCCTACAGTAGATAGGTCTTATTGTCCTGTTAGAGACTGTCCCCTCCTACAGTAGATAGGTCTTATTGTCCTGTTAGAGACTGTCCTCCCCTCCTACAGTAGATAGGTCTTATTGTCCTGTTAGAGACTTTCCTCCCCTCCTACAGTAGATAGGTCTAATTGTCCTGTTAGAGACTGTCCTCCCCTCCTACAGTAGATAGGTCTTATTGTCCTGTTGTTGACTGTCCTCTCCTCCTACAGTATAT
Source organism: Salmo salar (assembly GCF_965601325.2). Lineage (NCBI taxonomy): Eukaryota > Metazoa > Chordata > Actinopteri > Salmoniformes > Salmonidae > Salmo > Salmo salar. The sequence continues at coordinate 66,712,291 of NC_138301.1, forward strand.
AGGTCTTATTGTCCTGTTAGAGACTGTCCTCCCCTCCTACAGTAGATAGGTCTTATTGTCCTGTTAGAGACTGTCCTCCCCTCCTACAGTAGATAGGTCTTATTGTCCTGTTAGAGACTATCCCCTCCTACAGTAGATAGGTCTTATTGTCCTGTTATAGACTGTCCTCTCCTCGAAAAGTAGATAGGTCTTATTGTCCTGTTAGAGACTGTCCTCCCCTCCTACAGTAGATAGGACTAATTGTCCTGTTAGAGACTGTCCTCCCCTCCTACAGTAGATAGGTCTTATTGTCCTGTTAGAGACTGTCCCCTCCTACAGTAGATAGGTCTTATTGTCCTGTTAGAGACTGTCCTCCCCTCCTACAGTAGATATGTCTTATTGTCCTGTTAGAGACAGTCCCCTCCTACAGTAGATAGCTCTTATTGTCCTGTTAGAGACTGACCTCTCCTCCTACAGTAGATAGGTCTTATTGTCCTGTTAGAGACAGTCCTCCACTCCCACAGTAGACAGGTCTTATTGTCCTGTTAGAGACTGTCCTCCACACCTACAGTAGATAGGTCTTATTGTTCCTGTTAGAGACTGTTCCCTCCTACAGTAGATAGGTCTTATTGCCCTGTTAGAGACTGTCCCATCCTACTTTAGATAGGTCTTATTGTCCTGATAGAGACTGTCCCCTCCTACAGTAGATAGGTCTTATTGTCCTGTTAGAGACTGTCCTCCCCTCCTACAGTAGATAGGTCTTATTGTCCTGTTAGAGACGGTCCCCTCCTACAGTAGATAGGTCTTATTGTCCTGTTAGAGACTGTCCTCCCCTATTACAGTAGATAGGTCTTATTGTCCTGTTAGAGACTGTCCTCCCCTCCTACAATAGATAGGTCTTATTGTCCTGTTAGAGACTGTCCTCCCCTCCTACAGTAAATAGGTCTTATTGTCCTGTTAGAGACTGTCCCCTCCTACAGTAGATAGGTCTTATTGTCCTGTTAGAGACTGTCCTCCCCTCCTACAGTAGATAGGACTAATTGTCCTGTTAGAGACTGTCCTCCCCTCCTACAGTAGATAGTTCTTATTGTCCTGTTAGAGACTGTCCTCCCCTCCTACAGTAGATAGGTCTTATTGTCCTGTTAGAGACTGTCCCCTCCTACAGTAGATAGGTCTTATTGCCCTGTTAGAGACTGTCCACTCCTACAGTAGATAGGTCTTATTGTCCTGTTAGAGACTGTCCCCTCCTACAGTAGATAGGTCTTATTGTCCTGTTAGAGACTGTCCTCCCCTCTTACAGTAGATAGGTCTTATTGTCCTGTTAGAGACTGTCCTCCCGTCCTACAGTAGATAGGTCTAATTGTCCTGTTAGAGACTGTCCCCTCCTACAGTAGATAGGTCTTATTGCCCTGTTAGAGACTGTCCACTCCTACAGTAGATAGGTCTTATTGTCCTGTTAGAGACTGTCCCCTCCTACAGTAGATAGGTCTTATTGTCCTGTTAGAGACTGTCCTCCCCTCCTACAGTAGATAGGTCTTATTGTCCTGTTATAGACTGTCCTCTCCTCCTACAGTAGATAGGTCTTATTGTCCTGTTAGAGACTGTCCTCCCCTCTTACAGTAGATAGGTCTTATTGTCCTGTTAGAGACTTTCCTCCCCTCCTACAGTAGATAGGTCTAATTGTCCTGTTAGAGACTGTCCTCCCCTCCTACAGTAGATAGGTCTTATTGTCCTGTTATAGACTGTCCTCTCCTCCTACAGTATATAGGTCTTATTGTCCTGTTAGAGACTGTCCTCCCCTCCTACAGTATATAGGTCTTATTGTCCTGTTAGAGACTGTCCTCCCCTCCTACAGTAGATAGGACTTATTGTCCTGTTAGAGACTGTCCTCCCCTCCTACAGTAGATAGGACTTATTGTCCTGTTAGAGACTGTCCTCCCCTCCTACAGTAGATAGGTCTTATTGTCCTGTTAGAGACTATCCCCTCCTACAGTAGATAGGTCTTATTGTCCTGTTATAGACTGTCCTCTCCTCGAAAAGTAGATAGGTCTTATTGTCCTGTTAGAGACTGTCCTCCCCTCCTACAGTAGATAGGACTAATTGTCCTGTTAGAGACTGTCCTCCCCTCCTACAGTAGATAGGTCTTATTGTCCTGTTAGAGACTGTCCCCTCCTACAGTAGATAGGTCTTATTGTCCTGTTAGAGACTGTCCTCCCCTCCTACAGTAGATATGTCTTATTGTCCTGTTAGAGACAGTCCCCTCCTACAGTAGATAGCTCTTATTGTCCTGTTAGAGACTGACCTCTCCTCCTACAGTAGATAGGTCTTATTGTCCTGTTAGAGACAGTCCTCCACTCCCACAGTAGACAGGTCTTATTGTCCTGTTAGAGACTGTCCTCCACACCTACAGTAGATAGGTCTTATTGTCCTGTTAGAGACTGTTCCCTCCTACAGTAGATAGGTCTTATTGCCCTGTTAGAGACTGTCCCATCCTACTTTAGATAGGTCTTATTGTCCTGATAGAGACTGTCCCCTCCTACAGTAGATAGGTCTTATTGTCCTGTTAGAGACTGTCCTCCCCTCCTACAGTAGATAGGTCTTATTGTCCTGTTAGAGACGGTCCTCCCCTCCTACAGTAGATAGGTCTTTTTGCCCTGTTAGAGACTGTCCCCTCCTACAGTAGATAGGTCTTTTTGTCCTGTTAGAGACTGTCCCCTCCTACAGTAGATAGGTCTTATTGTCCTGTTAGAGACTGTCCTCCCCTATTACAGTAGATAGGTCTTATTGTCCTGTTAGAGACTGTCCTCCCCTCCTACAATAGATAGGTCTTATTGTCCTGTTAGAGACTGTCCTCCCCTCCTACAGTAAATATGTCTTATTGTCCTGTTAGAGACTGTCCCCTCCTACAGTAGATAGGTCTTATTGTCCTGTTAGAGACTGTCCACCCCTCCTACAGTAGATAGGTCTTATTGTCCTGTTAGAGACTGTCCTCCCCTCCTACAGTAGATAGGTCTTATTGTCCTGTTAGAGACTGTCCCCTCCTACAGTAGATAGGTCTTATTGTCCTGTTAGAGACTGTCCTCCCCTCCTACAGTAGATAGGTCTTATTGTCCTGTTAGAGACTTTCCTCCCCTCCTACAGTAGATAGGTCTAATTGTCCTGTTAGAGACTGTCCTCCCCTCCTACAGTAGATAGGTCTTATTGTCCTGTTGTTGACTGTCCTCTCCTCCTACAGTATATAGGTCTTATTGTCCTGTTAGAGACTGTCCTCCCCTCCTACAGTAGATAGGTCTTATTGTCCTGTTAGAGACTGTCCTCCCCTCCTACAGTAGATAGGTCTTATTGTCCTGTTAGAGACTATCCCCTCCTACAGTAGATAGGTCTTATTGTCCTGTTATAGACTGTCCTCTCCTCGAAAAGTAGATAGGTCTTATTGTCCTGTTAGAGACTGTCCTCCCCTCCTACAGTAGATAGGACTAATTGTCCTGTTAGAGACTGTCCTCCCCTCCTACAGTAGATAGGTCTTATTGTCCTGTTAGAGAATGTCCCCTCCTACAGTAGATAGGTCTTATTGTCCTGTTAGAGACTGTCCTCCCCTCCTACAGTAGATATGTCTTATTGTCCTGTTAGAGACAGTCCCCTCCTACAGTAGATAGCTCTTATTGTCCTGTTAGAGACTGACCTCTCCTCCTACAGTAGATAGGTCTTATTGTCCTGTTAGAGACAGTCCTCCACTCCCACAGTAGACAGGTCTTATTGTCCTGTTAGAGACTGTCCTCCACACCTACAGTAGATAGGTCTTATTGTTCCTGTTAGAGACTGTTCCCTCCTACAGTAGATAGGTCTTATTGCCCTGTTAGAGACTGTCCCATCCTACTTTAGATAGGTCTTATTGTCCTGATAGAGACTGTCCCCTCCTACAGTAGATAGGTCTTATTGTCCTGTTAGAGACTGTCCTCCCCTCCTACAGTAGATAGGTCTTATTGTCCTGTTAGAGACGGTCCCCTCCTACAGTAGATAGGTCTTATTGTCCTGTTAGAGACTGTCCTCCCCTATTACAGTAGATAGGTCTTATTGTCCTGTTAGAGACTGTCCTCCCCTCCTACAATAGATAGGTCTTATTGTCCTGTTAGAGACTGTCCTCCCCTCCTACAGTAAATAGGTCTTATTGTCCTGTTAGAGACTGTCCCCTCCTACAGTAGATAGGTCTTATTGTCCTGTTAGAGACTGTCCTCCCCTCCTAGAGTAGATAGGTCTTATTGTCCTGTTATAGACTGTCCTCTCCTCGAAAAATAAATAGGTCTTATTGTCCTGTTAGAGACTGTCCTCCCCTCCTACAGTAGATAGGACTAATTGTCCTGTTAGAGACTGTCCTCCCCTCCTACAGTAGATAGTTCTTATTGTCCTGTTAGAGACTGTCCTCCCCTCCTACAGTAGATAGGTCTTATTGTCCTGTTAGAGACTGTCCCCTCCTACAGTAGATAGGTCTTATTGCCCTGTTAGAGACTGTCCACTCCTACAGTAGATAGGTCTTATTGTCCTGTTAGAGACTGTCCCCTCCTACAGTAGATAGGTCTTATTGTCCTGTTAGAGACTGTCCTCCCCTCTTACAGTAGATAGGTCTTATTGTCCTGTTAGAGACTGTCCTCCCGTCCTACAGTAGATAGGTCTAATTGTCCTGTTAGAGACTGTCCCCTCCTACAGTAGATAGGTCTTATTGCCCTGTTAGAGACTGTCCACTCCTACAGTAGATAGGTCTTATTGTCCTGTTAGAGACTGTCCCCTCCTACAGTAGATAGGTCTTATTGTCCTGTTAGAGACTGTCCTCCCCTCCTACAGTAGATAGGTCTTATTGTCCTGTTATAGACTGTCCTCTCCTCCTACAGTAGATAGGTCTTATTGTCCTGTTAGAGACTGTCCTCCCCTCTTACAGTAGATAGGTCTTATTGTCCTGTTAGAGACTTTCCTCCCCTCCTACAGTAGATAGGTCTAATTGTCCTGTTAGAGACTGTCCTCCCCTCCTACAGTAGATAGGTCTTATTGTCCTGTTATAGACTGTCCTCTCCTCCTACAGTAGATAGGTCTTATTGTCCTGTTAGAGACTGTCCTCCCCACCTACAGTAGATAGGACTTATTGTCCTGTTAGAGACTGTCCTCCCCTCCTACAGTAGATAGGTCTTATTGTCCTGTTAGAGACTGTCCTCCCCTCCTACAGTAGATAGGTCTTATTGTCCTGTTAAAGATTGTCCTCCCCTCCTACAGTAGATAGGTCTTATTGTCCTGTTAGAGACTGTCCACCCCTCCTACAATAAATAGGTCTTATTGTCCTGTTAGAGACTGTCCGCTCCTACAGTAGATAGGTCTTATTGTCCTGTTAGAGACTGTCCACCCCTCCTACAGTAGATAGGTATTATTGTCCTGTTAGAGACTGTCCCCTCCTACAGTAGATAGGTCTTATTGTCCTGTTAGAGACTGTCCCCTCCTACAGCAGATAGGTCTTATTGTCCTGTTAGAGAAAGTCCTCCCCTCATACAGTAGACAGGTCTTATTGTCCTGTTAGAGACTGTCCTCCCCTCCTACAGTAGATAGGTCTTATTGTCCTGTTAGAGACTGTCCCCTCCTACAGTAGATAGGTCTTATTGTCCTGTTAGAGACTGTCCTCCCCTCCTACAGTAGATAGGTCTTATTGTCCTGTTACAGACTGTCCTCCCCTCCTACAGTAGATAGGTCTTATTGTCCTGTTAGAGACTGTCCCCTCCTACAGTAGATAGGTCTTATTGCCCTGTTAGAGACTGTCCCCTCCTACAGTAGATAGGTCTTATTGTCCTGTTAGAGACTGTCCCCTCCTACAGTAGATAGGTCTTATTGTCCTGTTATAGACTGTCCTCTCCTCCTACAGTCGATAGGTCTTATTGTCCTGTTAGAGACTGTCCTCCCCTCTTACAGTAGATAGGTCTTATTGTCCTGTTAGAGACTGTCCACCCCTCCTACAGTAGATAGGTATTATTGTCCTGTTAGAGACTGTCCCCTCCTACAGTAGATAGGTCTTATTGTCCTGTTAGAGACTGTCCCCTCCTACAGCAGATAGGTCTTATTGTCCTGTTAGAGAAAGTCCTCCCCTCATACAGTAGACAGGTCTTATTGTCCTGTTAGAGACTGTCCTCCCCTCCTACAGTAGATAGGTCTTATTGTCCTGTTAGAGACTGTCCCCTCCTACAGTAGATAGGTCTTATTGTCCTGTTACAGACTGTCCTCCCCTCCTACAGTAGATAGGTCTTATTGTCCTGTTAGAGACTGTCCACCCCTCCTACAGTAGATAGGTATTATTGTCCTGTTAGAGACTGTCCCCTCCTACAGTAGATGGGTCTTATTGTCCTGTTAGAGACTGTCCCCTCCTACAGCAGATAGGTCTTATTGCCCTGTTAGAGACTGTCCCCTCCTACAGTAGATAGGTCTTACTGTCCTGTTAGAGACTGTCCCCTCCTACAGTAGATAGGTCTTATTGTCCTGTTATAGACTGTCCTCTCCTCCTACAGTAGATAGGTCTTATTGTCCTGTTAGAGACTGTCCTCCCCTCCTACAGTAGATAGGTCTTATTGTCCTGTTAGAGACTGTCCACCCCTCTTACAGTAGATAGGTATTATTGTCCTGTTAGAGACTGTCCCCTCCTACAGTAGATAGGTCTTATTGTCCTGTTAGAGACTGTCCCCTCCTACAGCAGATAGGTCTTATTGTCCTGTTAGAGAAAGTCCTCCCCTCATACAGTAGACAGGTCTTATTGTCCTGTTAGAGACTGTCCTCCCCTCCTACAGTAGATAGGTCTTATTGTCCTGTTAGAGACTGTCCCCTCCTACAGTAGATAGGTCTTATTGTCCTGTTACAGACTGTCCTCCCCTCCTACAGTAGATAGGTCTTATTGTCCTGTTAGAGACTGTCCCCTCCTACAGTAGATAGGTCTTATTGCCCTGTTAGAGACTGTCCCCTCCTACAGTAGATAGGTCTTATTGTCCTGTTAGAGACTGTCCCCTCCTACAGTAGATAGGTCTTATTGTCCTGTTAGAGACTGTCCTCCCCTCTTACAGTAGACAGGTCTTATTGTCCTGTTAGAGACTGTCCTCCCCTCCTACAGTAGATAGGTCTTATTGTCCTGTTAGAGACGGTCCTCCTCTCCTACAGTAGATAGGTCTCATTGTCCTGTTAGAGACTGTCCTCCCCTCCTACAGTAGATATGTCTTATTGTCCTGTTAGAGACTGTCCTCCCCTCCTACAGTAGATATGTCTTATTGTCCTGTTAGAGACAGTCCCCTCCTACAGTAGATAGGTCTTATTGTCCTGTTAGAGACTGACCTCTCCTCCTACAGTAGATAGGTCTTATTGTCCTGTTAGAGACAGTCCTCCACTCCCACAGTAGACAGGTCTTATTGTCCTGTTAGAGACTGTCCTCCACACCTACAGTAGATAGGTCTTATTGTCCTGTTAGAGACTGTCCCCTCCTACAGTAGATAGGTCTTATTGCCCTGTTAGAGACTGTCCCCTCCTACAGTAGATAGGTCTTATTGTCCTGTTAGAGACTGTCCCCTCCTACAGTAGATAGGTCTTATTGTCCTGTTATAGACTGTCCTCTCCTCCTACAGTAGATAGGTCTTATTGTCCTGTTAGAGACTGTCCTCCCCTCCTACAGTAGATAGGTCTTATTGTCCTGTTAGAGACTGTCCACCCCTCCTACAGTAGATAGGTATTATTGTCCTGTTAGAGACTGTCCCCTCCTACAGTAGATAGGTCTTATTGTCCTGTTAGAGACTGTCCCCTCCTACAGCAGATAGGTCTTATTGTCCTGTTAGAGAAAGTCCTCCCCTCATACAGTAGACAGGTCTTATTGTCCTGTTAGAGACTGTCCTCCCCTCCTACAGTAGATAGGTCTTATTGTCCTGTTAGAGACTGTCCCCTCCTACAGTAGATAGGTCTTATTGTCCTGTTACAGACTGTCCTCCCCTCCTACAGTAGATAGGTCTTATTGTCCTGTTAGAGACTGTCCACCCCTCCTACAGTAGATAGGTATTATTGTCCTGTTAGAGACTGTCCCCTCCTACAGTAGATGGGTCTTATTGTCCTGTTAGAGACTGTCCCCTCCTACAGCAGATAGGTCTTATTGCCCTGTTAGAGACTGTCCCCTCCTACAGTAGATAGGTCTTATTGTCCTGTTAGAGACTGTCCCCTCCTACAGTAGATAGGTCTTATTGTCCTGTTATAGACTGTCCTCTCCTCCTACAGTAGATAGGTCTTATTGTCCTGTTAGAGACTGTCCTCCCCTCCTACAGTAGATAGGTCTTATTGTCCTGTTAGAGACTGTCCACCCCTCCTACAGTAGATAGGTATTATTGTCCTGTTAGAGACTGTCCCCTCCTACAGTAGATAGGTCTTATTGTCCTGTTAGAGACTGTCCCCTCCTACAGCAGATAGGTCTTATTGTCCTGTTAGAGAAAGTCCTCCCCTCATACAGTAGACAGGTCTTATTGTCCTGTTAGAGACTGTCCTCCCCTCCTACAGTAGATAGGTCTTATTGTCCTGTTAGAGACTGTCCCCTCCTACAGTAGATAGGTCTTATTGTCCTGTTACAGACTGTCCTCCCCTCCTACAGTAGATAGGTCTTATTGTCCTGTTAGAGACTGTCCCCTCCTACAGTAGATAGGTCTTATTGCCCTGTTAGAGACTGTCCCCTCCTACAGTAGATAGGTCTTATTGTCCTGTTAGAGACTGTCCCCTCCTACAGTAGATAGGTCTTATTGTCCTGTTAGAGACTGTCCTCCCCTCTTACAGTAGACAGGTCTTATTGTCCTGTTAGAGACTGTCCTCCCCTCCTACAGTAGATAGGTCTTATTGTCCTGTTAGAGACGGTCCTCCACTCCTACAGTAGATAGGTCTCATTGTCCTGTTAGAGACTGTCCTCCCCTCCTACAGTAGATATGTCTTATTGTCCTGTTAGAGACTGTCCTCCCCTCCTACAGTAGATATGTCTTATTGTCCTGTTAGAGACAGTCCCCTCCTACAGTAGATAGGTCTTATTGTCCTGTTAGAGACTGACCTCTCCTCCTACAGTAGATAGGTCTTATTGTCCTGTTAGAGACAGTCCTCCACTCCCACAGAAGACAGGTCTTATTGTCCTGTTAGAGACTGTCCTCCACACCTACAGTAGATAGGTCTTATTGTCCTGTTAGAGACTGTGATCCCCTCCTACAGTAGATAGGTCTTATTGTCCTGTTAGAGACTGACCTCTCCTCCTAAAGTAGATAGGTCTTATTGTCCTGTTAGAGACAGTCCTCCACTCCCACAGTAGACAGGTCTTATTGTCCTGTTAGAGACTGTCCTCCACACCTACAGTAGATAGGTCTTATTGTCCTGTTAGAGACTGTCCCCTCCTACAGTTGATAGGTCTTATTGCCCTGTTAGAGACTGTCCACTCCTACAGTAGATAGGTCTTATTGTCCTGTTAGAGACTGTCCCCTCCTACAGTAGATAGGTCTTATTGTCCTGTTAGAGACTGTCCTCCCCTCTTACAGTAGATAGGTCTTATTGTCCTGTTAGAGACTGTCCTCCCGTCCTACAGTAGATAGGTCTTATTGTCCTGTTAGAGACTTTCCTCCCCTCCTACAGTAGATTGGTCTAATTGTCCTGTTAGAGACTGTCCTCCCCTCCTACAGTAGATAGGTCTTATTGTCCTGTTATAGACTGTCCTCTCCTCCTACAGTAGATAGGTCTTATTGTCCTGTTAGAGACTGTCCTCCCCTCCTACAGTAGATAGGACTTATTGTCCTGTTAGAGACTGTCCTCCCCTCCTACAGTAGATAGGTCTTATTGTCCTGTTAGAGACTGTCCTCCCCTCCTACAGTAGATAGGTCTTATTGTCCTGTTAAAGACTGTCCTCCCCTCCTACAGTAGATAGGTCTTATTGTCCTGTTAGAGACTGTCCACCCCTCCTACAATAAATAGGTCTTATTGTCCTGTTAGAGACTGTCCGCTCCTACAGTAGATAGGTCTTATTGTCCTGTTAGAGACTGTCCACCCCTCCTACAGTAGATAGGTATTATTGTCCTGTTAGAGACTGTCCCCTCCTACAGTAGATAGGTCTTATTGTCCTGTTAGAGACTGTCCCCTCCTACAGCAGATAGGTCTTATTGTCCTGTTAGAGAAAGTCCTCCCCTCATACAGTAGACAGGTCTTATATTCCTGTTAGAGACTGTCCTCCCCTCCTACAGTAGATAGGTCTTATTGTCCTGTTAGAGACTGTCCCCTCCTACAGTAGATAGGTCTTATTGTCCTGTTACAGACTGTCCTCCCCTCCTACAGTAGATAGGTCTTATTGTCCTGTTAGAGACTGTCCCCTCCTACAGTAGATAGGTCTTATTGCCCTGTTAGAGACTGTCCCCTCCTACAGTAGATAGGTCTTATTGTCCTGTTAGAGACTGTCCTCCCCTCCTACAGTAGATATGTTTTATTTTCCTGTTAGAGACAGTCCCCTCCTACAGTAGATAGGTCTTATTGTCCTGTTAGAGACTGACCTCTCCTCCTAAAGTAGATAGGTCTTATTGTCCTGTTAGAGACAGTCCTCCACTCCCACAGTAGACAGGTCTTATTGTCCTGTTAGAGACTGTCCTCCACACCTACAGTAGATAGGTCTTATTGTCCTGTTAGAGACTGTCCCCTCCTACAGTTGATAGGTCTTATTGCCCTGTTAGAGACTGTCCACTCCTACAGTAGATAGGTCTTATTGTCCTGTTAGAGACTGTCCCCTCCTACAGTAGATAGGTCTTATTGTCCTGTTAGAGACTGTCCTCCCCTCTTACAGTAGATAGGTCTTATTGTCCTGTTAGAGACTGTCCTCCCGTCCTACAGTAGATAGGTCTTATTGTCCTGTTAGAGACTTTCCTCCCCTCCTACAGTAGATAGGTCTAATTGTCCTGTTAGAGACTGTCCTCCCCTCCTACAGTAGATAGGTCTTATTGTCCTGTTATAGACTGTCCTCTCCTCCTACAGTAGATAGGTCTTATTGTCCTGTTAGAGACTGTCCTCCCCTCCTACAGTAGATAGGACTTATTGTCCTGTTAGAGACTGTCCTCCCCTCCTACAGTAGATAGGTCTTATTGTCCTGTTAGAGACTGTCCTCCCCTCCTACAGTAGATAGGTCTTATTGTCCTGTTAAAGACTGTCCTCCCCTCCTACAGTAGATAGGTCTTATTGTCCTGTTAGAGACTGTCCACCCCTCCTACAATAAATAGGTCTTATTGTCCTGTTAGAGACTGTCCGCTCCTACAGTAGATAGGTCTTATTGTCCTGTTAGAGACTGTCCACCCCTCCTACAGTAGATAGGTATTATTGTCCTGTTAGAGACTGTCCCCTCCTACAGTAGATAGGTCTTATTGTCCTGTTAGAGACTGTCCCCTCCTACAGCAGATAGGTCTTATTGTCCTGTTAGAGAAAGTCCTCCCCTCATACAGTAGACAGGTCTTATTGTCCTGTTAGAGACTGTCCTCCCCTCCTACAGTAGATAGGTCTTATTGTCCTGTTAGAGACTGTCCCCTCCTACAGTAGATAGGTCTTATTGTCCTGTTACAGACTGTCCTCCCCTCCTACAGTAGATAGGTCTTATTGTCCTGTTAGAGACTGTCCCCTCCTACAGTAGATAGGTCTTATTGCCCTGTTAGAGACTGTCCCCTCCTACAGTAGATAGGTCTTATTGTCCTGTTAGAGACTGTCCCCTCCTACAGTAGATAGGTCTTATTGTCCTGTTATAGACTGTCCTCTCCTCCTACAGTAGATAGGTCTTATTGTCCTGTTAGAGACTGTCCTCCCCTCCTACAGTAGATAGGTCTTATTGTCCTGTTAGAGACTGTCCACCCCTCCTACGGTAGATAGGTATTATTGTCCTGTTAGAGACTGTCCCCTCCTACAGTAGATAGGTCTTATTGTCCTGTTATAGACTGTCCTCCCCTCCTACAGTAGATAGGTCTTATTGTCCTGTTAGAGACTGTCCCCTCCTACAGTAGATAGGTCTTATTGTCCTGTTACAGACTGTCCTCCCCTCCTACAGTAGATAGGTCTTATTGTCCTGTTAGAGACTGTCCCCTCCTACAGTAGATAGGTCTTATTGCCCTGTTAGAGACTGTCCCCTCTTACAGTAGATAGGTCTTATTGTCCTGTTAGAGACTGTCCCCTCCTACAGTAGATAGGTCTTATTGTCCTGTTAGAGACTGTCCTCCCCTCTTACAGTAGACAGGTCTTATTGTCCTGTTAGAGACTGTCCTCCCCTCCTACAGTAGATATGTCTTATTGTCCTGTTAGAGACTGTCCTCCCCTCCTACAGTAGATATGTCTTATTGTCCTGTTAGAGACAGTCCCCTCCTACAGTAGATAGGTCTTATTGTCCTGTTAGAGACTGACCTCTCCTCCTACAGTAGATAGGTCTTATTGTCCTGTTAGAGACAGTCCTCCACTCCCACAGAAGACAGGTCTTATTGTCCTGTTAGAGACTGTCCTCCACACCTACAGTAGATAGGTCTTATTGTCCTGTTAGAGACTGTGATCCCCTCCTACAGTAGATAGGTCTTATTGTCCTGTTAGAGACTGACCTCTCCTCCTAAAGTAGATAGGTCTTATTGTCCTGTTAGAGACAGTCCTCCACTCCCACAGTAGACAGGTCTTATTGTCCTGTTAGAGACTGTCCTCCACACCTACAGTAGATAGGTCTTATTGTCCTGTTAGAGACTGTCCCCTCCTACAGTTGATAGGTCTTATTGCCCTGTTAGAGACTGTCCACTCCTACAGTAGATAGGTCTTATTGTCCTGTTAGAGACTGTCCCCTCCTACAGTAGATAGGTCTTATTGTCCTGTTAGAGACTGTCCTCCCCTCTTACAGTAGATAGGTCTTATTGTCCTGTTAGAGACTGTCCTCCCGTCCTACAGTAGATAGGTCTTATTGTCCTGTTAGAGACTTTCCTCCCCTCCTACAGTAGATTGGTCTAATTGTCCTGTTAGAGACTGTCCTCCCCTCCTACAGTAGATAGGTCTTATTGTCCTGTTATAGACTGTCCTCTCCTCCTACAGTAGATAGGTCTTATTGTCCTGTTAGAGACTGTCCTCCCCTCCTACAGTAGATAGGACTTATTGTCCTGTTAGAGACTGTCCTCCCCTCCTACAGTAGATAGGTCTTATTGTCCTGTTAGAGACTGTCCTCCCCTCCTACAGTAGATAGGTCTTATTGTCCTGTTAAAGACTGTCCTCCCCTCCTACAGTAGATAGGTCTTATTGTCCTGTTAGAGACTGTCCACCCCTCCTACAATAAATAGGTCTTATTGTCCTGTTAGAGACTGTCCGCTCCTACAGTAGATAGGTCTTATTGTCCTGTTAGAGACTGTCCACCCCTCCTACAGTAGATAGGTATTATTGTCCTGTTAGAGACTGTCCCCTCCTACAGTAGATAGGTCTTATTGTCCTGTTAGAGACTGTCCCCTCCTACAGCAGATAGGTCTTATTGTCCTGTTAGAGAAAGTCCTCCCCTCATACAGTAGACAGGTCTTATATTCCTGTTAGAGACTGTCCTCCCCTCCTACAGTAGATAGGTCTTATTGTCCTGTTAGAGACTGTCCCCTCCTACAGTAGATAGGTCTTATTGTCCTGTTACAGACTGTCCTCCCCTCCTACAGTAGATAGGTCTTATTGTCCTGTTAGAGACTGTCCCCTCCTACAGTAGATAGGTCTTATTGCCCTGTTAGAGACTGTCCCCTCCTACAGTAGATAGGTCTTATTGTCCTGTTAGAGACTGTCCTCCCCTCCTACAGTAGATATGTTTTATTTTCCTGTTAGAGACAGTCCCCTCCTACAGTAGATAGGTCTTATTGTCCTGTTAGAGACTGACCTCTCCTCCTAAAGTAGATAGGTCTTATTGTCCTGTTAGAGACAGTCCTCCACTCCCACAGTAGACAGGTCTTATTGTCCTGTTAGAGACTGTCCTCCACACCTACAGTAGATAGGTCTTATTGTCCTGTTAGAGACTGTCCCCTCCTACAGTTGATAGGTCTTATTGCCCTGTTAGAGACTGTCCACTCCTACAGTAGATAGGTCTTATTGTCCTGTTAGAGACTGTCCCCTCCTACAGTAGATAGGTCTTATTGTCCTGTTAGAGACTGTCCTCCCCTCTTACAGTAGATAGGTCTTATTGTCCTGTTAGAGACTGTCCTCCCGTCCTACAGTAGATAGGTCTTATTGTCCTGTTAGAGACTTTCCTCCCCTCCTACAGTAGATAGGTCTAATTGTCCTGTTAGAGACTGTCCTCCCCTCCTACAGTAGATAGGTCTTATTGTCCTGTTATAGACTGTCCTCTCCTCCTACAGTAGATAGGTCTTATTGTCCTGTTAGAGACTGTCCTCCCCTCCTACAGTAGATAGGACTTATTGTCCTGTTAGAGACTGTCCTCCCCTCCTACAGTAGATAGGTCTTATTGTCCTGTTAGAGACTGTCCTCCCCTCCTACAGTAGATAGGTCTTATTGTCCTGTTAAAGACTGTCCTCCCCTCCTACAGTAGATAGGTCTTATTGTCCTGTTAGAGACTGTCCACCCCTCCTACAATAAATAGGTCTTATTGTCCTGTTAGAGACTGTCCGCTCCTACAGTAGATAGGTCTTATTGTCCTGTTAGAGACTGTCCACCCCTCCTACAGTAGATAGGTATTATTGTCCTGTTAGAGACTGTCCCCTCCTACAGTAGATAGGTCTTATTGTCCTGTTAGAGACTGTCCCCTCCTACAGCAGATAGGTCTTATTGTCCTGTTAGAGAAAGTCCTCCCCTCATACAGTAGACAGGTCTTATTGTCCTGTTAGAGACTGTCCTCCCCTCCTACAGTAGATAGGTCTTATTGTCCTGTTAGAGACTGTCCCCTCCTACAGTAGATAGGTCTTATTGTCCTGTTACAGACTGTCCTCCCCTCCTACAGTAGATAGGTCTTATTGTCCTGTTAGAGACTGTCCCCTCCTACAGTAGATAGGTCTTATTGCCCTGTTAGAGACTGTCCCCTCCTACAGTAGATAGGTCTTATTGTCCTGTTAGAGACTGTCCCCTCCTACAGTAGATAGGTCTTATTGTCCTGTTATAGACTGTCCTCTCCTCCTACAGTAGATAGGTCTTATTGTCCTGTTAGAGACTGTCCTCCCCTCCTACAGTAGATAGGTCTTATTGTCCTGTTAGAGACTGTCCACCCCTCCTACGGTAGATAGGTATTATTGTCCTGTTAGAGACTGTCCCCTCCTACAGTAGATAGGTCTTATTGTCCTGTTATAGACTGTCCTCCCCTCCTACAGTAGATAGGTCTTATTGTCCTGTTAGAGACTGTCCCCTCCTACAGTAGATAGGTCTTATTGTCCTGTTACAGACTGTCCTCCCCTCCTACAGTAGATAGGTCTTATTGTCCTGTTAGAGACTGTCCCCTCCTACAGTAGATAGGTCTTATTGCCCTGTTAGAGACTGTCCCCTCTTACAGTAGATAGGTCTTATTGTCCTGTTAGAGACTGTCCCCTCCTACAGTAGATAGGTCTTATTGTCCTGTTAGAGACTGTCCTCCCCTCTTACAGTAGACAGGTCTTATTGTCCTGTTAGAGACTGTCCTCCCCTCCTACAGTAGATAGGTCTCATTGTCCTGTTAGAGACTGTCCTCCCCTCCTACAGTAGATAGGTCTCATTGTCCTGTTAGAGACTGTCCTCCCCTCCTACAGTAGATATGTCTTATTGTCCTGTTAGAGACTGTCCTCCCCTACAGTAGATAGGTCTTATTGTCCTGTTAGAGAAAGTCCTCCCCTCATACAGTAGACAGGTCTTATTGTCCTGTTAGAGACTGTCCTCCCCTCCTACAGTAGATAGGTCTTATTGTCCTGTTAGAGACTGTCCTCCCCTCCTACAGTAGATAGGTCTTATTGTCCTGTTAGAGACTGTCCACCCCTCCTACAGTAGATAGGTATTATTGTCCTGTTAGAGACTGTCCCCTCCTACAGTAGATAGGTCTTATTGTCCTGTTATAGACTGTCCTCCCCTCCTACAGTAGATAGGTCTTATTGTCCTGTTAGAGACTGTCCCCTCCTACAGTAGATAGGTCTTATTGTCCTGTTACAGACTGTCCTCCCCTCCTACAGTAGATAGGTCTTATTGTCCTGTTAGAGACTGTCCCCTCCTACAGTAGATAGGTCTTATTGCCCTGTTAGAGACTGTCCCCTCTTACAGTAGATAGGTCTTATTGTCCTGTTAGAGACTGTCCTCCCCTACAGTAGATAGGTCTTATTGTCCTGTTAGAGAAAGTCCTCCCCTCATACAGTAGACAGGTCTTATTGTCCTGTTAGAGACTGTCCTCCCCTCCTACAGTAGATAGGTCTTATTGTCCTGTTAGAGACTGTCCTCCCCTCCTACAGTAGATAGGTCTTATTGTCCTGTTAGAGACTGTCCACCCCTCCTACAGTAGATAGGTATTATTGTCCTGTTAGAGACTGTCCCCTCCTACAGTAGATAGGTCTTATTGTCCTGTTATAGACTGTCCTCCCCTCCTACAGTAGATAGGTCTTATTGTCCTGTTAGAGACTGTCCCCTCCTACAGTAGATAGGTCTTATTGTCCTGTTACAGACTGTCCTCCCCTCCTACAGTAGATAGGTCTTATTGTCCTGTTAGAGACTGTCCCCTCCTACAGTAGATAGGTCTTATTGCCCTGTTAGAGACTGTCCCCTCTTACAGTAGATAGGTCTTATTGTCCTGTTAGAGACTGTCCCCTCCTACAGTAGATAGGTCTTATTGTCCTGTTAGAGACTGTCCTCCCCTCTTACAGTAGACAGGTCTTATTGTCCTGTTAGAGACTGTCCTCCCCTCCTACAGTAGATAGGTCTCATTGTCCTGTTAGAGACTGTCCTCCCCTCCTACAGTAGATAGGTCTCATTGTCCTGTTAGAGACTGTCCTCCCCTCCTACAGTAGATATGTCTTATTGTCCTGTTAGAGACTGTCCTCCCCTCCTACAGTAGATATGTCTTATTGTCCTGTTAGAGACAGTCCCCTCCTACAGTAGATAGGTCTTATTGTCCTGTTAGAGACTGACCTCTCCTCCTAAAGTAGATAGGTCTTATTGTCCTGTTAGAGACAGTCCTCCACTCCCACAGTAGACAGGTCTTATTGTCCTGTTAGAGACTGTCCTCCACACCTACAGTAGATAGGTCTTATTGTCCTGTTAGAGACTGTCCCCTCCTACAGTTGATAGGTCTTATTGCCCTGTTAGAGACTGTCCCATCCTACTTTAGATAGGTCTTATTGTCCTGTTAGAGACTGTCCCCTCCTACAGTAGATAGGTCTTATTGTCCTGTTATAGACTGTCCTCTCCTCCTACAGTAGATAGGTCTTATTGTCCTGTTAGAGACTGTCCTCCCCTCCTACAGTAGATAGGTCTTATTGTCCTGTTAGAGACTGTCCTCCCCTCCTACAGTAGATAGGTCTTATTGTCCTGTTAAAGACTGTCCTCCCCTCCTACAGTAGATAGGTCTTATTGTCCTGTTAGAGACTGTCCACCCCTCCTACAATAAATAGGTCTTATTGTCCTGTTAGAGACTGTCCGCTCCTACAGTAGATAGGTCTTATTGTCCTGTTAGAGACTGTCCACCCCTCCTACAGTAGATAGGTATTATTGTCCTGTTAGAGACTGTCCCCTCCTACAGTAGATAGGTCTTATTGTCCTGTTAGAGACTGTCCCCTCCTACAGCAGATAGGTCTTATTGTCCTGTTAGAGAAAGTCCTCCCCTCATACAGTAGACAGGTCTTATTGTCCTGTTAGAGACTGTCCTCCCCTCCTACAGTAGATAGGTCTTATTGTCCTGTTATAGACTGTCCTCTCCTCCTACAGTAGATAGGTCTTATTTTCCTGTTAGAGACTGTCCTCCCCTCCTACAGTAGATAGGTCTTATTGTCCTGTTAGAGACTGTCCACCCCTCCTACAGTAGATAGGTATTATTGTCCTATTAGAGACTGTCCCCTCCTACAGTAGATAGGTCTTATTGTCCTGTTAGAGACTGTCCCCTCCTACAGCAGATAGGTCTTATTGTCCTGTTAGAGAAAGTCCTCCCCTCATACAGTAGACAGGACTTATTGTCCTGTTAGAGACTGTCCTCCCCTCCTACAGTAGATAGGTCTTATTGTCCTGTTAGAGACTGTCCCCTCCTACAGTAGATAGGTCTTATTGTCCTGTTACAGACTGTCCTCCCCTCCTACAGTAGATAGGTCTTATTGTCCTGTTAGAGACTGTCCTCCCCTCTTACAGTAGACAGGTCTTATTGTCCTGTTAGAGACTGTCCTCCCCTCCTACAGTAGATAGGTCTTATTGTCCTGTTAGAGACTGTCCTCCCCTCCTACAGTAGATAGGTCTCATTGTCCTGTTAGAGACTGTCCTCCCCTCCTACAGTAGATATGTCTTATTGTCCTGTTAGAGACTGTCCTCCCCTCCTACAGTAGATATGTCTTATTGTCCTGTTAGAGACAGTCCCCTCCTACAGTAGATAGGTCTTATTGTCCTGTTAGAGACTGACCTCTCCTCCTACAGTAGATAGGTCTTATTGTCCTGTTAGAGACAGTCCTCCACTCCCACAGTAGACAGGTCTTATTGTCCTGTTAGAGACTGTCCTCCACACCTACAGTAGATAGGTCTTATTGTCCTGTTAGAGACTGTCCTCCCCTCCTACAGTAGATAGGTCTTATTGTCCTGTTAGAGACTGTCCCCTCCTACAGTAGATAGGTCTCATTGTCCTGTTAGAGACTGTCCTCCCCTCCTACAGTAGATAGGTCTTATTGTCCTGTTAGAGACTGTCCCCTCCTACAGTAGATAGGTCTCATTGTCCTGTTAGAGACTGTCCTCCCCTCCTACAGTAGATAGGTCTTATTGTCCTGTTAGAGACTGTCCTCCCCTCCTACAGTAGATATGACTTATTGTCCTGTTAGAGACAGTCCCCTCCTACAGTAGATAGGTCTTATTGTCCTGTTAGAGACTGACCTCTCCTCCTAAAGTAGATAGGTCTTATTGTCCTGTTAGAGACTGTCCTCCACTCCCACAGTAGACAGGTCTTATTGTCCTGTTAGAGACTGTCCTCCACACCTACAGTAGATAGGTCTTATTGTCCTGTTAGAGACTGTCCCCTCCTACAGTTGATAGGTCTTATTGCCCTGTTAGAGACTGTCCCATCCTACTTTAGATAGGTCTTATTGTCCTGTTAGAGACTGTCCCCTCCTACAGTAGATAGGTCTTATTGTCCTGTTATAGACTGTCCTCTCCTCCTACAGTAGATAGGTCTTATTGTCCTGTTAGAGACTGTCCTCCCCTCCTACAGTAGATAGGACTTATTGTCCTGTTAGAGACTGTCCTCCCCTCCTACAGTAGATAGGTCTTATTGTCCTGTTAGAGACTGTCCTCCCCTCCTACAGTAGATAGGTCTTATTGTCCTGTTAAAGACTGTCCTCCCCTCCTACAGTAGATAGGTCTTATTGTCCTGTTAGAGACTGTCCACCCCTCCTACAATAAATAGGTCTTATTGTCCTGTTAGAGACTGTCCGCTCCTACAGTAGATAGGTCTTATTGTCCTGTTAGAGACTGTCCACCCCTCCTACAGTAGATAGGTATTATTGTCCTGTTAGAGACTGTCCCCTCCTACAGTAGATAGGTCTTATTGTCCTGTTAGAGACTGTCCCCTCCTACAGCAGATAGGTCTTATTGTCCTGTTAGAGAAAGTCCTCCCCTCATACAGTAGACAGGTCTTATTGTCCTGTTAGAGACTGTCCTCCCCTCCTACAGTAGATAGGTCTTATTGTCCTGTTAGAGACTGTCCCCTCCTACAGTAGATAGGTCTTATTGTCCTGTTACAGACTGTCCTCCCCTCCTACAGTAGATAGGTCTTATTGTCCTGTTAGAGACTGTCCCCTCCTACAGTAGATAGGTCTTATTGCCCTGTTAGAGACTGTCCCCTCCTACAGTAGATAGGTCTTATTGTCCTGTTAGAGACTGTCCCCTCCTACAGTAGATAGGTCTTATTGTCCTGTTATAGACTGTCCTCTCCTCCTACAGTAGATAGGTCTTATTGTCCTGTTAGAGACTGTCCTCCCCTCCTACAGTAGATAGGTCTTATTGTCCTGTTAGAGACTGTCCACCCCTCCTACAGTAGATAGGTATTATTGTCCTGTTAGAGACTGTCCCCTCCTACAGTAGATAGGTCTTATTGTCCTGTTAGAGACTGTCCCCTCCTACAGCAGATAGGTCTTATTGTCCTGTTAGAGAAAGTCCTCCCCTCATACAGTAGACAGGTCTTATTGTCCTGTTAGAGACTGTCCTCCCCTCCTACAGTAGATATGTCTTATTGTCCTGTTAGAGACTGTCCTCCCCTCCTACAGTAGATATGTCTTATTGTCCTGTTAGAGACAGTCCCCTCCTACAGTAGATATGTCTTATTGTCCTGTTAGAGACTGACCTCTCCTCCTACAGTAGATAGGTCTTATTGTCCTGTTAGAGACAGTCCTCCACTCCCACAGTAGACAGGTCTTATTGTCCTGTTAGAGACTGTCCTCCACACCTACAGTAGATAGGTCTTATTGTCCTGTTAGAGACTGTCCTCCCCTCCTACAGTAGATAGGTCTTATTGTCCTGTTAGAGACTGTCCCCTCCTACAGTAGATAGGTCTTATTGTCCTGTTAGAGACTGTCCTCCCCTCCTACAGTAGATAGGTCTTATTGTCCTGTTAGAGACTGTCCTCCACACCTACAGTAGATAGGTCTTATTGTCCTGTTAGAGACTGTCCCCTCCTACAGTTGATAGGTCTTATTGCCCTGTTAGAGACTGTCCCATCCTACTTTAGATAGGTCTTATTGTCCTGTTAGAGACTGTCCCCTCCTACAGTAGATAGGTCTTATTGTCCTGTTATAGACTGTCCTCTCCTCCTACAGTAGATAGGTCTTATTGTCCTGTTAGAGACTGTCCTCCCCTCCTACAGTAGATAGGACTTATTGTCCTGTTAGAGACTGTCCTCCTCTCCTACAGTAGATAGGTCTTATTGTCCTGTTAGAGACTGTCCTCCCCTCCTACAGTAGATAGGTCTTATTGTCCTGTTAAAGACTGTCCTCCCCTCCTACAGTAGATAGGTCTTATTGTCCTGTTAGAGACTGTCCACCCCTCCTACAATAAATAGGTCTTATTGTCCTGTTAGAGACTGTCCGCTCCTACAGTAGATAGGTCTTATTGTCCTGTTAGAGACTGTCCACCCCTCCTACAGTAGATAGGTATTATTGTCCTGTTAGAGACTGTCCCCTCCTACAGTAGATAGGTCTTATTGTCCTGTTAGAGACTGTCCCCTCCTACAGCAGATAGGTCTTATTGTCCTGTTAGAGAAAGTCCTCCCCTCATACAGTAGACAGGTCTTATTGTCCTGTTAGAGACTGTCCTCCCCTCCTACAGTAGATATGTCTTATTGTCCTGTTAGAGACTGTCCCCTCCTACAGTAGATAGGTCTTATTGTCCTGTTACAGACTGTCCTCCCCTCCTACAGTAGATAGGTCTTATTGTCCTGTTAGAGACTGTCCCCTCCTACAGTAGATAGGTCTTATTGCCCTGTTAGAGACTGTCCCCTCCTACAGTAGATAGGTCTTATTGTCCTGTTAGAGACTGTCCCCTCCTACAGTAGATAGGTCTTATTGTCCTGTTATAGACTGTCCTATCCTCCAACAGTAGATAGGTCTTATTGTCCTGTTAGAGACTGTCCTCCCCTCCTACAGTAGATAGGTCTTATTGTCCTGTTAGAGACTGTCCACCCCTCCTACAGTAGATAGGTATTATTGTCCTGTTAGAGACTGTCCCCTCCTACAGTAGATAGGTCTTATTGTCCTGTTAGAGACTGTCCCCTCCTACAGCAGATAGGTCTTATTGTCCTGTTAGAGAAAGTCCTCCCCTCATACAGTAGACAGGTCTTATTGTCCTGTTAGAGACTGTCCTCCCCTCCTACAGTAGATAGGTCTTATTGTCCTGTTAGAGACTGTCCCCTCCTACAGTAGATAGGTCTTATTGTCCTGTTACAGACTGTCCTCCCCTCCTACAGTAGATAGGTCTTATTGTCCTGTTAGAGACTGTCCCCTCCTACAGTAGATAGGTCTTATTGCCCTGTTAGAGACTGTCCCCTCCTACAGTAGATAGGTCTTATTGTGCTGTTAGAGACTGTCCCCTCCTACAGTAGATAGGTCTTATTGTCCTGTTAGAGACTGTCCTCCCCTCTTACAGTAGACAGGTCTTATTGTCCTGTTAGAGACTGTCCTCCCCTCCTACAGTAGATAGGTCTTATTGTCCTGTTAGAGACTGTCCTCCCCTCCTACAGTAGATAGGTCTCATTGTCCTGTTAGAGACTGTCCTCCCCTCCTACAGTAGATATGTCTTATTGTCCTGTTAGAGACTGTCCTCCCCTCCTACAGTAGATATGTCTTATTGTCCTGTTAGAGACAGTCCCCTCCTACAGTAGATAGGTCTTATTGTCCTGTTAGAGACTGACCTCTCCTCCTACAGTAGATAGGTCTTATTGTCCTGTTAGAGACAGTCCTCCACTCCCACAGTAGACAGGTCTTATTGTCCTGTTAGAGACTGTCCTCCACACATACAGTAGATAGGTCTTATTTTCCTGTTAGAGACTGTCCTCCCCTCCTACAGTAGATAGGTCTTATTGTCCTGTTAGAGACTGTCCCCTCCTACAGTAGATAGGTCTCATTGTCCTGTTAGAGACTGTCCTCCCCTCCTACAGTAGATAGGTCTTATTGTCCTGTTAGAGACTGTCCTCCCCTCCTACAGTAGATATGTCTTATTGTCCTGTTAGAGACAGTCCCCTCCTACAGTAGATAGGTCTTATTGTCCTGTTAGAGACTGACCTCTCCTCCTAAAGTAGATAGGTCTTATTGTCCTGTTAGAGACAGTCCTCCACTCCCACAGTAGACAGGTCTTATTGTCCTGTTAGAGACTGTCCTCCACACCTACAGTAGATAGGTCTTATTGTCCTGTTAGAGACTGTCCCCTCCTACAGTTGATAGGTCTTATTGCCCTGTTAGAGACTGTCCCATCCTACTTTAGATAGGTCTTATTGTCCTGTTAGAGACTGTCCCCTCCTACAGTAGATAGGTCTTATTGTCCTGTTATAGACTGTCCTCTCCTCCTACAGTAGATAGGTCTTATTGTCCTGTTAGAGACTGTCCTCCCCTCCTACAGTAGATAGGACTTATTGTCCTGTTAGAGACTGTCCCCTTCTACAGTAGATAGGTCTTATTGTCCTGTTAGAGACTGTCCTCCCCTCCTACAGTAGATAGGTCTTATTGTCCTGTTAGAGACTGTCCCCTCCTACAGCAGATAGGTCTTATTGTCCTGTTAGAGAAAGTCCTCCCCTCATACAGTAGACAGGTCTTATTGTCCTGTTAGAGACTGTCCTCCCCTCCTACAGTAGATAGGTCTTATTGTCCTGTTAGAGACTGTCCCCTCCTACAGTAGATAGGTCTTATTGTCCTGTTACAGACTGTCCTCCCCTCCTACAGTAGATAGGTCTTATTGTCCTGTTAGAGACTGTCCCCTCCTACTGTAGATAGGTCTTATTGCCCTGTTAGAGACTGTCCCCTCCTACAGTAGATAGGTCTTATTGTGCTGTTAGAGACTGTCCCCTCCTACAGTAGATAGGTCTTATTGTCCTGTTAGAGACTGTCCTCCCCTCTTACAGTAGACAGGTCTTATTGTCCTGTTAGAGACTGTCCTCCCCTCCTACAGTAGATAGGTCTTATTGTCCTGTTAGAGACTGTCCTCCCCTCCTACAGTAGATAGGTCTCATTGTCCTGTTATAGACTGTCCTCTCCTCGAAAAGTAGATAGGTCTTATTGTCTTGTTAGAGACTGTCCTCCCCTCCTACAGTAGATAGGACTAATTGTCCTGTTAGAGACTGTCCTCCCCTCCTACAGTAGATAGGTCTTATTGTCCTGTTAGAGACTGTCCTCCCCTCCTACAGTAGATATGTCTTATTGTCCTGTTAGAGACAGTCCCCTCCTACAGTAGATAGGTCTTATTGTCCTGTTAGAGACTGACCTCTCCTCCTACAGTAGATAGGTCTTATTGTCCTGTTAGAGACAGTCCTCCACTCCCACAGTAGACAGGTCTTATTGTCCTGTTAGAGACTGTCCTCCACACCTACAGTAGATAGGTCTTATTGTCCTGTTAGAGACTGTCCCCTCCTACAGTAGATAGGTCTTATTGCCCTGTTAGAGACTGTCCCATCCTACTTTAGATAGGTCTTATTGTCCTGATAGAGACTGTCCCCTCCTACAGTAGATAGGTCTTATTGTCCTGTCAGAGACTGTCCTCCCCTCCTACAGTAGATAGGTCTTATTGTCCTGATAGAGACTGTCCTCTCCTACAGTAGATAGGTCTTATTGTCCTGTTAGAGACTGTCCTCCCCTCCTACAGTAGATAGGTCTTATTGTCCTGTTAGAGACTGTCCTCCCCTCCTACAGTAGATATGTCTTATTGTCCTGTTAGAGACTGTCCTCCCCTCCTACAGTAGATATGTCTTATTGTCCTGTTAGAGACAGTCCCCTCCTACAGTAGATAGGTCTTATTGTCCTGTTAGAGACTGACCTCTCCTCCTACAGTAGATAGGTCTTATTGTCCTGTTAGAGACAGTCCTCCACTCCCACAGTAGACAGGTCTTATTGTCCTGTTAGAGACTGTCCTCCACACCTACAGTAGATAGGTCTTATTGTCCTGTTAGAGACTGTCCTCCCCTCCTACAGTAGATAGGTCTTATTGTCCTGTTAGAGACTGTCCCCTCCTACAGTAGATAGGTCTCATTGTCCTGTTAGAGACTGTCCTCCCCTCCTACAGTAGATAGGTCTTATTGTCCTGTTAGAGACTGTCCCCTCCTACAGTAGATAGGTCTCATTGTCCTGTTAGAGACTGTCCTCCCCTCCTACAGTAGATAGGTCTTATTGTCCTGTTAGAGACTGTCCTCCCCTCCTACAGTAGATATGTCTTATTGTCCTGTTAGAGACAGTCCCCTCCTACAGTAGATAGGTCTTATTGTCCTGTTAGAGACTGACCTCTCCTCCTAAAGTAGATAGGTCTTATTGTCCTGTTAGAGACAGTCCTCCACTCCCACAGTAGACAGGTCTTATTGTCCTGTTAGAGACTGTCCTCCACACCTACAGTAGATAGGTCTTATTGTCCTGTTAGAGACTGTCCCCTCCTACAGTTGATAGGTCTTATTGCCCTGTTAGAGACTGTCCCATCCTACTTTAGATAGGTCTTATTGTCCTGTTAGAGACTGTCCCCTCCTACAGTAGATAGGTCTTATTGTCCTGTTATAGACTGTCCTCTCCTCCTACAGTAGATAGGTCTTATTGTCCTGTTAGAGACTGTCCTCCCCTCCTACAGTAGATAGGACTTATTGTCCTGTTAGAGACTGTCCTCCCCTCCTACAGTAGATAGGTCTTATTGTCCTGTTAGAGACTGTCCTCCCCTCCTAGAGTAGATAGGTCTTATTGTCCTGTTAAAGACTGTCCTCCCCTCCTACAGTAGATAGGTCTTATTGTCCTGTTAGAGACTGTCCACCCCTCCTACAATAAATAGGTCTTATTGTCCTGTTAGAGACTGTCCGCTCCTACAGTAGATAGGTCTTATTGTCCTGTTAGAGACTGTCCACCCCTCCTACAGTAGATAGGTATTATTGTCCTGTTAGAGACTGTCCCCTCCTACAGTAGATAGGTCTTATTGTCCTTTTAGAGACTGTCCCCTCCTACAGCAGATAGGTCTTATTGTCCTGTTAGAGAAAGTCCTCCCCTCATACAGTAGACAGGTCTTATTGTCCTGTTAGAGACTGTCCTCCCCTCCTACAGTAGATAGGTCTTATTGTCCTGTTAGAGACTGTCCCCTCCTACAGTAGATAGGTCTTATTGCCCTGTTAGAGACTGTCCCCTCCTACAGTAGATAGCTCTTATTGTCCTGTTAGAGACTGTCCCCTCCTACAGTAGATAGGTCTTATTGTCCTGTTATAGACTGTCCTCTCCTCCTACAGTAGATAGGTCTTATTGTCCTGTTAGAGACTGTCCTCCCCTCCTACAGTAGATAGGTCTTATTGTCCTGTTAGAGACTGTCCCCTCCTACAGTAGATAGGTCTTATTGCCCTGTTAGAGACTGTCCCCTCCTACAGTAGATAGGACTTATTGTGCTGTTAGAGACTGTCCCCTCCTACAGTAGATAGGTCTTATTGTCCTGTTAGAGACTGTCCTCCCCTCCTACAGTAGATAGGTCTCATTGTCCTGTTAGAGACTGTCCTCCCCTCCTACAGTAGATATGTCTTATTGTCCTGTTAGAGACTGTCCTCCCCTCCTACAGTAGATATGTCTTATTGTCCTGTTAGAGACAATCCCCTCCTACAGTAGATAGGTCTTATTGTCCTGTTAGAGACTGACCTCTCCTCCTACAGTAGATAGGTCTTAATGTCCTGTTAGAGACAGTCCTCCACTCCCACAGTAGACAGGTCTTATTGTCCTGTTAGAGACTGTCCTCCACACCTACAGTAGATAGGTCTTATTGTCCTGTTAGAGACTGTCCTCCCCTCCTACAGTAGATAGGTCTTATTGTCCTGTTAGAGACTGTCCCCTCCTACAGTAGATAGGTCTCATTGTCCTGTTAGAGACTGTCCTCCCCTCCTACAGTAGATAGGTCTTATTGTCCTGTTAGAGACTGTCCTCCCCTCCTACAGTAGATATGTCTTATTGTCCTGTTAGAGACAGTCCCCTCCTACAGTAGATAGGTCTTATTGTCCTGTTAGAGACTGACCTCTCCTCCTAAAGTAGATAGGTATTATTGTCCTGTTAGAGACAGTCCTCAACTCCCACAGTAGACAGGTCTTATTGTCCTGTTAGAGACTGTCCTCCACACCTACAGTAGATAGGTCTTATTGTCCTGTTAGAGACTGTCCCCTCCTACAGTTGATAGGTCTTATTGCCCTGTTAGAGACTGTCCCATCCTACTTTAGATAGGTCTTATTGTCCTGTTAGAGACTATCCCCTCCTACAGTAGATAGGTCTTATTGTCCTGTTATAGACTGTCCTCTCCTCCTACAGTAGATAGGTCTTATTGTCCTGTTAGAGACTGTCCTCCCCTCCTACAGTAGATAGGACTTATTGTCCTGTTAGAGACTGTCCCCTTCTACAGTAGATAGGTCTTATTGTCCTGTTAGAGACTGTCCTCCCCTCCTACAGTAGATAGGTCTTATTGTCCTGTTATAGACTGTCCTCTCCTCGAAAAGTAGATAGGTCTTATTGTCTTGTTAGAGACTGTCCTCCCCTCCTACACTAGATAGGACTAATTGTCCTGTTAGAGACTGTCCTCCCCTCCTACAGTAGATAGGTCTTATTGTCCTGTTAGAGACTGTCCTCCCCTCCTACAGTAGATATGTCTTATTGTCCTGTTAGAGACAGTCCCCTCCTACAGTAGATAGGTCTTATTGTCCTGTTAGAGACTGACCTCTCCTCCTACAGTAGATAGGTCTTATTGTCCTGTTAGAGACAGTCCTCCACTCCCACAGTAGACAGGTCTTATTGTCCTGTTAGAGACTGTCCTCCACACCTACAGTAGATAGGTCTTATTGTCCTGTTAGAGACTGTCCCCTCCTACAGTAGATAGGTCTTATTGCCCTGTTAGAGACTGTCCCATCCTACTTTAGATAGGTCTTATTGTCCTGATAGAGACTGTCCCCTCCTACAGTAGATAGGTCTTATTGTCCTGTCAGAGACTGTCCTCCCCTCCTACAGTAGATATGTCTTATTGTCCTGTTAGAGACAGTCCCCTCCTACAGTAGATAGGTCTTATTGTCCTGTTAGAGACTGACCTCTCCTCCTAAAGTAGATAGGTCTTATTGTCCTGTTAGAGACAGTCCTCAACTCCCACAGTAGACAGGTCTTATTGTCCTGTTAGAGACTGTCCTCCACACCTACAGTAGATAGGTCTTATTGTCCTGTTAGAGACTGTCCCCTCCTACAGTTGATAGGTCTTATTGCCCTGTTAGAGACTGTCCCATCCTACTTTAGATAGGTCTTATTGTCCTGTTAGAGACTATCCCCTCCTACAGTAGATAGGTCTTATTGTCCTGTTATAGACTGTCCTCTCCTCCTACAGTAGATAGGTCTTATTGTCCTGTTAGAGACTGTCCTCCCCTCCTACAGTAGATAGGACTTATTGTCCTGTTAGAGACTGTCCCCTTCTACAGTAGATAGGTCTTATTGTCCTGTTAGAGACTGTCCTCCCCTCCTACAGTAGATAGGTCTTATTGTCCTGTTATAGACTGTCCTCTCCTCGAAAAGTAGATAGGTCTTATTGTCTTGTTAGAGACTGTCCTCCCCTCCTACAGTAGATAGGACTAATTGTCCTGTTAGAGACTGTCCTCCCCTCCTACAGTAGATAGGTCTTATTGTCCTGTTAGAGACTGTCCTCCCCTCCTACAGTAGATATGTCTTATTGTCCTGTTAGAGACAGTCCCCTCCTACAGTAGATAGGTCTTATTGTCCTGTTAGAGACTGACCTCTCCTCCTACAGTAGATAGGTCTTATTGTCCTGTTAGAGACAGTCCTCCACTCCCACAGTAGACAGGTCTTATTGTCCTGTTAGAGACTGTCCTCCACACCTACAGTAGATAGGTCTTATTGTCCTGTTAGAGACTGTCCCCTCCTACAGTAGATAGGTCTTATTGCCCTGTTAGAGACTGTCCCATCCTACTTTAGATAGGTCTTATTGTCCTGATAGAGACTGTCCCCTCCTACAGTAGATAGGTCTTATTGTCCTGTCAGAGACTGTCCTCCCCTCCTACAGTAGATAGGTCTTATTGTCCTGATAGAGACTGTCCTCTCCTACAGTAGATAGGTCTTATTGTCCTGTTAGAGACTGTCCTCCCCTCCTACAGTAGATAGGTCTTATTGTCCTGTTAGAGACTGTCCTCCCCTCCTACAGTAGATATGTCTTATTGTCCTGTTAGAGACTGTCCTCCCCTCCTACAGTAGATATGTCTTATTGTCCTGTTAGAGACAGTCCCCTCCTACAGTAGATAGGTCTTATTGTCCTGTTAGAGACTGACCTCTCCTCCTACAGTAGATAGGTCTTATTGTCCTGTTAGAGACAGTCCTCCACTCCCACAGTAGACAGGTCTTATTGTCCTGTTAGAGACTGTCCTCCACACCTACAGTAGATAGGTCTTATTGTCCTGTTAGAGACTGTCCTCCCCTCCTACAGTAGATAGGTCTTATTGTCCTGTTAGAGACTGTCCCCTCCTACAGTAGATAGGTCTCATTGTCCTGTTAGAGACTGTCCTCCCCTCCTACAGTAGATAGGTCTTATTGTCCTGTTAGAGACTGTCCCCTCCTACAGTAGATAGGTCTCATTGTCCTGTTAGAGACTGTCCTCCCCTCCTACAGTAGATAGGTCTTATTGTCCTGTTAGAGACTGTCCTCCCCTCCTACAGTAGATATGTCTTATTGTCCTGTTAGAGACAGTCCCCTCCTACAGTAGATAGGTCTTATTGTCCTGTTAGAGACTGACCTCTCCTCCTAAAGTAGATAGGTCTTATTGTCCTGTTAGAGACAGTCCTCCACTCCCACAGTAGACAGGTCTTATTGTCCTGTTAGAGACTGTCCTCCACACCTACAGTAGATAGGTCTTATTGTCCTGTTAGAGACTGTCCCCTCCTACAGTTGATAGGTCTTATTGCCCTGTTAGAGACTGTCCCATCCTACTTTAGATAGGTCTTATTGTCCTGTTAGAGACTGTCCCCTCCTACAGTAGATAGGTCTTATTGTCCTGTTATAGACTGTCCTCTCCTCCTACAGTAGATAGGTCTTATTGTCCTGTTAGAGACTGTCCTCCCCTCCTACAGTAGATAGGACTTATTGTCCTGTTAGAGACTGTCCTCCCTCCTACAGTAGATAGGTCTTATTGTCCTGTTAGAGACTGTCCTCCCCTCCTAGAGTAGATAGGTCTTATTGTCCTGTTAAAGACTGTCCTCCCCTCCTACAGTAGATAGGTCTTATTGTCCTGTTAGAGACTGTCCACCCCTCCTACAATAAATAGGTCTTATTGTCCTGTTAGAGACTGTCCGCTCCTACAGTAGATAGGTCTTATTGTCCTGTTAGAGACTGTCCACCCCTCCTACAGTAGATAGGTATTATTGTCCTGTTAGAGACTGTCCCCTCCTACAGTAGATAGGTCTTATTGTCCTTTTAGAGACTGTCCCCTCCTACAGCAGATAGGTCTTATTGTCCTGTTAGAGAAAGTCCTCCCCTCATACAGTAGACAGGTCTTATTGTCCTGTTAGAGACTGTCCTCCCCTCCTACAGTAGATAGGTCTTATTGTCCTGTTAGAGACTGTCCCCTCCTACAGTAGATAGGTCTTATTGCCCTGTTAGAGACTGTCCCCTCCTACAGTAGATAGCTCTTATTGTCCTGTTAGAGACTGTCCCCTCCTACAGTAGATAGGTCTTATTGTCCTGTTATAGACTGTCCTCTCCTCCTACAGTAGATAGGTCTTATTGTCCTGTTAGAGACTGTCCTCCCCTCCTACAGTAGATAGGTCTTATTGTCCTGTTAGAGACTGTCCCCTCCTACAGTAGATAGGTCTTATTGCCCTGTTAGAGACTGTCCCCTCCTACAGTAGATAGGACTTATTGTGCTGTTAGAGACTGTCCCCTCCTACAGTAGATAGGTCTTATTGTCCTGTTAGAGACTGTCCTCCCCTCCTACAGTAGATAGGTCTCATTGTCCTGTTAGAGACTGTCCTCCCCTCCTACAGTAGATATGTCTTATTGTCCTGTTAGAGACTGTCCTCCCCTCCTACAGTAGATATGTCTTATTGTCCTGTTAGAGACAATCCCCTCCTACAGTAGATAGGTCTTATTGTCCTGTTAGAGACTGACCTCTCCTCCTACAGTAGATAGGTCTTAATGTCCTGTTAGAGACAGTCCTCCACTCCCACAGTAGACAGGTCTTATTGTCCTGTTAGAGACTGTCCTCCACACCTACAGTAGATAGGTCTTATTGTCCTGTTAGAGACTGTCCTCCCCTCCTACAGTAGATAGGTCTTATTGTCCTGTTAGAGACTGTCCCCTCCTACAGTAGATAGGTCTCATTGTCCTGTTAGAGACTGTCCTCCCCTCCTACAGTAGATAGGTCTTATTGTCCTGTTAGAGACTGTCCTCCCCTCCTACAGTAGATATGTCTTATTGTCCTGTTAGAGACAGTCCCCTCCTACAGTAGATAGGTCTTATTGTCCTGTTAGAGACTGACCTCTCCTCCTAAAGTAGATAGGTATTATTGTCCTGTTAGAGACAGTCCTCAACTCCCACAGTAGACAGGTCTTATTGTCCTGTTAGAGACTGTCCTCCACACCTACAGTAGATAGGTCTTATTGTCCTGTTAGAGACTGTCCCCTCCTACAGTTGATAGGTCTTATTGCCCTGTTAGAGACTGTCCCATCCTACTTTAGATAGGTCTTATTGTCCTGTTAGAGACTATCCCCTCCTACAGTAGATAGGTCTTATTGTCCTGTTATAGACTGTCCTCTCCTCCTACAGTAGATAGGTCTTATTGTCCTGTTAGAGACTGTCCTCCCCTCCTACAGTAGATAGGACTTATTGTCCTGTTAGAGACTGTCCCCTTCTACAGTAGATAGGTCTTATTGTCCTGTTAGAGACTGTCCTCCCCTCCTACAGTAGATAGGTCTTATTGTCCTGTTATAGACTGTCCTCTCCTCGAAAAGTAGATAGGTCTTATTGTCTTGTTAGAGACTGTCCTCCCCTCCTACAGTAGATAGGACTAATTGTCCTGTTAGAGACTGTCCTCCCCTCCTACAGTAGATAGGTCTTATTGTCCTGTTAGAGACTGTCCTCCCCTCCTACAGTAGATATGTCTTATTGTCCTGTTAGAGACAGTCCCCTCCTACAGTAGATAGGTCTTATTGTCCTGTTAGAGACTGACCTCTCCTCCTACAGTAGATAGGTCTTATTGTCCTGTTAGAGACAGTCCTCCACTCCCACAGTAGACAGGTCTTATTGTCCTGTTAGAGACTGTCCTCCACACCTACAGTAGATAGGTCTTATTGTCCTGTTAGAGACTGTCCCCTCCTACAGTAGATAGGTCTTATTGCCCTGTTAGAGACTGTCCCATCCTACTTTAGATAGGTCTTATTGTCCTGATAGAGACTGTCCCCTCCTACAGTAGATAGGTCTTATTGTCCTGTCAGAGACTGTCCTCCCCTCCTACAGTAGATATGTCTTATTGTCCTGTTAGAGACAGTCCCCTCCTACAGTAGATAGGTCTTATTGTCCTGTTAGAGACTGACCTCTCCTCCTAAAGTAGATAGGTCTTATTGTCCTGTTAGAGACAGTCCTCAACTCCCACAGTAGACAGGTCTTATTGTCCTGTTAGAGACTGTCCTCCACACCTACAGTAGATAGGTCTTATTGTCCTGTTAGAGACTGTCCCCTCCTACAGTTGATAGGTCTTATTGCCCTGTTAGAGACTGTCCCATCCTACTTTAGATAGGTCTTATTGTCCTGTTAGAGACTATCCCCTCCTACAGTAGATAGGTCTTATTGTCCTGTTATAGACTGTCCTCTCCTCCTACAGTAGATAGGTCTTATTGTCCTGTTAGAGACTGTCCTCCCCTCCTACAGTAGATAGGACTTATTGTCCTGTTAGAGACTGTCCCCTTCTACAGTAGATAGGTCTTATTGTCCTGTTAGAGACTGTCCTCCCCTCCTACAGTAGATAGGTCTTATTGTCCTGTTATAGACTGTCCTCTCCTCGAAAAGTAGATAGGTCTTATTGTCTTGTTAGAGACTGTCCTCCCCTCCTACAGTAGATAGGACTAATTGTCCTGTTAGAGACTGTCCTCCCCTCCTACAGTAGATAGGTCTTATTGTCCTGTTAGAGACTGTCCTCCCCTCCTACAGTAGATATGTCTTATTGTCCTGTTAGAGACAGTCCCCTCCTACAGTAGATAGGTCTTATTGTCCTGTTAGAGACTGACCTCTCCTCCTACAGTAGATAGGTCTTATTGTCCTGTTAGAGACAGTCCTCCACTCCCACAGTAGACAGGTCTTATTGTCCTGTTAGAGACTGTCCTCCACACCTACAGTAGATAGGTCTTATTGTCCTGTTAGAGACTGTCCCCTCCTACAGTAGATAGGTCTTATTGCCCTGTTAGAGACTGTCCCATCCTACTTTAGATAGGTCTTATTGTCCTGATAGAGACTGTCCCCTCCTACAGTAGATAGGTCTTATTGTCCTGTCAGAGACTGTCCTCCCCTCCTACAGTAGATAGGTCTTATTGTCCTGATAGAGACTGTCCTCTCCTACAGTAGATAGGTCTTATTGTCCTGTTAGAGACTGTCCTCCCCTCCTACAGTAGATAGGTCTTATTGTCCTGTTAGAGACTTTCCTCCCCTACTACAGTAGATAGGTCTTTTTGCCCTGTTAGAGACTGTCCCCTTCTACAGTAGATTGGTCTTATTGTCCTGTTAGAGACTGTCCCCTCCTACAGTAGATAGGTCTTATTGTCCTGTTAGAGACTGTCCTCCCCTATTACAGTAGATAGGTCTTATTGTCCTGTTAGAGACTGTCCTCCCCTCCTACAATAGATAGGTCTTATTGTCCTGTTAGAGACTGTCCTCCCCTCCTACAGTAAATAGGTCTTATTGTCCTGTTAGAGACTGTCCCCTCCTACAGTAGATAGGTCTTATTGTCCTGTTAGAGACTGTCCACCCCTCCTACAGTAGATAGGTCTTATTGTCCTGTTAGAGACTGTCCTCCCCTCCTACAGTAGATAGGTCTTATTGTCCTGTTAGAGACTGACCTCTCCTCCTACAGTAGATAGGTCTTATTGTCCTGTTAGAGACAGTCCTCCACTCCCACAGTAGACAGGTCTTATTGTCCTGTTAGAGACTGTCCTCCACACCTACAGTAGATAGGTCTTATTGTCCTGTTAGAGACTGTCCCCTCCTACAGTAGATAGGTCTTATTGCCCTGTTAGAGACTGTCCCATCCTACTTTAGATAGGTCTTATTGTCCTGATAGAGACTGTCCCCTCCTACAGTAGATAGGTCTTATTGTCCTGTCAGAGACTGTCCTCCCCTCCTACAGTAGATAGGTCTTATTGTCCTGATAGAGACTGTCCTCTCCTACAGTAGATAGGTCTTATTGTCCTGTTAGAGACTGTCCTCCCCTCCTACAGTAGATAGGTCTTATTGTCCTGTTAGAGACTTTCCTCCCCTACTACAGTAGATAGGTCTTTTTGCCCTGTTAGAGACTGTCCCCTTCTACAGTAGATTGGTCTTATTGTCCTGTTAGAGACTGTCCCCTCCTACAGTAGATAGGTCTTATTGTCCTGTTAGAGACTGTCCTCCCCTATTACAGTAGATAGGTCTTATTGTCCTGTTAGAGACTGTCCTCCCCTCCTACAATAGATAGGTCTTATTGTCCTGTTAGAGACTGTCCTCCCCTCCTACAGTAAATAGGTCTTATTGTCCTGTTAGAGACTGTCCCCTCCTACAGTAGATAGGTCTTATTGTCCTGTTAGAGACTGTCCACCCCTCCTACAGTAGATAGGTCTTATTGTCCTGTTAGAGACTGTCCTCCCCTCCTACAGTAGATAGGTCTTATTGTCCTGTTAGAGACTGACCTCTCCTCCTACAGTAGATAGGTCTTATTGTCCTGTTAGAGACAGTCCTCCACTCCCACAGTAGACAGGTCTTATTGTCCTGTTAGAGACTGTCCTCCACACCTACAGTAGATAGGTCTTATTGTCCTGTTAGAGACTGTCCCCTCCTACAGTAGATAGGTCTTATTGCCCTGTTAGAGACTGTCCCATCCTACTTTAGATAGGTCTTATTGTCCTGATAGAGACTGTCCCTCCTACAGTAGATAGGTCTTATTGTCCTGTCAGAGACTGTCCTCCCCTCCTACAGTAGATAGGTCTTATTGTCCTGATAGAGACTGTCCTCTCCTACAGTAGATAGGTCTTATTGTCCTGTTAGAGACTGTCCTCCCCTCCTACAGTAGATAGGTCTTATTGTCCTGTTAGAGACTTTCCTCCCCTACTACAGTAGATAGGTCTTTTTGCCCTGTTAGAGACTGTCCCCTTCTACAGTAGATAGGTCTTATTGTCCTGTTAGAGACTGTCCCCTCCTACAGTAGATAGGTCTTATTGTCCTGTTAGAGACTGTCCTCCCCTATTACAGTAGATAGGTCTTATTGTCCTGTTAGAGACTGTCCTCCCCTCCTACAATAGATAGGTCTTATTGTCCTGTTAGAGACTGTCCTCCCCTCCTACAGTAAATAGGTCTTATTGTCCTGTTAGAGACTGTCCCCTCCTACAGTAGATAGGTCTTATTGTCCTGTTAGAGACTGTCCACCCCTCCTACAGTAGATAGGTCTTATTGTCCTGTTAGAGACTGTCCTCCCCTCCTACAGTAGATAGGTCTTATTGTCATGTTAGAGACTGTCCCCTCCTACAGTAGATAGGTCTTATTGCCCTGTTAGAGACTGTCCCCTCCTACAGTAGATAGGTCTTATTGTCATGTTAGAGACTGTCCCCTCCTACAGTAGATAGGTCTTATTGCCCTGTTAGAGACTGTCCCCTCCTACAGTAGATAGGTCTTATTGTCCTGTTAGAGACTGTCCCCTCCTACAGTAGATATGTCTTATTGTCCTGTTAGAGACTGTCCTCCCCTCCTACAGTAGATATGTCTTATTGTCCTGTTAGAGACAGTCCCCTCCTACAGTAGATAGGTCTTATTGTCCTGTTAGAGACTGACCTCTCCTCCTACAGTAGATAGGTCTTATTGTCCTGTTAGAGACAGTCCTCCACTCCCACAGTAGACAGGTCTTATTGTCCTGTTAGAGACTGTCCTCCACACCTACAGTAGATAGGTCATATTGTCCTGTTAGAGACTGTCCTCCCCTCCTACAGTAGATAGGTCTTATTGTCCTGTTAGAGACTGTCCCCTCCTACAGTAGATAGGTCTTATTGCCCTGTTAGAGACTGTCCCCTCCTACAGTAGATAGGTCTTACTGCCCTGTTAGAGACTGTCAACTCCTACAGTAGATAGGTCTTATTGTCCTGTTAGAGACTGTCCCCTCCTACAGTAGATAGGTCTTATTGTCCTGTTAGAGACTGTCCTCCCCTCTTACAGTAGATAGGTCTTATTGTCCTGTTAGAGACTGTCCTCCCCTCCTACAGTAGATAGGTCTTATTGTCCTGTTAGAGACTGTCCTCCCCTCCTACAGTAGATAGGTCTCATTGTCCTGTTAGAGACTGTCCTCCCCTCCTACAGTAGATAGGTCTTATTGTCCTGTTAGAGACTGTCCTCCCCTCCTACAGTAGATAGGTCTTATTGTCCTGTTAGAGACTGTCCCCTCCTACAGTAGATAGGTCTTATTGTCCTGTTAGAGACTGTCCTCCCCTATTACAGTAGATAGGTCTTATTGTCCTGTTAGAGACTGTCCTCCCCTCCTACAATAGATAGGTCTTATTGTCCTGTTATAGACTGTCCTCTCCTCCTACAGTAGATAGGTCTTATTGTCCTGTTAGAGACTGTCCTCCCCTCCTACAGTAGATAGGACTTATTGTCCTGTTAGAGACTGTCCCCTTCTACAGTAGATAGGTCTTATTGTCCTGTTAGAGACTGTCCTCCCCTATTACAGTAGATAGGTCTTATTGTCCTGTTAGAGACTGTCCTCACCTCCTACAATAGATAGGTCTTATTGTCCTGTTAGAGACTGTCCTCCCCTCCTACAGTAAATAGGTCTTATTGTCCTGTTAGAGACTGTCCCCTCCTACAGTAGATAGGTCTTATTGTCCTGTTAGAGACTGTCCACCCCTCCTACAGTAGATAGGTCTTATTGTCCTGTTAGAGACTGTCCTCCCCTCCTACAGTAGATAGGTCTTATTGTCCTGTTAGAGACTGACCTCTCCTCCTACAGTAGATAGGTCTTATTGTCCTGTTAGAGACAGTCCTCCACTCCCACAGTAGACAGGTCTTATTGTCCTGTTAGAGACTGTCCTCCACACCTACAGTAGATAGGTCTTATTGTCCTGTTAGAGACTGTCCCCTCCTACAGTAGATAGGTCTTATTGCCCTGTTAGAGACTGTCCCATCCTACTTTAGATAGGTCTTATTGTCCTGATAGAGACTGTCCCCTCCTACAGTAGATAGGTCTTATTGTCCTGTCAGAGACTGTCCTCCACTCCTACAGTAGATAGGTCTTATTGTCCTGATAGAGACTGTCCTCTCCTACAGTAGATAGGTCTTATTGTCCTGTTAGAGACTGTCCTCCCCTCCTACAGTAGATAGGTATTTTTGCCCTGTTAGAGACTGTCCCCTTCTACAGTAGATAGGTCTTATTGTCCTGTTAGAGACTGTCCCCTCCTACAGTAGATAGGTCTTATTGTCCTGTTAGAGACTGTCCTCCCCTATTACAGTAGATAGGTCTTATTGTCCTGTTAGAGACTGTCCTCCCCTCCTACAATAGATAGTTCTTATTGTCCTGTTAGAGACTGTCCTCCCCTCCTACAGTAAATAGGTCTTATTGTCCTGTTAGAGACTGTCCCCTCCTACAGTAGATAGGTCTTATTGTCCTGTTAGAGACTGTCCACCCCTCCTACAGTAGATAGGTCTTATTGTCCTGTTAGAGACTGTCCTCCCCTCCTACAGTAGATAGGTCTTATTGTCATGTTAGAGACTGTCCCCTCCTACAGTAGATAGGTCTTATTGCCCTGTTAGAGACTGTCCCCTCCTACAGTAGATAGGTCTTATTGTCATGTTAGAGACTGTCCCCTCCTACAGTAGATAGGTCTTATTGCCCTGTTAGAGACTGTCCCCTCCTACAGTAGATAGGTCTTATTGTCCTGTTAGAGACTGTCCCCTCCTACAGTAGATATGTCTTATTGTCCTGTTAGAGACTGTCCTCCCCTCCTACAGTAGATATGTCTTATTGTCCTGTTAGAGACAGTCCCCTCCTACAGTAGATAGGTCTTATTGTCCTGTTAGAGACTGACCTCTCCTCCTACAGTAGATAGGTCTTATTGTCCTGTTAGAGACAGTCCTCCACTCCCACAGTAGACAGGTCTTATTGTCCTGTTAGAGACTGTCCTCCACACCTACAGTAGATAGGTCATATTCTCCTGTTAGAGACTGTCCTCCCCTCCTACAGTAGATAGGTCTTATTGTCCTGTTAGAGACTGTCCCCTCCTACAGTAGATAGGTCTTATTGCCCTGTTAGAGACTTTCCCCTCCTACAGTAGATAGGTCTTACTGCCCTGTTAGAGACTGTCCCCTCCTACAGTAGATAGGTCTTATTGTCCTGTTAGAGACTGTCCCCTCCTACAGTAGATAGGTCTTATTGTCCTGTTAGAGACTGTCCTCCCCTCTTACAGTAGATAGGTCTTATTGTCCTGTTAGAGACTGTCCTCCCCTCCTACAGTAGATAGGTCTCATTGTCCTGTTAGAGACTGTCCTCCCCTCCTACAGTAGATAGGTCTTATTGCCCTGTTAGAGACTGTCCCCTCCTACAGTAGATAGGTCTTATTGTCCTGTTAGAGACTGTCCCCTCCTACAGTAGATATGTCTTATTGTCCTGTTAGAGACTGTCCTCCCCTCCTACAGTAGATATGTCTTATTGTCCTGTTAGAGACAGTCCCCTCCTACAGTAGATAGGTCTTATTGTCCTGTTAGAGACTGACCTCTCCTCCTACAGTAGATAGGTCTTATTGTCCTGTTAGAGACAGTCCTCCACTCCCACAGTAGACAGGTCTTATTGTCCTGTTAGAGACTGTCCTCCACACCTACAGTAGATAGGTCATATTGTCCTGTTAGAGACTGTCCTCCCCTCCTACAGTAGATAGGTCTTATTGTCCTGTTAGAGACTGTCCCCTCCTACAGTAGATAGGTCTTATTGCCCTGTTAGAGACTTTCCCCTCCTACAGTAGATAGGTCTTACTGCCCTGTTAGAGACTGTCCCCTCCTACAGTAGATAGGTCTTATTGTCCTGTTAGAGACTGTCCCCTCCTACAGTAGATAGGTCTTATTGTCCTGTTAGAGACTGTCCTCCCCTCTTACAGTAGATAGGTCTTATTGTCCTGTTAGAGACTGTCCTCCCCTCCTACAGTAGATAGGTCTTATTGTCCTGTTAGAGACTGTCCTCCCCTCCTACAGTAGATAGGTCTCATTGTCCTGTTAGAGACTGTCCTCCCCTCCTACAGTAGATAGGTCTTATTGTCCTGTTAGAGACTGTCCTCCCCTCCTACAGTAGATAGGTCTTATTGTCCTGTTAGAGACTGTCCCCTCCTACAGTAGATAGGTCTTATTGTCCTGTTAGAGACTGTCCTCCCCTATT
This sequence comes from Salmo salar, assembly GCF_965601325.2. NCBI lineage: Eukaryota > Metazoa > Chordata > Actinopteri > Salmoniformes > Salmonidae > Salmo > Salmo salar. The sequence continues at coordinate 66,751,765 of NC_138301.1, forward strand.
ACAGTAGATAGGTCTTATTGTCCTGTTAGAGACTGTCCTCCCCTCCTACAATAGATAGGTCTTATTGTCCTGTTATAGACTGTCCTCTCCTCCTACAGTAGATAGGTCTTATTGTCCTGTTAGAGACTGTCCTCCCCTCCTACAGTAGATAGGACTTATTGTCCTGTTAGAGACTGTCCCCTTCTACAGTAGATAGGTCTTATTGTCCTGTTAGAGACTGTCCTCCCCTCCTACAGTAGATAGGTCTTATTGTCCTGTTATAGACTGTCCTCTCCTCGAAAAGTAGATAGGTCTTATTGTCTTGTTAGAGACTGTCCTCCCCTCCTACAGTAGATAGGACTAATTGTCCTGTTAGAGACTGTCCTCCCCTCCTACAGTAGATAGGTCTTATTGTCCTGTTAGAGACTGTCCTCCCCTCCTACAGTAGATATGTCTTATTGTCCTGTTAGAGACAGTCCCCTCCTACAGTAGATAGGTCTTATTGTCCTGTTAGAGACTGACCTCTCCTCCTACAGTAGATAGGTCTTATTGTCCTGTTAGAGACAGTCCTCCACTCCCACAGTAGACAGGTCTTATTGTCCTGTTAGAGACTGTCCTCCACACCTACAGTAGATAGGTCTTATTGTCCTGTTAGAGACTGTCCCCTCCTACAGTAGATAGGTCTTATTGCCCTGTTAGAGACTGTCCCATCCTACTTTAGATAGGTCTTATTGTCCTGTCAGAGACTGTCCTCCCCTCCTACAGTAGATAGGTCTTATTGTCCTGATAGAGACTGTCCTCTCCTACAGTAGATAGGTCTTATTGTCCTGTTAGAGACTGTCCTCCCCTCCTACAGTAGATAGGTCTTATTGTCCTGTTAGAGACTTTCCTCCCCTACTACAGTAGATAGGTCTTTTTGCCCTGTTAGAGACTGTCCCCTTCTACAGTAGATAGGTCTTATTGTCCTGTTAGAGACTGTCCCCTCCTACAGTAGATAGGTCTTATTGTCCTGTTAGAGACTGTCCTCCCCTATTACAGTAGATAGGTCTTATTGTCCTGTTAGAGACTGTCCTCCCCTCCTACAATAGATAGGTCTTATTGTCCTGTTAGAGACTGTCCTCCCCTCCTACAGTAAATAGGTCTTATTGTCCTGTTAGAGACTGTCCCCTCCTACAGTAGATAGGTCTTATTGTCCTGTTAGAGACTGTCCACCCCTCCTACAGTAGATAGGTCTTATTGTCCTGTTAGAGACTGTCCTCCCCTCCTACAGTAGATAGGTCTTATTGTCATGTTAGAGACTGTCCCCTCCTACAGTAGATAGGTCTTATTGCCCTGTTAGAGACTGTCCCCTCCTACAGTAGATAGGTCTTATTGTCATGTTAGAGACTGTCCCCTCCTACAGTAGATAGGTCTTATTGCACTGTTAGAGACTGTCCCCTCCTACAGTAGATAGGTCTTATTGTCCTGTTAGAGACTGTCCCCTCCTACACTAGATATGTCTTATTGTCCTGTTAGAGACTGTCCTCCCCTCCTACAGTAGATATGTCTTATTGTCCTGTTAGAGACAGTCCCCTCCTACAGTAGGTTGGTCTTATTGTCCTGTTAGAGACTGACCTCTCCTCCTACAGTAGATAGGTCTTATTGTCCTGTTAGAGACAGTCCTCCACTCCCACAGTAGACAGGTCTTATTGTCCTGTTAGAGACTGTCCTCCACACCTACAGTAGATAGGTCATATTGTCCTGTTAGAGACTGTCCTCCCCTCCTACAGTAGATAGGTCTTATTGTCCTGTTAGAGACTGTCCCCTCCTACAGTAGATAGGTCTTATTGCCCTGTTAGAGACTGTCCCCTCCTACAGTAGATAGGTCTTACTGCCCTGTTAGAGACTGTCCCCTCCTACAGTAGATAGGTCTTATTGTCCTGTTAGAGACTGTCCCCTCCTACAGTAGATAGGTCTTATTGTCCTGTTAGAGACTGTCCTCCCCTCTTACAGTAGATAGGTCTTATTGTCCTGTTAGAGACTGTCCTCCCCTCCTACAGTAGATAGGTCTTATTGTCCTGTTAGAGACTGTCCTCCCCTCCTACAGTAGATAGGTCTCATTGTCCTGTTAGAGACTGTCCTCCCCTCCTACAGTAGATAGGTCTTATTGTCCTGTTAGAGACTGTCCTCCCCTCCTACAGTAGATAGGTCTTATTGTCCTGTTAGAGACTGTCCCCTCCTACAGTAGATAGGTCTTATTGTCCTGTTAGAGACTGTCCTCCCCTATTACAGTAGATAGGTCTTATTGTCCTGTTAGAGACTGTCCTCCCCTCCTACAATAGATAGGTCTTATTGTCCTGTTAGAGACTGTCCTCCCCTCCTACAGTAAATAGGTCTCATTGTCCTGTTAGAGACTGTCCCCTCCTACAGTAGATAGGTCTTATTGTCCTGTTAGAGACTGTCCTCCCCTCCTAGAGTAGATAGGTCTTATTGTCATTTTATAGACTGTCCTCTCCTCGAAAAGTAGATAGGTCTTATTGTCCTGTTAGAGACTGTCCTCCCCTCCTACAGTAGATAGGACTAATTGTCCTGTTAGAGACTGTCCTCCCCTCCTACAGTAGATAGGTCTTATTGTCCTGTTAGAGACTGTCCCCTCCTACAGTAGATAGGTCTTATTGCCCTGTTAGAGACTGTCCACTCCTACAGTAGATAGGTCTTATTGTCCTGTTAGAGACTGTCCCCTCCTACAGTAGATAGGTCTTATTGTCCTGTTAGAGACTGTCCTCCCCTCTTACAGTAGATAGGTCTTATTGTCCTGTTAGAGACTGTCCTCCCGTCCTACAGTAGATAGGTCTTATTGTCCTGTTAGAGACTTTCCTCCCCTCCTACAGTAGATAGGTCTAATTGTCCTGTTAGAGACTGTCCTCCCCTCCTACAGTAGATAGGTCTTATTGTCCTGTTATAGACTGTCCTCTCCTCCTACAGTAGATAGGTCTTATTGTCCTGTTAGAGACTGTCCTCCCCTCCTACAGTAGATAGGACTTATTGTCCTGTTAGAGACTGTCCTCCCCTCCTACAGTAGATAGGTCTTATTGTCCTGTTAGAGACTGTCCTCCCCTCCTACAGTAGATAGGTCTTATTGTCCTGTTAAAGACTGTCCTCCCCTCCTACAGTAGATAGGTCTTATTGTCCTGTTAGAGACTGTCCACCCCTCCTACAATAAATAGGTCTTATTGTCCTGTTAGAGACTGTCCGCTCCTACAGTAGATAGGTCTTATTGTCCTGTTAGAGACTGTCCACCCCTCCTACAGTAGATAGGTATTATTGTCCTGTTAGAGACTGTCCCCTCCTACAGTAGATAGGTCTTATTGTCCTGTTAGAGACTGTCCTCCCCTCCTACAGTAGATAGGTCTTATTGTCATGTTAGAGACTGTCCCCTCCTACAGTAGATAGGTCTTATTGCCCTGTTAGAGACTGTCCCCTCCTACAGTAGATAGGTCTTATTGTCATGTTAGAGACTGTCCCCTCCTACAGTAGATAGGTCTTATTGCCCTGTTAGAGACTGTCCCCTCCTACAGTAGATAGGTCTTATTGTCCTGTTAGAGACTGTCCCCTCCTACACTAGATATGTCTTATTGTCCTGTTAGAGACTGTCCTCCCCTCCTACAGTAGATATGTCTTATTGTCCTGTTAGAGACAGTCCCCTCCTACAGTAGGTTGGTCTTATTGTCCTGTTAGAGACTGACCTCTCCTCCTACAGTAGATAGGTCTTATTGTCCTGTTAGAGACAGTCCTCCACTCCCACAGTAGACAGGTCTTATTGTCCTGTTAGAGACTGTCCTCCACACCTACAGTAGATAGGTCATATTGTCCTGTTAGAGACTGTCCTCCCCTCCTACAGTAGATAGGTCTTATTGTCCTGTTAGAGACTGTCCCCTCCTACAGTAGATAGGTCTTATTGCCCTGTTAGAGACTGTCCCCTCCTACAGTAGATAGGTCTTACTGCCCTGTTAGAGACTGTCCCCTCCTACAGTAGATAGGTCTTATTGTCCTGTTAGAGACTGTCCCCTCCTACAGTAGATAGGTCTTATTGTCCTGTTAGAGACTGTCCTCCCCTCTTACAGTAGATAGGTCTTATTGTCCTGTTAGAGACTGTCCTCCCCTCCTACAGTAGATAGGTCTTATTGTCCTGTTAGAGACTGTCCTCCCCTCCTACAGTAGATAGGTCTCATTGTCCTGTTAGAGACTGTCCTCCCCTCCTACAGTAGATAGGTCTTATTGTCCTGTTAGAGACTGTCCTCCCCTCCTACAGTAGATAGGTCTTATTGTCCTGTTAGAGACTGTCCCCTCCTACAGTAGATAGGTCTTATTGTCCTGTTAGAGACTGTCCTCCCCTATTACAGTAGATAGGTCTTATTGTCCTGTTAGAGACTGTCCTCCCCTCCTACAATAGATAGGTCTTATTGTCCTGTTAGAGACTGTCCTCCCCTCCTACAGTAAATAGGTCTCATTGTCCTGTTAGAGACTGTCCCCTCCTACAGTAGATAGGTCTTATTGTCCTGTTAGAGACTGTCCTCCCCTCCTAGAGTAGATAGGTCTTATTGTCATTTTATAGACTGTCCTCTCCTCGAAAAGTAGATAGGTCTTATTGTCCTGTTAGAGACTGTCCTCCCCTCCTACAGTAGATAGGACTAATTGTCCTGTTAGAGACTGTCCTCCCCTCCTACAGTAGATAGGTCTTATTGTCCTGTTAGAGACTGTCCCCTCCTACAGTAGATAGGTCTTATTGCCCTGTTAGAGACTGTCCACTCCTACAGTAGATAGGTCTTATTGTCCTGTTAGAGACTGTCCCCTCCTACAGTAGATAGGTCTTATTGTCCTGTTAGAGACTGTCCTCCCCTCTTACAGTAGATAGGTCTTATTGTCCTGTTAGAGACTGTCCTCCCGTCCTACAGTAGATAGGTCTTATTGTCCTGTTAGAGACTTTCCTCCCCTCCTACAGTAGATAGGTCTAATTGTCCTGTTAGAGACTGTCCTCCCCTCCTACAGTAGATAGGTCTTATTGTCCTGTTATAGACTGTCCTCTCCTCCTACAGTAGATAGGTCTTATTGTCCTGTTAGAGACTGTCCTCCCCTCCTACAGTAGATAGGACTTATTGTCCTGTTAGAGACTGTCCTCCCCTCCTACAGTAGATAGGTCTTATTGTCCTGTTAGAGACTGTCCTCCCCTCCTACAGTAGATAGGTCTTATTGTCCTGTTAAAGACTGTCCTCCCCTCCTACAGTAGATAGGTCTTATTGTCCTGTTAGAGACTGTCCACCCCTCCTACAATAAATAGGTCTTATTGTCCTGTTAGAGACTGTCCGCTCCTACAGTAGATAGGTCTTATTGTCCTGTTAGAGACTGTCCACCCCTCCTACAGTAGATAGGTATTATTGTCCTGTTAGAGACTGTCCCCTCCTACAGTAGATAGGTCTTATTGTCCTGTTAGAGACTGTCCCCTCCTACAGCAGATAGGTCTTATTGTCCTGTTAGAGAAAGTCCTCCCCTCATACAGTAGACAGGTCTTATTGTCCTGTTAGAGACTGTCCTCCCCTCCTACAGTAGATAGGTCTTATTGTCCAGTTATAGACTGTCCTCTCCTCCTACAGTAGATAGGTCTTATTGTCCTGTTAGAGACTGTCCCCTCCTACAGTAGATAGGTCTTATTGCCCTGTTAGAGACTGTCCACTCCTACAGTAGATAGGTCTTATTGTCCTGTTAGAGACTGTCCTCCCCTATTACAGTAGATAGGTCTTATTGTCCTGTTAGAGACTGTCCTCCCCTCCTACAATAGATAGGTCTTATTGTCCTGTTAGAGACTGTCCTCCCCTCCTACAGTAAATAGGTCTTATTGTCCTGTTAGAGACTGTCCCCTCCTACAGTAGATAGGTCTTATTGTCCTGTTAGAGACTGTCCACCCCTCCTACAGTAGATAGGTCTTATTGTCCTGTTAGAGACTGTCCTCCCCTCCTACAGTAGATAGGTCTTATTGTCATGTTAGAGACTGTCCCCTCCTACAGTAGATAGGTCTTATTGCCCTGTTAGAGACTGTCCCCTCCTACAGTAGATAGGTCTTATTGTCATGTTAGAGACTGTCCCCTCCTACAGTAGATAGGTCTTATTGCCCTGTTAGAGACTGTCCCCTCCTACAGTAGATAGGTCTTATTGTCCTGTTAGAGACTGTCCCCTCCTACACTAGATATGTCTTATTGTCCTGTTAGAGACTGTCCTCCCCTCCTACAGTAGATTTGTCTTATTGTCCTGTTAGAGACAGTCCCCTCCTACAGTAGGTTGGTCTTATTGTCCTGTTAGAGACTGACCTCTCCTCCTACAGTAGATAGGTCTTATTGTCCTGTTAGAGACAGTCCTCCACTCCCACAGTAGACAGGTCTTATTGTCCTGTTAGAGACTGTCCTCCACACCTACAGTAGATAGGTCATATTGTCCTGTTAGAGACTGTCCTCCCCTCCTACAGTAGATAGGTCTTATTGTCCTGTTAGAGACTGTCCCCTCCTACAGTAGATAGGTCTTATTGCCCTGTTAGAGACTGTCCCCTCCTACAGTAGATAGGTCTTACTGCCCTGTTAGAGACTGTCCCCTCCTACAGTAGATAGGTCTTATTGTCCTGTTAGAGACTGTCCCCTCCTACAGTAGATAGGTCTTATTGTCCTGTTAGAGACTGTCCTCCCCTCTTACAGTAGATAGGTCTTATTGTCCTGTTAGAGACTGTCCTCCCCTCCTACAGTAGATAGGTCTTATTGTCCTGTTAGAGACTGTCCTCCCCTCCTACAGTAGATAGGTCTCATTGTCCTGTTAGAGACTGTCCTCCCCTCCTACAGTAGATAGGTCTTATTGTCCTGTTATAGACTGTCCTCTCCTCCTACAGTAGATAGGTCTTATTGTCCTGTTAGAGACTGTCCTCCCCTCCTACAGTAGATAGGACTTATTGTCCTGTTAGAGACTGTCCTCCCCTCCTACAGTAGATAGGTCTTATTGTCCTGTTAGAGACTGTCCTCCCCTCCTACAGTAGATAGGTCTTATTGTCCTGTTAAAGACTGTCCTCCCCTCCTACAGTAGATAGGTCTTATTGTCCTGTTAGAGACTGTCCACCCCTCCTACAATAAATAGGTCTTATTGTCCTGTTAGAGACTGTCCGCTCCTACAGTAGATAGGTCTTATTGTCCTGTTAGAGACTGTCCACCCCTCCTACAGTAGATAGGTATTATTGTCCTGTTAGAGACTGTCCCCTCCTACAGTAGATAGGTCTTATTGTCCTGTTAGAGACTGTCCCCTCCTACAGCAGATAGGTCTTATTGTCCTGTTAGAGAAAGTCCTCCCCTCATACAGTAGACAGGTCTTATTGTCCTGTTAGAGACTGTCCTCCCCTCCTACAGTAGATAGGTCTTATTGTCCTGTTAGAGACTGTCCCCTCCTACAGTAGATAGGTCTTATTGTCCTGTTACAGACTGTCCTCCCCTCCTACAGTAGATAGGTCTTATTGTCCTGTTAGAGACTGTCCCCTCCTACAGTAGATAGGTCTTATTGCCCTGTTAGAGACTGTCCCCTCCTACAGTAGATAGGTCTTATTGTCCTGTTAGAGACTGTCCCCTCCTACAGTAGATAGGTCTTATTGTCCAGTTATAGACTGTCCTCTCCTCCTACAGTAGATAGGTCTTATTGTCCTGTTAGAGACTGTCCCCTCCTACAGTAGATAGGTCTTATTGCCCTGTTAGAGACTGTCCACTCCTACAGTAGATAGGTCTTATTGTCCTGTTAGAGACTGTCCTCCCCTATTACAGTAGATAGGTCTTATTGTCCTGTTAGAGACTGTCCTCCCCTCCTACAATAGATAGGTCTTATTGTCCTGTTAGAGACTGTCCTCCCCTCCTACAGTAAATAGGTCTTATTGTCCTGTTAGAGACTGTCCCCTCCTACAGTAGATAGGTCTTATTGTCCTGTTAGAGACTGTCCACCCCTCCTACAGTAGATAGGTCTTATTGTCCTGTTAGAGACTGTCCTCCCCTCCTACAGTAGATAGGTCTTATTGTCATGTTAGAGACTGTCCCCTCCTACAGTAGATAGGTCTTATTGCCCTGTTAGAGACTGTCCCCTCCTACAGTAGATAGGTCTTATTGTCATGTTAGAGACTGTCCCCTCCTACAGTAGATAGGTCTTATTGCCCTGTTAGAGACTGTCCCCTCCTACAGTAGATAGGTCTTATTGTCCTGTTAGAGACTGTCCCCTCCTACACTAGATATGTCTTATTGTCCTGTTAGAGACTGTCCTCCCCTCCTACAGTAGATTTGTCTTATTGTCCTGTTAGAGACAGTCCCCTCCTACAGTAGGTTGGTCTTATTGTCCTGTTAGAGACTGACCTCTCCTCCTACAGTAGATAGGTCTTATTGTCCTGTTAGAGACAGTCCTCCACTCCCACAGTAGACAGGTCTTATTGTCCTGTTAGAGACTGTCCTCCACACCTACAGTAGATAGGTCATATTGTCCTGTTAGAGACTGTCCTCCCCTCCTACAGTAGATAGGTCTTATTGTCCTGTTAGAGACTGTCCCCTCCTACAGTAGATAGGTCTTATTGCCCTGTTAGAGACTGTCCCCTCCTACAGTAGATAGGTCTTACTGCCCTGTTAGAGACTGTCCCCTCCTACAGTAGATAGGTCTTATTGTCCTGTTAGAGACTGTCCCCTCCTACAGTAGATAGGTCTTATTGTCCTGTTAGAGACTGTCCTCCCCTCTTACAGTAGATAGGTCTTATTGTCCTGTTAGAGACTGTCCTCCCCTCCTACAGTAGATAGGTCTTATTGTCCTGTTAGAGACTGTCCTCCCCTCCTACAGTAGATAGGTCTCATTGTCCTGTTAGAGACTGTCCTCCCCTCCTACAGTAGATAGGTCTTATTGTCCTGTTAGAGACTGTCCTCCCCTCCTACAGTAGATAGGTCTTATTGTCCTGTTAGAGACTGTCCCCTCCTACAGTAGATAGGTCTTATTGTCCTGTTAGAGACTGTCCTCCCCTATTACAGTAGATAGGTCTTATTGTCCTGTTAGAGGCTGTCCTCCCCTCCTACAATAGATAGGTCTTATTGTCCTGTTAGAGACTGTCCTCCCCTCCTACAGTAAATAGGTCTCATTGTCCTGTTAGAGACTGTCCCCTCCTACAGTAGATAGGTCTTATTGTCCTGTTAGAGACTGTCCTCCCCTCCTAGAGTAGATAGGTCTTATTGTCATTTTATAGACTGTCCTCTCCTCGAAAAGTAGATAGGTCTTATTGTCCTGTTAGAGACTGTCCTCCCCTCCTACAGTAGATAGGACTAATTGTCCTGTTAGAGACTGTCCTCCCCTCCTACAGTAGATAGTTCTTATTGTCCTGTTAGAGACTGTCCTCCCCTCCTACAGTAGATAGGTCTTATTGTCCTGTTAGAGACTGTCCCCTCCTACAGTAGATAGGTCTTATTGCCCTGTTAGAGACTGTCCACTCCTACAGTAGATAGGTCTTATTGTCCTGTTAGAGACTGTCCCCTCCTACAGTAGATAGGTCTTATTGTCCTGTTAGAGACTGTCCTCCCCTCTTACAGTAGATAGGTCTTATTGTCCTGTTAGAGACTGTCCTCCCGTCCTACAGTAGATAGGTCTTATTGTCCTGTTAGAGACTTTCCTCCCCTCCTACAGTAGATAGGTCTAATTGTCCTGTTAGAGACTGTCCTCCCCTCCTACAGTAGATAGGTCTTATTGTCCTGTTATAGACTGTCCTCTCCTCCTACAGTAGATAGGTCTTATTGTCCTGTTAGAGACTGTCCTCCCCTCCTACAGTAGATAGGACTTATTGTCCTGTTAGAGACTGTCCTCCCCTCCTACAGTAGATAGGTCTTATTGTCCTGTTAGAGACTGTCCTCCCCTCCTACAGTAGATAGGTCTTATTGTCCTGTTAAAGACTGTCCTCCCCTCCTACAGTAGATAGGTCTTATTGTCCTGTTAGAGACTGTCCACCCCTCCTACAATAAATAGGTCTTATTGTCCTGTTAGAGACTGTCCGCTCCTACAGTAGATAGGTCTTATTGTCCTGTTAGAGACTGTCCACCCCTCCTACAGTAGATAGGTATTATTGTCCTGTTAGAGACTGTCGCCTCCTACAGTAGATAGGTCTTATTGTCCTGTTAGAGACTGTCCCCTCCTACAGCAGATAGGTCTTATTGTCCTGTTAGAGAAAGTCCTCCCCTCATACAGTAGACAGGTCTTATTGTCCTGTTAGAGACTGTCCTCCCCTCCTACAGTAGATAGGTCTTATTGTCCTGTTAGAGACTGTCCCCTCCTACAGTAGATAGGTCTTATTGTCCTGTTACAGACTGTCCTCCCCTCCTACAGTAGATAGGTCTTATTGTCCTGTTAGAGACTGTCCCCTCCTACAGTAGATAGGTCTTATTGCCCTGTTAGAGACTGTCCCCTCCTACAGTAGATAGGTCTTATTGTCCTGTTAGAGACTGTCCCCTCCTACAGTAGATAGGTCTTATTGTCCTGTTAGAGACTGTCCTCCCCTCTTACAGTAGACAGGTCTTATTGTCCTGTTAGAGACTGTCCTCCCCTCCTACAGTAGATAGGTCTTATTGTCCTGTTAGAGACTGTCCTCCCCTCCTACAGTAGATAGGTCTCATTGTCTTGTTAGAGACTGTCCTCCCCTCCTACAGTAGATATGTCTTATTGTCCTGTTAGAGACTGTCCTCCCCTCCTACAGTAGATATGTCTTATTGTCCTGTTAGAGACAGTCCCCTCCTACAGTAGATAGGTCTTATTGTCCTGTTAGAGACTGACCTCTCCTCCTACAGTAGATAGGTCTTATTGTCCTGTTAGAGACAGTCCTCCACTCCCACAGTAGACAGGTCTTATTGTCCTGTTAGAGACTGTCCGCTCCTACAGTAGATAGGTCTTATTGTCCTGTTAGAGACTGTCCACCCCTCCTACAGTAGATAGGTATTATTGTCCTGTTAGAGACTGTCCCCTCCTACAGTAGATAGGTCTTATTGTCCTGTTAGAGACTGTCCCCTCCTACAGCAGATAGGTCTTATTGTCCTGTTAGAGAAAGTCCTCCCGTCATACAGTAGACAGGTCTTATTGTCCTGTTAGAGACTGTCCTCCCCTCCTACAGTAGATAGGTCTTATTGTCCTGTTAGAGACTGTCCCCTCCTACAGTAGATAGGTCTTATTGTCCTGTTACAGACTGTCCTCCCCTCCTACAGTAGATAGGTCTTATTGTCCTGTTAGAGACTGTCCCCTCCTACAGTAGATAGGTCTTATTGTCCTGTTATAGACTGTCCCCTCCTACAGTAGATAGGTCTTATTGTCCTGTTAGAGACTGTCCCCTCCTACAGTAGATAGGTCTTATTGTCCTGTTAGAGACTGTCCTCCCCTCTTACAGTAGACAGGTCTTATTGTCCTGTTAGAGACTGTCCTCCCCTCCTACAGTAGATAGGTCTTATTGTCCTGTTAGAGACTGTCCTCCCCTCCTACAGTAGATAGGTCTCATTGTCCTGTTAGAGACTGTCCTCCCCTCCTACAGTAGATATGTCTTATTGTCCTGTTAGAGACTGTCCTCCCCTCCTACAGTAGATATGTCTTATTGTCCTGTTAGAGACTGTCCCCTCCTACAGTAGATAGGTCTTATTGTCCTGTTAGAGACTGTCCTCCCCTCTTACAGTAGATAGGTCTTATTGTCCTGTTAGAGACTGTCCTCCCCTCCTACAGTAGATAGGTCTTATTGTCCTGTTAGAGACTGTCCTCCCCTCCTACAGTAGATAGGTCTCATTGTCCTGTTAGTGACTGTCCTCCCCTCCTACAGTAGATAGGTCTTATTGTCCTGTTAGAGACTGTCCTCCCCTCCTACAGTAGATAGGTCTTATTGTCCTGTTAGAGACTGTCCCCTCCTACAGTAGATAGGTCTTATTGTCCTGTTAGAGACTGTCCTCCCCTATTACAGTAGATAGGTCTTATTGTCCTGTTAGAGACTGTCCTCCCCTCCTACAATAGATAGGTCTTATTGTCCTGTTAGAGACTGTCCTCCCCTCCTACAGTAAATAGGTCTTATTGTCCTGTTAGAGACTGTCCCCTCCTACAGTAGATAGGTCTTATTGTCCTGTTAGAGACTGTCCTCCCCTCCTAGAGTAGATAGGTCTTATTGTCCTGTTATAGACTGTCCTCTCCTCGAAAAGTAGATAGGTCTTATTGTCCTGTTAGAGACTGTCCTCCCCTCCTACAGTAGATAGGACTAATTGTCCTGTTAGAGACTGTCCTCCCCTCCTACAGTAGATAGTTCTTATTGTCCTGTTAGAGACTGTCCTCCCCTCCTACAGTAGATAGGTCTTATTGTCCTGTTAGAGACTGTCCCCTCCTACAGTAGATAGGTCTTATTGCCCTGTTAGAGACTGTCCACTCCTACAGTAGATAGGTCTTATTGTCCTGTTAGAGACTGTCCCCTCCTACAGTAGATAGGTCTTATTGTCCTGTTAGAGACTGTCCTCCCCTCTTACAGTAGATAGGTCTTATTGTCCTGTTAGAGACTGTCCTCCCGTCCTACAGTAGATAGGTCTTATTGTCCTGTTAGAGACTTTCCTCCCCTCCTACAGTAGATAGGTCTAATTGTCCTGTTAGAGACTTTCCTCCCCTCCTACAGTAGATAGGTCTTATTGCCCTGTTAGAGACTGTCCCCTCCTACAGTAGATAGGTCTTATTGTCCTGTTAGAGACTGTCCCCTCCTACAGTAGATAGGTCTTATTGTCCTGTTAGAGACTGTCCTCCCCTCTTACAGTAGACAGGTCTTATTGTCCTGTTAGAGACTGTCCTCCCCTCCTACAGTAGATAGGTCTTATTGTCCTGTTAGAGACTGTCCTCCCCTCCTACAGTAGATAGGTCTCATTGTCCTGTTAGAGACTGTCCTCCCCTCCTACAGTAGATATGTCTTATTGTCCTGTTAGAGACTGTCCTCCCCTCCTACAGTAGATATGTCTTATTGTCCTGTTAGAGACAGTCCCCTCCTACAGTAGATAGGTCTTATTGTCCTGTTAGAGACTGACCTCTCCTCCTACAGTAGATAGGTCTTATTGTCCTGTTAGAGACAGTCCTCCACTCCCACAGTAGACAGGTCTTATTGTCCTGTTAGAGACTGTCCACTCCTACAGTAGATAGGTCTTATTGTCCTGTTAGAGACTGTCCACCCCTCCTACAGTAGATAGGTATTATTGTCCTGTTAGAGACTGTCCCCTCCTACAGTAGATAGGTCTTATTGTCCTGTTAGAGACTGTCCCCTCCTACAGCAGATAGGTCTTATTGTCCTGTTAGAGAAAGTCCTCCCCTCATACAGTAGACAGGTCTTATTGTCCTGTTAGAGACTGTCCTCCCCTCCTACAGTAGATAGGTCTTATTGTCCTGTTAGAGACTGTCCCCTCCTACAGTAGATAGGTCTTATTGTCCTGTTACAGACTGTCCTCCCCTCCTACAGTAGATAGGTCTTATTGTCCTGTTAGAGACTGTCCCCTCCTACAGTAGATAGGTCTTATTGCCCTGTTAGAGACTGTCCCCTCCTACAGTAGATAGGTCTTATTGTCCTGTTAGAGACTGTCCCCTCCTACAGTAGATAGGTCTTATTGTCCTGTTAGAGACTGTCCTCCCCTGTTACAGTAGACAGGTCTTATTGTCCTGTTAGAGACTGTCCTCCCCTCCTACAGTAGATAGGTCTTATTGTCCTGTTAGAGACTGTCCTCCCCTCCTACAGTAGATAGGTCTCATTGTCCTGTTAGAGACTGTCCTCCCCTCCTACAGTAGATATGTCTTATTGTCCAGTTAGAGACTGTCCTCCCCTCCTACAGTAGATATGTCTTATTGTCCTGTTAGAGACTGTCCCCTCCTACAGTAGATAGGTCTTATTGTCCTGTTAGAGACTGTCCTCCCCTCTTACAGTAGATAGGTCTTATTGTCCTGTTAGAGACTGTCCTCCCCTCCTACAGTAGATAGGTCTTATTGTCCTGTTAGAGACTGTCCTCCCCTCCTACAGTAGATAGGTCTCATTGTCCTGTTAGAGACTGTCCTCCCCTCCTACAGTAGATAGGTCTTATTGTCCTGTTAGAGACTGTCCTCCCCTCCTACAGTAGATAGGTCTTATTGTCCTGTTAGAGACTGTCCCCTCCTACAGTAGATAGGTCTTATTGTCCTGTTAGAGACTGTCCTCCCCTATTACAGTAGATAGGTCTTATTGTCCTGTTAGAGACTGTCCTCCCCTCCTACAATAGATAGGTCTTATTGTCCTGTTAGAGACTGTCCTCCCCTCCTACAGTAAATAGGTCTTATTGTCCTGTTAGAGACTGTCCCCTCCTACAGTAGATAGGTCTTATTGTCCTGTTAGAGACTGTCCTCCCCTCCTACAGTAGATAGGTCTCATTGTCCTGTTAGAGACTGTCCTCCCCTCCTACAGTAGATATGTCTTATTGTCCTGTTAGAGACTGTCCTCCCCTCCTACAGTAGATATGTCTTATTGTCCTGTTAGAGACAGTCCCCTCCTACAGTAGATAGGTCTTATTGTCCTGTTAGAGACAGTCCCCTCCTACAGTAGATAGGTCTCATTGTCCTGTTAGAGACTGTCCTCCCCTCCTACAGTAGATATGTCTTATTGTCCTGTTAGAGACTGTCCTCCCCTCCTACAGTAGATATGTCTTATTGTCCTGTTAGAGACAGTCCCCTCCTACAGTAGATAGGTCTTATTGTCCTGTTAGAGACTGACCTCTCCTCCTACAGTAGATAGGTCTTATTGTCCTGTTAGAGACAGTCCTCCACTCCCACAGTAGACAGGTCTTATTGTCCTGTTAGAGACTGTCCGCTCCTACAGTAGATAGGTCTTATTGTCCTGTTAGAGACTGTCCACCCCTCCTACAGTAGACAGGTCTTATTGTCCTGTTAGAGACTGTCCTCCCCTCCTACAGTAGATAGGTCTTATTGTCCTGTTAGAGACTGTCCCCTCCTACAGTAGATAGGTCTTATTGTCCTGTTACAGACTGTCCTCCCCTCCTACAGTAGATAGGTCTTATTGTCCTGTTAGAGACTGTCCCCTCCTACAGTAGATAGGTCTTATTGCCCTGTTAGAGACTGTCCCCTCCTACAGTAGATAGGTCTTATTGTCCTGTTAGAGACTGTCCCCTCCTACAGTAGATAGGTCTTATTGTCCTGTTAGAGACTGTCCTCCCCTCTTACAGTAGACAGGTCTTATTGTCCTGTTAGAGACTGTCCTCCCCTCCTACAGTAGATAGGTCTTATTGTCCTGTTAGAGACTGTCCTCCCCTCCTACAGTAGATAGGTCTCATTGTCCTGTTAGAGACTGTCCTCCCCTCCTACAGTAGATATGTCTTATTGTCCAGTTAGAGACTGTCCTCCCCTCCTACAGTAGATATGTCTTATTGTCCTGTTAGAGACTGTCCCCTCCTACAGTAGATAGGTCTTATTGTCCTGTTAGAGACTGTCCTCCCCTCTTACAGTAGATAGGTCTTATTGTCCTGTTAGAGACTGTCCTCCCCTCCTACAGTAGATAGGTCTTATTGTCCTGTTAGAGACTGTCCTCCCCTCCTACAGTAGATAGGTCTCATTGTCCTGTTAGAGACTGTCCTCCCCTCCTACAGTAGATAGGTCTTATTGTCCTGTTAGAGACTGTCCTCCCCTCCTACAGTAGATAGGTCTTATTGTCCTGTTAGAGACTGTCCCCTCCTACAGTAGATAGGTCTTATTGTCCTGTTAGAGACTGTCCTCCCCTATTACAGTAGATAGGTCTTATTGTCCTGTTAGAGACTGTCCTCCCCTCCTACAATAGATAGGTCTTATTGTCCTGTTAGAGACTGTCCTCCCCTCCTACAGTAAATAGGTCTTATTGTCCTGTTAGAGACTGTCCCCTCCTACAGTAGATAGGTCTTATTGTCCTGTTAGAGAATGTCCTCCCCTCCTAGAGTAGATAGGTCTTATTGTCCTGTTATAGACTGTCCTCTCCTCGAAAAGTAGATAGGTCTTATTGTCCTGTTAGAGACTGTCCTCCCCTCCTACAGTAGATAGGACTAATTGTCCTGTTAGAGACTGTCCTCCCCTCCTACAGTAGATAGTTCTTATTGTCCTGTTAGAGACTGTCCTCCCCTCCTACAGTAGATAGGTCTTATTGTCCTGTTAGAGACTGTCCCCTCCTACAGTAGATAGGTCTTATTGCCCTGTTAGAGACTGTCCACTCCTACAGTAGATAGGTCTTATTGTCCTGTTAGAGACTGTCCCCTCCTACAGTAGATAGGTCTTATTGTCCTGTTAGAGACTGTCCTCCCCTCTTACAGTAGATAGGTCTTATTGTCCTGTTAGAGACTGTCCTCCCGTCCTACAGTAGATAGGTCTTATTGTCCTGTTAGAGACTTTCCTCCCCTCCTACAGTAGATAGGTCTAATTGTCCTGTTAGAGACTTTCCTCCCCTCCTACAGTAGATAGGTCTAATTGTCCTGTTAGAGACTGTGCCCTCCTACAGTAGATAGGTCTTATTGTCCTGTTAGAGACTGTCCTCCCCTCTTACAGTAGACAGGTCTTATTGTCCTGTTAGAGACTGTCCTCCCCTCCTACAGTAGATAGGTCTTATTGTCCTGTTAGAGACTGTCCTCCCCTCCTACAGTAGATAGGTCTCATTGTCCTGTTAGAGACTGTCCTCCCCTCCTACAGTAGATATGTCTTATTGTCCTGTTAGAGACTGTCCTCCCCTCCTACAGTAGATATGTCTTATTGTCCTGTTAGAGACTGTCCCCTCCTACAGTAGATAGGTCTTATTGTCCTGTTAGAGACTGTCCTCCCCTCTTACAGTAGATAGGTCTTATTGTCCTGTTAGAGACTGTCCTCCCCTCCTACAGTAGATAGGTCTTATTGTCCTGTTAGAGACTGTCCTCCCCTCCTACAGTAGATAGGTCTCATTGTCCTGTTAGAGACTGTCCTCCCCTCCTACAGTAGATAGGTCTTATTGTCCTGTTAGAGACTGTCCTCCCCTCCTACAGTAGATAGGTCTTATTGTCCTGTTAGAGACTGTCCCCTCCTACAGTAGATAGGTCTTATTGTCCTGTTAGAGACTGTCCTCCCCTATTACAGTAGATAGGTCTTATTGTCCTGTTAGAGACTGTCCTCCCCTCCTACAATAGATAGGTCTTATTGTCCTGTTAGAGACTGTCCTCCCCTCCTACAGTAAATAGGTCTTATTGTCCTGTTAGAGACTGTCCCCTCCTACAGTAGATAGGTCTTATTGTCCTGTTAGAGACTGTCCTCCCCTCCTAGAGTAGATAGGTCTTATTGTCCTGTTATAGACTGTCCTCTCCTCGAAAAGTAGATAGGTCTTATTGTCCTGTTAGAGACTGTCCTCCCCTCCTACAGTAGATAGGACTAATTGTCCTGTTAGAGACTGTCCTCCCCTCCTACAGTAGATAGTTCTTATTGTCCTGTTAGAGACTGTCCTCCCCTCCTACAGTAGATAGGTCTTATTGTCCTGTTAGAGACTGTCCCCTCCTACAGTAGATAGGTCTTATTGCCCTGTTAGAGACTGTCCACTCCTACAGTAGATAGGTCTTATTGTCCTGTTAGAGACTGTCCCCTCCTACAGTAGATAGGTCTTATTGTCCTGTTAGAGACTGTCCTCCCCTCCTACAGTAGATAGGTGTTATTGTCCTGTTAGAGACTGTCCTCCTCTCCTACAGTAGATAGGTCTTATTGTCCTGTTAGAGACTTTCCTCCCCTCCTACAGTAGATAGGTCTAATTGTCCTGTTAGAGACTGTCCTCCCCTCCTACAGTAGATAGGTCTTATTGTCCTGTTATAGACTGTCCTCTCCTCCTACAGTAGATAGGTCTTATTGTCCTGTTAGAGACTGTCCTCCCCTCCTACAGTAGATAGGACTTATTGTCCTGTTAGAGACTGTCCTCCCCTCCTACAGTAGATAGGTCTTATTGTCCTGTTAGAGACTGTCCTCCCCTCCTACAGTAGATAGGTCTTATTGTCCTGTTAAAGACTGTCCTCCCCTCCTACAGTAGATAGGTCTTATTGTCCTGTTAGAGAAAGTCCTCCCCTCATACAGTAGACAGGTCTTATTGTCCTGTTAGAGACTGTCCTCCCCTCCTACAGTAGATAGGTCTTATTGTCCTGTTAGAGACTGTCCCCTCCTACAGTAGATAGGTCTTATTGTCCTGTTACAGACTGTCCTCCCCTCCTACAGTAGATAGGTCTTATTGTCCTGTTAGAGACTGTCCCCTCCTACAGTAGATAGGTCTTATTGCCCTGTTAGAGACTGTCCCCTCCTACAGTAGATAGGTCTTATTGTCCTGTTAGAGACTGTCCCCTCTTACAGTAGATAGGTCTTATTGTCCTGTTAGAGACTGTCCTCCCCTCTTACAGTAGACAGGTCTTATTGTCCTGTTAGAGACTGTCCTCCCCTCCTACAGTAGATAGGTCTTATTGTCCTGTTAGAGACTGTCCTCCCCTCCTACAGTAGATAGGTCTCATTGTCCTGTTAGAGACTGTCCTCCCCTCCTACAGTAGATATGTCTTATTGTCCTGTTAGAGACTGTCCTCCCCTCCTACAGTAGATATGTCTTATTGTCCTGTTAGAGACAGTCCCCTCCTACAGTAGATAGGTCGTATTGTCCTGTTAGAGACTGACCTCTCCTCCTACAGTAGATAGGTCTTATTGTCCTGTTAGAGACAGTCCTCCACTCCCACAGTAGACAGGTCTTATTGTCCTGTTAGAGACTGTCCGCTCCTACAGTAGATAGGTCTTATTGTCCTGTTAGAGACTGTCCACCCCTCCTACAGTAGATAGGTATTATTGTCCTGTTAGAGACTGTCCCCTCCTACAGTAGATAGGTCTTATTGTCCTGTTAGAGACTGTCCCTTCCTACAGCAGATAGGTCTTATTGTCCTGTTAGAGAAAGTCCTCCCCTCATACAGTAGACAGGTCTTATTGTCCTGTTAGAGACTGTCCTCCCCTCCTACAGTAGATAGGTCTTATTGTCCTGTTAGAGACTGTCCCCTCCTACAGTAGATAGGTCTTATTGTCCTGTTACAGACTGTCCTCCCCTCCTACAGTAGATAGGTCTTATTGTCCTGTTAGAGACTGTCCCCTCCTACAGTAGATAGGTCTTATTGCCCTGTTAGAGACTGTCCCCTCCTACAGTAGATAGGTCTTATTGTCCTGTTAGAGACTGTCCTCCCCTCTTACAGTAGACAGGTCTTATTGTCCTGTTAGAGACTGTCCTCCCCTCCTACAGTAGATAGGTCTTATTGTCCTGTTAGAGACTGTCCTCCCCTCCTACAGTAGATAGGTCTCATTGTCCTGTTAGAGACTGTCCTCCCCTCCTACAGTAGATATGTCTTATTGTCCTGTTAGAGACTGTCCTCCCCTCCTGCAGTAGATATGTCTTATTGTCCTGTTAGAGACAGTCCCCTCCTACAGTAGATAGGTCTTATTGTCCTGTTAGAGACTGACCTCTCCTCCTACAGTAGATAGGTCTTATTGTCCTGTTAGAGACAGTCCTCCACTCCCACAGTAGACAGGTCTTATTGTCCTGTTAGAGACTGTCCTCCACACCTACAGTAGATAGGTCTTATTGTCCTGTTAGAGACTGTCCTCCCCTCCTACAGTAGATAGGTCTTATTGTCCTGTTAGAGACTGTCCCCTCCTACAGTAGATAGGTCTTATTGCCCTGTTAGAGACTGTCCCCTCCTACAGTAGATAGGTCTTACTGCCCTGTTAGAGACTGTCCCCTCCTACAGTAGATAGGTCTTATTGTCCTGTTAGAGACTGTCCCCTCCTACAGTAGATAGGTCTTATTGTCCTGTTAGAGACTGTCCTCCCCTCTTACAGTAGATAGGTCTTATTGTCCTGTTAGAGACTGTCCTCCCCTCCTACAGTAGATAGGTCTTATTGTCCTGTTAGAGACTGTCCTCCCCTCCTACAGTAGATAGGTCTCATTGTCCTGTTAGAGACTGTCCTCCCCTCCTACAGTAGATAGGTCTTATTGTCCTGTTAGAGACTGTCCTCCCCTCCTACAGTAGATATGTCTTATTGTCCTGTTAGAGACAGTCCCCTCCTACAGTAGATAGGTCTTATTGTCCTGTTAGAGACTGACCTCTCCTCCTAAAGTAGATAGGTCTTATTGTCCTGTTAGAGACAGTCCTCCACTCCCACAGTAGACAGGTCTTATTGTCCTGTTAGAGACTGTCCTCCACACCTACAGTAGATAGGTCTTATTGTCCTGTTAGAGACTGTCCCCTCCTACAGTTGATAGGTCTTATTGCCCTGTTAGAGACTGTCCCATCCTACTTTAGATAGGTCTTATTGTCCTGTTAGAGACTGTCCCCTCCTACAGTAGATAGGTCTTATTGTCCTGTTATAGACTGTCCTCTCCTCCTACAGTAGATAGGTCTTATTGTCCTGTTAGAGACTGTCCTCCCCTCCTACAGTAGATAGGACTTATTGTCCTGTTAGAGACTGTCCCCTCCTACAGTAGATAGGTCTTATTGTCCTGTTAGAGACTGTCCTCCCCTCCTACAGTAGATAGGTCTTATTGTCCTGTTAGAGACTGTCCCCTCCTACAGCAGATAGGTCTTATTGTCCTGTTAGAGAAAGTCCTCCCCTCATACAGTAGACAGGTCTTATTGTCCTGTTAGAGACTGTCCTCCCCTCCTACAGTAGATAGGTCTTATTGTCCTGTTAGAGACTGTCCCCTCCTACAGTAGATAGGTCTTATTGTCCTGTTACAGACTGTCCTCCCCTCCTACAGTAGATAGGTCTTATTGTCCTGTTAGAGACTGTCCCCTCCTACAGTAGATAGGTCTTATTGCCCTGTTAGAGACTGTCCCCTCCTACAGTAGATAGGTCTTATTGTCCTGTTAGAGACTGTCCCCTCTTACAGTAGATAGGTCTTATTGTCCTGTTAGAGACTGTCCTCCCCTCTTACAGTAGACAGGTCTTATTGTCCTGTTAGAGACTGTCCTCCCCTCCTACAGTAGATAGGTCTTATTGTCCTGTTAGAGACTGTCCTCCCCTCCTACAGTAGATAGGTCTCATTGTCCTGTTAGAGACTGTCCTCCCCTCCTACAGTAGATATGTCTTATTGTCCTGTTAGAGACTGTCCTCCCCTCCTACAGTAGATATGTCTTATTGTCCTGTTAGAGACAGTCCCCTCCTACAGTAGATAGGTCGTATTGTCCTGTTAGAGACTGACCTCTCCTCCTACAGTAGATAGGTCTTATTGTCCTGTTAGAGACAGTCCTCCACTCCCACAGTAGACAGGTCTTATTGTCCTGTTAGAGACTGTCCGCTCCTACAGTAGATAGGTCTTATTGTCCTGTTAGAGACTGTCCACCCCTCCTACAGTAGATAGGTATTATTGTCCTGTTAGAGACTGTCCCCTCCTACAGTAGATAGGTCTTATTGTCCTGTTAGAGACTGTCCCTTCCTACAGCAGATAGGTCTTATTGTCCTGTTAGAGAAAGTCCTCCCCTCATACAGTAGACAGGTCTTATTGTCCTGTTAGAGACTGTCCTCCCCTCCTACAGTAGATAGGTCTTATTGTCCTGTTAGAGACTGTCCCCTCCTACAGTAGATAGGTCTTATTGTCCTGTTACAGACTGTCCTCCCCTCCTACAGTAGATAGGTCTTATTGTCCTGTTAGAGACTGTCCCCTCCTACAGTAGATAGGTCTTATTGCCCTGTTAGAGACTGTCCCCTCCTACAGTAGATAGGTCTTATTGTCCTGTTAGAGACTGTCCTCCCCTCTTACAGTAGACAGGTCTTATTGTCCTGTTAGAGACTGTCCTCCCCTCCTACAGTAGATAGGTCTTATTGTCCTGTTAGAGACTGTCCTCCCCTCCTACAGTAGATAGGTCTCATTGTCCTGTTAGAGACTGTCCTCCCCTCCTACAGTAGATATGTCTTATTGTCCTGTTAGAGACTGTCCTCCCCTCCTGCAGTAGATATGTCTTATTGTCCTGTTAGAGACAGTCCCCTCCTACAGTAGATAGGTCTTATTGTCCTGTTAGAGACTGACCTCTCCTCCTACAGTAGATAGGTCTTATTGTCCTGTTAGAGACAGTCCTCCACTCCCACAGTAGACAGGTCTTATTGTCCTGTTAGAGACTGTCCTCCACACCTACAGTAGATAGGTCTTATTGCCCTGTTAGAGACTGTCCCCTCCTACAGTAGATAGGTCTTACTGCCCTGTTAGAGACTGTCCCCTCCTACAGTAGATAGGTCTTATTGTCCTGTTAGAGACTGTCCCCTCCTACAGTAGATAGGTCTTATTGTCCTGTTAGAGACTGTCCTCCCCTCTTACAGTAGATAGGTCTTATTGTCCTGTTAGAGACTGTCCTCCCCTCCTACAGTAGATAGGTCTTATTGTCCTGTTAGAGACTGTCCTCCCCTCCTACAGTAGATAGGTCTCATTGTCCTGTTAGAGACTGTCCTCCCCTCCTACAGTAGATAGGTCTTATTGTCCTGTTAGAGACTGTCCTCCCCTCCTACAGTAGATATGTCTTATTGTCCTGTTAGAGACAGTCCCCTCCTACAGTAGATAGGTCTTATTGTCCTGTTAGAGACTGACCTCTCCTCCTAAAGTAGATAGGTCTTATTGTCCTGTTAGAGACAGTCCTCCACTCCCACAGTAGACAGGTCTTATTGTCCTGTTAGAGACTGTCCTCCACACCTACAGTAGATAGGTCTTATTGTCCTGTTAGAGACTGTCCCCTCCTACAGTTGATAGGTCTTATTGCCCTGTTAGAGACTGTCCCATCCTACTTTAGATAGGTCTTATTGTCCTGTTAGAGACTGTCCCCTCCTACAGTAGATAGGTCTTATTGTCCTGTTATAGACTGTCCTCTCCTCCTACAGTAGATAGGTCTTATTGTCCTGTTAGAGACTGTCCTCCCCTCCTACAGTAGATAGGACTTATTGTCCTGTTAGAGACTGTCCCCTCCTACAGTAGATAGGTCTTATTGTCCTGTTAGAGACTGTCCTCCCCTCCTACAGTAGATAGGTCTTATTGTCCTGTTATAGACTGTCCTCTCCTCGAAAAGTAGATAGGTCTTATTGTCCTGTTAGAGACTGTCCTCCCCTCCTACAGTAGATAGGTCTTATTGTCCTGTTAGAGACTGTCCCCTCCTACAATAGATAGGTCTTATTGTCCTGTTAGAGACTGTCCTCCCCTCCTACAGTAGATATGTCTTATTGTCCTGTTAGAGACAGTCCCCTCCTACAGTAGATAGGTCTTATTGTCCTGTTAGAGACTGACCTCTCCTCCTACAGCAGATAGGTCTTATTGTCCTGTTAGAGACAGTCCTCCACTCCCACAGTAGACAGGTCTTATTGTCCTGTTAGAGACTGTCCTCCACACCTACAGTAGATAGGTCTTATTGTCCTGTTAGAGACTGTCCCCTCCTACAGTAGATAGGTCTTATTGCCCTGTTAGAGACTGTCCCATCCTACAGTAGATAGGTCTTATTGCCCTGTTAGAGACTGTCCCCTCCTACAGTAGATAGGTCTTACTGCCCTGTTAGAGACTGTCCCCTCCTACAGTAGATAGGTCTTATTGTCCTGTTAGAGACTGTCCCCTCCTACAGTAGATAGGTCTTATTGTCCTGTTAGAGACTGTCCTCCCCTCTTACAGTAGATAGGTCTTATTGTCCTGTTAGAGACTGTCCTCCCCTCCTACAGTAGATAGGTCTTATTGTCCTGTTAGAGACTGTCCTCCCCTCCTACAGTAGATAGGTCTCATTGTCCTGTTAGAGACTGTCCTCCCCTCCTACAGTAGATAGGTCTTATTGTCCTGTTAGAGACTGTCCTCCCCTCCTACAGTAGATATGTCTTATTGTCCTGTTAGAGACAGTCCCCTCCTACAGTAGATAGGTCTTATTGTCCTGTTAGAGACTGACCTCTCCTCCTAAAGTAGATAGGTCTTATTGTCCTGTTAGAGACAGTCCTCCACTCCCACAGTAGACAGGTCTTATTGTCCTGTTAGAGACTGTCCTCCACACCTACAGTAGATAGGTCTTATTGTCCTGTTAGAGACTGTCCCCTCCTACAGTTGATAGGTCTTATTGCCCTGTTAGAGACTGTCCCATCCTACTTTAGATAGGTCTTATTGTCCTGTTAGAGACTGTCCCCTCCTACAGTAGATAGGTCTTATTGTCCTGTTATAGACTGTCCTCTCCTCCTACAGTAGATAGGTCTTATTGTCCTGTTAGAGACTGTCCTCCCCTCCTACAGTAGATAGGACTTATTGTCCTGTTAGAGACTGTCCCCTCCTACAGTAGATAGGTCTTATTGTCCTGTTAGAGACTGTCCTCCCCTCCTACAGTAGATAGGTCTTATTGTCCTGTTATAGACTGTCCTCTCCTCGAAAAGTAGATAGGTCTTATTGTCCTGTTAGAGACTGTCCTCCCCTCCTACAGTAGATAGGTCTTATTGTCCTGTTAGAGACTGTCCCCTCCTACAATAGATAGGTCTTATTGTCCTGTTAGAGACTGTCCTCCCCTCCTACAGTAGATATGTCTTATTGTCCTGTTAGAGACAGTCCCCTCCTACAGTAGATAGGTCTTATTGTCCTGTTAGAGACTGACCTCTCCTCCTACAGCAGATAGGTCTTATTGTCCTGTTAGAGACAGTCCTCCACTCCCACAGTAGACAGGTCTTATTGTCCTGTTAGAGACTGTCCTCCACACCTACAGTAGATAGGTCTTATTGTCCTGTTAGAGACTGTCCCCTCCTACAGTAGATAGGTCTTATTGCCCTGTTAGAGACTGTCCCATCCTACTTTAGATAGGTCTTATTGTCCTGTTAGAGACTGTCCCCTCCTACAGTAGATAGGTCTTATTGTCCTGTCAGAGACTGTCCTCCCCTCCTACAGTAGATAGGTCTTATTGTCCTGATAGAGACTGTCCCCTCCTACAGTAGATAGGTCTTATTGTCCTGTTAGAGACTGTCCTCCCCTCGTACAGTAGATAGGTCTTATTGTCCTGTTAGAGACTTTCCTCCCCTCCTACAGTAGATAGGTATTTTTGCCCTGTTAGAGACTGTCCCCTTCTACAGTAGATAGGTCTTATTGTCCTGTTAGAGACTGTCCCCTCCTACAGTAGATAGGTCTTATTGTCATGTTAGAGACTGTCCTCCCCTATTACAGTAGATAGGTCTTATTGTCCTGTTAGAGACTGTCCTCCCCTCCTACAATAGATAGGTCTTATTGTCCTGTTAGAGACTGTCCTCCCCTCCTACAGTAAATAGGTCTTATTGTCCTGTTAGAGACTGTCCCCTCCTACAGTAGATAGGTCTTATTGTCCTGTTAGAGACTGTCCACCCCTCCTACAGTAGATAGGTCTTATTGTCCTGTTAGAGACTGTCCTCCTCTCCTACAGTAGATAGGTCTTATTGTCATGTTAGAGACTGTCCCCTCCTACAGTAGATAGGTCTTATTGCCCTGTTAGAGACTGTCCCCTCCTACAGTAGATAGGTCTTATTGTCATGTTAGAGACTGTCCCCTCCTACAGTAGATAGGTCTTATTGCCCTGTTAGAGACTGTCCCCTCCTACAGTAGATAGGTCTTATTGTCCTGTTAGAGACTGTCCCCTCCTACAGTAGCTTTGTCTTATTGTCCTGTTAGAGACTGTCCTCCCCTCCTACAGTAGATATGTCTTATTGTCCTGTTAGAGACAGTCCCCTCCTACAGTAGATAGGTCTTATTGTCCTGTTAGAGACTGACCTCTCCTCCTACAGTAGATAGGTCTTATTGTCCTGTTAGAGACAGTCCTCCACTCCCACAGTAGAAAGGTCTTATTGTCCTGTTAGAGACTGTCCTCCACACCTACAGTAGATAGGTCTTATTGTCCTGTTAGAGACTGTCCTCCCCTCCTACAGTAGATAGGTCTTATTGTCCTGTTAGAGACTGTCCCCTCCTACAGTAGATAGGTCTTATTGCCCTGTTAGAGACTGTCCCCTCCTACAGTAGATAGGTCTTACTGCCCTGTTAGAGACTGTCCCCTCCTACAGTAGATAGGTCTTATTGTCCTGTTAGAGACTGTCCCCTCCTACAGTAGATAGGTCTTATTGTCCTGTTAGAGACTGTCCTCCCCTCTTACAGTAGATAGGTCTTATTGTCCTGTTAGAGACTGTCCTCCCCTCCTACAGTGGATAGGTCTTATTGTCCTGTTAGAGACTGTCCTCCCCTCCTACAGTAGATAGGTCTCATTGTCCTGTTTGAGACTGTCCTCCCCTCCTACAGTAGATAGGTCTTATTGTCCTGTTAGAGACTGTCCTCCCCTCCTACAGTAGATATGTCTTATTGTCCTGTTAGAGACAGTCCCCTCCTACAGTAGATAGGTCTTATTGTCCTGTTAGAGACTGACCTCTCCTCCTAAAGTAGATAGGTCTTATTGTCCTGTTAGAGACAGTCCTCCACTCCCACAGTAGACAGGTCTTATTGTCCTGTTAGAGACTGTCCTCCACACCTAGAGTAGATAGGTCTTATTGTCCTGTTAGAGACTGTACCCTCCTACAGTTGATAGGTCTTATTGCCCTGTTAGAGACTGTCCCATCCTACTTTAGATAGGTCTTATTGTCCTGTTAGAGACTGTCCCCTCCTACAGTAGATAGGTCTTATTGTCCTGTTATAGACTGCCCTCTCCTCCTACAGTAGATAGGTCTTATTGTCCTGTTAGAGACTGTCCTCCCCTCCTACAGTAGATAGGACTTATTGTCCTGTTAGAGACTGTCCCTTCCTACAGTAGATAGGTCTTATTGTCCTGTTAGAGACTGTCCTCCCCTCCTACAGTAGATAGGTCTTATTGTCCTGTTATAGACTGTCCTCTCCTCGAAAAGTAGATAGGTCTTATTGTCCTGTTAGAGACTGTCCTCCCCTCCTACAGTAGATAGGACTAATTGTCCTGTTAGAGACTGTCCTCCCCTCCTACAGTAGATAGGTCTTATTGTCCTGTTAGAGACTGTCCCCTCCTACAGTAGATAGGTCTTATTGTCCTGTTAGAGACTGTCCTCCCCTCCTACAGTAGATATGTCTTATTGTCCTGTTAGAGACAGTCCCCTCCTACAGTAGATAGGTCTTATTGTCCTGTTAGAGACTGACCTCTCCTCCTACAGTAGATAGGTATTATTGTCCTGTTAGAGACAGTCCTCCACTCCCACAGTAGACAGGTCTTATTGTCCTGTTAGAGACTGTCCTCCATACCTACAGTAGATAGGTCTTATTGTCCTGTTAGAGACTGTCCCCTCCTACAGTAGATAGGTCTTATTGCCCTGTTAGAGACTGTCCTCTCCTCCTACAGTAGATAGGTCTTATTGTCCTGTCAGAGACTGTCCTCCCCTCCTACAGTAGATAGGTCTTATTGTCCTGATAGAGACTGTCCCCTCCTACAGTAGATAGGTCTTATTGTCCTGTTAGAGACTGTCCTCCCCTCCTACAGTAGATAGGTCTTATTGTCCTGTTAGAGACTTTCCTCCCCTCCTACAGTAGATTGGTCTTTTTGCCCTGTTAGAGACTGTCCCCTTCTACAGTAGATAGGTCTTATTGTCCTGTTAGAGACTGTCCCCTCCTACAGTAGATAGGTCTTATTGTCCTGTTAGAGACTGTCCTCCCCTATTACAGTAGATAGGTCTTATTGTCCTGTTAGAGACTGTCCTCCCCTCCTACAATAGATAGGTCTTATTGTCCTGTTAGAGACTGTCCTCCCCTCCTACAGTAAATAGGTCTTGTTGTCCTGTTAGAGACTGTCCCCTCCTACAGTAGATAGGTCTTATTGTCCTGTTAGAGACTGTCCACCCCTCCTACAGTAGATAGGTCTTATTGTCCTGTTAGAGACTGTCCTCCCCTCCTACAGTAGATAGGTCTTATTGTCATGTTAGAGACTGTCCCCTCCTACAGTAGATAGGTCTTATTGCCCTGTTGGAGACTGTCCCCTCCTACAGTAGATAGGTCTTATTGTCCTGTTAGAGACTGTCCCCTCCTACAGTAGATAGGTCTTATTGTCCTGTTAGAGACTGTCCTCCCCTCCTACAGTAGATAGGTCTTATTGTCCTGTTAGAGACTTTCCTCCCCTCCTACAGTAGATAGGTCTAATTGTCCTGTTAGAGACTGTCCTCCCCTCCTACAGTAGATAGGTCTTATTGTCCTGTTATAGACTGTCCTCTCCTCCTACAGTAGATAGGTCTTATTGTCCTGTTAGAGACTGTCCTCCCCTCCTACAGTAGATAGGACTTATTGTCCTGTTAGAGACTGTCCTCCCCTCCTACAGTAGATAGGTCTTATTGTCCTGTTAGAGACTGTCCCCTCCTACAGTAGATAGGTCTTATTGTCCTGTTAGAGACTGTCCTCTCCTCCTAGAGTAGATAGGTCTTATTGTCCTGTTAAAGACTGTCCTCCCCTCCTACAGTAGATAGGTCTTATTGTCCTGTTTGAGACTGTCCTCCCCTCCTACAGTAAATAGGTCTCATTGTCCTGTTAGAGACTGTCCCCTCTTACAGTAGATAGGTCTTATTGTCCTGTTAGAGACTGTCCACCCCTCCTACAGTAGATAGGTCTTATTGTCCTGTTAGAGACTGTCCTCCCCTACAGTAGATAGGTCTTATTGTCCTGTTAGAGACTGTCCTCCCCTCCTACAGTAGATAGGTCTTATTGTCCTTTTATAGACTGTCCTCTCCTCCTACAGTAGATAGGTCTTATTGTCCTGTTAGAGACTGTCCTCCCCTCCTACAGTAGATAGGACTTATTGTCCTGTTAGAGACTGTCCTCCCCTCCTACAGTAGATAGGTCTTATTGTCCTGTTAGAGACTGTCCTCCCCTCCTACAGTAGATAGGTCTTATTGTCCTGTTAAAGACTGTCCTCCCCTCCTACAGTAGATAGGTCTTATTGTCCTGTTAGAGACTGTCCTCCCCTCCTACAGTAAATAGGTCTTATTGTCCTGTTAGAGACTGTCCCCTCCTACAGTAGATAGGTCTTATTGTCCTGTTAGAGACTGTCCACCCCTCCTACAGTAGATAGGTCTTATTGTCCTGTTAGAGACTGTCCTCCTCTCCTACAGTAGATAGGTCTTATTGTCATGTTAGAGACTGTCCCCTCCTACAGTAGATAGGTCTTATTGCCCTGTTAGAGACTGTCCCCTCCTACAGTAGATAGGTCTTATTGTCATGTTAGAGACTGTCCCCTCCTACAGTAGATAGGTCTTATTGCCCTGTTAGAGACTGTCCCCTCCTACAGTAGATAGGTCTTATTGTCCTGTTAGAGACTGTCCCCTCCTACAGTAGCTTTGTCTTATTGTCCTGTTAGAGACTGTCCTCCCCTCCTACAGTAGATATGTCTTATTGTCCTGTTAGAGACAGTCCCCTCCTACAGTAGATAGGTCTTATTGTCCTGTTAGAGACTGACCTCTCCTCCTACAGTAGATAGGTCTTATTGTCCTGTTAGAGACAGTCCTCCACTCCCACAGTAGAAAGGTCTTATTGTCCTGTTAGAGACTGTCCTCCACACCTACAGTAGATAGGTCTTATTGTCCTGTTAGAGACTGTCCTCCCCTCCTACAGTAGATAGGTCTTATTGTCCTGTTAGAGACTGTCCCCTCCTACAGTAGATAGGTCTTATTGCCCTGTTAGAGACTGTCCCCTCCTACAGTAGATAGGTCTTACTGCCCTGTTAGAGACTGTCCCCTCCTACAGTAGATAGGTCTTATTGTCCTGTTAGAGACTGTCCCCTCCTACAGTAGATAGGTCTTATTGTCCTGTTAGAGACTGTCCTCCCCTCTTACAGTAGATAGGTCTTATTGTCCTGTTAGAGACTGTCCTCCCCTCCTACAGTGGATAGGTCTTATTGTCCTGTTAGAGACTGTCCTCCCCTCCTACAGTAGATAGGTCTCATTGTCCTGTTTGAGACTGTCCTCCCCTCCTACAGTAGATAGGTCTTATTGTCCTGTTAGAGACTGTCCTCCCCTCCTACAGTAGATATGTCTTATTGTCCTGTTAGAGACAGTCCCCTCCTACAGTAGATAGGTCTTATTGTCCTGTTAGAGACTGACCTCTCCTCCTAAAGTAGATAGGTCTTATTGTCCTGTTAGAGACAGTCCTCCACTCCCACAGTAGACAGGTCTTATTGTCCTGTTAGAGACTGTCCTCCACACCTAGAGTAGATAGGTCTTATTGTCCTGTTAGAGACTGTACCCTCCTACAGTTGATAGGTCTTATTGCCCTGTTAGAGACTGTCCCATCCTACTTTAGATAGGTCTTATTGTCCTGTTAGAGACTGTCCCCTCCTACAGTAGATAGGTCTTATTGTCCTGTTATAGACTGCCCTCTCCTCCTACAGTAGATAGGTCTTATTGTCCTGTTAGAGACTGTCCTCCCCTCCTACAGTAGATAGGACTTATTGTCCTGTTAGAGACTGTCCCTTCCTACAGTAGATAGGTCTTATTGTCCTGTTAGAGACTGTCCTCCCCTCCTACAGTAGATAGGTCTTATTGTCCTGTTATAGACTGTCCTCTCCTCGAAAAGTAGATAGGTCTTATTGTCCTGTTAGAGACTGTCCTCCCCTCCTACAGTAGATAGGACTAATTGTCCTGTTAGAGACTGTCCTCCCCTCCTACAGTAGATAGGTCTTATTGTCCTGTTAGAGACTGTCCCCTCCTACAGTAGATAGGTCTTATTGTCCTGTTAGAGACTGTCCTCCCCTCCTACAGTAGATATGTCTTATTGTCCTGTTAGAGACAGTCCCCTCCTACAGTAGATAGGTCTTATTGTCCTGTTAGAGACTGACCTCTCCTCCTACAGTAGATAGGTATTATTGTCCTGTTAGAGACAGTCCTCCACTCCCACAGTAGACAGGTCTTATTGTCCTGTTAGAGACTGTCCTCCATACCTACAGTAGATAGGTCTTATTGTCCTGTTAGAGACTGTCCCCTCCTACAGTAGATAGGTCTTATTGCCCTGTTAGAGACTGTCCTCTCCTCCTACAGTAGATAGGTCTTATTGTCCTGTCAGAGACTGTCCTCCCCTCCTACAGTAGATAGGTCTTATTGTCCTGATAGAGACTGTCCCCTCCTACAGTAGATAGGTCTTATTGTCCTGTTAGAGACTGTCCTCCCCTCCTACAGTAGATAGGTCTTATTGTCCTGTTAGAGACTTTCCTCCCCTCCTACAGTAGATTGGTCTTTTTGCCCTGTTAGAGACTGTCCCCTTCTACAGTAGATAGGTCTTATTGTCCTGTTAGAGACTGTCCCCTCCTACAGTAGATAGGTCTTATTGTCCTGTTAGAGACTGTCCTCCCCTATTACAGTAGATAGGTCTTATTGTCCTGTTAGAGACTGTCCTCCCCTCCTACAATAGATAGGTCTTATTGTCCTGTTAGAGACTGTCCTCCCCTCCTACAGTAAATAGGTCTTGTTGTCCTGTTAGAGACTGTCCCCTCCTACAGTAGATAGGTCTTATTGTCCTGTTAGAGACTGTCCACCCCTCCTACAGTAGATAGGTCTTATTGTCCTGTTAGAGACTGTCCTCCCCTCCTACAGTAGATAGGTCTTATTGTCATGTTAGAGACTGTCCCCTCCTACAGTAGATAGGTCTTATTGCCCTGTTGGAGACTGTCCCCTCCTACAGTAGATAGGTCTTATTGTCCTGTTAGAGACTGTCCCCTCCTACAGTAGATAGGTCTTATTGTCCTGTTAGAGACTGTCCTCCCCTCCTACAGTAGATAGGTCTTATTGTCCTGTTAGAGACTTTCCTCCCCTCCTACAGTAGATAGGTCTAATTGTCCTGTTAGAGACTGTCCTCCCCTCCTACAGTAGATAGGTCTTATTGTCCTGTTATAGACTGTCCTCTCCTCCTACAGTAGATAGGTCTTATTGTCCTGTTAGAGACTGTCCTCCCCTCCTACAGTAGATAGGACTTATTGTCCTGTTAGAGACTGTCCTCCCCTCCTACAGTAGATAGGTCTTATTGTCCTGTTAGAGACTGTCCCCTCCTACAGTAGATAGGTCTTATTGTCCTGTTAGAGACTGTCCTCTCCTCCTAGAGTAGATAGGTCTTATTGTCCTGTTAAAGACTGTCCTCCCCTCCTACAGTAGATAGGTCTTATTGTCCTGTTTGAGACTGTCCTCCCCTCCTACAGTAAATAGGTCTCATTGTCCTGTTAGAGACTGTCCCCTCTTACAGTAGATAGGTCTTATTGTCCTGTTAGAGACTGTCCACCCCTCCTACAGTAGATAGGTCTTATTGTCCTGTTAGAGACTGTCCTCCCCTACAGTAGATAGGTCTTATTGTCCTGTTAGAGACTGTCCTCCCCTCCTACAGTAGATAGGTCTTATTGTCCTTTTATAGACTGTCCTCTCCTCCTACAGTAGATAGGTCTTATTGTCCTGTTAGAGACTGTCCTCCCCTCCTACAGTAGATAGGACTTATTGTCCTGTTAGAGACTGTCCTCCCCTCCTACAGTAGATAGGTCTTATTGTCCTGTTAGAGACTGTCCTCCCCTCCTACAGTAGATAGGTCTTATTGTCCTGTTAAAGACTGTCCTCCCCTCCTACAGTAGATAGGTCTTATTGTCCTGTTAGAGACTGTCCTCCCCTCCTACAGTAAATAGGTCTTATTGTCCTGTTAGAGACTGTCCCCTCCTACAGTAGATAGGTCTTATTGTCCTGTTAGAGACTGTCCACCCCTCCTACAGTAGATAGGTCTTATTGTCCTGTTAGAGACTGTCCTCCTCTCCTACAGTAGATAGGTCTTATTGTCATGTTAGAGACTGTCCCCTCCTACAGTAGATAGGTCTTATTGCCCTGTTAGAGACTGTCCCCTCCTACAGTAGATAGGTCTTATTGTCATGTTAGAGACTGTCCCCTCCTACAGTAGATAGGTCTTATTGCCCTGTTAGAGACTGTCCCCTCCTACAGTAGATAGGTCTTATTGTCCTGTTAGAGACTGTCCCCTCCTACAGTAGCTTTGTCTTATTGTCCTGTTAGAGACTGTCCTCCCCTCCTACAGTAGATATGTCTTATTGTCCTGTTAGAGACAGTCCCCTCCTACAGTAGATAGGTCTTATTGTCCTGTTAGAGACTGACCTCTCCTCCTACAGTAGATAGGTCTTATTGTCCTGTTAGAGACAGTCCTCCACTCCCACAGTAGAAAGGTCTTATTGTCCTGTTAGAGACTGTCCTCCACACCTACAGTAGATAGGTCTTATTGTCCTGTTAGAGACTGTCCTCCCCTCCTACAGTAGATAGGTCTTATTGTCCTGTTAGAGACTGTCCCCTCCTACAGTAGATAGGTCTTATTGCCCTGTTAGAGACTGTCCCCTCCTACAGTAGATAGGTCTTACTGCCCTGTTAGAGACTGTCCCCTCCTACAGTAGATAGGTCTTATTGTCCTGTTAGAGACTGTCCCCTCCTACAGTAGATAGGTCTTATTGTCCTGTTAGAGACTGTCCTCCCCTCTTACAGTAGATAGGTCTTATTGTCCTGTTAGAGACTGTCCTCCCCTCCTACAGTGGATAGGTCTTATTGTCCTGTTAGAGACTGTCCTCCCCTCCTACAGTAGATAGGTCTCATTGTCCTGTTTGAGACTGTCCTCCCCTCCTACAGTAGATAGGTCTTATTGTCCTGTTAGAGACTGTCCTCCCCTCCTACAGTAGATATGTCTTATTGTCCTGTTAGAGACAGTCCCCTCCTACAGTAGATAGGTCTTATTGTCCTGTTAGAGACTGACCTCTCCTCCTAAAGTAGATAGGTCTTATTGTCCTGTTAGAGACAGTCCTCCACTCCCACAGTAGACAGGTCTTATTGTCCTGTTAGAGACTGTCCTCCACACCTAGAGTAGATAGGTCTTATTGTCCTGTTAGAGACTGTACCCTCCTACAGTTGATAGGTCTTATTGCCCTGTTAGAGACTGTCCCATCCTACTTTAGATAGGTCTTATTGTCCTGTTAGAGACTGTCCCCTCCTACAGTAGATAGGTCTTATTGTCCTGTTATAGACTGCCCTCTCCTCCTACAGTAGATAGGTCTTATTGTCCTGTTAGAGACTGTCCTCCCCTCCTACAGTAGATAGGACTTATTGTCCTGTTAGAGACTGTCCCTTCCTACAGTAGATAGGTCTTATTGTCCTGTTAGAGACTGTCCTCCCCTCCTACAGTAGATAGGTCTTATTGTCCTGTTATAGACTGTCCTCTCCTCGAAAAGTAGATAGGTCTTATTGTCCTGTTAGAGACTGTCCTCCCCTCCTACAGTAGATAGGACTAATTGTCCTGTTAGAGACTGTCCTCCCCTCCTACAGTAGATAGGTCTTATTGTCCTGTTAGAGACTGTCCCCTCCTACAGTAGATAGGTCTTATTGTCCTGTTAGAGACTGTCCTCCCCTCCTACAGTAGATATGTCTTATTGTCCTGTTAGAGACAGTCCCCTCCTACAGTAGATAGGTCTTATTGTCCTGTTAGAGACTGACCTCTCCTCCTACAGTAGATAGGTATTATTGTCCTGTTAGAGACAGTCCTCCACTCCCACAGTAGACAGGTCTTATTGTCCTGTTAGAGACTGTCCTCCATACCTACAGTAGATAGGTCTTATTGTCCTGTTAGAGACTGTCCCCTCCTACAGTAGATAGGTCTTATTGCCCTGTTAGAGACTGTCCTCTCCTCCTACAGTAGATAGGTCTTATTGTCCTGTCAGAGACTGTCCTCCCCTCCTACAGTAGATAGGTCTTATTGTCCTGATAGAGACTGTCCCCTCCTACAGTAGATAGGTCTTATTGTCCTGTTAGAGACTGTCCTCCCCTCCTACAGTAGATAGGTCTTATTGTCCTGTTAGAGACTTTCCTCCCCTCCTACAGTAGATTGGTCTTTTTGCCCTGTTAGAGACTGTCCCCTTCTACAGTAGATAGGTCTTATTGTCCTGTTAGAGACTGTCCCCTCCTACAGTAGATAGGTCTTATTGTCCTGTTAGAGACTGTCCTCCCCTATTACAGTAGATAGGTCTTATTGTCCTGTTAGAGACTGTCCTCCCCTCCTACAATAGATAGGTCTTATTGTCCTGTTAGAGACTGTCCTCCCCTCCTACAGTAAATAGGTCTTGTTGTCCTGTTAGAGACTGTCCCCTCCTACAGTAGATAGGTCTTATTGTCCTGTTAGAGACTGTCCACCCCTCCTACAGTAGATAGGTCTTATTGTCCTGTTAGAGACTGTCCTCCCCTCCTACAGTAGATAGGTCTTATTGTCATGTTAGAGACTGTCCCCTCCTACAGTAGATAGGTCTTATTGCCCTGTTGGAGACTGTCCCCTCCTACAGTAGATAGGTCTTATTGTCCTGTTAGAGACTGTCCCCTCCTACAGTAGATAGGTCTTATTGTCCTGTTAGAGACTGTCCTCCCCTCCTACAGTAGATAGGTCTTATTGTCCTGTTAGAGACTTTCCTCCCCTCCTACAGTAGATAGGTCTAATTGTCCTGTTAGAGACTGTCCTCCCCTCCTACAGTAGATAGGTCTTATTGTCCTGTTATAGACTGTCCTCTCCTCCTACAGTAGATAGGTCTTATTGTCCTGTTAGAGACTGTCCTCCCCTCCTACAGTAGATAGGACTTATTGTCCTGTTAGAGACTGTCCTCCCCTCCTACAGTAGATAGGTCTTATTGTCCTGTTAGAGACTGTCCCCTCCTACAGTAGATAGGTCTTATTGTCCTGTTAGAGACTGTCCTCTCCTCCTAGAGTAGATAGGTCTTATTGTCCTGTTAAAGACTGTCCTCCCCTCCTACAGTAGATAGGTCTTATTGTCCTGTTTGAGACTGTCCTCCCCTCCTACAGTAAATAGGTCTCATTGTCCTGTTAGAGACTGTCCCCTCTTACAGTAGATAGGTCTTATTGTCCTGTTAGAGACTGTCCACCCCTCCTACAGTAGATAGGTCTTATTGTCCTGTTAGAGACTGTCCTCCCCTACAGTAGATAGGTCTTATTGTCCTGTTAGAGACTGTCCTCCCCTCCTACAGTAGATAGGTCTTATTGTCCTTTTATAGACTGTCCTCTCCTCCTACAGTAGATAGGTCTTATTTTCCTGTTAGAGACTGTCCTCCCCTCCTACAGTAGATAGGACTTATTGTCCTGTTAGAGACTGTCCTCCCCTCCTACAGTAGATAGGTCTTATTGTCCTGTTAGAGACTGTCCTCCCCTCCTACAGTAGATAGGTCTTATTGTCCTGTTAAAGACTGTCCTCCCCTCCTACAGTAGATAGGTCTTATTGTCCTGTTAGAGACTGTCCACCCCTCCTACAATAAATAGGTCTTATTGTCCTGTTAGAGACTGTCCGCTCCTACAGTAGATAGGTCTTATTGTCCTGTTAGAGACTGTCCACCCCTCCTACAGTAGATAGGTATTATTGTCCTGTTAGAGACTGTCCCCTCCTACAGTAGATAGGTCTTATTGTCCTGTTAGAGACTGTCCCCTCCTACAGCAGATAGGTCTTATTGTCCTGTTAGAGAAAGTCCTCCCCTCATACAGTAGACAGGTCTTATTGTCCTGTTAGAGACTGTCCTCCCCTCCTACAGTAGATAGGTCTTATTGTCCTGTTAGAGACTGTCCCCTCCTACAGTAGATAGGTCTTATTGTCCTGTTACAGACTGTCCTCCCCTCCTACAGTAGATAGGTCTTATTGTGCTGTTAGAGACTGTCCCCTCCTACAGTAGATAGGTCTTATTGCCCTTTTAGAGACTGTCCCCTCCTACAGTAGATAGTTCTTATTGTCCTGTTAGAGACTGTCCCCTCCTACAGTAGATAGGTCTTATTGTCCTGTTAGAGACTGTCCTCCCCTCTTACAGTAGACAGGTCTTATTGTCCTGTTAGAGACTGTCCTCCCCTCCTACAGTAGATAGGTCTTATTGTCCTGTTAGAGACTGTCCTCCCCTCCTACAGTAGATAGGTCTCATTGTCCTGTTAGAGACTGTCCTCCCCTCCTACAGTAGATATGTCTTATTGTCCTGTTAGAGACTGTCCTCCCCTCCTACAGTAGATATGTCTTATTGTCCTGTTAGAGACAGTCCCCTCCTACAGTAGATAGGTCTTATTGTCCTGTTAGAGACTGACCTCTCCTCCTACAGTAGATAGGTCTTATTGTCCTGTTAGAGACAGTCCTCCACTCCCACAGTAGACAGGTCTTATTGTCCTGTTAGAGACTGTCCTCCACACCTACAGTAGATAGGTCTTATTGTCCTGTTAGAGACTGTCCCATCCTACTTTAGATAGGTCTTATTGTCCTGTTAGAGACTGTCCCCTCCTACAGTTGATAGGTCTTATTGCCCTGTTAGAGACTGTCCCCTCCTACAGTAGATAGGTCTTATTGTCCTGTTATAGACTGTCCTCTCCTCCTACAGTAGATAGGTCTTATTGTCCTGTTAGAGACTGTCCTCCCCTCCTACAGTAGATAGGACTTATTGTCCTGTTAGAGACTGTCCCCTCCTACAGTAGATAGGTCTTATTGTCCTGTTAGAGACTGTCCTCCCCTCCTACAGTAGATAGGTCTTATTGTCCTGTTATAGACTGTCCTCTCCTCGAAAAGTAGATAGGTCTTATTGTCCTGTTAGAGACTGTCCTCCCCTCCTACAGTAGATAGGACTAATTGTCCTGTTAGAGACTGTCCTCCCCTCCTACAGTAGATAGGTCTTATTGTCCTGTTAGAGACTGTCCCCTCCTACAATAGATAGGTCTTATTGTCCTGTTAGAGACTGTCCTCCCCTCCTACAGTAGATATGTCTTATTGTCCTGTTAGAGACAGTCCCCTCCTACAGTAGATAGGTCTTATTGTCCTGTTAGAGACTGACCTCTCCTCCTACAGTAGATAGGTCTTATTGTCCTGTTAGAGACAGTCCTCCACTCCCACAGTAGACAGGTCTTATTGTCCTGTTAGAGACTGTCCTCCACACCTACAGTAGATAGGTCTTATTGTCCTGTTAGAGACTGTCCCCTCCTACAGTAGATAGGTCTTATTGCCCTGTTAGAGACTGTCCCATCCTACTTTAGATAGGTCTTATTGTCCTGATAGAGACTGTCCCCTCCTACAGTAGATAGGTCTTATTGTCCTGTCAGAGACTGTCCTCCCCTCCTAGAGTAGATAGGTCTTATTGTCCTGATAGAGACTGTCCCCTCCTACAGTAGATAGGTCTTATTGTCCTGTTAGAGACTGTCCTCCCCTCGTACAGTAGATAGGTCTTATTGTCCTGTTAGAGACTTTCCTCCCCTCCTACAGTAGATAGGTCTTTTTGCCCTGTTAGAGACTGTCCCCTTCTACAGTAGATAGGTCTTATTGTCCTGTTAGAGACTGTCCCCTCCTACAGTAGATAGGTCTTATTGTCCTGTTAGAGACTGTCCTCCCCTATTACAGTAGATAGGTCTTATTGTCCTGTTAGAGACTGTCCTCCCCTCCTACAATAGATAGGTCTTATTGTCCTGTTAGAGACTGTCCTCCCCTCCTACAGTAAATAGGTCTTATTGTCCTGTTAGAGACTGTCCCCTCCTACAGTAGATAGGTCTTATTGTCCTGTTAGAGACTGTCCACCCCTCCTACAGTAGATAGGTCTTATTGTCCTGTTAGAGACTGTCCTCCCCTCCTACAGTAGATAGGTCTTATTGTCATGTTAGAGACTGTCCCCTCCTACAGTAGATAGGTCTTATTGCCCTGTTAGAGACTGTCCCCTCCTACAGTAGATAGGTCTTATTGTCATGTTAGAGACTGTCCCCTCCTACAGTAGATAGGTCTTATTGCCCTGTTAGAGACTGTCCCCTCCTACAGTAGATAGGTCTTATTGTCCTGTTAGAGACTGTCCCCTCCTACAGTAGATATGTCTTATTGTCCTGTTAGAGACTGTCCTCCCCTCCTACAGTAGATATGTCTTATTGTCCTGTTAGAGACAGTCCCCTCCTACAGTAGATAGGTCTTATTGTCCTGTTAGAGACTGACCTCTCCTCCTACAGTAGATAGGTCTTATTGTCCTGTTAGAGACAGTCCTCCACTCCCACAGTAGACAGGTCTTATTGTCCTGTTAGAGACTGTCCTCCACACCTACAGTAGATAGGTCTTATTGTCCTGTTAGAGACTGACCTCTCCTCCTAAAGTAGATAGGTCTTATTGTCCTGTTAGAGACAGTCCTCCACTCCCACAGTAGACAGGTCTTATTGTCCTGTTAGAGACTGTCCTCCACACCTACAGTAGATAGGTCTTATTGTCCTGTTAGAGACTGTCCCCTCCTACAGTTGATAGGTCTTATTGCCCTGTTAGAGACTGTCCCATCCTACTTTAGATAGGTCTTATTGTCCTGTTAGAGACTGTCCCCTCCTACAGTAGATAGGTCTTATTGTCCTGTTATAGACTGTCCTCTCCTCCTACAGTAGATAGGTCTTATTGTCCTGTTAGAGACTGTCCTCCCCTCCTACAGTAGATAGGACTTATTGTCCTGTTAGAGACTGTCCCCTCCTACAGTAGATAGGTCTTATTGTCCTGTTAGAGACTGTCCTCCCCTCCTACAGTAGATAGGTCTTATTGTCCTGTTATAGACTGTCCTCTCCTCGAAAAGTAGATAGGTCTTATTGTCCTGTTAGAGACTGTCCTCCCCTCCTACAGTAGATAGGACTAATTGTCCTGTTAGAGACTGTCCTCCCCTCCTACAGTAGATAGGTCTTATTGTCCTGTTAGAGACTGTCCCCTCCTACAATAGATAGGTCTTATTGTCCTGTTAGAGACTGTCCTCCCCTCCTACAGTAGATATGTCTTATTGTCCTGTTAGAGACAGTCCCCTCCTACAGTAGATAGGTCTTATTGTCCTGTTAGAGACTGACCTCTCCTCCTACAGTAGATAGGTCTTATTGTCCTGTTAGAGACAATCCTCCACTCCCACAGTAGACAGGTCTTATTGTCCTGTTAGAGACTGTCCTCCACACCTACAGTAGATAGGTCTTATTGTCCTGTTAGAGACTGTCCCCTCCTACAGTAGATAGGTCTTATTGCCCTGTTGGAGACTGTCCCATCCTACTTTAAATAGGTCTTATTGTCCTGATAGAGACTGTCCCCTCCTACAGTAGATAGGTCTTATTGTCCTGTTAGAGACTGTCCTCCCCTCGTACAGTAGATAGGTCTTATTGTCCTGTTAGAGACTTTCCTCCCCTCCTACAGTAGATAGGTCTTTATGCCCTGTTAGAGACTGTCCCCTTCTACAGTAGATAGGTCTTATTGTCCTGTTAGAGACTGTCCCCTCCTACAGTAGATAGGTCTTATTGTC
Organism: Salmo salar; assembly: GCF_965601325.2. Taxonomy (NCBI): domain Eukaryota; kingdom Metazoa; phylum Chordata; class Actinopteri; order Salmoniformes; family Salmonidae; genus Salmo; species Salmo salar. Next base: position 66,792,084 of record NC_138301.1, read on the forward strand.
CTGTTAGAGACTGTCCGTCCCTATTACAGTAGATAGGTCTTATTGTCCTGTTAGAGACTGTCCTCCCCTCCTACAATAGATAGGTCTTATTGTCCTGTTAGAGACTGTCCTCCCCTCCTACAGTAAATAGGTCTTATTGTCCTGTTAGAGACTGTCCCCTCCTACAGTAGATAGGTCTTATTGTCCTGTTAGAGACTGTCCACCCCTCCTACAGTAGATAGGTCTTATTGTCCTGTTAGAGACAGTCCTCCACTCCCACAGTAGACAGGTCTTATTGTCCTGTTAGAGACTGTCCTCCCCTCCTACAGTAGATAGGTCTTATTGTCCTGTTAGAGACTGTCCCCTCCTACAGTAGATAGGTCTTATTGCCCTGTTAGAGACTGTCCCCTCCTACAGTAGATAGGTCTTACTGCCCTGTTAGAGACTGTCCCCTCCTACAGTAGATAGGTCTTATTGTCCTGTTAGAGACTGTCCCCTCCTACAGTAGATAGGTCTTATTGTCCTGTTAGAGACTGTCCTCCCCTCCTACAGTAAATAGGTCTTATTGTCCTGTTAGAGACAGTCCTCCACTCCCACAGTAGACAGGTCTTATTGTCCTGTTAGAGACTGTCCTCCACACCTACAGTAGATAGGTCTTATTGTCCTGTTAGAGACTGTCCTCCCCTCCTACAGTAGATAGGTCTTATTGTCCTGTTAGAGACTGACCTCTCCTCCTAAAGTAGATAGGTCTTATTGTCCTGTTAGAGACAGTCCTCCACTCCCACAGTAGACAGGTCTTATTGTCCTGTTAGAGACTGTCCTCCACACCTACAGTAGATAGGTCTTATTGTCCTGTTAGAGACTGTCCCCTCCTACAGTTGATAGGTCTTATTGCCCTGTTAGAGACTGTCCCATCCTACTTTAGATAGGTCTTATTGTCCTGTTAGAGACTGTCCCCTCCTACAGTAGATAGGTCTTATTGTCCTGTTATAGACTGTCCACTCCTCCTACAGTAGATAGGTCTTATTGTCCTGTTAGAGACTGTCCTCCCCTCCTACAGTAGATAGGACTTATTGTCCTGTTAGAGACTGTCCCCTCCTACAGTAGATAGGTCTTATTGTCCTGTTAGAGACTGTCGTCCCCTCCTACAGTAGATAGGTCTTATTGTCCTGTTATAGACTGTCCTCTCCTCGAAAAGTAGATAGGTCTTATTGTCCTGTTAGAGACTGTCCTCCCCTCCTACAGTAGATAGGACTAATTGTCCTGTTAGAGACTGTCCTCCCCTCCTACAGTAGATAGGTCTTATTGCCCTGTTAGAGACTGTCCCATCCTACTTTAAATAGGTCTTATTGTCCTGATAGAGACTGTCCCCTCCTACAGTAGATAGGTCTTATTGTCCTGTCAGAGACTGTCCTCCCCTCCTACAGTAGATAGGTCTTATTGTCCTGATAGAGACTGTCCCCTCCTACAGAAGATAGGTCTTATTGTCCTGTTAGAGACTGTCCCCTCCTACAATAGATAGGTCTTATTGTCCTGTTAGAGACTGTCCTCCCCTCCTACAGTAGATATGTCTTATTGTCCTGTTAGAGACAGTCCCCTCCTACAGTAGATAGGTCTTATTGTCCTGTTAGAGACTGACCTCTCCTCCTACAGTAGATAGGTCTTATTGTCCTGTTAGAGACAATCCTCCACTCCCACAGTAGACAGGTCTTATTGTCCTGTTAGAGACTGTCCTCCACACCTACAGTAGATAGGTCTTATTGTCCTGTTAGAGACTGTCCCCTCCTACAGTAGATAGGTCTTATTGCCCTGTTAGAGACTGTCCCATCTTACTTTAAATAGGTCTTATTGTCCTGATAGAGACTGTCCCCTCCTACAGTAGATAGGTCTTATTGTCCTGTCAGAGACTGTCCTCCCCTCCTACAGTAGATAGGTCTTATTGTCCTGATAGAGACTGTCCCCTCCTACAGTAGATAGGTCTTATAGTCCTGTTAGAGACTGACCTCTCCTCCTACAGTAGATAGGTCTTATTGTCCTGTTAGAGACAGTCCTCCACTCCCACAGTAGACAGGTCTTATTGTCCTGTTAGAGACTGTCCTCCACACCTACAGTAGATAGGTCTTATTGTCCTGTTAGAGACTGTCCTCCCCTTCTACAGTAGATAGGTCTTATTGTCCTGTTAGAGACTGTCCCCTCCTACAGTAGATAGGTCTTATTGCCCTGTTAGAGACTGTCCCCTCCTACAGTAGATAGGTCTTACTGCCCTGTTAGAGACTGTCCCCTCCTACAGTAGATAGGTCTTATTGTCCTGTTAGAGACTGTCCCCTCCTACAGTAGATAGGTCTTATTGTCCTGTTAGAGACTGTCCTCCCCTCTTACAGTTGATAGGTCTTATTGTCCTGTTAGAGACTGTCCTCCCCTCCTACAGTAGATAGGTCTTATTGTCATGTTAGAGACTGTCCTCCCCTCCTACAGTAGATAGGTCTCATTGTCCTGTTAGAGACTGTCCTCCCCTCCTACAGTAGATAGGTCTTATTGTCCTGTTAGAGACTGTCCTCCCCTCCTACAGTAGATATGTCTTATTGTCCTGTTAGAGACAGTCCCCTCCTACAGTAGATAGGTCTTATTGTCCTGTTAGAGACTGACCTCTCCTCCTAAAGTAGATAGGTCCTATTGTCCTGTTAGAGACAGTCCTCCACTCCCACAGTAGACAGGTCTTATTGTCCTGTTAGAGACTGTCCTCCACACCTACAGTAGATAGGTCTTATTGTCCTGTTAGAGACTGTCCCCTCCTACAGTTGATAGGTCTTATTGCCCTGTTATAGACTGTCCTCTCCTCCTACAGTAGATAGGTCTTATTGTCCTGTTAGAGACTGTCCTCCCCTCCTACAGTAGATAGGACTTATTGTCCTGTTAGAGACTGTCCCCTCCTACAGTAGATAGGTCTTATTGTCCTGTTAGAGACTGTCCTCCCCTCCTACAGTAGATAGGTCTTATTGTCCTGTTATAGACTGTCCTCTCCTCGAAAAGTAGATAGGTCTTATTGTCCTGTTAGAGACTTTCCTCCCCTCCTACAGTAGATAGGACTAATTGTCCTGTTAGAGACTGTCCTCCCCTCCTACAGTAGATAGGACTTATTGTCCTGTTAGAGACTGTCCTCCCCTCCTACAGTAGATAGGTCTTATTGTCCTGTTAGAGACTGTCCCCTCCTACAGTAGATAGGTCTTATTGTCCTGTTAGAGACTGTCCTCTCCTCCTAGAGTAGATAGGTCTTATTGTCCTGTTAAAGACTGTCCTCCCCTCCTACAGTAGATAGGTCTTATTGTCCTGTTTGAGACTGTCCTCCCCTCCTACAGTAAATAGGTCTTATTGTCCTGTTAGAGACTGTCCCCTCCTACAGTAGATAGGTCTTATTGTCCTGTTAGAGACTGTCCACCCCTCCTACAGTAGATAGGTCTTATTGCCCTGTTAGAGACTGTCCCATCCTACTTTAAATAGGTCTTATTGTCCTGATAGAGACTGTCCCCTCCTACAGTAGATAGGTCTTATTGTCCTGTCAGAGACTGTCCTCCCCTCCTACAGTAGATAGGTCTTATTGTCCTGATAGAGACTGTCCCCTCCTACAGTAGATAGGTCTTATTGTCCTGTTAGAGACTGTCCTCCCCTCGTACAGTAGATAGGTCTTATTGTCCTGTTAGAGACTTTCCTCCCCTCCTACAGTAGATAGGTCTTTTTGCCCTGTTAGAGACTGTCCCCTTCTACAGTAGATAGGTCTTATTGTCCTGTTAGAGACTGTCCCCTCCTACAGTAGATAGGTCTTATTGTCCTGTTAGAGACTGTCCTCCCCTATTACAGTAGATAGGTCTTATTGTCCTGTTAGAGACTGTCCTCCCCTCCTACAATAGATAGGTCTTATTGTCCTGTTAGAGACTTTCCTCCCCTCCTACAGTAAATAGGTCTTATTGTCCTGTTAGAGACTGTCCCCTCCTACAGTAGATAGGTCTTATTGTCCTGTTAGAGACTGTCCTCCCCTCCTACAGTAGATAGGTCTTATTGTCATGTTAGAGACTGTCCTCCCCTCCTACAGTAGATAGGTCTCATTGTCCTGTTAGAGACTGTCCTCCCCTCCTACAGTAGATAGGTCTTATTGTCCTGTTAGAGACTGTCCTCCCCTCCTACAGTAGATATGTCTTATTGTCCTGTTAGAGACAGTCCCCTCCTACAGTAGATAGGTCTTATTGTCCTGTTAGAGACTGACCTCTCCTCCTAAAGTAGATAGGTCCTATTGTCCTGTTAGAGACAGTCCTCCACTCCCACAGTAGACAGGTCTTATTGTCCTGTTAGAGACTGTCCTCCACACCTACAGTAGATAGGTCTTATTGTCCTGTTAGAGACTGTCCCCTCCTACAGTTGATAGGTCTTATTGCCCTGTTATAGACTGTCCTCTCCTCCTACAGTAGATAGGTCTTATTGTCCTGTTAGAGACTGTCCTCCCCTCCTACAGTAGATAGGACTTATTGTCCTGTTAGAGACTGTCCCCTCCTACAGTAGATAGGTCTTATTGTCCTGTTAGAGACTGTCCTCCCCTCCTACAGTAGATAGGTCTTATTGTCCTGTTATAGACTGTCCTCTCCTCGAAAAGTAGATAGGTCTTATTGTCCTGTTAGAGACTTTCCTCCCCTCCTACAGTAGATAGGACTAATTGTCCTGTTAGAGACTGTCCTCCCCTCCTACAGTAGATAGGACTTATTGTCCTGTTAGAGACTGTCCTCCCCTCCTACAGTAGATAGGTCTTATTGTCCTGTTAGAGACTGTCCCCTCCTACAGTAGATAGGTCTTATTGTCCTGTTAGAGACTGTCCTCTCCTCCTAGAGTAGATAGGTCTTATTGTCCTGTTAAAGACTGTCCTCCCCTCCTACAGTAGATAGGTCTTATTGTCCTGTTTGAGACTGTCCTCCCCTCCTACAGTAAATAGGTCTTATTGTCCTGTTAGAGACTGTCCCCTCCTACAGTAGATAGGTCTTATTGTCCTGTTAGAGACTGTCCACCCCTCCTACAGTAGATAGGTCTTATTGCCCTGTTAGAGACTGTCCCATCCTACTTTAAATAGGTCTTATTGTCCTGATAGAGACTGTCCCCTCCTACAGTAGATAGGTCTTATTGTCCTGTCAGAGACTGTCCTCCCCTCCTACAGTAGATAGGTCTTATTGTCCTGATAGAGACTGTCCCCTCCTACAGTAGATAGGTCTTATTGTCCTGTTAGAGACTGTCCTCCCCTCGTACAGTAGATAGGTCTTATTGTCCTGTTAGAGACTTTCCTCCCCTCCTACAGTAGATAGGTCTTTTTGCCCTGTTAGAGACTGTCCCCTTCTACAGTAGATAGGTCTTATTGTCCTGTTAGAGACTGTCCCCTCCTACAGTAGATAGGTCTTATTGTCCTGTTAGAGACTGTCCTCCCCTATTACAGTAGATAGGTCTTATTGTCCTGTTAGAGACTGTCCTCCCCTCCTACAATAGATAGGTCTTATTGTCCTGTTAGAGACTTTCCTCCCCTCCTACAGTAAATAGGTCTTATTGTCCTGTTAGAGACTGTCCCCTCCTACAGTAGATAGGTCTTATTGTCCTGTTAGAGACTGTCCACCCCTCCTACAGTAGATAGGTCTTATTGTCCTGTTAGAGACTGTCCTCCCCTCCTACAGTAGATAGGTCTTATTGTCATGTTAGAGACTGTCCCCTCCTACAGTAGATAGGTCTTATTGCCCTGTTAGAGACTGTCCCCTCCTACAGTAGATAGGTCTTATTGTCATGTTAGAGACTGTCCCCTCCTACAGTAGATAGGTCTTATTGCCCTGTTAGAGACTGTCCCCTCCTACAGTAGATAGGTCTTATTGTCCTGTTAGAGACTGTCCCCTCCTACAGTAGATATGTCTTATTGTCCTGTTAGAGACTGTGCTCCCCTCCTACAGTAGATATGTCTTATTGTCCTGTTAGAGACAGTCCCCTCCTACAGTAGATAGGTCTTATTGTCCTGTTAGAGACTGACCTCTCCTCCTACAGTAGATAGGTCTTATTGTCCTGTTAGAGACAGTCCTCCACTCCCACAGTAGACAGGTCTTATTGTCCTGTTAGAGACTGTCCTCCACACCTACAGTAGATAGGTCTTATTGTCCTGTTAGAGACTGTCCTCCCCTCCTACAGTAGATAGGTCTTATTGTCCTGTTAGAGACTGTCCCCTCCTACAGTAGATAGGTCTTATTGCCCTGTTAGAGACTGTCCCCTCCAACAGTAGATAGGTCTTACTGCCCTGTTAGAGACTGTCCCCTCCTACAGTAGATAGGTCTTATTGTCCTGTTAGAGACTGTCCCCTCCTACAGTAGATAGGTCTTATTGTCCTGTTAGAGACTGTCCTCCCCTCTTACAGTAGATAGGTCTTATTGTCCTGTTAGAGACTGTCCTCCCCTCCTACAGTAAATAGGTCTTATTGTCCTGTTAGAGACAGTCCTCCACTCCCACAGTAGACAGGTCTTATTGTCCTGTTAGAGACTGTCCTCCACACCTACAGTAGATAGGTCTTATTGTCCTGTTAGAGACTGTCCTCCCCTCCTACAGTAGATAGGTCTTATTGTCCTGTTAGAGACTGACCTCTCCTCCTAAAGTAGATAGGTCTTATTGTCCTGTTAGAGACAGTCCTCCACTCCCACAGTAGACAGGTCTTATTGTCCTGTTAGAGACTGTCCTCCACACCTACAGTAGATAGGTCTTATTGTCCTGTTAGAGACTGTCCCCTCCTACAGTTGATAGGTCTTATTGCCCTGTTAGAGACTGTCCCATCCTACTTTAGATAGGTCTTATTGTCCTGTTAGAGACTGTCCCCTCCTACAGTAGATAGGTCTTATTGTCCTGTTATAGACTGTCCTCTCCTCCTACAGTAGATAGGTCTTATTGTCCTGTTAGAGACTGTCCTCCCCTCCTACAGTAGATAGGACTTATTGTCCTGTTAGAGACTGTCCCCTCCTACAGTAGATAGGTCTTATTGTCCTGTTAGAGACTGTCCTCCCCTCCTACAGTAGATAGGTCTTATTGTCCTGTTATAGACTGTCCTCTCCTCGAAAAGTAGATAGGTCTTATTGTCCTGTTAGAGACTGTCCTCCCCTCCTACAGTAGATAGGACTAATTGTCCTGTTAGAGACTGTCCTCCCCTCCTACAGTAGATAGGTCTTATTGTCCTGTTAGAGACTGTCCCCTCCTACAATAGATAGGTCTTATTGTCCTGTTAGAGACTGTCCTCCCCTCCTACAGTAGATATGTATTATTGTCCTGTTAGAGACAGTCCCCTCCTACAGTAGATAGGTCTTATTGTCCTGTTAGAGACTGACCTCTCCTCCTACAGTAGATAGGTCTTATTGTCCTGTTAGAGACAATCCTCCACTCCCACAGTAGACAGGTCTTATTGTCCTGTTAGAGACTGTCCTCCACACCTACAGTAGATAGGTCTTATTGTCCTGTTAGAGACTGTCCCCTCCTACAGTAGATAGGTCTTATTGCCCTGTTAGAGACTGTCCCATCCTACTTTAAATAGGTCTTATTGTCCTGATAGAGACTGTCCCCTCCTACAGTAGATAGGTCTTATTGTCCTGTCAGAGACTGTCCTCCCCTCCTACAGTAGATAGGTCTTATTGTCCTGATAGAGACTGTCCCCTCCTACAGTAGATAGGTCTTATTGTCCTGTTAGAGACTGTACCCTCCTACAATAGATAGGTCTTATTGTCCTGTTAGAGACTGTCCTCCCCTCCTACAGTAGATATGTCTTATTGTCCTGTTAGAGACAGTCCCCTCCTACAGTAGATAGGTCTTATTGTCCTGTTAGAGACTGACCTCTCCTCCTACAGTAGATAGGTCTTATTGTCCTGTTAGAGACAATCCTCCACTCCCACAGTAGACAGGTCTTATTGTCCTGTTAGAGACTGTCCTCCACACCTACAGTAGATAGGTCTTATTGTCCTGTTAGAGACTGTCCCCTCCTACAGTAGATAGGTCTTATTGCCCTGTTAGAGACTGTCCCATCCTACTTTAAATAGGTCTTATTGTCCTGATAGAGACTGTCCCCTCCTACAGTAGATAGGTCTTATTGTCCTGTCAGAGACTGTCCTCCCCTCCTACAGTAGATAGGTCTTATTGTCCTGATATAGACTGTCCCCTCCTACAGTAGATAGGTCTTATAGTCCTGTTAGAGACTGACCTCTCCTCCTACAGTAGATAGGTCTTATTGTCCTGTTAGAGACAGTCCTCCACTCCCACAGTAGACAGGTCTTATTGTCCTGTTAGAGACTGTCCTCCACACCTACAGTAGATAGGTCTTATTGTCCTGTTAGAGACTGTCCTCCCCTTCTACAGTAGATAGGTCTTATTGTCCTGTTAGAGACTGTCCCCTCCTACAGTAGATAGGTCTTATTGCCCTGTTAGAGACTGTCCCCTCCTACAGTAGATAGGTCTTACTGCCCTGTTAGAGACTGTCCCCTCCTACAGTAGATAGGTCTTATTGTCCTGTTAGAGACTGTCCCCTCCTACAGTAGATAGGTCTTATTGTCCTGTTAGAGACTGTCCTCCCCTCTTACAGTTGATAGGTCTTATTGTCCTGTTAGAGACTGTCCTCCCCTCCTACAGTAGATAGGTCTTATTGTCATGTTAGAGACTGTCATCCCCTCCTACAGTAGATAGGTCTCATTGTCCTGTTAGAGACTGTCCTCCCCTCCTACAGTAGATAGGTCTTATTGTCCTGTTAGAGACTGTCCTCCCCTCCTACAGTAGATATGTCTTATTGTCCTGTTAGAGACAGTCCCCTCCTACAGTAGATAGGTCTTATTGTCCTGTTAGAGACTGACCTCTCCTCCTAAAGTAGATAGGTCCTATTGTCCTGTTAGAGACATTCCTCCACTCCCACAGTAGACAGGTCTTATTGTCCTGTTAGAGACTGTCCTCCACACCTACAGTAGATAGGTCTTATTGTCCTGTTAGAGACTGTCCCCTCCTACAGTTGATAGGTCTTATTGCCCTGTTATAGACTGTCCTCTCCTCCTACAGTAGATAGGTCTTATTGTCCTGTTAGAGACTGTCCTCCCCTCCTACAGTAGATAGGACTTATTGTCCTGTTAGAGACTGTCCCCTCCTACAGTAGATAGGTCTTATTGTCCTGTTAGAGACTGTCCTCCCCTCCTACAGTAGATAGGTCTTATTGTCCTGTTATAGACTGTCCTCTCCTCGAAAAGTAGATAGGTCTTATTGTCCTGTTAGAGACTTTCCTCCCCTCCTACAGTAGATAGGACTAATTGTCCTGTTAGAGACTGTCCTCCCCTCCTACAGTAGATAGGACTTATTGTCCTGTTAGAGACTGTCCTCCCCTCCTACAGTAGATAGGTCTTATTGTCCTGTTAGAGACTGTCCCCTCCTACAGTAGATAGGTCTTATTGTCCTGTTAGAGACTGTCCTCTCCTCCTAGAGTAGATAGGTCTTATTGTCCTGTTAAAGACTGTCCTCCCCTCCTACAGTAGATAGGTCTTATTGTCCTGTTTGAGACTGTCCTCCCCTCCTACAGTAAATAGGTCTTATTGTCCTGTTAGAGACTGTCCCCTCCTACAGTAGATAGGTCTTATTGTCCTGTTAGAGACTGTCCACCCCTCCTACAGTAGATAGGTCTTATTGCCCTGTTAGAGACTGTCCCATCCTACTTTAAATAGGTCTTATTGTCCTGATAGAGACTGTCCCCTCCTACAGTAGATAGGTCTTATTGTCCTGTCAGAGACTGTCCTCCCCTCCTACAGTAGATAGGTCTTATTGTCCTGATAGAGACTGTCCCCTCCTACAGTAGATAGGTCTTATTGTCCTGTTAGAGACTGTCCTCCCCTCGTACAGTAGATAGGTCTTATTGTCCTGTTAGAGACTTTCCTCCCCTCCTACAGTAGATAGGTCTTTTTGCCCTGTTAGAGACTGTCCCCTTCTACAGTAGATAGGTCTTATTGTCCTGTTAGAGACTGTCCCCTCCTACAGTAGATAGGTCTTATTGTCCTGTTAGAGACTGTCCTCCCCTATTACAGTAGATAGGTCTTATTGTCCTGTTAGAGACTGTCCTCCCCTCCTACAATAGATAGGTCTTATTGTCCTGTTAGAGACTTTCCTCCCCTCCTACAGTAAATAGGTCTTATTGTCCTGTTAGAGACTGTCCCCTCCTACAGTAGATAGGTCTTATTGTCCTGTTAGAGACTGTCCACCCCTCCTACAGTAGATAGGTCTTATTGTCCTGTTAGAGACTGTCCTCCCCTCCTACAGTAGATAGGTCTTATTGTCATGTTAGAGACTGTCCCCTCCTACAGTAGATAGGTCTTATTGCCCTGTTAGAGACTGTCCCCTCCTACAGTAGATAGGTCTTATTGTCATGTTAGAGACTGTCCCCTCCTACAGTAGATAGGTCTTATTGCCCTGTTAGAGACTGTCCCCTCCTACAGTAGATAGGTCTTATTGTCCTGTTAGAGACTGTCCCCTCCTACAGTAGATATGTCTTATTGTCCTGTTAGAGACTGTGCTCCCCTCCTACAGTAGATATGTCTTATTGTCCTGTTAGAGACAGTCCCCTCCTACAGTAGATAGGTCTTATTGTCCTGTTAGAGACTGACCTCTCCTCCTACAGTAGATAGGTCTTATTGTCCTGTTAGAGACAGTCCTCCACTCCTACAGTAGATAGGTCTCATTGTCCTGTTTGAGACTGTCCTCCCCTCCTACAGTAGATAGGTCTTATTGTCCTGTTAGAGACTGTCCTCCACACCTACAGTAGATAGGTCTTATTGTCCTGTTAGAGACTGTCCCCTCCTACAGTTGATAGGTCTTATTGCCCTGTTATAGACTGTCCTCTCCTCCTACAGTAGATAGGTCTTATTGTCCTGTTAGAGACTGTCCTCCCCTCCTACAGTAGATAGGACTTATTGTCCTGTTAGAGACTGTCCCCTCCTACAGTAGATAGGTCTTATTGTCCTGTTAGAGACTGTCCTCCCCTCCTACAGTAGATAGGTCTTATTGTCCTGTTATAGACTGTCCTCTCCTCGAAAAGTAGATAGGTCTTATTGTCCTGTTAGAGACTTTCCTCCCCTCCTACAGTAGATAGGACTAATTGTCCTGTTAGAGACTGTCCTCCCCTCCTACAGTAGATAGGACTTATTGTCCTGTTAGAGACTGTCCTCCCCTCCTACAGTAGATAGGTCTTATTGTCCTGTTAGAGACTGTCCCCTCCTACAGTAGATAGGTCTTATTGTCCTGTTAGAGACTGTCCTCTCCTCCTAGAGTAGATAGGTCTTATTGTCCTGTTAAAGACTGTCCTCCCCTCCTACAGTAGATAGGTCTTATTGTCCTGTTTGAGACTGTCCTCCCCTCCTACAGTAAATAGGTCTTATTGTCCTGTTAGAGACTGTCCCCTCCTACAGTAGATAGGTCTTATTGTCCTGTTAGAGACTGTCCACCCCTCCTACAGTAGATAGGTCTTATTGCCCTGTTAGAGACTGTCCCATCCTACTTTAAATAGGTCTTATTGTCCTGATAGAGACTGTCCCCTCCTACAGTAGATAGGTCTTATTGTCCTGTCAGAGACTGTCCTCCCCTCCTACAGTAGATAGGTCTTATTGTCCTGATAGAGACTGTCCCCTCCTACAGTAGATAGGTCTTATTGTCCTGTTAGAGACTGTCCTCCCCTCGTACAGTAGATAGGTCTTATTGTCCTGTTAGAGACTTTCCTCCCCTCCTACAGTAGATAGGTCTTTTTGCCCTGTTAGAGACTGTCCCCTTCTACAGTAGATAGGTCTTATTGTCCTGTTAGAGACTGTCCCCTCCTACAGTAGATAGGTCTTATTGTCCTGTTAGAGACTGTCCTCCCCTATTACAGTAGATAGGTCTTATTGTCCTGTTAGAGACTGTCCTCCCCTCCTACAATAGATAGGTCTTATTGTCCTGTTAGAGACTTTCCTCCCCTCCTACAGTAAATAGGTCTTATTGTCCTGTTAGAGACTGTCCCCTCCTACAGTAGATAGGTCTTATTGTCCTGTTAGAGACTGTCCACCCCTCCTACAGTAGATAGGTCTTATTGTCCTGTTAGAGACTGTCCTCCCCTCCTACAGTAGATAGGTCTTATTGTCATGTTAGAGACTGTCCCCTCCTACAGTAGATAGGTCTTATTGCCCTGTTAGAGACTGTCCCCTCCTACAGTAGATAGGTCTTATTGTCATGTTAGAGACTGTCCCCTCCTACAGTAGATAGGTCTTATTGCCCTGTTAGAGACTGTCCCCTCCTACAGTAGATAGGTCTTATTGTCCTGTTAGAGACTGTCCCCTCCTACAGTAGATATGTCTTATTGTCCTGTTAGAGACTGTGCTCCCCTCCTACAGTAGATATGTCTTATTGTCCTGTTAGAGACTGTCCCCTCCTACAGTAGATAGGTCTTATTGCCCTGTTAGAGACTGTCCCCTCCTACAGTAGATAGGTCTTACTGCCCTGTTAGAGACTGTCCCCTCCTACAGTAGATAGGTCTTATTGTCCTGTTAGAGACTGTCCCCTCCTACAGTAGATAGGTCTTATTGTCCTGTTAGAGACTGTCCTCCCCTCTTACAGTAGATAGGTCTTATTGTCCTGTTAGAGACTGTCCTCCCCTCCTACAGTAGATAGGTCTTATTGTCCTGTTAGAGACTGTCCTCCCCTCCTACAGTAGATAGGTCTCATTGTCCTGTTAGAGACTGTCCTCCCCTCCTACAGTAGATAGGTCTTATTGTCCTGTTAGAGACCGTCCTCCCCTCCTACAGTAGATAGGTCTTATTGTCCTGATAGAGACTGTCCCCTCCTACAGTAGATAGGTCTTATTGTCCTGTTAGAGACTGTCCTCCCCTCCTACAGTAGATAGGTCTCATTGTCCTGTTAGAGACTGTCCTCCCCTCCTACAGTAGATAGGTCTTATTGTCCTGTTAGAGACTGTCCTCCCCTCCTACAGTAGATAGGTCTTATTGTCCTGATAGAGACAGTCCCCTCCTACAGTAGATAGGTCTTATTGTCCTGTTAGAGACTGACCTCTCCTCCTACAGTAGATAGGTCTTATTGTCCTGTTAGAGACAATCCTCCACTCCCACAGTAGACAGGTCTTATTGTCCTGTTAGAGACTGTCCTCCACACCTACAGTAGATAGGTCTTATTGTCCTGTTAGAGACTGTCCCCTCCTACAGTAGATAGGTCTTATTGCCCTGTTAGAGACTGTCCCATCCTACTTTAAATAGGTCTTATTGTCCTGATAGAGACTGTCCCCTCCTACAGTAGATAGGTCTTATTGTCCTGTCAGAGACTGTCCTCCCCTCCTACAGTAGATAGGTCTTATTGTCCTGATAGAGACTGTCCCCTCCTACAGTAGATAGGTCTTATAGTCCTGTTAGAGACTGACCTCTCCTCCTACAGTAGATAGGTCTTATTGTCCTGTTAGAGACAGTCCTCCACTCCCACAGTAGACAGGTCTTATTGTCCTGTTAGAGACTGTCCTCCACACCTACAGTAGATAGGTCTTATTGTCCTGTTAGAGACTGTCCTCCCCTTCTACAGTAGATAGGTCTTATTGTCCTGTTAGAGACTGTCCCCTCCTACAGTAGATAGGTCTTATTGCCCTGTTAGAGACTGTCCCCTCCTACAGTAGATAGGTCTTACTGCCCTGTTAGAGACTGTCCCCTCCTACAGTAGATAGGTCTTATTGTCCTGTTAGAGACTGTCCCCTCCTACAGTAGATAGGTCTTATTGTCCTGTTAGAGACTGTCCTCCCCTCTTACAGTTGATAGGTCTTATTGTCCTGTTAGAGACTGTCCTCCCCTCCTACAGTAGATAGGTCTTATTGTCATGTTAGAGACTGTCCTCCCCTCCTACAGTAGATAGGTCTCATTGTCCTGTTAGAGACTGTCCTCCCCTCCTACAGTAGATAGGTCTTATTGTCCTGTTAGAGACTGTCCTCCCCTCCTACAGTAGATATGTCTTATTGTCCTGTTAGAGACAGTCCCCTCCTACAGTAGATAGGTCTTATTGTCCTGTTAGAGACTGACCTCTCCTCCTAAAGTAGATAGGTCCTATTGTCCTGTTAGAGACAGTCCTCCACTCCCACAGTAGACAGGTCTTATTGTCCTGTTAGAGACTGTCCTCCACACCTACAGTAGATAGGTCTTATTGTCCTGTTAGAGACTGTCCCCTCCTACAGTTGATAGGTCTTATTGCCCTGTTATAGACTGTCCTCTCCTCCTACAGTAGATAGGTCTTATTGTCCTGTTAGAGACTGTCCTCCCCTCCTACAGTAGATAGGACTTATTGTCCTGTTAGAGACTGTCCCCTCCTACAGTAGATAGGTCTTATTGTCCTGTTAGAGACTGTCCTCCCCTCCTACAGTAGATAGGTCTTATTGTCCTGTTATAGACTGTCCTCTCCTCGAAAAGTAGATAGGTCTTATTGTCCTGTTAGAGACTTTCCTCCCCTCCTACAGTAGATAGGACTAATTGTCCTGTTAGAGACTGTCCTCCCCTCCTACAGTAGATAGGACTTATTGTCCTGTTAGAGACTGTCCTCCCCTCCTACAGTAGATAGGTCTTATTGTCCTGTTAGAGACTGTCCCCTCCTACAGTAGATAGGTCTTATTGTCCTGTTAGAGACTGTCCTCTCCTCCTAGAGTAGATAGGTCTTATTGTCCTGTTAAAGACTGTCCTCCCCTCCTACAGTAGATAGGTCTTATTGTCCTGTTTGAGACTGTCCTCCCCTCCTCCAGTAAATAGGTCTTATTGTCCTGTTAGAGACTGTCCCCTCCTACAGTAGATAGGTCTTATTGTCCTGTTAGAGACTGTCCACCCCTCCTACAGTAGATAGGTCTTATTGCCCTGTTAGAGACTGTCCCATCCTACTTTAAATAGGTCTTATTGTCCTGATAGAGACTGTCCCCTCCTACAGTAGATAGGTCTTATTGTCCTGTCAGAGACTGTCCTCCCCTCCTACAGTAGATAGGTCTTATTGTCCTGATAGAGACTGTCCCCTCCTACAGTAGATAGGTCTTATTGTCCTGTTAGAGACTGTCCTCCCCTCGTACAGTAGATAGGTCTTATTGTCCTGTTAGAGACTTTCCTCCCCTCCTACAGTAGATAGGTCTTTTTGCCCTGTTAGAGACTGTCCCCTTCTACAGTAGATAGGTCTTATTGTCCTGTTAGAGACTGTCCCCTCCTACAGTAGATAGGTCTTATTGTCCTGTTAGAGACTGTCCTCCCCTATTACAGTAGATAGGTCTTATTGTCCTGTTAGAGACTGTCCTCCCCTCCTACAATAGATAGGTCTTATTGTCCTGTTAGAGACTTTCCTCCCCTCCTACAGTAAATAGGTCTTATTGTCCTGTTAGAGACTGTCCCCTCCTACAGTAGATAGGTCTTATTGTCCTGTTAGAGACTGTCCACCCCTCCTACAGTAGATAGGTCTTATTGTCCTGTTAGAGACTGTCCTCCCCTCCTACAGTAGATAGGTCTTATTGTCATGTTAGAGACTGTCCCCTCCTACAGTAGATAGGTCTTATTGCCCTGTTAGAGACTGTCCCCTCCTACAGTAGATAGGTCTTATTGTCATGTTAGAGACTGTCCCCTCCTACAGTAGATAGGTCTTATTGCCCTGTTAGAGACTGTCCCCTCCTACAGTAGATAGGTCTTATTGTCCTGTTAGAGACTGTCCCCTCCTACAGTAGATATGTCTTATTGTCCTGTTAGAGACTGTGCTCCCCTCCTACAGTAGATATGTCTTATTGTCCTGTTAGAGACAGTCCCCTCCTACAGTAGATAGGTCTTATTGTCCTGTTAGAGACTGACCTCTCCTCCTACAGTAGATAGGTCTTATTGTCCTGTTAGAGACAGTCCTCCACTCCCACAGTAGACAGGTCTTATTGTCCTGTTAGAGACTGTCCTCCACACCTACAGTAGATAGGTCTTATTGTCCTGTTAGAGACTGTCCTCCCCTCCTACAGTAGATAGGTCTTATTGTCCTGTTAGAGACTGTCCCCTCCTACAGTAGATAGGTCTTATTGCCCTGTTAGAGACTGTCCCCTCCTACAGTAGATAGGTCTTACTGCCCTGTTAGAGACTGTCCCCTCCTACAGTAGATAGGTCTTATTGTCCTGTTAGAGACTGTCCCCTCCTACAGTAGATAGGTCTTATTGTCCTGTTAGAGACTGTCCTCCCCTCTTACAGTAGATAGGTCTTATTGTCCTGTTAGAGACTGTCCTCCCCTCCTACAGTAGATAGGTCTTATTGTCCTGTTAGAGACTGTCCTCCCCTCCTACAGTAGATAGGTCTCATTGTCCTGTTAGAGACTGTCCTCCCCTCCTACAGTAGATAGGTCTTATTGTCCTGTTAGAGACTGTCCTCCCCTCCTACAGTAGATAGGTCTTATTGTCCTGATAGAGACTGTCCCCTTCTACAGTAGATAGGTCTTATTGTCCTGTTAGAGACTGTCCTCCCCTATTACAGTAGATAGGTCTTATTGTCCTGTTAGAGAGTGTCCTCCCCTCCTACAATAGATAGGTCTTATTGTCCTGTTAGAGACTGTCCTCCCCTCCTACAGTAAATAGGTCTTATTGTCCTGTTAGAGACTGTCCCCTCCTACAGTAGATAGGTCTTATTGTCCTGTTAGAGACTGTCCACCCCTCCTACAGTAGATAGGTCTTATTGTACTATTAGAGACTGTCCTCCCCTCCTACAGTAGATAGGTCTTATTGTCATGTTAGAGACTGTCCCCTCCTACAGTAGATAGGTCTTATTGCCCTGTTAGAGAATGTCCCATCCTACAGTAGATAGGTCTTATTGTCATGTTAGAGACTGTCCCCTCCTACAGTAGATAGGTCTTATTGCCCTGTTAGAGACTGTCCCCTCCTACAGTAGATAGGTCTTATTGTCCTGTTAGAGACTGTCCCCTCCTACAGTAGATATGTCTTATTGTCCTGTTAGAGACTGTCCTCCCCTCCTACAGTAGATATGTCTTATTGTCCTGTTAGAGACAGTCCCCTCCTACAGTAGATAGGTCTTATTGTCCTGTTAGAGACTGACCTCTCCTCCTACAGTAGATAGGTCTTATTGTCCTGTTAGAGACAGTCCTCCACTCACACAGTAGACAGGTCTTATTGTCCTGTTAGAGACTGTCCTCCACACCTACAGTAGATAGGTCTTATTGTCCTGTTAGAGACTGTCCTCCCCTCCTACAGTAGATAGGTCTCATTGTCCTGTTAGAGACTGTCCTCCCCTCCTACAGTAGATAGGTCTTATTGTCCTGTTAGAGACTGTCCTCCCCTCCTACAGTAGATATGTCTTATTGTCCTGTTAGAGACAGTCCCCTCCTACAGTAGATAGGTCTTATTGTCCTGTTAGAGACTGACCTCTCCTCCTAAAGTAGATAGGTCCTATTGTCCTGTTAGAGACAGTCCTCCACTCCCACAGTAGACAGGTCTTATTGTCCTGTTAGAGACTGTCCTCCACACCTACAGTAGATAGGTCTTATTGTCCTGTTAGAGACTGTCCCCTCCTACAGTTGATAGGTCTTATTGCCCTGTTATAGACTGTCCTCTCCTCCTACAGTAGATAGGTCTTATTGTCCTGTTAGAGACTGTCCTCCCCTCCTACAGTAGATAGGACTTATTGTCCTGTTAGAGACTGTCCCCTCCTACAGTAGATAGGTCTTATTGTCCTGTTAGAGACTGTCCTCCCCTCCTACAGTAGATAGGTCTTATTGTCCTGTTATAGACTGTCCTCTCCTCGAAAAGTAGATAGGTCTTATTGTCCTGTTAGAGACTGTCCTCCCCTCCTACAGTAGATAGGACTAATTGTCCTGTTAGAGACTGTCCTCCCCTCCTACAGTAGATAGGACTTATTGTCCTGTTAGAGACTGTCCTCCCCTCCTACAGTAGATAGGTCTTATTGTCCTGTTAGAGACTGTCCCCTCCTACAGTAGATAGGTCTTATTGTCCTGTTAGAGACTGTCCTCTCCTCCTAGAGTAGATAGGTCTTATTGTCCTGTTAAAGACTGTCCTCCCCTCCTACAGTAGATAGGTCTTATTGTCCTGTTTGAGACTGTCCTCCCCTCCTACAGTAAATAGGTCTTATTGTCCTGTTAGAGACTGTCCCCTCTTACAGTAGATAGGTCTTATTGTCCTGTTAGAGACTGTCCACCCCTCCTACAGTAGATAGGTCTTATTGTCCTGTTAGAGACTGTCCTCCCCTACAGTAGATAGGTCTTATTGTCCTGTTAGAGACTGTCCTCCCCTCCTACAGTAGATAGGTCTTATTGTCCTGTTATAGACTGTCCTCTCCTCCTACAGTAGATAGGTCTTATTGTCCTGTTAGAGACTGTCCTCCCCTCCTACAGTAGATAGGACTTATTGTCCTGTTAGAGACTGTCCTCCCCTCCTACAGTAGATAGGTCTTATTGTCCTGTTAGAGACTGTCCTCCCCTCCTACAGTAGATAGGTCTTATTGTCCTGTTAAAGACTGTCCTCCCCTCCTACAGTAGATAGGTCTTATTGTCCTGTTAGAGACTGTCCACCCCTCCTACAATAAATAGGTCTTATTGTCCTGTTAGAGACTGTCCCCTCCTACAGTAGATAGGTCTTATTGCCCTTTTAGAGACTGTCCCCTCCTACAGTAGATAGGTCTTATTGTCCTGTTAGAGACTGTCCCCTCCTACAGTAGATAGGTCTTATTGTCCTGTTAGAGACTGTCCTCCCCTCTTACAGTAGACAGGTCTTATTGTCCTGTTAGAGACTGTCCTCCCCTCCTACAGTAGATAGGTCTTATTGTCCTGTTAGAGACTGTCCTCCCCTCCTACAGTAGATAGGTCTCATTGTCCTGTTAGAGACTGTCCTCCCCTCCTACAGTAGATATGTCTTATTGTCCTGTTAGAGACTGTCCTCCCCTCCTACAGTAGATATGTCTTATTGTCCTGTTAGAGACAGTCCCCTCCTACAGTAGATAGGTCTTATTGTCCTGTTAGAGACTGACCTCTCCTCCTACAGTAGATAGGTCTTATTGTCCTGTTAGAGACAGTCCTCCACTCCCACAGTAGACAGGTCTTATTGTCCTGTTAGAGACTGTCCTCCACACCTACAGTAGATAGGTCTTATTGTCCTGTTAGAGACTGTCCTCCCCTCCTACAGTAGATAGGTCTTATTGTCCTGTTAGAGACTGTCCCCTCCTACAATAAATAGGTCTTATTGTCCTGTTAGAGACTGTCCGCTCCTACAGTCGATAGGTCTTATTGTCCTGTTAGAGACTGTCCCCTCCTACAGCAGATAGGTCTTATTGTCCTGTTAGAGAAAGTCCTCCCCTCATACAGTAGACAGGTCTTATTGTCCTGTTAGAGACTGTCCTCCCCTCCTACAGTAGATAGGTCTTATTGTCCTGTTAGAGACTGTCCCCTCCTACAGTAGATAGGTCTTATTGTCCTGTTACAGACTGTCCTCCCCTCCTACAGTAGATAGGTCTTATTGTCCTGTTAGAGACTGTCCCCTCCTACAGTAGATAGGTCTTATTGCCCTTTTAGAGACTGTCCCCTCCTACAGTAGATAGGTCTTATTGTCCTGTTAGAGACTGTCCCCTCCTACAGTAGATAGGTCTTATTGTCCTGTTAGAGACTGTCCTCCCCTCTTACAGTAGACAGGTCTTATTGTCCTGTTAGAGACTGTCCTCCCCTCCTACAGTAGATAGGTCTTATTGTCCTGTTAGAGACTGTCCTCCCCTCCTACAGTAGATAGGTCTCATTGTCCTGTTAGAGACTGTCCTCCCCTCCTACAGTAGATATGTCTTATTGTCCTGTTAGAGACTGTCCTCCCCTCCTACAGTAGATATGTCTTATTGTCCTGTTAGAGACAGTCCCCTCCTACAGTAGATAGGTCTTATTGTCCTGTTAGAGACTGACCTCTCCTCCTACAGTAGATAGGTCTTATTGTCCTGTTAGAGACAGTCCTCCACTCTCACAGTAGACAGGTCTTATTGTCCTGATAGAGACTGTCCCCTCCTACAGTAGATAGGTCTTATTGTCCTGTTAGAGACTGTCCTCCCCTCGTACAGTAGATAGGTCTTATTGTCCTGTTAGAGACTTTCCTCCCCTCCTACAGTAGATAGGTCTTTTTGCCCTGTTAGAGACTGTCCCCTTCTACAGTAGATAGGTCTTATTGTCCTGTTAGAGACTGTCCCCTCCTACAGTAGATAGGTCTTATTGTCCTGTTAGAGACTGTCCTCCCCTATTACTGTAGATAGGTCTTATTGTCCTGTTAGAGACTGTCCTCCCCTCCTAAAATAGATAGGTCTTATTGTCCTGTTAGAGACTGTCCTCCCCTCCTACAGTAAATAGGTCTTATTGTCCTGTTAGAGACTGTCCCCTCCTACAGTAGATAGGTCTTATTGTCCTGTTAGAGACTGTCCACCCCTCCTACAGTAGATAGGTCTTATTGTCCTGTTAGAGACTGTCCTCCCCTCCTACAGTAGATAGGTCTTATTGTCATGTTAGAGACTGTCCCCTCCTACAGTAGATAGGTCTTATTGCCCTGTTAGAGAATGTCCCATCCTACAGTAGATAGGTCTTATTGTCATGTTAGAGACTGTCCCCTCCTACAGTAGATAGGTCTTATTGCCCTGTTAGAGACTGTCCCCTCCTACAGTAGTTAGGTCTTATTGTCCTGTTAGAGACTGTCCCCTCCTACAGTAGATATGTCTTATTGTCCTGTTAGAGACTGTCCTCCCCTCCTACAGTAGATATGTCTTATTGTCCTGTTAGAGACAGTCCCCTCCTACAGTAGATAGGTCTTATTGTCCTGTTAGAGACTGACCTCTCCTCCTACAGTAGATAGGTCTTATTGTCCTTTTAGAGACAGTCCTCCACTCCCACAGTAGACAGGTCTTATTGTCCTGTTAGAGACTGTCCTCCACACCTACAGTAGATAGGTCTTATTGTCCTGTTAGAGACTGTCCTCCCCTCCTACAGTAGATAGGTCTTATTGTCCTGTTAGAGACTGTCCCCTCCTACAGTAGATAGGTCTTATTGCCCTGTTAGAGACTGTCCCCTCCTACAGTAGATAGGTCTTACTGCCCTGTTAGAGACTGTCCCCTCCTACAGTAGATAGGTCTTATTGTCCTGTTAGAGACTGTCCCCTCCTACAGTAGATAGGTCTTATTGTCCTGTTAGAGACTGTCCTCCCCTCTTACAGTAGATAGGTCTTATTGTCCTGTTAGAGACTGTCCTCCCCTCCTACAGTAGATAGGTCTTATTGTCATGTTAGAGACTGTCCTCCCCTCCTACAGTAGATAGGTCTCATTGTCCTGTTAGAGACTGTCCTCCCCTCCTACAGTAGATAGGTCTTATTGTCCTGTTAGAGACTGTCCTCCCCTCCTACAGTAGATATGTCTTATTGTCCTGTTAGAGACTGACCTCTCCTCCTAAAGTAGATAGGTCCTATTGTCCTGTTAGAGACAGTCCTCCACTCCCACAGTAGACAGGTCTTATTGTCCTGTTAGAGACTGTCCTCCACACCTACAGTAGATAGGTCTTATTGTCCTGTTAGAGACTGTCCCCTCCTACAGTTGATAGGTCTTATTGCCCTGTTATAGACTGTCCTCTCCTCCTACAGTAGATAGGTCTTATTGTCCTGTTAGAGACTGTCCTCCCCTCCTACAGTAGATAGGACTTATTGTCCTGTTAGAGACTGTCCCCTCCTACAGTAGATAGGTCTTATTGTCCTGTTAGAGACTGTCCTCCCCTCCTACAGTAGATAGGTCTTATTGTCCTGTTATAGACTGTCCTCTCCTCGAAAAGTAGATAGGTCTTATTGTCCTGTTAGAGACTGTCCTCCCCTCCTACAGTAGATAGGACTAATTGTCCTGTTAGAGACTGTCCTCCCCTCCTACAGTAGATAGGACTTATTGTCCTGTTAGAGACTGTCCTCCCCTCCTACAGTAGATAGGTCTTATTGTCCTGTTAGAGACTGTCCCCTCCTACAGTAGATAGGTCTTATTGTCCTGTTAGAGACTGTCCTCTCCTCCTAGAGTAGATAGGTCTTATTGTCCTGTTAAAGACTGTCCTCCCCTCCTACAGTAGATAGGTCTTATTGTCCTGTTTGAGACTGTCCTCCCCTCCTACAGTAAATAGGTCTTATTGTCCTGTTAGAGACTGTCCCCTCTTACAGTAGATAGGTCTTATTGTCCTGTTAGAGACTGTCCACCCCTCCTACAGTAGATAGGTCTTATTGTCCTGTTAGAGACTGTCCTCCCCTACAGTAGATAGGTCTTATTGTCCTGTTAGAGACTGTCCTCCCCTCCTACAGTAGATAGGTCTTATTGTCCTGTTATAGACTGTCCTCTCCTCCTACAGTAGATAGGTCTTATTGTCCTGTTAGAGACTGTCCTCCCCTCCTACAGTAGATAGGACTTATTGTCCTGTTAGAGACTGTCCTCCCCTCCTACAGTAGATAGGTCTTATTGTCCTGTTAGAGACTGTCCTCCCCTCCTACAGTAGATAGGTCTTATTGTCCTGTTAAAGACTGTCCTCCCCTCCTACAGTAGATAGGTCTTATTGTCCTGTTAGAGACTGTCCACCCCTCCTACAATAAATAGGTCTTATTGTCCTGTTAGAGACTGTCCGCTCCTACAGTAGATAGGTCTTATTGTCCTGTTAGAGACTGTCCCCTCCTACAGCAGATAGGTCTTATTGTCCTGTTAGAGAAAGTCCTCCCCTCATACAGTAGACAGGTCTTATTGTCCTGTTAGAGACTGTCCTCCCCTCCTACAGTAGATAGGTCTTATTGTCCTGTTAGAGACTGTCCCCTCCTACAGTAGATAGGTCTTATTGTCCTGTTACAGACTGTCCTCCCCTCCTACAGTAGATAGGTCTTATTGTCCTGTTAGAGACTGTCCCCTCCTACAGTAGATAGGTCTTATTGCCCTTTTAGAGACTGTCCCCTCCTACAGTAGATAGGTCTTATTGTCCTGTTAGAGACTGTCCCCTCCTACAGTAGATAGGTCTTATTGTCCTGTTAGAGACTGTCCTCCCCTCTTACAGTAGACAGGTCTTATTGTCCTGTTAGAGACTGTCCTCCCCTCCTACAGTAGATAGGTCTTATTGTCCTGTTAGAGACTGTCCTCCCCTCCTACAGTAGATAGGTCTCATTGTCCTGTTAGAGACTGTCCTCCCCTCCTACAGTAGATATGTCTTATTGTCCTGTTAGAGACTGTCCTCCCCTCCTACAGTAGATATGTCTTATTGTCCTGTTAGAGACAGTCCCCTCCTACAGTAGATAGGTCTTATTGTCCTGTTAGAGACTGACTTCTCCTCCTACAGTAGATAGGTCTTATTGTCCTGTTAGAGACAGTCCTCCACTCCCATAGTAGACAGGTCTTATTGTCCTGTTAGAGACTGTCCTCCACACCTACAGTAGATAGGTCTTATTGTCCTGTTAGAGACTGTCCTCCCCTCCTACAGTAGATAGGTCTTATTGTCCTGTTAGAGACTGTCCCCTCCTACAATAAATAGGTCTTATTGTCCTGTTAGAGACTGTCCGCTCCTACAGTAGATAGGTCTTATTGTCCTGTTAGAGACTGTCCCCTCCTACAGCAGATAGGTCTTATTGTCCTGTTAGAGAAAGTCCTCCCCTCATACAGTAGACAGGTCTTATTGTCCTGTTAGAGACTGTCCTCCCCTCCTACAGTATATAGGTCTTATTGTCCTGTTAGAGACTGTCCCCTCCTACAGTAGATAGGTCTTATTGTCCTGTTAGAGACTGTCCCCTCCTACAGTAGATAGGTCTTATTGTCCTGTTAGAGACTGTCCTCCCGTCTTACAGTAGATAGGTCTTATTGTCCTGTTAAAGACTGTCCTCCCCTCCTACAGTAGATAGGTCTTATTGTCCTGTTAGAGACTGTCCTCCCCTCTTACAGTAGATAGGTCTTATTGTCCTGTTAGAGACTGTCCTCCCCTCCTACAGTAGATAGGTCTCATTGTCCTGTTAGAGACTGTCCTCCCCTCCTACAGTAGATAGGTCTTATTGTCCTGTTAGAGACTGTCCTCCCCTCCTACAGTAGATATGTCTTATTGTCCTGTTAGAGACTGACCTCTCCTCCTAAAGTAGATAGGTCCTATTGTCCTGTTAGAGACAGTCCTCCACTCCCACAGTAGACAGGTCTTATTGTCCTGTTAGAGACTGTCCTCCACACCTACAGTAGATAGGTCTTATTGTCCTGTTAGAGACTGTCCCCTCCTACAGTTGATAGGTCTTATTGCCCTGTTATAGACTGTCCTCTCCTCCTACAGTAGATAGGTCTTATTGTCCTGTTAGAGACTGTCCTCCCCTCCTACAGTAGATAGGACTTATTGTCCTGTTAGAGACTGTCCCCTCCTACAGTAGATAGGTCTTATTGTCCTGTTAGAGACTGTCCTCCCCTCCTACAGTAGATAGGTCTTATTGTCCTGTTATAGACTGTCCTCTCCTCGAAAAGTAGATAGGTCTTATTGTCCTGTTAGAGACTGTCCTCCCCTCCTACAGTAGATAGGACTAATTGTCCTGTTAGAGACTGTCCTCCCCTCCTACAGTAGATAGGACTTATTGTCCTGTTAGAGACTGTCCTCCCCTCCTACAGTAGATAGGTCTTACTGTCCTGTTAGAGACTGTCCCCTCCTACAGTAGATAGGTCTTATTGTCCTGTTAGAGACTGTCCTCTCCTCCTAGAGTAGATAGGTCTTATTGTCCTGTTAAAGACTGTCCTCCCCTCCTACAGTAGATAGGTCTTATTGTCCTGTTTGAGACTGTCCTCCCCTCCTACAGTAAATAGGTCTTATTGTCCTGTTAGAGACTGTCCCCTCTTACAGTAGATAGGTCTTATTGTCCTGTTAGAGACTGTCCACCCCTCCTACAGTAGATAGGTCTTATTGTCCTGTTAGAGACTGTCCTCCCCTACAGTAGATAGGTCTTATTGTCCTGTTAGAGACTGTCCTCCCCTCCTACAGTAGATAGGTCTTATTGTCCTGTTATAGACTGTCCTCTCCTCCTACAGTAGATAGGTCTTATTGTCCTGTTAGAGACTGTCCTCCCCTCCTACAGTAGATAGGACTTATTGTCCTGTTAGAGACTGTCCTCCCCTCCTACAGTAGATAGGTCTTATTGTCCTGTTAGAGACTGTCCTCCCCTCCTACAGTAGATAGGTCTTATTGTCCTGTTAAAGACTGTCCTCCCCTCCTACAGTAGATAGGTCTTATTGTCCTGTTTGAGACTGTCCTCCCCTCCTACAGTAAATAGGTCTTATTGTCCTGTTAGAGACTGTCCCCTCTTACAGTAGATAGGTCTTATTGTCCTGTTAGAGACTGTCCACCCCTCCTACAGTAGATAGGTCTTATTGTCCTGTTAGAGACTGTCCTCCCCTACAGTAGATAGGTCTTATTGTCCTGTTAGAGACTGTCCTCCCCTCCTACAGTAGATAGGTCTTATTGTCCTGTTATAGACTGTCCTCTCCTCCTACAGTAGATAGGTCTTATTGTCCTGTTAGAGACTGTCCCCTCTTACAGTAGATAGGTCTTATATTCCTGTTAGAGACTGTCCACCCCTCCTACAGTAGATAGGTCTTATTGTCCTGTTAGAGACTGTCCTCCCCTACAGTAGATAGGTCTTATTGTCCTGTTAGAGACTGTCCTCCCCTCCTACAGTAGATAGGTCTTATTGTCCTGTTATAGACTGTCCTCTCCTCCTACAGTAGATAGGTCTTATTGTCCTGTTAGAGACTGTCCTCCCCTCCTACAGTAGATAGGACTTATTGTCCTGTTAGAGACTGTCCTCCCCTCCTACAGTAGATAGGTCTTATTGTCCTGTTAGAGACTGTCCTCCCCTCCTACAGTAGATAGGTCTTATTGTCCTGTTAAAGACTGTCCTCCCCTCCTACAGTAGATAGGTCTTATTGTCCTGTTTGAGACTGTCCTCCCCTCCTACAGTAAATAGGTCTTATTGTCCTGTTAGAGACTGTCCCCTCTTACAGTAGATAGGTCTTATTGTCCTGTTAGAGACTGTCCACCCCTCCTACAGTAGATAGGTCTTATTGTCCTGTTAGAGACTGTCCTCCCCTACAGTAGATAGGTCTTATTGTCCTGTTAGAGACTGTCCTCCCCTCCTACAGTAAATAGGTCTTATTGTCCTGTTAGAGACTGTCCCCTCTTACAGTAGATAGGTCTTATTGTCCTGTTAGAGACTGTCCACCCCTCCTACAGTAGATAGGTCTTATTGTCCTGTTAGAGACTGTCCTCCCCTACAGTAGATAGGTCTTATTGTCCTGTTAGAGACTGTCCTCCCCTCCTACAGTAGATAGGTCTTATTGTCCTGTTATAGACTGTCCTCTCCTCCTACAGTAGATAGGTCTTATTGTCCTGTTAGAGACTGTCCTCCCCTCCTACAGTAGATAGGACTTATTGTCCTGTTAGAGACTGTCCTCCCCTCCTACAGTAGATAGGTCTTATTGTCCTGTTAGAGACTGTCCTCCCCTCCTACAGTAGATAGGTCTTATTGTCCTGTTAAAGACTGTCCTCCCCTCCTACAGTAGATAGGTCTTATTGTCCTGTTAGAGACTGTCCACCCCTCCTACAATAAATAGGTCTTATTGTCCTGTTAGAGACTGTCCGCTCCTACAGTAGATAGGTCTTATTGTCCTGTTAGAGACTGTCCCCTCCTACAGCAGATAGGTCTTATTGTCCTGTTAGAGAAAGTCCTCCCCTCATACAGTAGACAGGTCTTATTGTCCTGTTAGAGACTGTCCTCCCCTCCTACAGTAGATAGGTCTTATTGTCCTGTTAGAGACTGTCCCCTCCTACAGTAGATAGGTCTTATTGTCCTGTTACAGACTGTCCTCCCCTCCTACAGTAGATAGGTCTTATTGTCCTGTTAGAGACTGTCCCCTCCTACAGTAGATAGGTCTTATTGCCCTTTTAGAGACTGTCCCCTCCTACAGTAGATAGGTCTTATTGTCCTGTTAGAGACTGTCCCCTCCTACAGTAGATAGGTCTTATTGTCCTGTTAGAGACTGTCCTCCCCTCTTACAGTAGACAGGTCTTATTGTCCTGTTAGAGACTGTCCTCCCCTCCTACAGTAGATAGGTCTTATTGTCCTGTTAGAGACTGTCCTCCCCTCCTACAGTAGATAGGTCTCATTGTCCTGTTAGAGACTGTCCTCCCCTCCTACAGTAGATATGTCTTATTGTCCTGTTAGAGACTGTCCTCCCCTCCTACAGTAGATATGTCTTATTGTCCTGTTAGAGACAGTCCCCTCCTACAGTAGATAGGTCTTATTGTCCTGTTAGAGACTGACTTCTCCTCCTACAGTAGATAGGTCTTATTGTCCTGTTAGAGACAGTCCTCCACTCCCATAGTAGACAGGTCTTATTGTCCTGTTAGAGACTGTCCTCCACACCTACAGTAGATAGGTCTTATTGTCCTGTTAGAGACTGTCCTCCCCTCCTACAGTAGATAGGTCTTATTGTCCTGTTAGAGACTGTCCCCTCCTACAATAAATAGGTCTTATTGTCCTGTTAGAGACTGTCCGCTCCTACAGTAGATAGGTCTTATTGTCCTGTTAGAGACTGTCCCCTCCTACAGCAGATAGGTCTTATTGTCCTGTTAGAGAAAGTCCTCCCCTCATACAGTAGACAGGTCTTATTGTCCTGTTAGAGACTGTCCTCCCCTCCTACAGTATATAGGTCTTATTGTCCTGTTAGAGACTGTCCCCTCCTACAGTAGATAGGTCTTATTGTCCTGTTAGAGACTGTCCCCTCCTACAGTAGATAGGTCTTATTGTCCTGTTAGAGACTGTCCTCCCGTCTTACAGTAGATAGGTCTTATTGTCCTGTTAAAGACTGTCCTCCCCTCCTACAGTAGATAGGTCTTATTGTCCTGTTAGAGACTGTCCTCCCCTCTTACAGTAGATAGGTCTTATTGTCCTGTTAGAGACTGTCCTCCCCTCCTACAGTAGATAGGTCTCATTGTCCTGTTAGAGACTGTCCTCCCCTCCTACAGTAGATAGGTCTTATTGTCCTGTTAGAGACTGTCCTCCCCTCCTACAGTAGATATGTCTTATTGTCCTGTTAGAGACTGACCTCTCCTCCTAAAGTAGATAGGTCCTATTGTCCTGTTAGAGACAGTCCTCCACTCCCACAGTAGACAGGTCTTATTGTCCTGTTAGAGACTGTCCTCCACACCTACAGTAGATAGGTCTTATTGTCCTGTTAGAGACTGTCCCCTCCTACAGTTGATAGGTCTTATTGCCCTGTTATAGACTGTCCTCTCCTCCTACAGTAGATAGGTCTTATTGTCCTGTTAGAGACTGTCCTCCCCTCCTACAGTAGATAGGACTTATTGTCCTGTTAGAGACTGTCCCCTCCTACAGTAGATAGGTCTTATTGTCCTGTTAGAGACTGTCCTCCCCTCCTACAGTAGATAGGTCTTATTGTCCTGTTATAGACTGTCCTCTCCTCGAAAAGTAGATAGGTCTTATTGTCCTGTTAGAGACTGTCCTCCCCTCCTACAGTAGATAGGACTAATTGTCCTGTTAGAGACTGTCCTCCCCTCCTACAGTAGATAGGACTTATTGTCCTGTTAGAGACTGTCCTCCCCTCCTACAGTAGATAGGTCTTACTGTCCTGTTAGAGACTGTCCCCTCCTACAGTAGATAGGTCTTATTGTCCTGTTAGAGACTGTCCTCTCCTCCTAGAGTAGATAGGTCTTATTGTCCTGTTAAAGACTGTCCTCCCCTCCTACAGTAGATAGGTCTTATTGTCCTGTTTGAGACTGTCCTCCCCTCCTACAGTAAATAGGTCTTATTGTCCTGTTAGAGACTGTCCCCTCTTACAGTAGATAGGTCTTATTGTCCTGTTAGAGACTGTCCACCCCTCCTACAGTAGATAGGTCTTATTGTCCTGTTAGAGACTGTCCTCCCCTACAGTAGATAGGTCTTATTGTCCTGTTAGAGACTGTCCTCCCCTCCTACAGTAGATAGGTCTTATTGTCCTGTTATAGACTGTCCTCTCCTCCTACAGTAGATAGGTCTTATTGTCCTGTTAGAGACTGTCCTCCCCTCCTACAGTAGATAGGACTTATTGTCCTGTTAGAGACTGTCCTCCCCTCCTACAGTAGATAGGTCTTATTGTCCTGTTAGAGACTGTCCTCCCCTCCTACAGTAGATAGGTCTTATTGTCCTGTTAAAGACTGTCCTCCCCTCCTACAGTAGATAGGTCTTATTGTCCTGTTTGAGACTGTCCTCCCCTCCTACAGTAAATAGGTCTTATTGTCCTGTTAGAGACTGTCCCCTCTTACAGTAGATAGGTCTTATTGTCCTGTTAGAGACTGTCCACCCCTCCTACAGTAGATAGGTCTTATTGTCCTGTTAGAGACTGTCCTCCCCTACAGTAGATAGGTCTTATTGTCCTGTTAGAGACTGTCCTCCCCTCCTACAGTAGATAGGTCTTATTGTCCTGTTATAGACTGTCCTCTCCTCCTACAGTAGATAGGTCTTATTGTCCTGTTAGAGACTGTCCCCTCTTACAGTAGATAGGTCTTATTGTCCTGTTAGAGACTGTCCACCCCTCCTACAGTAGATAGGTCTTATTGTCCTGTTAGAGACTGTCCTCCCCTACAGTAGATAGGTCTTATTGTCCTGTTAGAGACTGTCCTCCCCTCCTACAGTAGATAGGTCTTATTGTCCTGTTATAGACTGTCCTCTCCTCCTACAGTAGATAGGTCTTATTGTCCTGTTAGAGACTGTCCTCCCCTCCTACAGTAGATAGGACTTATTGTCCTGTTAGAGACTGTCCTCCCCTCCTACAGTAGATAGGTCTTATTGTCCTGTTAGAGACTGTCCTCCCCTCCTACAGTAGATAGGTCTTATTGTCCTGTTAAAGACTGTCCTCCCCTCCTACAGTAGATAGGTCTTATTGTCCTGTTTGAGACTGTCCTCCCCTCCTACAGTAAATAGGTCTTATTGTCCTGTTAGAGACTGTCCCCTCTTACAGTAGATAGGTCTTATTGTCCTGTTAGAGACTGTCCACCCCTCCTACAGTAGATAGGTCTTATTGTCCTGTTAGAGACTGTCCTCCCCTACAGTAGATAGGTCTTATTGTCCTGTTAGAGACTGTCCTCCCCTCCTACAGTAGATAGGTCTTATTGTCCTGTTATAGACTGTCCTCTCCTCCTACAGTAGATAGGTCTTATTGTCCTGTTAGAGACTGTCCTCCCCTCCTACAGTAGATAGGACTTATTGTCCTGTTAGAGACTGTCCTCCCCTCCTACAGTAGATAGGTCTTATTGTCCTGTTAGAGACTGTCCTCCCCTCCTACAGTAGATAGGTCTTATTGTCCTGTTAAAGACTGTCCTCCCCTCCTACAGTAGATAGGTCTTATTGTCCTGTTAGAGACTGTCCACCCCTCCTACAATAAATAGGTCTTATTGTCCTGTTAGAGACTGTCCGCTCCTACAGTAGATAGGTCTTATTGTCCTGTTAGAGACTGTCCCCTCCTACAGCAGATAGGTCTTATTGTCCTGTTAGAGAAAGTCCTCCCCTCATACAGTAGACAGGTCTTATTGTCCTGTTAGAGACTGTCCTCCCCTCCTACAGTAGATAGGTCTTATTGTCCTGTTAGAGACTGTCCCCTCCTACAGTAGATAGGTCTTATTGTCCTGTTACAGACTGTCCTCCCCTCCTACAGTAGATAGGTCTTATTGTCCTGTTAGAGACTGTCCCCTCCTACAGTAGAT
Source organism: Salmo salar (assembly GCF_965601325.2). Lineage (NCBI taxonomy): Eukaryota > Metazoa > Chordata > Actinopteri > Salmoniformes > Salmonidae > Salmo > Salmo salar. The sequence goes on from NC_138301.1 coordinate 66,822,894, forward strand.
AGGTCTTATTGCCCTTTTAGAGACTGTCCCCTCCTACAGTAGATAGGTCTTATTGTCCTGTTAGAGACTGTGCCCTCCTACAGTAGATAGGTCTTATTGTCCTGTTAGAGACTGTCCTCCCCTCCTACAGTAGATAGGACTTATTGTCCTGTTAGAGACTGTCCTCCCCTCCTACAGTAGATAGGTCTTATTGTCCTGTTAGAGACTGTCCCCTCCTACAGTAGATAGGTCTTATTGTCCTGTTAGAGACTGTCCTCTCCTCCTACAGTAGATAGGTCTTATTGTCCTGTTAAAGACTGTCCTCCCCTCCTACAGTAGATAGGTCTTATTGTCCTGTTAGAGACTGTCCTCCCCTCCTACAGTAAATAGGTCTTATTGTCCTGTTAGAGACTGTCCCCTCCTACAGTAGATAGGTCTTATTGTCCTGTTAGAGACTGTCCACCCCTCCTACAGTAGATAGGTATTATTGTCCTGTTAGAGACTGTCCCCTCCTACAGTAGATAGGTCTTATTGTCCTGTTAGAGACTGACCTCTCCTCCTACAGTAGATAGGTCTTATTGTCCTGTTAGAGACAGTCCTCCACTCCCAAAGTAGACAGGTCTTATTGTCCTGTTAGAGACTGTCCTCCACACCTACAGTAGATAGGTCTTATTGTCCTGTTAGAGACTGTCCCCTCCTACAGTAGATAGGTCTTATTGCCCTGTTAGATACTGTCCCATCCTACTTTAGATAGGTCTTATTGTCCTGATAGAGACTATCCCCTCCTATAGTAGATAGGTCTTATTGTCCTGTCAGAGACTGTCCTCCCCTATTACAGTAGATAGGTCTTATTGTCCTGTTAGAGACTGTCCTCCCCTCCTACAGTAGATAGGTCTTATTGTCCTGTTAGAGACGGTCCTCCCCTCCTACAGTAGATAGGTCTTTTTGCCCTGTTAGAGACTGTCCCCTCCTACAGTAGATAGGTCTTATTGTCCTGTTAGAGACTGTCCCCTCCTACAGTAGATAGGTCTTATTGTCCTGTTAGAGACTGTCCTCCCCTATTACAGTAGATAGGTCTTACTGTCCTGTTAGAGACTGTCCTCCCCTCATACAATAGATAGGTCTTATTGTCCTGTTAGAGACTGTCCTCCCCTCCTACAGTAAATAGGTCTTATTGTCCTGTTAGAGACTGTCCCCTCCTACAGTAGATAGGTCTTATTGTCCTGTTAGAGACTGTCCACCCCTCCTACAGTAGATAGGTATTATTGTCCTGTTAGAGACTGTCCCCTCCTACAGTAGATAGGTCTTATTGTCCTGTTAGAGAAAGTCCTCCCCTCATACAGTAGACAGGTCTTATTGTCCTGTTAGAGACTGTCCTCCCCTCCTACAGTAGATAGGTCTTATTGTCCTGTTAGAGACTGTCCCCTCCTACAGTAGATAGGTCTTATTGTCCTGTTAGAGACTGTCCTCCCCTCCTACAGTAGATAGGTCTTATTGTCCTGTTATAGACTGTCCTCTCCTCCTACAGTAGATAGGTCTTATTGTCCTGTTAGAGACTGTCCTCCCCTCCTACAGTAGATAGGACTTATTGTCCTGTTAGAGACTGTCCCCTCCTACAGTAGATAGGTCTTATTGTCCTGTTAGAGACTGTCCTCCCCTCCTAGAGTAGATAGGTCTTATTGTCCTGTTATAGACTGTCCTCTCCTCGAAAAGTAGATAGGTCTTATTGTCCTGTTAGAGACTGTCCTCCCCTCCTACAGTAGATAGGACTAATTGTCCTGTTAGAGACTGTCCTCCCCTCCTACAGTAGATAGGTCTTATTGTCCTGTTAGAGACTGTCCAACCCTCCTACAGTAGATAGGTCTTATTGTCCTGTTAGAGACTGTCCTCCCCTCCTACAGTAGATAGGTCTTATTGTCCTGTTAGAGACTGTCCCCTCCTACAGTAGATAGGTCTTATTGTCCTGTTAGAGACTGTCCTCCCCTCCTACAGTAGATAGGTCTTATTGTCCTGTTATAGACTGTCCTCTCCTCCTACAGTAGATAGGTCTTATTGTCCTGTTAGAGACTGTCCTCCCCTCCTACAGTAGATAGGACTTATTGTCCTGTTAGAGACTGTCCCCTCCTACAGTAGATAGGTCTTATTGTCCTGTTAGAGACTGTCCTCCCCTCCTAGAGTAGATAGGTCTTATTGTCCTGTTATAGACTGTCCTCTCCTCGAAAAGTAGATAGGTCTTATTGTCCTGTTAGAGACTGTCCTCCCCTCCTACAGTAGATAGGACTAATTGTCCTGTTAGAGACTGTCCTCCCCTCCTACAGTAGATAGGTCTTATTGTCCTGTTAGAGACTGTCCAACCCTCCTACAGTAGATAGGTCTTATTGTCCTGTTAGAGACGGTCTTCCCCTCAAACAGTAGATAGGTCTTATTGTCCTGTTAGAGACTGTCCCCTCCTACAGTAGATAGGTCTTATTGTCCTGTTAGAGACTGTCCTCCCCTCCTACAGTAGATAGGTCTTATTGTCCTGTTAGAGACTGTCCCCTCCTACAGTAGATAGGTCTTATTGCCCTGTTAGAGACTGTCCCCTCCTACAGTAGATAGGTCTTATTGTCCTGTTAGAGACTGTCCCCTCCTACAGTAGATAGGTCTTATTGTCCTGTAAGAGACTGTCCTCCCCTCTTACAGTAGATAGGTCTTATTGTCCTGTTAGAGACTGTCCTCCACTCCTACAGTAGATAGGTCTTATTGTCCTGTTAGAGACTGTCCTCCCCTCCTACAGTAGATAGGTCTCATTTTCCTGTTAGAGACTGTCCTCCCCTCCTACAGTAGACAGGTCTTATTGTCCTGTTAGAGACTGTCCTCCCCTCCTACAGTAGATATGTCTTATTGCCCTGTTAGAGACTGTCCCATCCTACTTTAGATAGGTCTTATTGTCCTGTTAGAGACTGTCCCCTCCTACAGTAGATAGGTCTTATTGCCCTGTTAGAGACTGACCTCTCCTCCTACAGTAGATAGGTCTTATTGTCCTGTTAGAGACAGTCCTCCACTCCCACAGTAGACAGGTCTTATTGTCCTGTTAGAGACTGTCCTCCACACCTACAGTAGATAGGTCTTATTGTCCTGTTAGAGACTGTCCCCTCCTACAGTAGATTGGTCTTATTGCCCTGTTAGAGACTGTCCCATCCTACTTTAGATAGGTCTTATTGTCCTGTTAGAGACTGTCCCCTCCTACAGTAGATAGGTCTTATTGTCCAGTTATAGACTGTCCTCTCCTCCTACAGTAGATAGGTCTTATTGTCCTGTTAGAGACTGTCCTCCCCTCCTACAGTAGATAGGACTTATTGTCCTGTTAGAGACTGTCCCCTCCTACAGTAGATAGGTCTTATTGTCCTGTTAGAGACTGTCCTCCCCTCCTACAGTAGATAGGACTAATTGTCCTGTTAGAGACTGTCCTCCCCTCCTACAGTAGATAGGTCTTATTGTCCTGTTAGAGACGGTCCTCCCCTCCTACAGTAGATAGGTCTTATTGTCATGTTAGAGACTGTCCCCTCCTACAGTAGATAGGTCTTATTGTCCTGTTAGAGACTGTCCTCCCCTCCTACAGTAGATAGGTCTTATTGTCCTGTTAGAGACTGTCCCCTCCTACAGTATATAGGTCTTATTGCCCTGTTAGAGACTGTCCCCTCCTACAGTAGATAGGTCTTATTGTCCTGTTAGAGACTGTCCCCTCCTACAGTAGATAGGTCTTATTGTCCTGTTAGAGACTGTCCTCCCTTCCTACAGTAGATAGGTCTCATTGTCCTGTTAGAGACTGTCCTCCCCTCCTACAGAAGATAGGTCTTATTGTCCTGTTAGAGACTGTCCTCCCCTTCTACAGTAGATATGTCTTATTGTCCTGTTAGAGACAGTCCCCTCCTACAGTAGATAGGTCTTATTGTCCTGTTAGAGACTGACCTCTCCTCCTACAGTAGATAGGTCTTATTGTCCTGTTAGAGACAGTCCTCCACTCCCACAGTAGACAGGTCTTATTGTCCTGTTAGAGACTGTCCTCCACACCTACAGTAGATAGGTCTTATTGTCCTGTTAGAGACTGTCCCCTCCTACAGTAGATAGGTCTTATTGCCCTGTTAAAGACTGTCCCATCCTACTTTAGATAGGTCTTATTGTCCTGTTAGAGACTGTCCCCTCCTACAGTAGATAGTTCTTATTGTCCTGTTATAGACTGTCCTCTCCTCCTACAGTAGATAGGACTTATTGTCCTTTTAGAGACTGTCCCCTCCTACAGTAGATAGGTCTTATTGTCCTGTTAGAGACTGTCCTCCCCTCCTACAGTAGATAGGACTAATTGTCCTGTTAGAGAATGTCGTCACCTCCTACAGTAGATAGGTCTTATTGTCCTGTTAGAGACTGTCCCCCACTCCTACAGTAGATAGGTCTTATTGTCCTGTTAGAGACGGTCCTCCCCTCCTACAGTAGATAGGTCTTATTGTCCTGTTAGAGACTGTCCTCCCCTCTTACAGTAGATAGGTCTTATTGTCCTGTTAGAGACTGTCCTCCCCTCCTACAGTAGATAGGTCTTATTGTCCTGTTAGAGACTGTCCTCCCCTCCTACAGTAGATATGTCTTATTGTCCTGTTAGAGACAGTCCCCTCCTACAGTAGATAGGTCTTATTGTCCTGTTAGAGACTGACCTCTCCTCCTACAGTAGATAGGTCTTATTGTCCTGTTAGAGACAGTCCTCCACTCCCACAGTAGACAGGTCATATTGTCCTGTTAGAGACAGTCCTCCACACCTACAGTAGATAGGTCTTATTGTCCTGTTAGAGACTGTCCCCTCCTACAGTAGATAGGTCTTATTTCCCTGTTAGAGACTGTCCCATCCTACTTTAGATAGGTCTTATTGTCCTGTTAGAGACTGTCCCCTCCTACAGTAGATAGGTCTTATTTTCCTGTCAGAGACTGTCCTCCCCTATTACAGTAGATAGGTCTTATTGTCCTGTTAGAGACTGTCCTCCCCTCCTACAGTAGATAGGTCCTATTGTCCTGTTAGAGACTGTCCCCTCCTACAGTAGACAGGTCTTATCGTCCTGTTAGAGACTGTCCCCTCCTACAGTAGATAGGTCTTATTGTCCTGTTAGAGACTGTCCCCTCCTACAGTAGATAGGTCTTATTGTCCTGTTAGAGACTGCTCTCCCCTATTACAGTAGATAGGTCTTATTGTCCTGTTAGAGACTGTCCTCCCCTCCTACAATAGATAGGTCTTATTGTCCTGTTAGAGACTGTCCCCTCCTACAGTAGATAGGTCTTATTGTCCTGTTAGAGACTGTCCTCCCCTCCTACAGTAGATAGGTCTTATTGTCCTGTTAGAGACTGTCCACCCCTCCTACAGTAGATAGGTCCTATTGTCCTGTTAGAGACTGTCCCCTCCTACAGTAGACAGGTCTTATCGTCCTGTTAGAGACTGTCCCCTCCTACAGTAGATAGGTCTTATTGTCCTGTTAGAGATTGTCCCCTCCTTCAGTAGATAGGTCTTATTGTCCTCTTAGATACTGTCCTCTCCTCCTACAGTAGATAGGTCTTATTGTCCTGTTAGAGACTGTCCTTCCCTCCTACAGTAGATAGGTCTTATTGTCCTGTTAGAGACTGTCCTCCCCTCCTACAGTAGATAGGTCTTATTGTCCTGTTAGAGACTGTCCACCCCTCCTACAGTAGATAGGTCCTTTTGTCCTGTTAGTGACCGACTGTCCACCCTATGGGGGATGTTCATCCCAAACGGCACCCTATTCCCTATGTGAGTGCACTACTTTTTGCCCAGTGCCCTGTATAAAGTAGTGCAGTATGTAAGGATGAGGGTGGTGTTTGAGAAGGAGACATTGAATGTCCAACCCTAGGCCTTAGTGTCTCATCACCATATGGAAACAATGCCTCTATTATCACGACAAGCATAAGCCAAAAGGGAAGGTTGCTGTGTGTGTGTGTGTGTGTGTGTGTGTGTGTGTGTGTGTGTGTGTGTGTGTGTGTGTGTGTGTGTGTGTGTGTGTGTGTGTGTGTGTGTGTGTGTGTGTGTGTGTGTGTGTGTGTGTGTGTGTGTGTGTGTGTGTGTGTGTGTGTGTGTGTGTGTGTGTGTGTGTGTGTGTGTGTGTGTGTTAAGCGTGTGTGTGTGTGTGTCCTCGGCAGCACGCGTCTGATGTTGAAACAAGCCGTTTTGGGGGGTGGTTTTTACGTTGCTGCTCTAAGGACAACGCTGCTAACGTCAACTGGCAACATTATCAAAAGTTGCTTCAGAACTATGGGGTTACGCAAGGGTCAAACAACAAGTTTACTGAATAACGGATGGGAACAGAAAGCAAAATAAATAATAAAAGGCAAAAAAATACTAAGCAATAAAATAATCCTATATTTGTCCCTGGAGTGGTGTGCTTTCTGTCCTCGCGTAAAGAAATAGAAGACAGACTCCTGCCCTATGGGCCGTTGTGGCTGGGACAAGGCTCCTCACTCAACCTCCAGAAGGTCAGTCTAGGCAGGCCGACAGGTTAGATAAATCCTGCCTTAGACTGGAGCACTCTGGGTCGTGACCTCCTGGTCATACGACGTGTTCCAAATGGAACCCTATTCCCTTTATAGTGCAGGACCCATAGGGCTCTGGTCTAAAGTAGTGCACTATATATATAGGGAATAGGGTACCATATGGCTCTGGTCTAAAGTAGTGCACTATATAGGGAATAGGGTGCCATATGGCTCTGGTCTAAAGTAGTGCACTATATATAGGAAATAGGGTGCCATAGGGCTCTGGTCTAAAGTAGTGCACTATATATAGGGAATAGGGTGCCATAGGGCTCTGGTCTAAAGTAGTGCACTATATAGGGAATAGGGTGCCATAGGGCTCTGGTCTAAAGTAGTGCACTATATAGGGAATAGGGTGCCATATGGCTCTGGTCTAAAGTAGTGCACTATATATAGGAAATAGGGTGCCATAGGGCTCTGGTCTGAAGTAGTGCACTATATATAGGGAATAGGGTGCCATAGGGCTCTGGTCTAAAGTAGTGCACTATATAGGGAATAGGGAGCCATTCTCTAGTGTTTATCGAGTTACAGTGAACCAGTAAGACCCTCTGTGTTAGATAAGGTGACAGTAATGCCTCTATAGACGGCAGGCTGTCTTCCGCAGTGACAAGCTGCACTGGAACAACAAGCCTGATACCAACAGGCTCCTGAACAGCTTCTACAGTGAGGGAAAAAAGTATTTGATCCCCTGCTGATTTTGTACATTTGCCCACTGACAAAGAAATGATCAGTCCATAATTTTAATGGTAGGTTTATTTGAACAGTGAGAGACAGAATAACAACAACAAAATCCAGAAAAACGCATGTCAAAAATGTTATAAAATGATTTGCATTTTAATGAGGGAAATAAGTATTTGACCCCTCTGTAAAACATGACTTAGTACTTGGTGGCAAAACCCTTGTTGGCAATCACAGAGGTCAGACAATTCTTGTAGTTGGCCACCAGCTTTGCACACATCTCAGGAGGGATTTTGTCCCACTCCTCTTTACAGATCTTCTCCAAGTCATTAAGGTTTCGAGGCTGACGTTTGGCAACTCGAATCTTCAGCTCCCTCCACAGATTTTCTATGGGATTAAGGTCTGGAGACTGGCTAGGCCACTCCAGGACCTTAATGTGCTTCTTCTTGAGCCACTCCTTTGTTGCCTTGGCCGTGTGTTTTGGGTCATTGTCATGCTGGAATACCCATCCACGACCCATTTTCAGTGCCCTGGCTGAGGGAAGGAGGTTCTCACCCAAGATTTGACAGTACATGGCCCCGTCCATCGTCCCTTTGATGCGGTGAAGTTGTCCTGTCCCCTTAGCAGAAAAACACCCCCAAACCATAATGTTTCCACCTCCATGTTTGACGTGGGGATGGTGTTCTTGGGGTCATAGGCAGCATTCCCCCTTCTCCAAACACGGCGAGTTGAGTTGATGCCAAAGAGCTCCATTTTGGTCTCATCTGACCACAACACTTTCACCCAGTTGTCCTCTGAATCATTCAGATGTTCATTGGCAAACTTCAGACGGGCATGTATATGTGCTTTCTTGAGCAGGGGGACCTTGCGGGCGCTGCAGGATTTCAGTCCTTCACGGCATAGTGTGTTACCAATTGTTTTCTTGGTGACTATGGTCCCAGCTGCCTTGAGATCATTGACAAGATCCTCCCGTGTAGTTCTGGGCTAATTCCTCACCGTTCTCATGATCATTGCAACTCCACGAGGTGAGATCTTGCATGGAGCCCCAGGCCGAGGGAGATTGACAGTTCTTTTGTGTTTCTTCCATTTGCGAATAATCGCACCAACTGTTGTCACCTTCTCACCAAGCTGCTTGGCGATGGTCTTGTAGCCCATTGCAGCCTTGTGTAGGTCTACAATCTTGTCCCTGACATCCATGGAGAGCTCTTTGGTCTTGGCCATGGTGGAGAGTTTGGAATCTGATTGATTGATTGCTTCTGTGGACAGGTGTCTTTTATACAGGTAACAAACTGAGATTAGGAACACTCCCTTAAGGAGTGTGCTCCTAATCTGTAACGGCTGTCTTCTGTAGAAATGGACCAAGGCGCAGCAGGTATGTGAATACTCATCTTTAATTAAAATAAAGGAGTAGAGCATCCACTTAACAATTCAAACAATATATACGACAGGAACAGTTTTGCAGGCACACAACACGCAGTGCAAAAACAACTACCCACAAAACCAAGTGACAAACATACTCCTACATATATGACTCCCAATCAGGAACAACGATCCCCAGCTGTTCCTGATCAGGAGTCACAAGACCAACACAGAACAATCACACACACAAGACTGCCACGTCCTGACCCCAAAACTACAACAACAGCTCCATCTGCTGGTCAGGACGTGACAGTACCCCCCCCTCAAGGTGCAGACCCCGGAATGCACCTAACAACGAAAAAACACCAACAAACAAAATCCCCAACAAAACCCATAAACAATAACCCCTAAACAATAAGGGAGGGAAGGGAGGGTGGCTGCCGTCAACGACGGCACTGTGCTACACCCTCCCTCCCCAACCCACCTATCCTGGAGGTGGCTCCGGTGCAGGACGTGGACCCTGCTCCACCCTCGGCGTCGCCCACTTCGGTGGAGCCGATAGCTGCGCCAGGCAGACGGACCCCTCGAGCCGGGCCGGAGGACAAGAGGGCCCCTCGGGCTGGGCCGGGGGACAGGAGGGCCCCTCGGGCTGGGCCGGGGGGCAGGAGGACCCCTCGGGCTGGGCCGGGGGGCAGGAGGGCCCCTCGGGCTGGGCCGGGGAGCAGGAGGGCCCCTCGGGCTGGGCCGGGGAACAGGAGGGCCCCTCGGGCTGGGCCGGAGAGCAGGAGGGCCCCTCGGGCTGGGCCGGAGAGCAGGAGGGCCCCTCGGGCTGGGCCGGAGAGCAGGAGGGCCCCTCGGGCTGGGCCGGAAGGCATGCGGGCCCCTCGGGCTGGGCCGGAAGGCATGCGGGCCACTCGGCTGGGCCGGAAGGCATGCGGGCCACTCGGGCTGGGCCGGAAGGCATGCGGGCCACTCGGGCTGGGCCGGAAGGCATGCGGGCCACTCGGGCTGGGCCGGAAGGCATGCGGGCCACTCGGGCTGGGCCGGAAGGCATGCGGGCCACTCGGGCTGGGCCGGAAGGCATGCGGGCCACTCGGGCTGGACCGGAGGGCAGGAGGACCACTCGGGCTGGACCGGAGGGCAGGAGGACCACTCGGGCTGGACCGGAGGGCAGGAGGACCACTCGGGCTGATCCTGACAGGCCGGGCACCCTGGCAGATCAGGGCAGGCGGGCACCTCTGGCAGAACCGGGCAGTCCGGCCACTCTGGCAGAACAGGGCAGTCCGGCCACTCTGGCAGAACAGGGCAGTCCGGCCACTCTGGCAGAACAGGGCAGTCCGGCCACTCTGGCAGAACAGGGCAGTCCGGCCACTCTGGCAGAACAGGGCAGTCCGGCCACTCTGGCAGAACAGGGCAGTCCGGCCACTCTGGCAGAACAGGGCAGTCCGGCCACTCCGGCAGAACAGGGCAGTCCGGCCACTCCGGCAGAACAGGGCAGTCCGGCCACTCCGGCAGAACAGGGCAGTCCGGCCACTCCGGCAGAACAGGGCAGTCCGGCCACTCCGGCAGTTCAGCGCAGTCTGGCCACTCCGGCAGTTCAGCGCAGTCTGGCCACTCCGGCAGTTCAGCGCAGTCTGGCCACTCCGGCAGTTCAGCGCAGTCTGGCCACTCCGGCAGTTCAGCGCAGTCTGACCACTCCGGCAGTTCAGCGCAGTCTGACCACTCCGGCAGTTCAGCGCAGTCTGGCCACTCCGGCAGTTCAGCGCAGTCTGGCCACTCCGGCAGTTCAGCGCAGTCTGACCTCTCTGGCGACTGTTGACTGGCGGGCAGCTCTGACGACTGTTGACTGGCGGGCAGCTCTGACGACTGTTGACTGGCGGGCAGCTCTGACGATGACTGTTGACTGGCGGGCAGCTCTGACGATGACTGTTGACTGGCGGGCAGCTCTGACGATGACTGTTGACTGGCGGGCAGCTCTGGTGACTGTTGACTGGCGGGCAGCTCTGGTGACTGTTGACTGGCGGGCAGCTCTGATGACGACTGTTGACTCCTGATGCGTGGGGCAGGTATTGGACGTACCAGCCTGGAGACACGCACCTCCATGCTAGTGTGTCTAGCGGGAAACACCGGACCGAAAGGGCGCACTGGCGGTCTTGAGTGCAGGGTTGGCATCACCCCTTCCGGCTCGATGCTCCCCTTGCCCTGGCACCTGCGGGGCGCTGGTACTGGGCGAAGTGGGCTGTGCGTCCGTATAGGCGAGATGGTGCGCACCTCAGCGTAACATGACGCCCTCCACCTCGTACGCACCTCCCTGTAGTCACGGGTAGCTGGCTTACGGCTCTTCCCTGGCCTGGCCAAACTACCCGTGTGCCCCCCCCAAAAAAAATCTTGGGGCTGCCTCTCGGGTTCCCTTAGCTCCCTTAACTTGTCCGCCCAGAATTTTCTTTCGTCCTGCCAGGTCCATTCTTCCATTTTCTTCTCCTGTGGCTTCCTCCTCTTCTGCTGCTTGGTCCTTTGGTGGTGGGTAGTTCTGTAACGGCTGTCTTCTGTAGAAATGGACCAAGGCGCAGCAGGTATGTGAATACTCATCTTTAATTAAAATAAAGGAGTAGAGCATCCACTTAACAATTCAAACAATATATACGACAGGAACAGTTTTGCAGGCACACAACACGCAGTGCAAAAACAACTACCCACAAAACCAAGTGACAAACATACTCCTACATATATGACTCCCAATCAGGAACAACGATCCCCAGCTGTTCCTAATCAGGAGTCACAAGACCAACACAGAACAATCACACACACAAGACTGCCACGTCCTGACCCCAAAACTACAACAACAGCTCCATCTGCTGGTCAGGACGTGACATAATCTCAGCTTGTTACCTGTATAAAAGACACCTGGGAGCCAGAAATCTTTCTGATTGAGAGGGGGTCAAATACTTATTTCCCTCATTAAAATGCAATTCAATTTATAATTTTTTTTACATGCATTTTTCAGGATTTTTTTGTTGTTACTCTGTCTCTCACTGTTCAAATAAACCTACCATTAGAATTATAGACTGATCATTTCTTTGTCAGTGGGCAAACGTACAAAATCAGCAGGGGATCAAATACTTTTTTCCCCCACTGTATCCCCAGGCCACAAGACTGCTGAATAGATAACATGACTACACAGACTATCTGCACTGACCCTGGAACTGTCCCTGTATATAACTAGTGACCCTGGAACTGACCCTGTATATAGCTACTGACCCTGTATATAGCTACTGACCCTGGAACTGTCCCTGTATATAGCTACTGACCCTGGAACTGACCCTGTATATAGCTACTGACCCTGTATATAGCTACTGACCCTGTATATAGCTACTGACCCTGGAACTGTCCCTGTATATAACTACTGACCCTGGAACTGTCCCTGTATATAGCTACTGACCCTGGAACTGTCCCTGTATATAGCTACTGACCCTGGAACTGTCCCTGTATATAGCTACTGACCCTGGAACTGACCCTGTATATAGCTACTGACCCTGTATATAGCTACTGACCCTGTATATAGCTACTGACCCTGGAACTGACCCTGTATATAGCTACTGACCCTGTATATAGCTACTGACCCTGTATATAGCTACTGACCCTGGAACTGACCCTGTATATAACTACTGACCCTGGAACTGTCCCTGTTTATAACTACTGACCCTGGAACTGACCCTGTATATAGCTACTGACCCTGGATCTGTCCCTGTATATAGCTACTGACCCTCGAACTGTCCCTGTATATAGCTACTGACCCTGGAACTGTCCCTGTATATAGCTACTGACCCTGGAACTGTCCCTGTATATAACTACTGACCCTGGAACTGACCCTGTATATAGCTACAGACCCAGGAACTGTCCCTGTATATAACTACTGACCCTGTATATAGCTACTGACCCAGGAACTGTCCCTGTATATAGCTACTGACCCTGTATATAACTACTGACCCTGGAACTGTAACTAGGGCAGTTGCTCATGTTCCTCCAGGCCTCACAGGACATG